>NW_028168707.1:50000-702242 GCF_964237585.1 Gallinula chloropus
GAACTGCAACCTTGCAGGTAGCTCCCAGGTCCCAGGCCCAACGAAAGCCCCCAGACCCAAATGGAGAGGGGCTGTTTGGGGGCCCCCTGGGGACTCTTCAGGCCAGCTAGGTCTTTGGGTCCTGGCTCCTTGGGTTTGGGAGCTGTTGCTGGACGTTGGGCATGATGGCCGGAGAGTGCTTCTCGGGCCGCGAACTGCACCCTTGCAGGCACCTCCCAGTTTCCCGGCCCAACGAAAGCCCCCAGACCAAAATTGAGAGGGGCTGCTTGCGGGCCCCCTGGGGACACTCCAGGCCAGCTAGGTCTTTGGGTCCTGACTCCTTCGGTTTGGGAGCTGTTGCTGCAGTTGGGGATGTTGGCCGGAGAGTGCTTCTCGGGCTGCGAACTGCAACCTTGCAGGTACCTCCCATATGTCCCCGGCCCAACGAAAGCCCCCAGACCCAAATTGAGAGGGGCTGCTTGGGGGCCCCCTGGGGGCCCTTCAGGCCAGCTAGGTCTTTGGGTCCTGGCTCCTTCGGTTTGGGAGCTGTTGCTGCAGTTGGGCATGTTGGCCGGAGAGTGCTTCTCGGGCCGCGAACTGCAACCTTGCAGGTAGCTCCCAGGTTCCCGGCCCAACGAAAGCCCCCAGACCCAAATGGAGAGGGGCTGCTTGGGGGCCCCCTGGGGCCCCTTCAGGCCAGCTAGGTCTTTGGGTCCTGGCTCCTTCGGTTTGGGAGCTGTTGCTGGACGTTGGGCATGTTGGCTGGAGAGTGCTTCTCGGGCTTGGAACTGCAACCTTGCAGGTACCTCCCAGGTCCCCGGCCCAACGAAAGCCGCCAGACCCAAATGGAGAGGGGCTGTTTGGGGGCCCCCTGGGGGCCCTTCAGGCCAGCTAGGTCTTTGGGTCCTGGCTCCTTCGGTTTGGGAGCTGTTGCTGCAGTTGGGCATGTTGGCCGGAGAGTGCTTCTCGGGCCGTGAACTGCAACCTTGCAGGTACCTCCCAGGTTCCCGGCCCAACGAAAGCCCCCAGACCCAAATTGAGAGGGGCTGCCTGGGGGCCCCCTGGGGGCCCTTCAGGCCAGCTAGGTCTTTGGGTCCTGGCTCCTTCGGTTTGGGAGCTGTTGCTGGACGTTGGGCATGTTGACCGGAGAGTGCTTCTCGGGCTGCGAACTGCAACCTTGCAGGTACCTCCCAGGTCCAAGGCCCAATGAAAGCCCCCAGACCCAAATGGAGAGGGGCTGCTTGGGGGCCCCCTGGGGGCCCTTCAGGCCAGCTAGGTCTTTGGGTCCTGGCTCCTTGGGTTTGGGAGCTGTTGCTGGACGTTGGGCATGTTGGCCGGAGAGTGCTTCTCGGGCCGCGAACTGCAACCTTGCAGGCACATCCCATGTTCCCGGCCCAACGAAAGCCCCCAGACCCAAATGGAGAGGGGCTGCTTGGGGGCCCCCTGGGGGCCCTTCAGGCCAGCTAGGTCTTTGGGTCCTGGCTCCTTCGGTTTGGGAGCTGTTGCTGCAGTTGGGCATGTTGGCCGGAGAGTGCTTCTCAGGCCGCGAACTGCAACCTTGCAGGTACCTCCCAGGTTCCATGCCCAACGAAAGCCCCCAGACCCAAATGGAGAGGGGCTGTTTGGGGGCCCCCTGGGGACTCTTCAGGCCAGCTAGGTCTTTGGGTCCTGGCTCCTTCGGTTTGGGAGCTGTTGCTGCAGTTGGGCATGTTGGCCGGAGAGTGCTTCTCGGGCCGCGAAGTGCAACCTTGCAGGTATCTCCCAGGTTCCCGGCCCAACGAAAGCCCCCAGACCCAAATGGAGAGGGGCTGCTTGGGGGCCCCCTGGGGGCCCTTCAGGCCAGCTAGGTCTTTGGGTCCTGGCTCCTTGGGTTTGGGAGCTGTTGCTGGACGTTGGGCATGTTGGCGGGAGAGTGCTTCTCGGGCTGCGAACTGCAACCTTGCAGGTACCTCCCAGGTTCCCGGCCCAACGAAAGCCGCCAGACCCAAATGGAGAGGGGCTGTTTGGGGGCCCCCTGGGGCCCCTTCAGGCCAGCTAGGTCTTTGGGTCCTGGCTCCTTCGGTTTGGGAGCTGTTGCTGGACGTTGGGCATGTTGGCCGGAGAGTGCTTCTCGGGCTTGGAACTGCAACCTTGCAGGTACCTCCCAGGTCCCCGGCCCAACGAAAGCCGCCAGACCCAAATGGAGAGGGGCTGTTTGGGGGCCCCCTGGGGGCCCTTCAGGCCAGCTAGGTCTTTGGGTCCTGGCTCCTTCGGTTTGGGAGCTGTTGCTGGACGTTGGGCATGTTGGCCGGAGAGTGGTTCTCGGGCCGTGAACTGCAACCTTGCAGGTACCTCCCATGTCCCCGGCCCAAAGAAAGCCCCCAGACCCAAATTGAGAGGGGCTGCCTGGGGGCCCCCTGGGGGCCCTTCAGGCCAGCTAGGTCTTTGGGTCCTGGCTCCTTTGGTTTGGGAGCTGTTGCTGGACGTTGGGCATGTTGACCGGAGAGTGCTTCTCGGGCTGCGAACTGCAACCTTGCAGGTACCTCCCAGGTCCAAGGCCCAATGAAAGCCCCCAGACCCAAATGGAGAGGGGCTGCTTGGGGGCCCCCTGGGGGCCCTTCAGGCCAGCTAGGTCTTTGGGTCCTGGCTCCTTGGGTTTGGGAGCTGTTGCTGGACGTTGGGCATGTTGGCCGGAGAGTGCTTCTCGGGCCGCGAACTGCAATCTTGCAGGCACTTCCCATGTTCCCGGCCCAACGAAAGCCCCCAGACCCAAATGGAGAGGGGCTGCTTGCGGGCCTCCGGGGACCCTCCAGGCCAGCTATTTCTTTGGGTCCTGGCTCCTTCGGTTTGGGAGCTGTTGCTGCAGTTGGGCATGTTGGCCGGAGATTGCTTCTCGGGCCGCGAACTGCAACCTTGCAGGTACATCCCAGGTTCCATGCCCAACGAAAGCCCCCAGACCCAAATTGAGAGGGGCTGTTTGGGGGCCCCCTGGGGACACTTCAGGCCAGCTAGGTCTTTGGGTCCTGGCTCCTTGGGTTTGGGAGCTGTTGCTGGACGTTGGGCATGTTGGCCGGAGAGTGCTTCTCAGGCTGCGAACTGCAACCTTGCAGGTACCTCCCAGGTCCCCGGCCCAACGAAAGCCGCCAGACCCAAATGGAGAGGGGCTGCTTGGGGGACGCCTGGGGGCCCTTCAGGCCAGCTAGGTCTTTGGGTCCTGGCTCCTTCGGTTTGGGAGCTGTTGCTGCAGTTGGGCATGTTGGCCGGAGAGTGCTTCTCAGGCCGCGAACTGCAACCTTGCAGGTACCTCCCAGGTTCCCGGCCCAACGAAAGCCCCCAGACCCAAATGGAGAGGGGCTGCTTGGGGGCCCCCTGGGGACCCTTCAGTCCAGCTAGGTCTTTGGGTCCTGGCTCCTTCGGTTTGGGAGCTGTTGCTGCAGTTGGGCATGTTGGCCGGAGAGTGCTTCTCGGGCTGCGAACTGCAACCTTGCAGGTACCTCACAGGTCCCAGGCCCAACGAAAGCCCCAAGACCCAAATTGAGAGGGGCTGCTTGCGGGCCCCCTGGGGGCCCTTCAGGCCAGCTAGGTCTTTGGGTCCTGGCTCCTTCGGTTTGGGAGCTGTTGCTGGACGTTGGGCATGTTGGCCGGAGAGTGCTTCTCAGGCTGCGAACTGCAACCTTGCAGGTACCTCCCAGGTCCCCGGCCCAACGAAAGCCCCCAGACCCAAATGGAGAGGGGCTGCTTGGGGGCCCCCTGGGGGCCCTTCAGGCCAGCTAGGTCTTTGGGTCCTGGCTCCTTCGGTTTGGGAGCTGTTGCTGCAGTTGGGCATGTTGGCCGGAGAGTGCTTCTCGGGCCGCGAACTGCAACCTTGCAGGTACCTCCCAGGTTCCCGGCCCAACGAAAGCCCCCAGACCCAAATTGAGAGGGGCTGTTTGGGGTCCCCCTGGGGCCCCTTCAGGCCAGCTAGGTCTTTGGGTCCTGGCTCCTTCGGTTTGGGAGCTGTTGCTGGACTTTGGGCATGTTGGCCGGAGAGTGCTTCTCGGGCCGTGAACTGCAACCTTGCAGGTAGCTCCCAGGTCCCAGGCCCAACGAAAGCCCCCAGACCCAAATGGAGAGGGGCTGTTTGGGGGCCCCCTGGGGACTCTTCAGGCCAGCTAGGTCTTTGGGTCCTGGCTCCTTGGGTTTGGGAGCTGTTGCTGGACGTTGGGCATGATGGCCGGAGAGTGCTTCTCGGGCCGCGAACTGCACCCTTGCAGGCACCTCCCAGTTTCCCGGCCCAACGAAAGCCCCCAGACCAAAATTGAGAGGGGCTGCTTGCGGGCCCCCTGGGGACACTCCAGGCCAGCTAGGTCTTTGGGTCCTGACTCCTTGGGTTTGGGAGCTGTTGCTGCAGTTGGGGATGTTGGCCGGAGAGTGCTTCTCGGGCTGCGATCTGCAACCTTGCAGGTACCTCCCATATGTCCCCGGCCCAACGAAAGCCCCCAGACCCAAATTGAGAGGGGCTGCTTGGGGGCCCCCTGGGGCCCCTTCAGGCCAGCTAGGTCTTTGGGTCCTGGCTCCTTCGGTTTGGGAGCTGTTGCTGCAGTTGGGCATGTTGGCCGGAGAGTGCTTCTCGGGCCGCGAACTGCAACCTTGCAGGTACCTCCCAGGTTCCAGGCCCAACGAAAGCCCCCAGACCCAAATTGAGAGGGGCTGTTTGGGGGCCCCCTGGGGACACTTCAGGCCAGCTAGGTCTTTGGGTCCTGGCTCCTTCGGTTTGGGAGCTGTTGCTGGACGTTGGGCATGTTGACCGGAGAGTGCTTCTCGGGCTGCGAACTGCAACCTTGCAGGTAGCTCCCAGGTTCCCGGCCCAACGAAAGCCCCCAGACCCAAATGGAGAGGGGCTGTTTGGGGTCCCCCTGGGGCCCCTTCAGGCCAGCTAGGTCTTTGGGTCCTGGCTCCTTCGGTTTGGGAGCTGTTGCTGGACGTTGGGCATGTTGGCCGGAGAGTGCTTCTCGGGCCGTGAACTGCAACCTTGCAGGTAGCTCCCAGGTCCCAGGCCCAACGAAAGCCCCCAGACCCAAATGGAGAGGGGCTGTTTGGGGGCCCCCTGGGGACACTCCAGACCAGCTAGGTCTTTGGGTCCTGACTCCTTGGGTTTGGGAGCTGTTGCTGCAGTTGGGGATGTTGGCCGGAGAGTGCTTCTCGGGCTGCGATCTGCAACCTTGCAGGTACCTCCCATATGTCCCCGGCCCAACGAAAGCCCCCAGACCCAAATTGAGACGGGCTGCTTGGGGGCCCCCTGGGGCCCCTTCAGGCCAGCTAGGTCTTTGGGTCCTGGCTCCTTCGGTTTGGGAGCTGTTGCTGCAGTTGGGCATGTTGGCCGGAGAGTGCTTCTCGGGCCGCGAACTGCAACCTTGCAGGTACCTCCCAGGTTCCATGCCCAACGAAAGCCCCCAGACCCAAATTGAGAGGGGCTGTTTGGGGGCCCCCTGGGGACACTTCAGGCCAGCTAGGTCTTTGGGTCCTGGCTCCTTCGGTTTGGGAGCTGTTGCTGGACGTTGGGCATGTTGACCGGAGAGTGCTTCTCGGGCTGCGAACTGCAACCTTGCAGGTAGCTCCCAGGTTCCCGGCCCAACGAAAGCCCCCAGACCCAAATGGAGAGGGGCTGTTTGGGGGCCCCCTGGGGCCCCTTCAGGCCAGCTAGGTCTTTGGGTCCTGGCTCCTTCGGTTTGGGAGCTGTTGCTGGACGTTGGGCATGTTGGCCGGAGAGTGCTTCTCGGGCTTGGAACTGCAACCTTGCAGGTACCTCACAGGTCCCCGGCCCAATGAAAGCCGCAAGACCCAAATGGAGAGGGGCTGCTTGGGGGCCCCCTGGGGGCCCTTCAGGCCAGCTAGGTCTTTGGGTCCTGGCTCCTTGGGTTTGGGAGCTGTTGCTGCAGTTGGGCATGTTGGCCGGAGAGTGCTTCTCGGGCTGCGAACTGCAACCTTGCAGGTACCTCCCAGGTTCCATGCCCAACGAAAGCCCGTAGACCCAAATTGAGAGGGGCTGTTTGGGGGCCCCCTGGGGACTCTTCAGGCCAGCTAGGTGTTTGGGTCCTGGCTCCTTCGGTTTGGGAGCTGTTTCTGCAGTTGGGCATGTTGGCCGGAGAGTGCTTCTCGGGCCGCGAACTGCAACCTTGCAGGTAGCTCCCAGGTTCCCGGCCCAACGAAAGCCCCAAGACCCAAATGGAGAGGGGCTGCTTGGGGGCCCCCTGGGGCCCCTTCAGGCCAGCTAGGTCTTTGGGTCCTGGCTCCTTCGGTTTGGGAGCTGTTGCTGGACGTTGGGCATGTTGGCCGGAGAGTGCTTCTCGGGCTTGGAACTGCAACCTTGCAGGTACCTCACAGGTCCCAGGCCCAACGAAAGCCGCCAGACCCAAATGGAGAGGGGCTGTTTGGGGGCCCCCTGGGGCCCCTTCAGGCCAGCTAGGTCTTTGGGTCCTGGCTCCTTCGGTTTGGGAGCTGTTGCTGGACGTTGGGCATGTTGGCCGGAGAGTGCTTCACGGGCCGTGAACTGCAACCTTGCAGGTACCTCCCATGTCCCCGGCCCAAAGAAAGCCCCCAGACCCAAATGGAGAGGGGCTCCCTGGGGGCCCCCTGGGGGCCCTTCAGGCCAGCTAGGTCTTTGGGTCCTGGCTCCTTCGGTTTGGGAGCTGTTGCTGGACGTTGGGCCTGTTGACCGGAGAGTGCTTCTCAGGCTGCGAACTGCAACCTTGCAGGTACCTCCCAGGTTCCCGGCCCAACGAAAGCCCCCAGACCCAAATGGAGAGGGGCTGTTTGGGGGCCCCCTGGGGCCCCTTCAGGCCAGCTAGGTCTTTGGGTCCTGGCTCCTTCGGTTTGGGAGCTGTTGCTGGACGTTGGGCATGTTGGCCGGAGAGTGCTTCTCGGGCTTGGAACTGCAACCTTGCAGGTACCTCCCAGGTCCCCGGCCCAAAGAAAGCCGCCAGACCCAAATGGAGAGGGGCTGTTTGGGGGCCCCCTGGGGGCCCTTCAGGCCAGCTAGGTCTTTGGGTCCTGGCTCCTTCGGTTTGGGAGCTGTTGCTGCAGTTGGGCATGTTGGCCGGAGAGTGCTTCTCAGGCCGCGAACTGCAACCTTGCAGGTACCTCCCAGGTTCCATGCCCAACGAAAGCCCCCAGACCCAAATTGAGAGGGGCTGCTTGCGGGCCCCCTGGGGACACTCCAGGCCAGCTAGGTCTTTGGGTCCTGGCTCCTTCGGTTTGGGAGCTGTTGCTGCAGTTGGGCATGTTGGCCGGAGAGTGCTTCTCGGGCCGCGAACTGCAACCTTGCAGGTACCTCAGAGGTCCCAGGCCCAACGAAAGCCCCCAGACCCAAATTGAGAGGGGCTGTTTGGGGGCCCCCTGGGGGCCCTTCAGGCCAGCTAGGTCTTTGGGTCCTGGCTCCTTCGGTTTGGGAGCTGTTTCTGCAGTTGGGCATGTTGGCCGGAGAGTGCTTCTCGGTCCGCGAGCTGCAACCTTGCAGGTAGCTCCCAGGTTCCCGGCCCAACAAAAGCCCCAAGACCCAAATGGAGAGGGGCTGCTTGGGGGCCCCCTGGGGCCCCTTCAGGCCAGCTAGGTCTTTGGGTCCTGGCTCCTTCGGTTTGGGAGCTGTTGCTGGACGTTGGGCATGTTGGCCGGAGAGTGGTTCTCGGGCCGTGAACTGCAACCTTGCAGGTACCTCCCATGTCCACGGCCCAAAGAAAGCCCCCAGACCCAAATTGAGAGGGGCTGCCTGGGGGCCCCCTGGGGGCCCTTCAGGCCAGCTAGGTCTTTGGGTCCTGGCTCCTTCGGTTTGGGAGCCGTTGCTGGACGTTGGGCATGTTGACCGGAGAGTGCTTCTCGGGCTGCGAACTGCAACCTTGCAGGTACCTCCCAGGTCCAAGGCCCAATGAAAGCCCCCAGACCCAAATGGAGAGGGGCTGCTTGGGGGCCCCCTGGGGGCCCTTCAGGCCAGCTAGGTCTTTGGGTCCTGGCTCCTTCGGTTTGGGAGCTGTTGCTGGACGTTGGGCATGTTGACCGGAGAGTGCTTCTTGGGCTGCGAACTGCAACCTTGCAGGTACATCCCAGGTCCCCGGCCCAACGAAAGCCCCCAGACCCAAATTGAGAGGGGCTGCTTGGGGGCCCCCTGGGGGCCCTTCAGGCCAGCTAGGTCTTTGGGTCCTGGCTCCTTCGGTTTGGGAGCTGTTGCTGGACGATGGGCATGTTGGCCGGAGAGTGGTTCTCAGGCTGCGAACTTCAACCTTGCAGGTACATCCCAGGTCCCCGGCCCAACGAAAGCCCCCAGACCCAAATTGAGAGGGGCTGCTTGGGGGCCCCCTGGGGGCCCTTCAGGCCAGCTAGGTCTTTGGGTCCTGGCTCCTTCGGTTTGGGAGCTGTTGCTGGACGATGGGCATGTTGGCCGGAGAGTGGTTCTCAGGCTGCGAACTGCAACCTTGCAGGTACCTCCGAGGATCCATGCCCAACGAAAGCCCCCAGACCCAAATGGAGAGGGGCTGCTTGGGGGCCCCCTGGGGGCCCTTCAGGCCAGCTATGTCTTTGGGTCCTGGCTCCTTGGGTTTGGGAGCTGTTGCTGGACGTTGGGCATGTTGGCCGGAGAGTGCTTCTCGGGCCGCGAACTGCAACCTTGCAGGCACTTCCCATGTTCCCGGCCCAACGAAAGCCCCCAGACCCAAATGGAGAGGGGCTGTTTGGGGGCCCCCTGGGGACTCTTCAGGCCAGCTATTTCTTTGGGTCCTGGCTCCTTGGGTTTGGGAGCTGTTGCTGGACGTTGGGCATGATGGCCGGAGAGTGCTTCTCGGGCCGCGAACTGCAACCTTGCAGGCACCTCCCAGGTCCCAGGCCCAACGAAAGCCCCCAGATCAAAATTGAGAGGGGCTGCTTGCGGGCCCCCTGGGGACACTCCAGGCCAGCTAGGTCTTTGGGTCCTGACTCCTTCGGTTTGGGAGCTGTTGCTGCAGTTGGGCATGTTGGCCGGAGAGTGCTTCTCGGGCTGCGAACTGCAACCTTGCAGGTACCTCCCAGGTCCCAGGCCCAACGAAAGACCCAGACCCTTAATTGAGAGGGGCTGCTTGGGGGCCCCCTGGGGGCCCTTCAGGCCAGCTAGGTCTTTGGGTCCTGGCTCCTTCGGTTTGGGAGCTGTTGCTGGACGTTGGGCATGTTGACCGGAGAGTGCTTCTCGGGCTGCGAACTGCAACCTTGCAGGTACCTCCCAGGTCCCAGGCCCAACGACAGCCCCCAGACCCAAATGGAGAGGGGCTGCTTGGGGGCCCCCTGGGGGCCCTTCAGGCCAGCTAGGTCTTTGGGTCCTGGCTCCTTCGGATTGGGAGCTGTTGCTGCAGTTGGGCATGTTGACCGGAGAGTGCTTCTTGGGCTGCTAACTGCAACCTTGCAGGTACCTCCCAGGTCCCCGGCCCAACGAAAGCCCCCAGACCCAAATGGAGAGGGGCTGCTTGCGGGCCCCCTGGGGGCCCTTCAGGCCAGCTAGGTCTTTGGGTCCTGGCTCCTTCGGTTTGGGAGCTGTTGCTGGACGTTGGGCATGTTGGCCGGAGAGTGCTTCTCGGGCCGCAAACTGCAACCTTGCAGGTACCTCCCAGGTTCCCGTCCCAACGAAATCCCCCAGACCCAAATGGAGAGGGGCTGCTTGGGGGCCCCCTGGGGGCCCTTCAGGCCAGCTAGGTCTTTGGGTCCTGGCTCCTTCGGTTTGGGAGCTGTTGCTGGACGTTGGGCATGTTGGCCGGAGAGTGCTTCTCGGGCTTGGAACTGCAACCTTGCAGGTACATCCCAGGTCCCCGGCCCAACGAAAGACCCAGACCCAAATTGAGAGGGGCTGTTTGGGGGCCCTCTGGGGGCCCTTCAGGCCAGCTAGGTCTTTGGGTCCTGGCTCCTTCGGTTTGGTAGCTGTTGCTGCAGTTGGGCATGTTGGCCGGAGAGTGCTTCTCGGGCCGCGAACTGCAACCTTGCAGGTACCTCCCAGGATCCCGGCCCAACGAAAGCCCCCAGACCCAAATTGAGAGGGGCTGCTTGGGGGCCCCCTGGGGGCCCTTCAGGCCAGCTAGGTCTTTGGGTCCTGGCTCCTTCGGTTTGGGAGCTGTTGCTGGACGTTGGGCATGTTGGCCGGAGAGTGCTTCTCAGGCTGCGAACTGCAACCTTGCAGGTACCTCCCATGATCCATGCCCAACGAAAGCCCCCAGACCCAAATTGAGAGGGGCTGTTTGGGGGCACCCTGGGGACCCTTCAGGCCAGCTAGGTCTTTGGGTCCTGGCTCCTTCGGTTTGGGAGCTGTTGCTGGACGTTGGGCATGTTGGCCGGAGAGTGCTTCTCGGGCTGCGAACTGCAACCTTGCAGCTACCTCCCATGTCCCCGGCCCAACGAAAGCCCCCAGACCCAAATGGAGAGGGGCTGCTTGGGGGCCCCCTGGGGGCCCTTCAGTCCAGCTAGGTCTTTGGGTCCTGGCTCCTTCGGTTTGGGAGCTGTTGCTGGACGTTGGGCATGTTGACCGGAGAGTGCTTCTCGGGCTGTGAACTGCAACCTTGCAGGTACCTCCCAGGTCCCAGGCCCAACGAGAGCCCCCAGATCCAAATTGAGAGGGGCTGCTTGGGGGCCCCCTGGGGGCCCTTCAGGCCAGCTATGTCTTTGGGTCCTGGCTCCTTCGTTTTGGGAGCTGTTGCTGGACGTTGGGCATGTTGACCGGAGAGTGCTTCTTGGGCTGCTAACTGCAACCTTGCAGGTACCTCCCAGGTCCCCGGCCCAACGAAAGCCCCCAGACCCAAATTGAGAGGGGCTGCTTGGGGGCCCCCTGGGGGCCCTTCAGGCCAGCTAGGTCTTTGGGTCCTGGCTCCTTCGGTTTGGGAGCTGTTGCTGGACGTTGGGCATGTTGGCCGGAGAGTGCTTCTCGGGCTTCGAACTGCAACCTTGCAGGCACCTCCCAGGTTCCCGGCCCAACGAAAGCCCCCAGACCCAAATTGAGAGGGGCTGCTTGGGGGCCCCCTGGGGGCCCTTCAGGCCAGCTAGGTCTTTGGGTCCTGGCTCCTTCGGTTTGGGAGCTGTTGCTGCAGTTGGGCATGTTGGCCGGAGAGTGCTTCTCGGGCCGCGAACTGCAACCTTGCAGGTAGCTCCCAGGTTCCCGGCCCAACGAAAGCCCCCAGACCCAAATGGAGAGGGGCTGTTTGGGGGCCCCCTGGAGCCCCTTCAGGCCAGCTAGGTCTTTGGGTCCTGGCTCCTTCGGTTTGGGAGCTGTTGCTGGACGTTGGGCATGTTGGCCGGAGAGTGCTTCTCGGGCCGTGAACTGCAACCTTGCAGGTACCTCACAGGCCCCGGCCCAATGAAAGCCGCAAGACCCAAATGGAGAGGGGCTGCTTGCGGGCCCCCTGGGGGCCCTTCAGGCCAGCTAGGTCTTTGGGTCCTGGCTCCTTCGGTTTGGGAGCTGTTGCTGCAGTTGGGCATGTTGGCCGGAGAGTGCTTCTCGGGCCGCGAACTGCAACCTTGCAGGTACCTCCCAGGTTCCATGCCCAACGAAAGCCCGTAGACCCAAATTGAGAGGGGCTGTTTGGGGGCCCCCTGGGGACTCTTCAGGCCAGCTAGGTCTTTGGGTCCTGGCTCCTTCGGTTTGGGAGCTGTTGCTGCAGTTGGGCATGTTGGCCGGAGAGTACTTCTCGGGCCGCGAACTGCAACCTTGCAGGTACCTCCCAGGTTCCATGCCCAACGAAAGCCCCCAGACCCAAATGGAGAGGGGCTGCTTGGGGGCCCCCTGGGGCCCCTTCAGGCCAGCTAGGTCTTTGGGTCCTGGCTCCTTCGGTTTGGGAGCTGTTGCTGGACGTTGGGCATGTTGACCGGAGAGTGCTTCTCGGGCTTGGAACTGCAACCTTGCAGGTACCTCCCAGGTCCCCGGCCCAACGAAAGCCGCCAGACCCAAATGGAGAGGGGCTGTTTGGGGGCCCCCTGGGGGCCCTTCAGGCCAGCTAGGTCTTTGGGTCCTGGCTCTTTGGGTTTGGGAGCTGTTGCTGGACGTTGGGCATGTTGGCCGGAGAGTGCTTCTCGGGCCGCGAACTGCAACCTTGCAGGCACTTCCCATGTTCCCGGCCCAACGAAAGCCCCCAGACCCAAATGGAGAGGGGCTGTTTTGGGGCCCCCTGGGGGCCCTTCAGGCCAGCTAGGTCTTTGGGTCCTGGCTCCTTCGGTTTGGGAGCTGTTGCTGGACGTTGGGCATGTTGGCTGGAGAGTGGTTCTCGGGCCGTGAACTGCAACCTTGCAGGTACCTCCCAGGTTCCATGCCCAACGAAAGCCCCCAGACCCAAATTGAGAGGGGCTGTTTGGGGGCCCCCTGGGGACTCTTCAGGCCAGCTAGGTCTTTGGGTCCTGGCTCCTTGGGTTTGGGAGCTGTTGCTGGACGTTGGGCATGATGGCCGGAGAGTGCTTGTCGGGCCGCGAACTGCAACCTTGCAGGTAGCTCCCAGGTTCCCGGCCCAACGAAAGCCCCCAGACCAAAATTGAGAGGGGCTGCTTGCGGGCCCCCTGGGGACACTCCAGGCCAGCTAGGTCTTCGGGTCCTGACTCCTTCGGTTTGGGAGCTGTTGCTGCAGTTGGGCATGTTGGCCGGAGAGTGCTTCTCGGGCTTGGAACTGCAACCTTGCAGGTATCTCCCAGGTCCCAGGCCCAACGAAAGACCCAGACCCAAATTGAGAGGGGCTGCTTGGGGGCCCCCTGGGGGCCCTTCAGGCCAGCTAGGTCTTTGGGTCCTGGCTCCTTCGGTTTGGGAGCTGTTGCTGCAGTTGGGCATGTTGGCCGGAGAGTGCTTCTCGGGCCGCGAACTGCAACCTTGCAGGTAGCTCCCAGGTTCCCGGCCCAACGAAAGCCCCCAGACCCAAATGGAGAGGGGCTGTTTGGGGGCCCCCTGGGGCCCCTTCAGGCCAGCTAGGTCTTTGGGTCCTGGCTCCTTCGGTTTGGGAGCTGTTGCTGGACGTTGGGCATGTTGGCCGGAGAGTGCTTCTCGGGCTTGGAACTGCAACCTTGCAGGTACCTCCCAGGTCCCCGGCCCAACGAAAGCCGCCAGACCCAAATTGAGAGGGGCTGCTTGGGGGCCCTCTGGGGGCCCTTCAGGCCAGCTAGGTCTTTGGGTCCTGGCTCCTTCGGTTTGGGAGCTGTTGCTGCAGTTGGGCATGTTGGCCGGAGAGTGCTTCTCGGGCCGCGAACTGCAACCTTGCAGGTACCTCCCAGGTTCCAGGCCCAACGAAAGCCCCCAGACCCAAATTGAGAGGGGCTGCTTGCGTGCCCCCTGGGGGCCCTTCAGGCCAGCTAGGTCTTTGGGTCCTGGCTCCTTCGGTTTGGGAGCTGTTGCTGGAGGTTGGGCATGTTGACCGGAGAGTGCTTCTTGGGCTGCGAACTGCAACCTTGCAGGTACATCCCAGGTCCCCGGCCCAACGAAAGCCCCCAGACCCAAATGGAGAGGGGCTGCTTGGGGGCCCCCTGGGGGCCCTTCAGGCCAGCTAGGTCTTTGGGTCCTGGCTCCTTCGCTTTGGGATCTGTTGCTGGACGTTGGGCATGTTGGCCGGAGAGTGCTTCTCAGGCTGCGAACTGCAACCTTGCAGGTACCTCCCATGATCCATGCCCAACGAAAGCCCCCAGACCCAAATTGAGAGGGGCTGTTTGGGGGCACCCTGGGGACACTTCAGGCCAGCTAGGTCTTTGGGTCCTGGCTCCTTCGGTTTGGGAGCTGTTGCTGGACGTTGGGCATGTTGGCCGGAGAGTGTTTCTCGGGATACGAACTGCAACCTTGCAGGTACCTCCCAGGTCCCCGGCCCAACGAAAGCCCCCAGATCCAAATTGAGAGGGGCTGCTTGGGGGCCCCCTGGGGCCCCTTCAGGCCAGCTAGGTCTTTGGGTCCTGGCTCCTTCGGTTTGGGAGCTGTTGCTGGACGTTGGGCATGTTGACCGGAGAGTGCTTCTCTGGCTGCGAACTGCAACCTTGCAGGTACCTCCCAGGTTCCAGGCCCAACGAAAGCCCCCAGACCCAAATGGAGAGGGGCTGTTTGAGGGCCCCCTGGGGCCCCTTCAGGCCAGCTAGGTCTTTGGGTCCTGGCTCCTTCGGTTTGGGAGCTGTTGCTGGACGTTGGGCATGTTGGCCGGAGAGTGCTTCTCGGGCCGCGAACTGCAACCTTGCAGGTACCTCCCAGGTCCCCGGCCCAACGAAAGCCGCCAGACCCAAATGGAGAGGGGCTGTTTGGGGGCCCCCTGGGGGCCCTTCAGGCCAGCTAGGTCTTTGGGTCCTGGCTCCTTCGGTTTGGGAGCTGTTGCTGCAGTTGGGCATGTTGGCCGGAGAGTGCTTCTCGGGCCGCGAACTGCAACCTTGCAGGTAGCTCCCAGGTTCCAGGCCCAACGAAAGCCCCCAGACCCAAATGGAGAGGGGCTGCTTGGGGGCCCCCTGGGGGCCCTTCAGGCCAGCTAGGTCTTTGGGTCCTGGCTCCTTCGGTTTGGGAGCTGTTGCTGTACGTTGGGCCTGTTGACCGGAGAGTGCTTCTCGGGCTGCGAACTGCAACCTTGCAGGTACCTCCCAGGTCCCCGCCCCAACGAAAGCCCCCAGACCCAAATGGAGAGGGGCTGCTTGGGGGCCCCCTGGGGACTCTTCAGGCCAGCTAGGTGTTTGGGTCCTGGCTCCTTCGGTTTGGGAGCTGTTTCTGCAGTTGGGCATGTTGGCCGGAGAGTGGTTCTCGGGCCGCGAACTGCAACCTTGCAGGTATCTCCCGGGTTCCCGGCCCAACAAAAGCCCCAAGACCCAAATGGAGAGGGGCTGCTTGGGGGCCCCCTGGGGGCCCTTCAGGCCAGCTAGGTCTTTGGGTCCTGGCTCCTTCGGTTTGGGAGCTGTTGCTGGACGTTGGGCATGTTGGCCGGAGAGTGCTTCTCGAGCTTGGAACTGCAACCTTGCAGGTACCTCCCAGGTCCCCGACCCAACGAAAGCCCCAAGACCCAAATGGAGAGGGACTGTTTGGGGGCCCCCTGGGGGCCCTTCAGGCCAGCTAGGTCTTTGGGTCCTGGCTCCTTCGGTTTGGGAGCTGTTGCTGGACGTTGAGCATGTTGGCCGGAGAGTGGTTCTCGGGCCGCGAACTGCAACCTTGCAGGTACCTCCCAGGTTCCATGCCCAACGAAAGCCCGTAGACCCAAATTGAGAGGGGCTGTTTGGGGGCCCCCTGGGGACTCTTCAGGCCAGCTAGGTCTTTGGGTCCTGGCTCCTTCGGTTTGGGAGCTGTTGCTGCAGTTGGGCATGTTGGCCGGAGAGTGCTTCTCGGGCCGCGAACTGCAACCTTGCAGGTAGCTCCCAGGTTCCCGGCCCAACAAAAGCCCCAAGACCCAAATGGAGAGGGGCTGCTTGGGGGCCCCCTGGGGCCCCTTCAGGCCAGCTAGGTCTTTGGGTCCTGGCTCCTTCGGTTTGGGAGCTGTTGCTGGACGTTGGGCATGTTGACCGGAGAGTGCTTCTCGGGCTTGGAACTGCAACCTTGCAGGTACCTCCCAGGTCCCCGGCCCAACGAAAGCCGCCAGACCCAAATGGAGAGGGGCTGTTTGGGGGCCCCCTGGGGGCCCTTCAGGCCAGCTAGGTCTTTGGGTCCTGGCTCTTTGGGTTTGGGAGCTGTTGCTGGACGTTGGGCATGTTGGCCGGAGAGTGCTTCTCGGGCCGCGAACTGCAACCTTGCAGGCACTTCCCATGTTCCCGGCCCAACGAAAGCCCCCAGACCCAAATGGAGAGGGGCTGTTTTGGGGCCCCCTGGGGGCCCTTCAGGCCAGCTAGGTCTTTGGGTCCTGGCTCCTTCGGTTTGGGAGCTGTTGCTGGACGTTGGGCATGTTGGCTGGAGAGTGGTTCTCGGGCCGTGAACTGCAACCTTGCAGGTACCTCCCAGGTTCCATGCCCAACGAAAGCCCCCAGACCCAAATTGAGAGGGGCTGTTTGGGGGCCCCCTGGGGACTCTTCAGGCCAGCTAGGTCTTTGGGTCCTGGCTCCTTGGGTTTGGGAGCTGTTGCTGGACGTTGGGCATGATGGCCGGAGAGTGCTTGTCGGGCCGCGAACTGCAACCTTGCAGGTAGCTCCCAGGTTCCCGGCCCAACGAAAGCCCCCAGACCAAAATTGAGAGGGGCTGCTTGCGGGCCCCCTGGGGACACTCCAGGCCAGCTAGGTCTTCGGGTCCTGACTCCTTCGGTTTGGGAGCTGTTGCTGCAGTTGGGCATGTTGGCCGGAGAGTGCTTCTCGGGCTTGGAACTGCAACCTTGCAGGTACCTCCCAGGTCCCCGGCCCAACGAAAGCCGCCAGACCCAAATTGAGAGGGGCTGCTTGGGGGCCCTCTGGGGGCCCTTCAGGCCAGCTAGGTCTTTGGGTCCTGGCTCCTTCGGTTTGGGAGCTGTTGCTGCAGTTGGGCATGTTGGCCGGAGAGTGCTTCTCGGGCCGCGAACTGCAACCTTGCAGGTACCTCCCAGGTTCCAGGCCCAACGAAAGCCCCCAGACCCAAATTGAGAGGGGCTGCTTGCGTGCCCCCTGGGGGCCCTTCAGGCCAGCTAGGTCTTTGGGTCCTGGCTCCTTCGGTTTGGGAGCTGTTGCTGGAGGTTTGGCATGTTGACCGGAGAGTGCTTCTTGGGCTGCGAACTGCAACCTTGCAGGTACATCCCAGGTACCCGGCCCAACGAAAGCCCCCAGACCCAAATGGAGAGGGGCTGCTTGGGGGCCCCCTGGGGGCCCTTCAGGCCAGCTAGGTCTTTGGGTCCTGGCTCCTTCGCTTTGGGAGCTGTTGCTGGACGTTGGGCATGTTGGCCGGAGAGTGCTTCTCAGGCTGCGAACTGCAACCTTGCAGGTACCTCCCATGATCCATGCCCAACGAAAGCCCCCAGACCCAAATTGAGAGGGGCTGTTTGGGGGCACCCTGGGGACACTTCAGGCCAGCTAGGTCTTTGGGTCCTGGCTCCTTCGGTTTGGGAGCTGTTGCTGGACGTTTGGCATGTTGGCCGGAGAGTGTTTCTCGGGATACGAACTGCAACCTTGCAGGTACCTCCCAGGTCCCCGGCCCAACGAAAGCCCCCAGATCCAAATTGAGAGGGGCTGCTTGGGGGCCCCCTGGGGCCCCTTCAGGCCAGCTAGGTCTTTGGGTCCTGGCTCCTTCGGTTTGGGAGCTGTTGCTGGACGTTGGGCCTGTTGACCGGAGAGTGCTTCTCTGGCTGCGAACTGCAACCTTGCAGGTACCTCCCAGGTTCCCGGCCCAACGAAAGCCCCCAGACCCAAATGGAGAGGGGCTGTTTGGGGGCCCCCTGGGGCCCCTTCAGGCCAGCTAGGTCTTTGGGTCCTGGCTCCTTCGGTTTGGGAGCTGTTGCTGGACGTTGGGCATGTTGGCCGGAGAGTGCTTCTCGGGCCGCGAACTGCAACCTTGCAGGTACCTCCCAGGTCCCCGCCCCAACGAAAGCCCCCAGACCCAAATGGAGAGGGGCTGCTTGGGGGCCCCCTGGGGACTCTTCAGGCCAGCTAGGTGTTTGGGTCCTGGCTCCTTCGGTTTGGGAGCTGTTTCTGCAGTTGGGCATGTTGGCCGGAGAGTGGTTCTCGGGCCGCGAACTGCAACCTTGCAGGTATCTCCCGGGTTCCCGGCCCAACAAAAGCCCCAAGACCCAAATGGAGAGGGGCTGCTTGGGGGCCCCCTGGGGGCCCTTCAGGCCAGCTAGGTCTTTGGGTCCTGGCTCCTTCGGTTTGGGAGCTGTTGCTGGACGTTGGGCATGTTGGCCGGAGAGTGCTTCTCGAGCTTGGAACTGCAACCTTGCAGGTACCTCCCAGGTCCCCGACCCAACGAAAGCCCCCAGACCCAAATGGAGAGGGACTGTTTGGGGGCCCCCTGGGGGCCCTTCAGGCCAGCTAGGTCTTTGGGTCCTGGCTCCTTCGGTTTGGGAGCTGTTGCTGGACGTTGAGCATGTTGGCCGGAGAGTGGTTCTCGGGCCGTGAAGTGCAACCTTGCAGGTACCTCCCAGGTCCCCGGCCCAACGAAAGCCCCCAGACCCAAATTGAGAGGGGCTGCTTGGGGGCCCCCTGGGGGCCCTTCAGGCCAGCTAGGTCTTTGGGTCCTGGCTCCTTCGGTTTGGGAGCTGTTGCTGCAGTTGGGCATGTTGGCCGGAGAGTGGTTCTCGGGCCGCGAACTGCAACCTTGCAGGTACCTCCCAGGTTCCATGCCCAACGAAAGCCCGTAGACCCAAATTGAGAGGGGCTGTTTGGGGGCCCCCTGGGGACTCTTCAGGCCAGCTAGTTCTTTGGGTCCTGGCTCCTTCGGTTAGGGAGCTGTTTCTGCAGTTGGGCATGTTGGCCGGAGAGTGCTTCTCGGGCCGCGAACTGCAACCTTGCAGGTAGCTCCCAGGTTCCCGGACCAACAAAAGCCCCAAGACCCAAATGGAGAGGGGCTGCTTGGGGGCCCCCTGGGGCCCCTTCAGGCCAGCTAGGTCTTTGGGTCCTGGCTCCTTCGGTTTGGGAGCTGTTGCTGGACGTTGGGCATGTTGGCCGGAGAGTGGTTCTCGGGCCGTGAACTGCAACCTTGCAGGTACCTCCCATGTCCCCGGCCCAACGAAAGCCCCCAGACCCAAATTGAGAGGGGCTGTTTGGGGGCACCCTGGGGACCCTTCAGGCCAGCTAGGTCTTTGTGTCCTGGCTCCTTCGGTTTGGGAGCTGTTGCTGGACGTTGGGCATGTTGACCGGAGAGTGCTTCTCGGGCTGCGAACTGCAACCTTGCAGGTACCTCCCAGGTCCAAGGCCCAATGAAAGCCCCCAGACCCAAATGGAGAGGTGCTGCTTGGGGGCCCCCTGGGGGCCCTTCAGGCCAGCTAGGTCTTTGGGTCCTGGCTCCTTGGGTTTGGGAGCTGTTGCTGGACGTTGGGCATGTTGGCCGGAGAGTGCTTCTCGGGCCGCGAACTGCAACCTTGCAGGCACTTCCCATGTTCCCGGCCCAACGAAAGCCCCCAGACCCAAATGGAGAGGGGCTGTTTGGGGGCCCCCTGGGGCCCCCTCAGGCCAGCTAGGTCTTTGGGTCCTGGCTCCTTCGGTTTGGGAGCTGTTGCTGGACGTTGGGCATGTTGGCCGGAGAGTGGTTCTCGGGCCGCGAACTGCAACCTTGCAGGTAGCTCCCAGGTTCTCGGCCCAACGAAAGCCCCCAGACCCAAATGGAGAGGGGCTGTTTGGGGGCCCCCTGGGGACTCTTCAGGCCAGCTAGGTCTTTGGGTCCTGGCTCCTTGGGTTTGGGAGCTGTTGCTGGACGTTGGGCATGATGGCCGGAGAGTGCTTCTCGGGCCGCGAACTGCAACCTTGCAGGTAGCTCCCAGGTTCCCGGCCCAACGAAAGCCCCCAGACCAAAATTGAGAGGGGCTGCTTGCGGGCCCCCTTGGGACACTCCAGGCCAGCTAGGTCTTTGGGTCCTGACTCCTTCGGTTTGGGAGCTGTTGCTGCAGTTGGGCATGGTGACCGGAGAGTGCTTCTCGGGCTGCGAACTGCAACCTTGCAGGTAGCTCCCAGGTTCCCGGCCCAACGAAAGCCCCCAGACCCAAATGGAGAGGGGCTGCTTGCGGGCCCTCCTGTGGCCCCTTCAGGCCGGCTAGGTCTTTGGGTCCTGGCTCCTTCGGTTTGGGAGCTGTTGCTGCAGTTGGGCATGTTGGCCGGAGAGTGCTTCTCGGGCCGCGAACTGCAACCTTGCAGGTAGCTCCCAGGTTCCCGGCCCAACGAAAGCCCCCAGACCCAAATTGAGAGGGGCTGTTTGGGGGCCCTCTGGGGGCCCTTCAGGCCAGCTAGGTCTTTGGGTCCTGGCTCCTTCGGTTTGGGAGCTGTTGCTGGACGTTGGGCATGTTGGCCGGAGAGTGGTTCTCGGGCCGCGAACTGCAACCTTGCAGGTAGCTCCCAGGTTCTCGGCCCAACGAAAGCCCCCAGACCCAAATGGAGAGGGGCTGTTTGGGGGCCCCCTGGGGACTCTTCAGGCCAGCTAGGTCTTTGGGTCCTGGCTCCTTGGGTTTGGGAGCTGTTGCTGGACGTTGGGCATGATGGCCGGAGAGTGCTTCTCGGGCCGCGAACTGCAACCTTGCAGGTAGCTCCCAGGTTCCCGGCCCAACGAAAGCCCCCAGACCAAAATTGAGAGGGGCTGCTTGCGGGCCCCCTTGGGACACTCCAGGCCAGCTAGGTCTTTGGGTCCTGACTCCTTCGGTTTGGGAGCTGTTGCTGCAGTTGGGCATGGTGACCGGAGAGTGCTTCTCGGGCTGCGAACTGCAACCTTGCAGGTAGCTCCCAGGTTCCCGGCCCAACGAAAGCCCCCAGACCCAAATGGAGAGGGGCTGCTTGCGGGCCCTCCTGTGGCCCCTTCAGGCCGGCTAGGTCTTTGGGTCCTGGCTCCTTCGGTTTGGGAGCTGTTGCTGCAGTTGGGCATGTTGGCCGGAGAGTGCTTCTCGGGCCGCGAACTGCAACCTTGCAGGTAGCTCCCAGGTTCCCGGCCCAACGAAAGCCCCCAGACCCAAATTGAGAGGGGCTGTTTGGGGGCCCTCTGGGGGCCCTTCAGGCCAGCTAGGTCTTTGGGTCCTGGCTCCTTCGGTTTGGGAGCTGTTGCTGGACGTTGGGCATGTTGGCCGGAGAGTGCTTCTCAGGCTGCGAACTGCAACCTTGCAGGTACCTCCCATGATCCATGCCCAACGAAAGCCCCCAGACCCAAATTGAGAGGGGCTGTTTGGGGGCACCCTGGGGACTCTTCAGGCCAGCTAGGTCTTTGGGTCCTGGCTCCTTCGGTTTGGGAGCTGTTGCTGGACGTTGGGCATGTTGGCCGGAGAGTGCTTCTCGGGCTGCGAACTGCAACCTTGCAGGTACCTCCCATGTCCCCGGCCCAACGAAAGCCCCCAGACCCAAATGGAGAGGGGCTGCTTGGGGGCCCCCTGGGGGCCCTTCAGGCCAGCTAGGTCTTTGGGTCCTGGCTCCTTCGGTTTGGGAGCTGTTGCTGGACGTTGGGCATGTTGACCGGAGAGTGCTTCTCGGGCTGTGAACTGCAACCTTGCAGGTACCTCCCAGGTCCCAGGCCCAACGACAGCCCCCAGATCCAAATTGAGAGGGGCTGCTTGGGGGCCCCCTGGGGGCCCTTCAGGCCAGCTATGTCTTTGGGTCCTGGCTCCTTCGGATTGGGAGCTGTTGCTGCAGTTGGGCATGTTGACCGGAGAGTGCTTCTTGGGCTGCTAACTGCAACCTTGCAGGTACCTCCCAGGTCCCCGGCCCAACGAAAGCCCCCAGACCCAAATGGAGATGGGCTGCTTGCGGGCCCCCTGGGGGCCCTTCAGGCCAGCTAGGTCTTTGGGTCCTGGCTCCTTCGGTTTGGGAGCTGTTGCTGGACGTTGTGCATGTTGGCCGGAGAGTGCTTCTCGGGCCGCAAACTGCAACCTTGCAGGTAGCTCCCAGGTTCCCGGCCCAACGAAAGCCCCCAGACCCAAATGGAGAGGGGCTGCTTGGGGGCCCCTGGGGACTCTTCAGGCCAGCTAGGTCTTTGGGTCCTGGCTCCTTCGGTTTGGGAGCTGTTGCTGGACGTTGGGCATGTTGGCCGGAGAGTGCTTCTCGGGCTTGGAACTGCAACCTTGCAGGTACATCCCAGGTCCCCGGCCCAACGAAAGCCGCCAGACCCAAATGGAGAGGGGCTGTTTGGGGGCCCTCTGGGGGCCCTTCAGGCCAGCTAGGTCTTTGGGTCCTGGCTCCTTCGGTTTGGGAGCTGTTGCTGCAGTTGGGCATGTTGGCCGGAGAGTGCTTCTCGGGCCGCGAACTGCAACCTTGCAGGTACCTCCCAGGTTCCATGCCCAACGAAAGCGCCCAGACCCAAATTGAGAGGGGCTGCTTGCGTGCCCCCTGGGGGCCCTTCAGGCCAGCTAGGTCTTTGGGTCCTGGCTCCTTCGGTTTGGGAGCTGTTGCTGGACGTTGGGCATGTTGACCGGAGAGTGCTTCTTGGGCTGCGAACTGCAACCTTGCAGGTAGCTCCCAGGATCCCGGCCCAACGAAAGCCCCCAGACCCAAATGGAGAGGGGCTGTTTGGGGGCACCCTGGGGACCCTTCAGGCCAGCTAGGTCTTTGGGTCCTGGCTCCTTCGGTTTGGGAGCTGTTGCTGGACGTTGGGCATGTTGGCCGGAGAGTGCTTCTCAGGCTGCGAACTGCAACCTTGCAGGTACCTCCCATGATCCATGCCCAACGAAAGCCCCCAGACCCAAATTGAGAGGGGCTGTTTGGGGGCACCCTGGGGACCCTTCAGGCCAGCTAGGTCTTTGGGTCCTGGCTCCTTCGGTTTGGGAGCTGTTGCTGGACGTTGGGCATGTTGGCCGGAGAGTGCTTCTCGGGCTGCGAACTGCAACCTTGCAGCTACCTCCCATGTCCCCGGCCCAACGAAAGCCCCCAGACCCAAATGGAGAGGGGCTGCTTGGGGGCCCCCTGGGGGCCCTTCAGTCCAGCTAGGTCTTTGGGTCCTGGCTCCTTCGGTTTGGGAGCTGTTGCTGGACGTTGGGCATGTTGACCGGAGAGTGCTTCTCGGGCTGTGAACTGCAACCTTGCAGGTAGCTCCCAGGTCCCAGGCCCAACGACAGCCCCCAGATCCAAATTGAGAGGGGCTGCTTGGGGGCCCCCTGGGGGCCCTTCAGGCCAGCTATGTCTTTGGGTCCTGGCTCCTTCGCTTTGGGAGCTGTTGCTGGACGTTGGGCATGTTGACCGGAGAGTGCTTCTTGGGCTGCTAACTGCAACCTTGCAGGTACCTCCCAGGTCCCCGGCCCAACGAAAGCCCCCAGACCCAAATTGAGAGGGGCTGCTTGGGGGCCCCCTGGGGGCCCTTCAGGCCAGCTAGGTCTTTGGGTCCTGGCTCCTTCGGTTTGGGAGCTGTTGCTGCAGTTGGGCATGTTGGCCGGAGAGTGCTTCTCGGGCCTCGAACTGCAACCTTGCAGGTAGCTCCCAGGTTCCCGGCCCAACGAAAGCCCCCAGACCCAAATTGAGAGGGGCTGCTTGGGGGCCCCCTGGGGGCCCTTCAGGCCAGATAGGTCTTTGGGTCCTGGCTCCTTCGGTTTGGGAGCTGTTGCTGGACGTTGGGCATGTTGGCCGGAGAGTGCTTCTCGGGCCGCGAACTGCAACCTTGCAGGTAGCTCCCAGGTTCCCGGCCCAACGAAAGCCCCCAGACCCAAATGGAAAGGGGCTGTTTGGGGGCCCCCTGGAGCCCCTTCAGGCCAGCTAGGTCTTTGGGTCCTGGCTCCTTCGGTTTGGGAGCTGTTGCTGGACGTTGGGCATGTTGGCCGGAGAGTGCTTCTCGGGCCGTGAACTGCAACCTTGCAGGTACCTCACAGGCCCCGGCCCAATGAAAGCCGCAAGACCCAAATGGAGAGGGGCTGCTTGGGGGCCCCCTGGGGGCCCTTCAGGCCAGCTAGGTCTTTGGGTCCTGGCTCCTTCGGTTTGGGAGCTGTTGCTGCAGTTGGGCATGTTGGCCGGAGAGTGCTTCTCGGGCCGCGAACTGCAACCTTGCAGGTACCTCCCAGGTTCCATGCCCAACGAAAGCCCGTAGACCCAAATTGAGAGGGGCTGTTTGGGGGCCCCCTGGGGACTCTTCAGGCCAGCTAGGTCTTTGGGTCCTGGCTCCTTCGGTTTGGGAGCTGTTGCTGCAGTTGGGCATGTTGGCCGGAGAGTGCTTCTCGGGCCGCGAACTGCAACCTTGCAGGTAGCTCCCAGGTTCCCGGCCCAACAAAAGCCCCAAGACCCAAATGGAGAGGGGCTGCTTGGGGGCCCCCTGGGGCCCCTTCAGGCCAGCTAGGTCTTTGGGTCCTGGCTCCTTCGGTTTGGGAGCTGTTGCTGGACGTTGGGCATGTTGACCGGAGAGTGCTTCTCGGGCTTGGAACTGCAACCTTGCAGGTACCTCCCATATCCCCGGCCCAACGAAAGCCGCCAGACCCAAATGGAGAGGGGCTGTTTGGGGGCCCCCTGGGGGCCCTTCAGGCCAGCTAGGTGTTTGGGTCCTGGCTCCTTGGGTTTGGGAGCTGTTGCTGGACGTTGGGCATGTTGGCCGGAGAGTGCTTCTCGGGCCGCGAACTGCAACCTTGCAGGCACTTCCCATGTTCCCGGCCCAACGAAAGCCCCCAGACCCAAATGGAGAGGGGCTGTTTTGGGGCCCCCTGGGGGCCCTTCAGGCCAGCTAGGTCTTTGGGTCCTGGCTCCTTCGGTTTGGGAGCTGTTGCTGGACGTTGGGCATGTTGGCCGGAGAGTGGTTCTCGGGCCGTGAAGTGCAACCTTGCAGGTACCTCCACGGTTCCATGCCCAACGAAAGCCCCCAGACCCAAATTGAGAGGGGCTGTTTGGGGGCCCCCTGGGGACTCTTCAGGCCAGCTAGGTCTTTGGGTCCTGGCTCCTTGGGTTTGGGAGCTGTTGCTGGACGTTGGCCATGATGGCCGGAGAGTGCTTCTCGGGCCGCGAACTGCAACCTTGCAGGTAGCTCCCAGGTTCCCGGCCCAACGAAAGCCCCCAGACCAAAATTGAGAGGGGCTGCTTGCGGGCCCACTGGGGACACTCCAGGCCAGCTAGCTCTTTGGGTCCTGACTCCTTCGGTTTGGGAGCTGTTGCTGCAGTTGGGCATGTTGGCCGGAGAGTGCTTCTCGGGCTTGGAACTGCAACCTTGCAGGTACCTCCCAGGTCCCAGGCCCAACGAAAGACCCAGACCCAAATTGAGAGGGGCTGCTTGGGGGCCCCCTGGGGGCCCTTCAGGCCAGCTAGGTCTTTGGGTCCTGGCTCCTTCGGTTTGGGAGCTGTTGCTGCAGTTGGGCATGTTGGCCGGAGAGTGCTTCTCGGGCCGCGAACTGCAACCTTGCAGGTAGCTCCCAGGTTCCCGGCCCAACGAAAGCCCCCAGACCCAAATGGAGAGGGGCTGTTTGGGGGCCCCCTGGGGCCCCTTCAGGCCAGCTAGGTCTTTGGGTCCTGGCTCCTTCGGTTTGGGAGCTGTTGCTGGACGTTGGGCATGTTGGCCGGAGAGTGCTTCTCGGGCTTGGAACTGCAACCTTGCAGGTACCTCCCAGGTCCCCGGCCCAACGAAAGCCGCCAGACCCAAATTGAGAGGGGCTGCTTGGGGGCCCCCTGGGGGCCCTTCAGGCCAGCTAGGTCTTTGGGTCCTGGCTCCTTCGCTTTGGGAGCTGTTGCTGGACGTTGGGCATGTTGGCCGGAGAGTGCTTCTCAGGCTGCGAACTGCAACCTTGCAGGTACCTCCCATGATCCATGCCCAACGAAAGCCCCCAGACCCAAATTGAGAGGGGCTGTTTGGGGGCACCCTGGGGACACTTCAGGCCAGCTAGGTCTTTGGGTCCTGGCTCCTTCGGTTTGGGAGCTGTTGCTGGACGTTGGGCATGTTGGCCGGAGAGTGCTTCTCGGGCTACGAACTGCAACCTTGCAGGTACCTCCCAGGTCCCCGGCCCAACGAAAGCCCCCAGATCCAAATTGAGAGGGGCTGCTTGGGGGCCCCCTGGGGCCCCTTCATGCCAGCTAGGTCTTTGGGTCCTGGCTCCTTCGGTTTGGGAGCTGTTGCTGGACGTTGGGCCTGTTGACCGGAGAGTGCTTCTCTGGCTGCGAACTGCAACCTTGCAGGTACCTCCCAGGTTCCCGGCCCAACGAAAGCCCCCAGACCCAAATGGAGAGGGGCTGTTTGGGGGCCCCCTGGGGCCCCTTCAGGCCAGCTAGGTCTTTGGGTCCTGGCTCCTTCGGTTTGGGAGCTGTTGCTGGACGTTGGGCATGTTGGCCGGAGAGTGCTTCTCGGGCCGCGAACTGCAACCTTGCAGGTACCTCCCAGGTCCCCGGCCCAACGAAAGCCGCCAGACCCAAATGGAGAGGGGCTGTTTGGGGGCCCCCTGGGGGCCCTTCAGGCCAGCTAGGTCTTTGGGTCCTGGCTCCTTCGGTTTGGGAGCTGTTGCTGCAGTTGGGCATGTTGGCCGGAGAGTGCTTCTCGGGCCGCGAACTGCAACCTTGCAGGTAGCTCCCAGGTTCCAGGCCCAACGAAAGCCCCCATACCCAAAATGAGAGGGGCTGCTTGCGGGCCCCCTGGGGGCCCTTCAGGCCAGCTAGGTCTTTGGGTCCTGGCTCCTTCGGTTTGGGAGCTGTTGCTGGACGTTGGGCATGTTGGCCGGAGAGTGCTTCTCGGGCCGCGAACTGCAACCTTGCAGGCACTTCCCATGTTCCCGGCTCAACGAAAGCCCCCAGACCCAAATGGAGAGGGGCTGTTTGGGGGCCCCCTGGGGCCCCCTCAGGCCAGCTAGGTCTTTGGGTCCTGGCTCCTTCGGTTTGGGAGCTGTTGCTGGACGTTGGGCATGTTGGCCGGAGAGTGCTTCTCGGGCCGCGAACTGCAACCTTGCAGGTAGCTCCCAGGTTCTCGGCCCAACGAAAGCCCCCAGACCCAAATGGAGAGGGGCTGTTTGGGGGCCCCCTGGGGACTCTTCAGGCCAGCTAGGTCTTTGGGTCCTGGCTCCTTGGGTTTGGGAGCTGTTGCTGGACGTTGGGCATGATGGCCGGAGAGTGCTTCTCGGGCCGCGAACTGCAACCTTGCAGGTAGCTCCCAGGTTCCCGGCCCAACGAAAGCCCCCAGACCAAAATTGAGAGGGGCTGCTTGCCGGCCCCCTTGGGACACTCCAGGCCAGCTAGGTCTTTGGGTCCTGACTCCTTCGGTTTGGGAGCTGTTGCTGCAGTTGGGCATGGTGTCCGGAGAGTGCTTCTCGGTCTGCGAACTGCAACCTTGCAGGTAGCTCCCAGGTTCCCGGCCCAACGAAAGCCCCCAGACCCAAATGGAGAGGGGCTGCTTGCGGGCCCCCTGGGGACTCTTCAGGCCAGCTAGGTGTTTGGGTCCTGGCTCCTTCGGTTTGGGAGCTGTTTCTGCAGTTGGGCATGTTGGCCGGAGAGTGCTTCTCGGGCCGCGAACTGCAACCTTGCAGGTATCTCCCGGGTTCCCGGCCCAACAAAAGCCCCCAGACCAAAATGGAGAGGGGCTGCTTGGGGGCCCCCTGGGGCCCCTTCAGGCCAGCTAGGTCTTTGGGTCCTGGCTCCTTCGGTTTGGGAGCTGTTGCTGGACGTTGGGCATGTTGGCCGGAGAGTGCTTCTCGAGCTTGGAACTGCAACCTTGCAGGTACCTCCCAGGTCCCCGACCCAACGAAAGCCCCAAGACCCAAATGGAGAGGGACTGTTTGGGGGCCCCCTGGGGGCCCTTCAGGCCAGCTAGGTCTTTGGGTCCTGGCTCCTTCGGTTTGGGAGCTGTTGCTGGACGTTGAGCATGTTGGCCGGAGAGTGGTTCTCGGGCCGTGAACTGCAACCTTGCAGGTAGCTCCCAGGTCCCCGGCCCAACGAAAGCCCCCAGACCCAAATTGAGAGGGGCTGCTTGGGGGCCCCCTGGGGGCCCTTCAGGCCAGCTAGGTCTTTGGGTCCTGGCTCCTTCGGTTTGGGAGCTGTTGCTGCAGTTGGGCATGTTGGCCGGAGAGTGGTTCTCGGGCCGCGAACTGCAACCTTGCAGGTACCTCCCAGGTTCCATGCCCAACGAAAGCCCGTAGACCCAAATTGAGAGGGGCTGTTTGGGGGCCCCCTGGGGACTCTTCAGGCCAGCTAGGTCTTTGGGTCCTGGCTCCTTCGGTTAGGGAGCTGTTTCTGCAGTTGGGCATGTTGGCCGGAGAGTGCTTCTCGGGCCGCGAACTGCAACCTTGCAGGTAGCTCCCAGGTTCCCGGACCAACAAAAGCCCCAAGACCCAAATGGAGAGGGGCTGCTTGGGGGCCCCCTGGGGCCCCTTCAGGCCAGCTAGGTCTTTGGGTCCTGGCTCCTTCGGTTTGGGAGCTGTTGCTGGACGTTGGGCATGTTGGCCGGAGAGTGGTTCTCGGGCCGTGATCTGCAACCTTGCAGGTACCTCCCATGTCCCCGGCCCAACGAAAGCCCCCAGACCCAAATTGAGAGGGGCTGTTTGGGGGCACCCTGGGGACCCTTCAGGCCAGCTAGGTCTTTTTGTCCTGGCTCCTTCGGTTTGGGAGCTGTTGCTGGACGTTGGGCATGTTGACCGGAGAGTGCTTCTCGGGCTGCGAACTGCAACCTTGCAGGTACCTCCCAGGTCCAAGGCCCAATGAAAGCCCCCAGACCCAAATGGAGAGGTGCTGCTTGGGGGCCCCCTGGGGGCCCTTCAGGCCAGCTAGGTCTTTGGGTCCTGGCTCCTTCGGTTTGGGAGCTGTTGCTGGACGTTGGGCATGTTGACCGGAGAGTGCTTCTCGGGCCGCGAACTGCAACCTTGCAGGCACTTCCCATGTTCCCGGCCCAACGAAAGCCCCCAGACCCAAATGGAGAGGGGCTGTTTGGGGGCCCCCTGGGGCCCCCTCAGGCCAGCTAGGTCTTTGGGTCCTGGCTCCTTCGGTTTGGGAGCTGTTGCTGGACGTTGGGCATGTTGGCCGGAGAGTGGTTCTCGGGCCGTGAACTGCAACCTTGCAGGTAGCTCCCAGGTTCTCGGCCCAACGAAAGCCCCCAGACCCAAATGGAGAGGGGCTGTTTGGGGGCCCCCTGGGGACTCTTCAGGCCAGCTAGGTCTTTGGGTCCTGGCTCCTTGGGTTTGGGAGCTGTTGCTGGACGTTGGGCATGATGGCCGGAGAGTGCTTCTCGGGCCGCGAACTGCAACCTTGCAGGTAGCTCCCAGGTTCCCGGCCCAACGAAAGCCCCCAGACCCAAATGGAGAGGGGCTGCTTGGGGGCCCCCTTGGGACACTCCAGGCCAGCTAGGTCTTTGGGTCCTGACTCCTTCGGTTTGGGAGCTGTTGCTGCAGTTGGGCATGGTGACCGGAGAGTGCTTCTCGGGCTGCGAACTGCAACCTTGCAGGTAGCTCCCAGGTTCCCGGCCCAACGAAAGCCCCCAGACCCAAATGGAGAGGGGCTGCTTGCGGGCCCCCTGGGGCCCCTTCAGGCCGGCTAGGTCTTTGGGTCCTGGCTCCTTCGGTTTGGGAGCTGTTGCTGGACGTTGGGCATGTTGGCCGGAGAGTGCTTCTCGGTACGTGAACTGCAACCTTGCAGGTACCTCCCAGGTCCCCAGCCCAACGAAAGCCCCCAGACCCAAATTAAGAGGGGCTGCTTGGGGGCCCCCTGGGGGCCCTTCAGGCCAGCTAGGTCTTTGGGTCCTGGCTCCTTCGGTTTGGGAGCTGTTGCTGCAGTTGGGCATGTTGGCCGGAGAGTGCTTCTTGGTCCGCGAACTGCAACCTTGCAAGTACCTCCCAGGTTCCATGCCCAACGAAAGCCCCCAGACCCAAATGGAGAGGGGCTGCTTGGGGGCCCCCTGGGGCCCCTTCAGGCCAGCTAGGTCTTTGGGTCCTGGCTCCTTCGGTTTGGGAGCTGTTGCTGGACGTTGGGCATGTTGGCCGGAGAGTGCTTCTCAGGCTGCGAACTGCAACCTCGCAGGTACCTCCCAGGTTCCATGACCAACGAAAGCCCCCAGACCCAAATGGAGAGGGGCTGCTTGGGGGCCCCCTGGGGACTCTTCAGGCCAGCTAGGTCTTTGGGTCCTGGCTCCTTCGGTTTGGGAGCTGTTGCTGGACGTTGGGCATGTTGGCCGGAGAGTGCTTCTCGGGCCGCGCACTGCAACCTTGCAGGTAGCTCCCAGGTTCCCGGCCCAACGAAAGCCCCCAGACCCAAATGGAGAGGGGCTGCTTGGGGGCCCCCTGGGGGCCCTTCAGGCCAGCTAGGTCTTTGGGTCCTGGCTCCTTCGGTTTGGGAGCTGTTGCTGGACGTTGGGCATGTTGGCCAGAGAGTGCTTCTCGGTACGTGAACTGCAACCTTGCAGGTAGCTCCCAGGTTCCCGGCCCAAGGAAAGCCCCCAGACCCAAATAGGGAGGGGCTGCTTGGAGGCCCCTTGGGGCCCCTTCAGACCAGCTAGGTCTTTGGGTCCTGGCTCCTTCGGTTTGGGAGCTGTTTCTGCAGTTGGGCATGTTGACCGGAGAGTGCTTCTCGGGCTGCGAACTGCAACCTTGCAGGTACCTCCCAGGTCCCCAGCCCAACGAAAGCCCCCAGACCCAAATGGAGAGGGGCTGCTTGGGGGCCCCCTGGGGGCAGATCAGGCCAGCTAGGTCTTTGGGTCCTGGCTCCTTCGCTTTGGGAGCTGTTGCTGGACGTTGGGCATGTTGGCCGGAGAGTGCTTCTCGGGCCTCGAACTGCAACCTTGCAGGCACCTCCCAGGTTCCCGGCCCAACGAAAGCCCCCAGACCCAAATGGAGAGGGGCTGCTTGGGGGCCCCCTGGGGCCCCTTCAGGCCAGCTAGGTCTTTGGGTCCTGGCTCCTTGGGTTTGGGAGCTGTTGCTGGACGTTGGGCATGTTGGCCGGAGAGTGGTTCTCGGGCCATGAACTGCAACCTTGCAGGTACCTCCAAGGTCCCCAGCCCAACGAAAGCCCCCAGACCCAAATGGAGAGGGGCTGCTTGGGGGCCCCCTGGGGGCCCTTCAGGCCAGCTAGGTCTTTGGGTCCTGGCTCCTTCGGTTTGGGAGCTGTTGCTGGACGTTGGGCATGTTGGCCAGAGAGTGCTTCTCGGTACGTGAACTGCAACCTTGCAGGTACCTCCCAGGTTCCCGGCCCAAGGAAAGCCCCCAGACCCAAATAGGGAGGGGCTGCTTGGGGGCCTCTTGGGGCCCCTTCAGGCCAGCTAGGTCTTTGGGTCCTGGCTCCTTCGGTTTGGGAGCTGTTTCTGCAGTTGGGCATGTTGACCGGAGAGTGCTTCTCGGGCTGCGAACTGCAACCTTGCAGGTACCTCCCAGGTCCCCAGCCCAACGAAAGCCCCCAGACCCAAATTGAGAGGGGCTGCTTGGGGGCCCCCTGGGGGCCCTTCAGGCCAGCTAGGTCTTTGGGTCCTGGCTCCTTCGGTTTGGGAGCTGTTGCTGCAGTTGGGCATGTTGACCGGAGAGTGCTTCTCGGGCTGCGAACTGCAACCTTGCAGGTACCTCCCATGTCCCCGGCCCAACAAAAGCCCCCAGACCCAAATGGAGAGGGGCTGCTTGGGGGCCCCCTGGGGGCCCTTCAGGCCAGCTAGGTCTTTGGGTCCTGGCTCCTTCGGTTTGGGAGCTGTTGCTGCAGATGGGCATGTTGGCCGGAGAGTGGTTCTCGGGCCGTGAACTGCAACCTTGCAGGTAGCTCCCAGGTTCCCGGCCCAACGAAAGGCCCCAGACCCAAATGGAGAGGGGCTGCTTGGGGGCCCCCTGGGGCCCCTTCAGGCCAGCTAGGTCTTTGGGTCCTGGCTCCTTCGGTTTGGGAGCTGTTGCTGCAGTTGGGCATGTTGGCCGGAGAGTGCTTCTCGGGCTTGGAACTGCAACCTTGCAGGTACCTCCCATGTCCCCGGCCCAACAAAAGCCCACAGACCCAAATGGAGAGGGGCTGCTTGGGGGCCCCCTGGGGGCCCTTCAGGCCAGCTAGGTCTTTGGGTCCTGGCTCCTTCGCTTTGGGAGCTGTTGCTGCAGTTGGGCATGTTGGCCGGAGAGTGCTTCTCGGGCCGCGAACTGCAACCTTGCAGGTAGCTCCCAGGTCCCCGGCCCAACGAAAGCCCCCAGATCCAAATTGAGAGGGGCTGCTTGGGGGCCCCTGGGGCCCCTTCAGGCCAGCTAGGTCTTTGGGTCCTGGCTCCTTCGGTTTGGGAGCTGTTGCTGGACGTTGGGCATGTTGGCCGGAGAGTGCTTCTCGGGCCGCGAACTGCAACCTTGCAGGTACCTCCCAGGTCCCAGGCCCAACGAAAGCCCCCAGATCCAAATTGAGAGGGGCTGCTTGGGGGCCCCCTGGGGGCCCTTCAGGCCAGCTAGGTCTTTGGGTCCTGGCTCCTTCGGATTGGGAGCTGTTGCTGCAGTTGGGCATGTTGACCGGAGAGTGCTTCTCGGGCTGCGAACTGCAACCTTGCAGGTACCTCCCATGTCCCCGGCCCAACGAAAGCCCCCAGACCCAAATGGAGAGGGGCTGCTTGGGGGCCCCCTGGGGGCCCTTCAGGCCAGCTAGGTCTTTGGGTCCTGGCTCCTTCGGTTTGGGAGCTGTTGCTGCAGATGGGCATGTTGGCCGGAGAGTGGTTCTCGGGCCGTGAACTGCAACCTTGCAGGTACCTCCCAGGTTCCCGGCCCAACGAAAGCCCCCAGACCCAAATGGAGAGGGGCTGCTTGGGGGCCCCCTGGGGCCCCTTCAGGCCAGCTAGGTCTTTGGGTCCTGGCTCCTTCGGTTTGGGAGCTGTTGCTGCAGTTGGGCATGTTGGCCGGAGAGTGCTTCTCGGGCCGCGAACTGCAACCTTGCAGGTAGCTCCCATGTCCCCGGCCCAACGAAAGCCCCCAGACCCAAATGGAGAGGGGCAGCCTGGGGGTCCCCTGGGGTCCTTCAGGCCAGCTAGGTCTTTGGGTCCTGGCTCCTTCGGTTTGGGAGCTGTTGCTGGACGTTGGGCATGTTGACCGGAGAGTGCTTCTCGGGCTGCGAACTGCAACCTTGCAGGTAGCTCCCAGGTTCCATGCCCAACGAAAGCCCCCAGACCCAAATGGAGAGGGGCTGTTTGGGGGCCCCCTTGGGACTCTTCAGGCCAGCTAGGTCTTTGGGTCCTGGCTGCTTCGGTTTGGGAGCTGTTGCTGGACGTTGGGCATGTTGACCGGAGAGTGCTTCTCGGGCTGCGAACTGCAACCTTGCAGGTACGTCCCAGGTCCCCGGCCCAACGAAAGCCCCCAGACCCAAATGGAGAGGGGCTGCTTGGGGGCCCCCTGGGGGCCCTTCAGGCCAGCTAGGTCTTTGGGTCCTGGCTCCTTCGGTTTGGGAGCTGTTGGTGGACGTTGGGCATGTTGGCCGGAGCGTGCTTCTCAGGCTGCGAACTGCAACCTTGCAGGTACCTCCCAGGTTCCATGCCCAAGGAAAGCCCCCAGACCCAAATTGAGAGGGGCTGTTTGGGGGCACCCTGGGGACTCTTCAGGCCAGCTAGGTCTTTGTGTCCTGGCTCCTTCGGTTTGGGAGCTGTTGCTGGACGTTGGGCATGTTGGCCGGAGAGTGCTTCTCGGGCCGCGAACTGCAAACTTGCAGGCACTTCCCAGGTTCCATGCCCAAAGAAAGCCCCCACACCCACATGGAGAGGGGCTGTTTGGGGGCCCCCTGGGGGCCCTTCAGGCCAGCTAGGTCTTTGGGTCCTGGCTCCTTCGGTTTGGGAGCTGTTGCTGGACGTTGGGCATGTTGGCCGGAGAGTGGTTCTCGGGCCTCGAACTGCAACCTTGCAGGTAGCTCCCAGGTTCCCGGCCCAACGAAAGCCCCCAGACCCAAATGGAGAGGGGCTGTTTGGGGGCCCCCTGGGGCCCCTTCAGGCCAGCTAGGTCTTTGGGTCCTGGCTCCTTCGGTTTGGGAGCTGTTGCTGGACGTTGGGCATGTTGGCCGGAGAGTGGTTCTCGGGCCGCGAACTGCAACCTTGCAGGTACCTCCCAGGTCCCCGGCCCAACGAAAGCCCCCAGACCCAAATGGAGAGGGGCTGCTTGGGGGCCCCCTGGGGGCCCTTCAGGCCAGCTAGGTCTTTGGGTCCTGGCTCCTTCGGTTTGGGAGCTGTTGCTGCAGTTGTGCATGTTGGCCGGAGAGTACTTCTCGGGCCGCGAACTGCAACCTTGCAGGTACCTCCCAGGTTCCATGCCCAACGAAAGCCCCCAGACCCAAATTGAGAGGGGCTGTTTGGGGCCCCCCTGGGGACTCTTCAGGCCAGCTAGGTCTTTGGGTCCTGGCTCCTTCGGTTTGGGAGCTGTTGCTGGACGTTGGGCATGTTGGCCGGAGAGTGCTTCTCGGGCTGCGAACTGCAACCTTGCAGGTACCTCCCAGGTTCCATGCCCAACGAAAGCCCCCAGACCCAAATGGAGAGGGGCTGTTTGGGGGCCCCCTGGGGACTCTTCAGGCCAGCTAGGTCTTTGGGTCCTGGCTCCTTCGGTTTGGGAGCTGTTGCTGGACGTTGGGCATGTTGGCCGGAGAGTGCTTCTAGGGCCGCGCACTGCAACCTTGCAGCCACTTCCCAGGTTCCCGGCCCAACGAAAGCCCCCAGACCCAAATGGAGAGGGGCTGTTTGGGGGCCCCCAGGGGGCCCTTCAGGCCAGCTAGGTCTTTGGGTCCTGGCTCCTTCGGTTTGGGAGCTGTTGCTGGACGTTGGGCATGTTGGCCGGAGAGTGCTTCTCGGGCCTCGAACTGTCCCTTGCAGGTAGCTCCCAGGTTCCCGGCCCAAAGAAAGCCCCCAGACCCAAATGGAGAGGGGCTACTTGGGGGCCCCCTGGGGCCCCTTCAGGCCAGCTAGGTCTTTGGGTCCTGGCTCCTTGGGTTTGGGAGCTGTTGCTGGACGTTGGGCATGTTGGCCGGAGAGTGCTTCTCGGGCCGTGAACTGCAACCTTGCAGGTAGCTCCCAGGTTCCCGGCCCAACGAAAGCCCCCAGACCCAAATAGGGAGGGGCTGCTTGGGGGCCCCTTGGGGCCCCTTCAGGCCAGCTAGGTCTTTGGGTCCTGGCTCCTTCGGTTTGGGAGCTGTTTCTGCAGTTGGGCATGTTGACCGGAGAGTGCTTCTCGGGCTGCGAACTGCAACCTTGCAGGTACCTCCCAGGTCCCCGGCCCAACGAAAGCCCCCAGACCCAAATTGAGAGGGGCTGCTTGGGGGCCCCCTGGGGCCCTTCAGGCCAGCTAGGTCTTTGTGTCCTGGCTCCTTCGGTTTGGGAGCTGTTGCTGGACGTTGGGCATGTTGGCCGGAGAGTGCTTCTCGGGCCGCGAACTGCAAACTTGCAGGAACTTCCCAGGTTCCATGCCCAAAGAAAGCCCCCAGACCCACATGGAGAGGGGCTGTTTGGGGGCCCACTGGGGGCCCTTCAGGCCAGCTAGGTCTTTGGGTCCTGGCTCCTTGGGTTTGGTATCTGTTGCTGGACGTTGGGCATGTTGTCCGGAGAGTGCTTCTCGGGCCTCGAACTGCAACCTTGCAGGTAGCTCCCAGGTTCCCGGCCCAACGAAAGCCCCCAGACCCAAATGGAGAGGGGCTGTTTGGGGGCCCCCTGGGGCCCCTTCAGGCCAGCTAGGTCTTTGGGTCCTGGCTCCTTCGGTTTGGGAGCTGTTGCTGGACGTTGGGCATGTTGGCCGGAGAGTGCTTCTCAGGCCGCGAACTGCAACCTTGCAGGTACCTCCCATGTCCCCGGCCCAACGAAAGCCCCCAGACCCAAATGGAGAGGGGCTGCTTGGGGGCCCCCTGGGGGCCCTTCAGGCCAGCTAGGTCTTTGGGTCCTGGCTCCTTCGGTTTGGGAGCTGTTGCTGCAGTTGTGCATGTTGGCCGGAGAGTACTTCTCGGGCCGCGAACTGCAACCTTGCAGGTACCTCCCAGGTTCCATGCCCAACGAAAGCCCCCAGACCCAAATTGAGAGGGGCTGTTTGGGGCCCCCCTGGGGACTCTTCAGGCCAGCTAGGTCTTTGGGTCCTGGCTCCTTCGGTTTGGGAGCTGTTGCTGGACGTTGGGCATGTTGGCCGGAGAGTGGTTCTCGGGCCGTGAACTGCAACGTTGCAGGTAGCTCCCAGGTTCCCGGCCCAACGAAAGCCCCCAGACCCAAATGGAGAGGGGCTGCTTGCGGGCCCCCTGGGGCCCCTTCAGACCAGCTAGGTCTTTGGGTCCTGGCTCCTTCGGTTTGGGAGCTGTTGCTGCAGTTGGGCATGTTGGCCGGAGAGTGCTTCTCGGGCCGCGAACTGCAACCTTGCAGGTAGCTCCCAGGATCCATGCCCAACGAAAGCCCCCAGACCCAAATGGAGAGGGGCTGCTTGGGGGCCCCCTGGGGACACTCCAGGCCAGCTAGGTCTTTGGGTCCTGGCTCCTTCGGTTTGGGAGCTGTTGCTGGACGTTTGGCATGTTGGCCGGAGAGTGCTTCTCGGGCCGCGCACTGCAACCTTGCAGGCACTTCCCAGGTTCCCGGCCCAACGAAAGCCCCCAGACCCAAATGGAGAGGAGCTGCTTGGGGGCCCCCAGGGGGCCCTTCAGGCCAGCTAGGTCTTTGGGTCCTGGCTCCTTCGGTTTGGGAGCTGTTGCTGCAGTTGGGCATGTTGGCCGGAGAGTGCTTCTCGGGCCTCGAACTGTCCCTTGCAGGTAGCTCCCAGGTTCCCGGCCCAACGAAAGCCCCCAGACCCAAATGGAGAGGGGCTGCTTGGGGGCCCCCTGGGGCCCCTTCAGGCCAGCTAGGTCTTTGGGTCCTGGCTCCTTCGGTTTGGGAGCTGTTGCTGGACGTTGGGCATGTTGGCCGGTGAGTGCTTCTCGGGCCGTGAACTGCAACCTTGCAGGTACTTCCCAGGTTCCCGGCCCAACGAAAGACCCAGACCCAAATGGAGAGGGGCTGCTTGGGGGCCCCCTGGGGGCCCTTCAGGCCAGCTAGGTCTTTGGGTCCTGGCTCCTTCGGTTTGGGAGCTGTTGCTGGACGTTGGGCATGTTGGCCAGAGAGTGCTTCTCGGTACGTGAACTGCAACCTTGCAGGTAGCTCCCAGGTTCCCGGCCCAAGGAAAGCCCCCAGACCCAAATAGGGAGGGGCTGCTTGGGGGCCCCTTGGGGCCCGTTCAGGCCAGCTAGGTCTTTGGGTCCTGGCTCCTTCGGTTTGGGAGCTGTTTCTGCAGTTGGGCATGTTGACCGGAGAGTGCTTCTCGGGCTGCGAACTGCAACCTTGCAGGTACCTCCCAGGTCCCGGGCCCAACGAAAGCCCCCAGACCCACATGGAGAGGGGCTGCTTGGGGGCCCCCTGGGGCCCTTCAGGCCAGCTAGGTCTTTGGGTCCTGGCTCCTTCGGTTTGGGAGCTGTTGCTGGACGTTGGGCATGTTGGCCGGAGAGTGCTTCTCGGGCCGCGAACTGCAAACTTGCAGGCACTTCCCAGGTTCCATGCCCAAAGAAAGCCCCAAGACCCACATGGAGAGGGGCTGTTTTGGGGCCCCCTGGGGACTCTTCAGGCCAGCTAGGTCTTTGGGTCCTGGCTCCTTGGGTTTGGGAGCTGTTGCTGGACGTTGGGCATGATGGCCGGAGAGTGCTTCTCGGGCCGCGAACTGCAACCTTGCAGGCACCTCCCAGGTTCCCGGCCCAACGAAAGCCCCCAGACCAAAATTGAGAGGGGCTGCTTGCGGGCCCCCTGGGCACACTCCAGGCCAGCTAGGTCTTTGGGTCCTGGCTCCTTCGGTTTGGGAGCTGTTGCTGCAGTTGGGCATGTTGGCCGGAGAGTGCTTCTCGGGCCGCGAACTGCAACCTTGCAGGTAGCTCCCAGGTCCCCGGCCCAACGAAAGCCCCCAGATCCAAATTGAGAGGGGCTGCTTGGGGGCCCCTGGGGCCCCTTCAGGCCAGCTAGGTCTTTGGGTCCTGGCTCCTTCGGTTTGGGAGCTGTTGCTGGACGTTGGGCATGTTGGCCGGAGAGTGCTTCTCGGGCCGTGAACTGCAACCTTGCAGGTAGCTCCCAGGTTCCCGGCCCAACGAAAGCCCCCAGACCCAAATTGAGAGGGGCTGCTTGGGGGCCCCCTGGGGCCCCTTCAGGCCAGCTAGGTCTTTGGGTCCTGGCTCCTTGGGTTTGGGAGCTGTTGCTGGACGTTGGGCATGTTGGCCGGAGAGTGCTTCTCGGGCCGCGAACTGCAACCTTGCAGGCACCTCCCAGGTTCCCGGCCCAACGAAAGCCCCCAGACCAAAATTGAGAGGGGCTGCTTGCGGGCCCCCTGGGGACCCTCCAGGCCAGCTATTTCTTTGGGTCCTGGCTCCTTCGGTTTGGGAGCTGTTGCTGCAGTTGGGCATGTTGGCCGGAGAGTGCTTCTCGGGCCGCGAACTGCAACCTTGCAGGTAGCTCCCAGGTTCCCGGCCCAACGAAAGCCCCCAGACCCAAATGGAGAGGGGCTGCTTGGGGGCCCCCTGGGGCCCCTTCAGGCCAGCTAGGTCTTTGGGTCCTGGCTCCTTCGGTTTGGGAGCTGTTGCTGGACGTTGGGCATGTTGGCCGGAGAGTGCTTCTCGGGCCGCGAACTGCAACCTTGCAGGTAGCTCCCAGACTCCATGCCCAACGAAAGCCCCCAGACCCAAATGGGGAGGGGCTGTTTGGGGGCCACCTGGGGACCCTTCAGTCCAGCTAGGTCTTTGGGTCCTGGCTCCTTGGGTTTGGGATCTGTTGCTGGACGTTGGGCATGTTGACCGGAGAGTGCTTCTCGGGCTGCGAACTGCAACCTTGCAGGTACGTCCCAGGTCCCCGGCCCAACGAAAGCCCCCAGACCCAAATGGAGAGGGGCTGCTTGGGGGCCCCCTGGGGGCCCTTCAGGCCAGCTAGGTCTTTGGGTCCTGGCTCCTTCGGTTTGGGAGCTGTTGCTGGACGTTGGGCATGTTGACCAGAGAGTGCTTCTCAGGCTGCGAACTGCAACCTTGCAGGTACCTCCCAGGTTCCATGCCCAACGAAAGCCCCCAGACCCAAATTGAGAGGGGCTGTTTGGGGGCACCATGGGGACCCTTCAGGCCAGCTAGGTCTTTGGGTCCTGGCTCCTTTGGTTTGGGAGCTGTTGCTGGACGTTGGGCATGTTGGCCGGAGAGTGCTTCTCGGGCTGCGAACTGCAACCTTGCAGGTACCTCCCAGGTCCCAGGCCCAACGAAAGCCCCCAGATCCAAATTGAGAGGGGCTGCTTGGGGGCCCCTGGGGCCCCTTCAGGCCAGCTAGGTCTTTGGGTCCTGGCTCCTTCGGTTTGGGAGCTGTTGCTGGACGTTGGGCATGTTGGCCGGAGAGTGCTTCTCGGGCCGTGAACTGCAACCTTGCAGGTAGCTCCCAGGTTCCCGGCCCAACGAAAGCCCCCAGACCCAAATTGAGAGGGGCTGCTTGGGGGCCCCCTGGGGCCCCTTCAGGCCAGCTAGGTCTTTGGGTCCTGGCTCCTTGGGTTTGGGAGCTGTTGCTGGACGTTGGGCATGTTGGCCGGAGAGTGCTTCTCGGGCCGCGAACTGCAACCTTGCAGGCACCTCCCAGGTTCCCGGCCCAACGAAAGCCCCCAGACCAAAATTGAGAGGGGCTGCTTGCGGGCCCCCTGGGGACCCTCCAGGCCAGCTATTTCTTTGGGTCCTGGCTCCTTCGGTTTGGGAGCTGTTGCTGCAGTTGGGCATGTTGGCCGGAGAGTGCTTCTCGGGCCGCGAACTGCAACCTTGCAGGTAGCTCCCAGGTTCCCGGCCCAACGAAAGCCCCCAGACCCAAATGGAGAGGGGCTGCTTGGGGGCCCCCTGGGGCCCCTTCAGGCCAGCTAGGTCTTTGGGTCCTGGCTCCTTCGGTTTGGGAGCTGTTGCTGGACGTTGGGCATGTTGGCCGGAGAGTGCTTCTCGGGCCGCGAACTGCAACCTTGCAGGTAGCTCCCAGACTCCATGCCCAACGAAAGCCCCCAGACCCAAATGGGGAGGGGCTGTTTGGGGGCCACCTGGGGACCCTTCAGTCCAGCTAGGTCTTTGGGTCCTGGCTCCTTGGGTTTGGGATCTGTTGCTGGACGTTGGGCATGTTGACCGGAGAGTGCTTCTCGGGCTGCGAACTGCAACCTTGCAGGTACCTCCCAGGTCCCCGGCCCAACGAAAGCCCCCAGACCCAAATGGAGAGGGGCTGCTTGGGGGCCCCCTGGGGGCCCTTCAGGCCAGCTAGGTCTTTGGGTCCTGGCTCCTTCGGTTTGGGAGCTGTTGCTGGACGTTGGGCATGTTGACCAGAGAGTGCTTCTCAGGCTGCGAACTGCAACCTTGCAGGTACCTCCCAGGTTCCATGCCCAACGAAAGCCCCCAGATCCAAATTGAGAGGGGCTGCTTGGGGTCCCCCTGGGGGCCCTACAGGCCAGCTAGGTCTTTGGGTCCTGGCTCCTTCGGATTGGGAGCTGTTGCTGGATGTTGGGCATGTTGACCGGAGAGTGCTTCTCGGGCTGCGAACTGCAACCGTGCAGGTAGCTCCCAGGTCCCCGGCCCAACGAAAGACCCCAGACCCAAATGGAGAGGGGCTGCTTGGGGGCCCCCTGGGGGCCCGTTCAGGCCAGCTAGGTCTTTGGGTCCTGGCTCCTTCGGTTTGGGAGCTGTTGCTGCAGTTGGGCATGTTGGCCGGAGAGTGGTTCTCGGGCCGTGAACTGCAACCTTGCAGGTAGCTCCCAGGTTCCCGGCCCAACGAAAGCCCCCAGACCCAAATGGAGAGGGGCTGCTTGGGGGCCCCCTGGGGCCCCTTCAGGCCAGCTAGGTCTTTGGGTCCTGGCTCCTTCGGTTTGGGAGCTGTTGCTGCAGTTGGGCATGTTGGCCGGAGAGTGCTTCTCGGGCCGCGAACTGCAACCTTGCAGGTAGCTCCCAGGTTCCCGGCCCAACGAAAGCCCCCAGACCCAAATGGAGAGGGGCTGCTTGGGGGCCCCCTGGGGGCCCTTCAGGCCAGCTAGGTCTTTGGGTCCTGGCTCCTTCGCTTTGGGAGCTGTTGCTGGACGTTGGGCATGTTGGCCGGAGAGTGCTTCTCAGGCTGCGAACTGCAACCTTGCAGGTACCTCCCAGGTTCCATGCCCAACGAAAGCGCCCAGACCCAAATGGAGAGGGGCTGTTTGGGGGCCCCCTGGGGCCCCTTCAGGCCAGCTAGGTCTTTGGGTCCTGGCTCCTTCGGTTTGGGAGCTGTTGCTGGACGTTGGGCATGTTGGCCGGAGAGTGCTTCTCGGGCCGTGAACTGCAACCTTGCAGGTATCTCCCAGGTTCCCGGCCCAAGGAAAGCCCCCAGACCCAAATGGAGAGGGGCTGTTTGGGGGCCCCCTGGGGCCCCTTCAGGCCAGCTAGGTCTTTGGGTCCTGGCTCCTTCGGTTTGGGAGCTGTTGCTGGACGTTGGGCATGTTGGCCGGAGAGTGGTTCTCGGGCCGCGAACTGCAACCTTGCAGGTACCTCCCATGTCCCCGGCCCAACGAAAGCCCCCAGACCCAAATGGAGAGGGGCTGCTTGGGGGCCCCCTGGGGGCCCTTCAGGCCAGCTAGGTCTTTGGGTCCTGGCTCCTTCGGTTTGGGAGCTGTTGCTGCAGTTGGGCATTTTGGCCGGAGAGTGGTTCTCGGGCCGTGAACTGCAACCTTGCAAGTAGCTCCCAGGTTCCCGGCCCAACGAAAGCCCCCAGACCCAAATGGAGAGGGGCTGCTTGGGGGCCCCCTGGGGCCCCTTCAGACCAGCTAGGTCTTTGGGTCCTGGCTCCTTCGGTTTGGGAGCTGTTGCTGCAGTTGGGCATGTTGGCCGGAGAGTGCTTCTCAGGCTGCGAGCTGCAACCTTGCAGGTACCTCCCAGGTCCCCGGCCCAACGAAAGCCCCCAGACCCAAATGGAGAGGGGCTGTTTGGGGGCCCCCTGGGGACTCTTCAGGCCAGCTAGGTCTTTGGGTCCTGGCTCCTTCGGTTTGGGAGCTGTTGCTGCAGTTGTGCATGTTGGCCGGAGAGTACTTCTCGGGCCGCGAACTGCAACCTTGCAGGTACCTCCCAGGTTCCATGCCCAACGAAAGCCCCCAGACCCAAATTGAGAGGGGCTGTTTGGGGCCCCCCTGGGGACTCTTCAGGCCAGCTAGGTCTTTGGGTCCTGGCTCCTTCGGTTTGGGAGCTGTTGCTGGACGTTGGGCATGTTGGCCGGAGAGTGCTTCTCGGGCTGCGAACTGCAACCTTGCAGGTACCTCCCAGGTTCCATGCCCAACGAAAGCCCCCAGACCCAAATGGAGAGGGGCTGTTTGGGGGCCCCCTGGGGACTCTTCAGGCCAGCTAGGTCTTTGGGTCCTGGCTCCTTCGGTTTGGGAGCTGTTGCTGGACGTTGGGCATGTTGGCCGGAGAGTGCTTCTAGGGCCGCGCACTGCAACCTTGCAGCCACTTCCCAGGTTCCCGGCCCAACGAAAGCCCCCAGACCCAAATGGAGAGGGGCTGTTTGGGGGCCCCCAGGGGGCCCTTCAGGCCAGCTAGGTCTTTGGGTCCTGGCTCCTTCGTTTTGGGAGCTGTTGCTGGACGTTGGGCATGTTGGCCGGAGAGTGCTTCTCGGGCCTCGAACTGTCCCTTGCAGGTAGCTCCCATGTCCCCGGCCCAACGAAAGCCCCCAGACCCAAATGGAGAGGGGCTACTTGGGGGCCCCCTGGGGCCCCTTCAGGCCAGCTAGGTCTTTGGGTCCTGGCTCCTTGGGTTTGGGAGCTGTTGCTGGACGTTGGGCATGTTGGCCGGAGAGTGCTTCTCGGGCCGTGAACTGCAACCTTGCAGGTAGCTCCCAGGTTCCCGGCCCAACGAAAGCCCCCAGACCCAAATAGGGAGGGGCTGCTTGGGGGCCCCTTGGGGCCCTTCAGGCCAGCTAGGTCTTTGGGTCCTGGCTCCTTCGGTTTGGGAGCTGTTTCTGCAGTTGGGCATGTTGACCGGAGAGTGCTTCTCGGGCTGCGAACTGCAACCTTGCAGGTACCTCCCAGGTCCCCGGCCCAACGAAAGCCCCCAGACCCAAATGGAGAGGGGCTGCTTGGGGGCCCCCTGGGGCCCTTCAGGCCAGCTAGGTCTTTGTGTCCTGGCTCCTTCGGTTTGGGAGCTGTTGCTGGACGTTGGGCATGTTGGCCGGAGAGTGCTTCTCGGGCCGCGAACTGCAAACTTGCAGGAACTTCCCAGGTTCCATGCCCAAAGAAAGCCCCCAGACCCACATGGAGAGGGGCTGTTTGGGGGCCCACTGGGGGCCCTTCAGGCCAGCTAGGTCTTTGGGTCCTGGCTCCTTGGGTTTGGTATCTGTTGCTGGACGTTGGGCATGTTGTCCGGAGAGTGCTTCTCGGGCCTCGAACTGCAACCTTGCAGGTAGCTCCCAGGTTCCCGGCCCAACGAAAGCCCCCAGACCCAAATGGAGAGGGGCTGTTTGGGGGCCCCCTGGGGCCCCTTCAGGCCAGCTAGGTCTTTGGGTCCTGGCTCCTTCGGTTTGGGAGCTGTTGCTGGACGTTGGGCATGTTGGCCGGAGAGTGCTTCTCAGGCCGCGAACTGCAACCTTGCAGGTACCTCCCATGTCCCCGGCCCAACGAAAGCCCCCAGACCCAAATGGAGAGGGGCTGCTTGGGGGCCCCCTGGGGGCCCTTCAGGCCAGCTAGGTCTTTGGGTCCTGGCTCCTTCGGTTTGGGAGCTGTTGCTGCAGTTGTGCATGTTGGCCGGAGAGTACTTCTCGGGCCGCGAACTGCAACCTTGCAGGTACCTCCCAGGTTCCATGCCCAACGAAAGCCCCCAGACCCAAATTGAGAGGGGCTGTTTGGGGCCCCCCTGGGGACTCTTCAGGCCAGCTAGGTCTTTGGGTCCTGGCTCCTTCGGTTTGGGAGCTGTTGCTGGACGTTGGGCATGTTGGCCGGAGAGTGGTTCTCGGGCCGTGAACTGCAACGTTGCAGGTAGCTCCCAGGTTCCCGGCCCAACGAAAGCCCCCAGACCCAAATGGAGAGGGGCTGTTTGGGGGCCCCCTGGGGCCCCTTCAGACCAGCTAGGTCTTTGGGTCCTGGCTCCTTCGCTTTGGGAGCTGTTGCTGCAGTTGGGCATGTTGGCCGGAGAGTGCTTCTCGGGCCGCGAACTGCAACCTTGCAGGTAGCTCCCAGGATCCATGCCCAACGAAAGCCCCCAGACCCAAATGGAGAGGGGCTGCTTGGGGGCCCCCTGGGGACACTCCAGGCCAGCTAGGTCTTTGGGTCCTGGCTCCTTCGGTTTGGGAGCTGTTGCTGGACGTTGGGCATGTTGGCCGGAGAGTGCTTCTCGGGCCGCGCACTGCAACCTTGCAGGCACTTCCCAGGTTCCCGGCCCAACGAAAGCCCCCAGACCCAAATGGAGAGGAGCTGCTTGGGGGCCCCCAGGGGGCCCTTCAGGCCAGCTAGGTCTTTGGGTCCTGGCTCCTTCGGTTTGGGAGCTGTTGCTGCAGTTGGGCATGTTGGCCGGAGAGTGCTTCTCGGGCCTCGAACTGTCCCTTGCAGGTAGCTCCCAGGTTCCCGGCCCAACGAAAGCCCCCAGACCCAAATGGAGAGGGGCTGCTTGGGGGCCCCCTGGGGCCCCTTCAGGCCAGCTAGGTCTTTGGGTCCTGGCTCCTTGGGTTTGGGAGCTGTTGCTGGACGTTGGGCATGTTGGCCGGTGAGTGCTTCTCGGGCCGTGAACTGCAACCTTGCAGGTACTTCCCAGGTTCCCGGCCCAACGAAAGACCCAGACCCAAATGGAGAGGGGCTGCTTGGGGGCCCCCTGGGGGCCCTTCAGGCCAGCTAGGTCTTTGGGTCCTGGCTCCTTCGGTTTGGGAGCTGTTGCTGGACGTTGGGCATGTTGGCCAGAGAGTGCTTCTCGGTACGTGAACTGCAACCTTGCAGGTAGCTCCCAGGTTCCCGGCCCAAGGAAAGCCCCCAGACCCAAATAGGGAGGGGCTGCTTGGGGGCCCCTTGGGGCCCGTTCAGGCCAGCTAGGTCTTTGGGTCCTGGCTCCTTCGGTTTGGGAGCTGTTTCTGCAGTTGGGCATGTTGACCGGAGAGTGCTTCTCGGGCTGCGAACTGCAACCTTGCAGGTACCTCCCAGGTCCCCGGCCCAACGAAAGCCCCCAGACCCACATGGAGAGGAGCTGCTTGGGGGCCCCCTGGGGCCCTTCAGGCCAGCTAGGTCTTTGGGTCCTGGCTCCTTCGGTTTGGGAGCTGTTGCTGGACGTTGGGCATGTTGGCCGGAGAGTGCTTCTCGGGCCGCGAACTGCAAACTTGCAGGCACTTCCCAGGTTCCATGCCCAAAGAAAGCCCCAAGACCCACATGGAGAGGGGCTGTTTTGGGGCCCCCTGGGGACTCTTCAGGCCAGCTAGGTCTTTGGGTCCTGGCTCCTTGGGTTTGGGAGCTGTTGCTGGACGTTGGGCATGATGGCCGGAGAGTGCTTCTCGGGCCGTGAACTGCAACCTTGCAGGTAGCTCCCAGGTTCCCGGCCCAACGAAAGCCCCCAGACCCAAATTGAGAGGGGCTGCTTGGGGGCCCCCTGGGGCCCCTTCAGGCCAGCTAGGTCTTTGGGTCCTGGCTCCTTCGGTTTGGGAGCTGTTGCTGGACGTTGGGCATGTTGGCCGGAGAGTGCTTCTCGGGCTGCGAACTGCAACCTTGCAGGTACGTCCCAGGTCCCCGGCCCAACGAAAGCCCCCAGACCCAAATGGAGAGGGGCTGCTTGGGGGCCCCCTGGGGGCCCTTCAGGCCAGCTAGGTCTTTGGGTCCTGGCTCCTTCGGTTTGGGAGCTGTTGCTGGACGTTGGGCATGTTGACCAGAGAGTGCTTCTCAGGCTGCGAACTGGAACCTTGCAGGTACCTCCCAGGTTCCATGCCCAACGAAAGCCCCCAGACCCAAATTGAGAGGGGCTGTTTGGGGGCACCATGGGGACCCTTCAGGCCAGCTAGGTCTTTGGGTCCTGGCTCCTTCGGTTTGGGAGCTGTTGCTGGACGTTGGGCATGTTGGCCGGAGAGTGCTTCTCGGGCTGCGAACTGCAACCTTGCAGGTACCTCCCAGGTCCCAGGCCCAACGAAAGCCCCCAGATCCAAATTGAGAGGGGCTGCTTGGGGGCCCCCTGGGGGCCCTACAGGCCAGCTAGGTCTTTGGGTCCTGGCTCCTTCGGATTGGGAGCTGTTGCTGGACGTTGGGCATGTTGACCGGAGAGTGCTTCTCGGGCTGCGAACTGCAACCGTGCAGGTAGCTCCCAGGTCCCCGGCCCAACGAAAGACCCCAGACCCAAATGGAGAGGGGCTGTTTGGGGGCCCCCTGGGGGCCCTTCAGGCCAGCTAGGTCTTTGGGTCCTGGCTCCTTCGGTTTGGGAGCTGTTGCTGCAGTTGGGCATGTTGGCCGGAGAGTGCTTCTCGGGCCGTGAACTGCAACCTTGCAGGTAGCTCCCAGGTTCCCGGCCCAACGAAAGCCCCCAGACCCAAATGGAGAGGGGCTGCTTGGGGGCCCCCTGGGGCCCCTTCAGGCCAGCTAGGTCTTTGGGTCCTGGCTCCTTCGGTTTGGGAGCTGTTGCTGCAGTTGGGCATGTTGGCCGGAGAGTGCTTCTCGGGCCGCGAACTGCAACCTTGCAGGTAGCTCCCAGGTTCCCGGCCCAATGAAAGCCCCCAGACCCAAATGGAGAGGGGCTGCTTGGGGGCCCCCTGGGGGCCCTTCAGGCCAGCTAGGTCTTTGGGTCCTGGCTCCTTCGGTTTGGGAGCTGTTGCTGGACGTTGGGCATGTTGGCCGGAGAGTGCTTCTCAGGCTGCGAACTGCAACCTTGCAGGTACCTCCCAGGTTCCATGCCCAACGAAAGCGCCCAGACCCAAATGGAGAGGGGCTGTTTGGGGGCCCCCTGGGGCCCCTTCAGGCCAGCTAGGTCTTTGGGTCCTGGCTCCTTCGGTTTGGGAGCTGTTGCTGGACGTTGGGCATGTTGGCAGGAGAGTGCTTCTCGGGCCGTGAACTGCAACCTTGCAGGTACCTCCCAGGTTCCCGGCCCAACGAAAGCCCCCAGACCCAAATGGAGAGGGGCTGCTTGGGGGCCCCCTGGGGCCCCTTCAGGCCAGCTAGGTCTTTGGGTCCTGGCTCCTTCGGTTTGGGAGCTGTTGCTGGACGTTGGGCATGTTGGCCGGAGAGTGCTTCTCGGGCCGCGAACTGCAACCTTGCAGGTAGCTCCCAGGTTCCCGGCCCAACGAAAGCCCCCAGACCCAAATGGAGAGGGGCTGCTTGAGGGCCCCCTGGGGCCCCTTCAGGCCAGCTAGGTCTTTGGGTCCTGGCTCCTTCGGTTTGGGAGCTGTTGCTGGACGTTGGGCATGTTGGCCGGAGAGTGCTTCTCAGGCTGCGAACTGCAACCTTGCAGGTACCTCCCAGGTTCCATGCCCAACGAAAGCCCCCAGACCCAAATGGAGAGGGGCTGTTTGGGGGCCCCCTGGGGGCCCTTCAGGCCAGCTAGGTCTTTGGGTCCTGGCTCCTTCGGTTTGGGAGCTGTTGCTGCAGTTGGTCATGTTGGCCGGAGAGTGGTTCTCGGGCCGTGAACTGCAACCTTGCAGGTAGCTCCCAGGTTCCCGGCCCAACGAAAGCCCCCAGACCCAAATGGAGAGGGGCTGCTTGGGGGCCCCCTGGGGCCCCTTCAGGCCAGCTAGGTCTTTGGGTCCTGGCTCCTTCGGTTTGGGAGCTGTTGCTGCAGTTGGGCATGTTGGCCGGAGAGTGCTTCTCGGGCCGCGAACTGCAACCTTGCAGGTAGCTCCCAGGTTCCCGGCCCAACGAAAGCCCCCAGACCCAAATGGAGAGGGGCTGCTTGGGGGCCCCCTGGGGGCCCTTCAGGCCAGCTAGGTCTTTGGGTCCTGGCTCCTTCGCTTTGGGAGCTGTTGCTGGACGTTGGGCATGTTGGCCGGAGAGTGCTTCTCAGGCTGCGAACTGCAACCTTGCAGGTACCTCCCAGGTTCCATGCCCAACGAAAGCGCCCAGACCCAAATGGAGAGGGGCTGTTTGGGGGCCCCCTGGGGCCCCTTCAGGCCAGCTAGGTCTTTGGGTCCTGGCTCCTTCGGTTTGGGAGCTGTTGCTGGACGTTGGGCATGTTGGCCGGAGAGTGCTTCTCGGGCCGTGAACTGCAACGTTGCAGGTAGCTCCCATGTTCCCGGCCCAACGAAAGCCCCCAGACCCAAATGGAGAGGGGCTGTTTGGGGGCCCCCTGGGGGCCCTTCAGGCCAGCTAGGTCTTTGGGTCCTGGCTCCTTCGGTTTGGGAGCTGTTGCTGGACGTTGGGCATGTTGGCCGGAGAGTGCTTCTCGGGCCTCGAACTGCAACCTTGCAGGTATCTCCCAGGTTCCCGGCCCAAGGAAAGCCCCCAGACCCAAATGGAGAGGGGCTGTTTGGGGGCCCCCTGGGGCCCCTTCAGGCCAGCTAGGTCTTTGGGTCCTGGCTCCTTCGGTTTGGGAGCTGTTGCTGGACGTTGGGCATGTTGGCCGGAGAGTGGTTCTCGGGCCGCGAACTGCAACCTTGCAGGTACCTCCCATGTCCCCGGCCCAACGAAAGCCCCCAGACCCAAATGGAGAGGGGCTGCTTGGGGGCCCCCTGGGGGCCCTTCAGGCCAGCTAGGTCTTTGGGTCCTGGCTCCTTCGGTTTGGGAGCTGTTGCTGCAGTTGTGCATGTTGGCCGGAGAGTACTTCTCGGGCCGCGAACTGCAACCTTGCAGGTACCTCCCAGGTTCCATGCCCAACGAAAGCCCCCAGACCCAAATTGAGAGGGGCTGTTTGGGGCCCCCCTGTGGATTCTTCAGGCCAGCTAGGTCTTTGGGTCCTGGCTCCTTCGGTTTGGGAGAATATGCTGGACGTTGGGCATGTTGGCCGGAGAGTGCTTCTCAGGCTGCGAACTGCAACCTTGCAGGTACCTCCCATGTCCCAGGCCCAACGAAAGCCTCCAGACCCAAATGGAGAGGGGCTGCTTGGGGGCCCCCTGGGGGCCCTTCAGGCCAGCTAGGTCTTTGGGTCCTGGCTCCTTCGGTTTGGGAGCTGTTGCTGCAGTTGGGCATTTTGGCCGGAGAGTGGTTCTCGGGCCGTGAACTGCAACCTTGCAAGTAGCTCCCAAGTTCCCGGCCCAACGAAAGCCCCCAGACCCAAATGGAGAGGGGCTGCTTGGGGGCCCCCTGGGGCCCCTTCAGACCAGCTAGGTCTTTGGGTCCTGGCTCCTTCGGTTTGGGAGCTGTTGCTGCAGTTGGGCATGTTGGCCGGAGAGTGCTTCTCAGGCTGCGAGCTGCAACCTTGCAGGTACCTCCCAGGTCCCCGGCCCAACGAAAGCCCCCAGACCCAAATGGAGAGGGGCTGTTTGGGGGCCCCCTGGGGACTCTTCAGGCCAGCTAGGTCTTTGGGTCCTGGCTCCTTGGGTTTGGGAGCTGTTGCTGGACGTTGGCCATGATGGCCGGAGAGTGCTTCTCGGGCCGCGAACTGCAACCTTGTAGACACCTCCCAGGTTCCCGGCCCAACGAAAGCCCCCAGACCAAAATTGAGACAGGCTGCTTGCAGGCCCCCTGGGGACACTCCAGGCCAGCTAGGTCTTTGGGTCCTGGCTCCTTCGGTTTGGGAGCTGTTGCTGCAGTTGGGCATGTTGGCCGGAGAGTGCTTCTCGGGCCGTGAACTGCAACCTTGCAGGTACCTCCCAGGTTCCATGCCCAACGAAAGCCCCCAGACCCAAATGGAGAGGGGCTGCTTGGGGGCCCCCTGGGGGCCCTTCAGGCCAGCTAGGTCTTTGGGTCCTGGCTCCTTCGCTTTGGGAGCTGTTGCTGCAGTTGGGCATGTTGGCCGGAGAGTGCTTCTCGGGCCGCGAACTGCAACCTTGCAGGTAGCTCCCAGGTTCCCGGCCCAACGAAAGCCCCCAGACCCAAATGGAGAGGGGCTGCTTGGGGGCCCCCTGGGGGCCCTTCAGGACAGCTAGGTCTTTGGGTCCTGGCTCCTTCGGTTTGGGAGCTGTTGCTGGACGTTGGGCATGTTGGCCGGAGAGTGCTTCTCAGGCTGCGAACTGCAACCTTGCAGGTACCTCCCAGGTTCCATGCCCAACGAAAGCCCCCAGACCCAAATGGAGAGGGGCTGTTTGGGGGCCCCCTGGGGACTCTTCAGGCCAGCTAGGTCTTTGGGTACTGGCTCCTTCGGATTGGGAGCTGTTGCTGGACGTTGGGCATGTTGACCGGAGAGTGCTTCTCGGGCTGCAAACTGCAACCTTGCAGGTACCTGCCAGGTCCCCGGCCCAACGAAAGCCCCAGATCCAAATTGAGAGGGGCTGCTTGGGGGCCCCCTGGGGGCCCTTCAGGCCAGCTAGGTCTTTGGGTCCTGGCTCCTTCGCTTTGGGAGCTGTTGCTGGACGTTGGGCATGTTGGCCGGAGAGTGCTTCTCGGGCCGCGAACTGCAACCTTGCAGGTAGCTCCCAGGTTCCATGCCCAACGAAAGCCCCCAGACCCAAATGGAGAGGGGCTGCTTGGGGGCCCCCTGGGGGCTCTTCAGGCCAGCTAGGTCTTTGGGTCCTGGCTCCTTCGGTTTGGGATCTGTTGCTGGACGTTGGGCATGTTGGCCGGAGAGTGCTTCTCAGGCTGCGAACTGCAACCTTGCAGGTACCTCCCAGGTTCCATGCCCAACGAAAGCCCCCAGACCCAAATTGAGAGGGGCTGTTTGGGGGCCCCCTGGGGACACTCCAGGCCAGCTAGGTCTTTGGGTCCTGGCTCCTTCGGATTGGGAGCTGTTGCTGGACGTTGGGCATGTTGGCCGGAGAGTGCTTCTCGGGCTGCGAACTGCAACCTTGCAGGTACCTCCCAGGTCCCAGGCCCAACGAAAGCCCCCAGATCCAAATGGAGAGGGGCTGCTTGGGGGCCCCCTGGAGGCCCTTCAGGCCAGCTAGGTCTTTGGGTCCTGGCTCCTTCGGATTGGGAGCTGTTGCTGGACGTTGGGCATGTTGACCGGAGAGTGCTTCTCGGGCTGCGAACTGAAACCTTGCAGGTACCTCCCAGGTCCCCGGCCCAACGAAAGCCCCCAGACCCAAATGGAGAGGGGCTGCTTGGGGGCCCCCTGGGGGCCCTTCAGGCCAGCTAGGTCTTTGGGTCCTGGCTCCTTCGGTTTGGGAGCTGTTGCTGCAGTTGGGCATGTTGGCCGGATAGTGGTTCTCGGGCCGTGAACTGCAACCTTGCAGGTAGCTCCCAGGTTCCCGGCCCAACGAAAGCCCCCAGACCCAAATGGAGAGGGGCTGCTTGGGGGCCCCCTGGGGCCCCTTCAGGCCAGCTAGGTCTTTGGGTCCTGGCTCCTTCGGTTTGGGAGCTGTTGCTGCAATTGGGCATGTTGGCCGGAGAGTGCTTCTCGGGCCGCGAACTGCAACCTTGCAGGTAGCTCCCAGGTTCCATGCCCAACGAAAGCCCCCAGACCCAAATGGAGAGGGGCTGCTTGGGGGCCCCCTGGGGGCCCTTCAGGCCAGCTAGGTCTTTGGGTCCTGGCTCCTTCGGTTTGGGAGCTGTTGCTGGACGTTTGGCATGTTGGCCGGAGAGTGCTTCTCGGGCCACGAACTGCAACCTTGCAGGTACCTCCCAGGTCCCCGGCCCAACGAAAGCCCCCAGACCAAAATTGAGAGGGGCTGCTTGCGGGCCCCCTGGGGACCCTCCAGGCCAGCTATTTCTTTGGGTCCTGGCTCCTTCGGTTTGGGAGCTGTTGCTGCAGTTGGGCATGTTGGCCGGAGAGTGCTTCTCGGGCCGCGAACTGCAACCTTGCAGGTAGCTCCCAGGTTCCATGCCCAACGAAAGCCCCCAGACCCAAATGGAGAGGGGCTGCTTGGGGGCCCCCTGGGGGCCCTTCAGGCCAGCTAGGTCTTTGGGTCCTGGCTCCTTCGGTTTGGGAGCTGTTGCTGGACGTTTGGCATGTTGGCCGGAGAGTGCTTCTCGGGCCACGAACTGCAACCTTGCAGGTACCTCCCAGGTCCCCGGCCCAACGAAAGCCCCCAGACCAAAATTGAGAGGGGCTGCTTGCGGGCCCCCTGGGGACCCTCCAGGCCAGCTATTTCTTTGGGTCCTGGCTCCTTCGGTTTGGGAGCTGTTGCTGCAGTTGGGCATGTTGGCCGGAGAGTGCTTCTCGGGCTGCGAACTGCAACCTTGCAGGTAGCTCCCAGGTTCCCAGCCCAACGAAAGCCCCCAGACCCAAATGGAGAGGGGCTGCTTGGGGGCCCCCTGGGGACTCTTCAGGCCAGCTAGGTCTTTGGGTCCTGGCTCCTTCGGTTTGGGAGCTGTTGCTGGACGTTGGGCATGATGGCCGGAGAGTGCTTCTCGGGCTGCGAACTGCAACCTTGCAGGTACCTTCCATGTCACAGGCCCAACGAAAGCCCCCAGACCCAAATGGAGAGGGGCTGCTTGGGGGCCCCCTGGGGGCCCTTCAGGCCAGCTAGGTCTTTGGGTCCTGGCTCCTTCGGTTTGGGAGCTGTTGCTGCAGTTGGGCATGTTGGCCGGAGAGTGCTTCTCGGGCCACGAACTGCAACCTTGCAGGTACCTCCCAGGTCCCCGGCCCAACGAAAGCCCCCAGACCCAAATGGAGAGGGGCTGTTTGGGGTCCCCTGGGGCCCCTTCAGGCCATCTAGGTCTTTGGGTCCTGGCTCCTTCGGTTTGGGAGCTGTTGCTGGACGTTGGGCATGTTGACCGGAGAGTGCTTCTCGGGCTGCGAACTGCAACCTTGCAGGTAGCTCCCAGGTCCCCGGCCCAACGAAAGCCCCCAGACCCAAATTGAGAGGGGCTGCTTGGGGGCCCCCTGGGGGCCCTTCAGGCCAGCTAGGTCTTTGGGTCCTGGCTCCTTCGGTTTGGGAGCTGTTGCTGGACGTTGGGCATGTTGGCCGGAGAGTGCTTCTCGGGCTGCGAACTGCAACCTTGCAGGTACCTCCCAGGTTCCATGCCCAACGAAAGCCCCCAGACCCAAATTGAGAGGGGCTGTTTGGGGCTCCCCTGGGGACTCTTCAGGCCAGCTAGGTCTTTGGGTCCTGGCTCCTTCGGTTTGGGAGCTGTTGCTGCAGTTGGGCATGTTGGCCGGAGAGTGGTTCTCGGGCTGCGAACTGCAACCTTGCAGGTACCTTCCATGTCACAGGCCCAACGAAAGCCCCCAGACCCAAATGGAGAGGGGCTGCTTGGGGGCCCCCTGGGGGCCCTTCAGGCCAGCTAGGTCTTTGGGTCCTGGCTCCTTCGGTTTGGGAGCTGTTGCTGGACGTTGGGCATGTTGACCGGAGAGTGCTTCTCGGGCTGCGAACTGCAACCTTGCAGGTACCTCCCAGGTCCCCGGCCCAACGAAAGCCCCCAGACCCAAATGGAGAGGGGCTGCTTGGGGGCCCCCTGGGGGCCCTTCAGGCCAGCTAGGTCTTTGGGTCCTGGCTCCTTCGGTTTGGGAGCTGTTGCTGCAGTTGGGCATGTTGGCCGGAGAGTGCTTCTCGGGCCGCGAACTGCAACCTTGCAGGCACCTCCCAGGTTCCCGGCCCAACAAAAGCCCCCAGACCCAAATGGAGAGGGGCTGCTTGGGGGCCCCCTGGGGGCCCTTCAGGCCAGCTAGGTCTTTGGGTCCTGGCTCCTTCGGTTTGGGAGCTGTTGCTGCAGTTGGGCATGTTGGCCGGAGAGTGCTTCTCGGGCTGCGAACTGCAACCTTGCAGGCACCTCCCAGGTCCCCGGCCCAACGAAAGCCCCCAGACCCAAATTGAGAGGGGCTGCTTGGGGGCCCCCTGGGGCCCCTTCAGGCCAGCTAGGTCTTTGGGTCCTGGCTCCTTCGGTTTGGGAGCTGTTGCTGCAGTTGGGCATGTTGGCCGGAGAGTGCTTCTCGGGCCGCGAACTGCAACCTTGCAGGTACCTCCCAGGTTCCCGGCCCAACGAAAGCGCCCAGACCCAAATGGAGAGGGGCTGCTTGGGGGCCCCCTGGGGGCCCTTCAGGCCAGCTAGGTCTTTGGGTCCTGGCTCCTTCGGTTTGGGAGCTGTTGCTGCAGTTGGGCATGTTGGCCGGAGAGTGCTTCTCGGGCTACGAACTGCAACCTTGCAGGTACCTCCCAGGTCCCCGGCCCAACGAAAGCCCCCAGACCCAAATGGAGAGGGGCTGTTTGGGGTCCCCTGGGGCCCCTTCAGGCCATCTAGGTCTTTGGGTCCTGGCTCCTTCGGTTTGGGAGCTGTTGCTGGACGTTGGGCATGTTGGCCGGAGAGTGCTTCTCGGGCCGCGCACTGCAACCTTGCAGGCACTTCCCAGGTTCCTGGCCCAACGAAAGCCCCCAGACCCAAATGGAGAGGGGCTGTTTGGGGGCCCCCAGGGGGCACTTCAGGCCAGCTAGGTCTTTGGGTCCTGGCTCCTTGGGTTTGGGATCTGTTGCTGGACGTTGGGCATGTTGGCCGGAGAGTGGTTCTCGGGCCTCGAACTGCAAACTTGCAGGTATCTCCCAGGTTGCTGGCCCAACAAAAGCCCCCAGACCCAAATGGAGAGGGGCTGCTTGGGGGCCCCCTGGGGCCCCTTCAGGCCAGCTAGGTCTTTGGGTCCTGGCTCCTTCGGTTTGGGAGCTGTTGCTGGACGTTGGGCATGTTGGCCAGAGAGTGCTTCTCGGGCCGTGAACTGCAACCTTGCAGGTACCTCCCAGGTCCCCGGCCCAACGAAAGCCCCCAGACCCAAATTGAGAGGGGCTGCTTGGGGGCCCCCTGGGGGCCCTTCAGGCCAGCTAGGTCTTTGGGTCCTGGCTCCTTCGGTTTGGGAGCTGTTGCTGCAGTTGTGCATGTTGGCCGGAGAGTGCTTCTCGGGACGCGAAATGCAACCTTGCAGGTAGCTCCCAGGTTCCCGGCCCAACGAAAGCCCCCAGACCCAAATGGAGAGGGGCTGCTTGGGGGCCCCCTGGGGGCCCTTCAGGACAGCTAGGTCTTTGGGTCCTGACTCCTTCGGTTTGGGAGCTGTTGCTGGACGTTGGGCATGTTGGCCAGAGAGTGCTTCTCAGGCTGCGAACTGCAACCTTGCAGGTACCTCCCAGGTTCCATGCCCAACGAAAGCCCCCAGACCCAAATTGAGAGGGGCTGTTTGGGGGCCCCCTGGGGACTCTTCAGGCCAGCTAGGTCTTTGGGTCCTGGCTCCTTCGTATTGGGAGCTGTTGCTGGACGTTGGGCATGTTGACCGGAGAGTGCTTCTCGGGCTGCGAACTGCAACCTTGCAGGTACCTCCCAGGTCCCAGGCCCAACGAAAGCCCCCAGATCCAAATTGAGAGGGGCTGCTTGGGGGCCCCCTGGGGGCCCTTCAGGCCAGCTAGGTCTTTGGGTCCTGGCTCCTTCGGATTGGGAGCTGTTGCTGGACGTTGGGCATGTTGACCGGAGAGTGCTTCTCGGGCTGCGAACTGCAACCTTGCAGGTACCTCCCAGGTCCCCGGCCCAACGAAAGCCCCCAGACCCAAATGGAGAGGGGCTGCTTGGGGGCCCCCTGGGGGCCCTTCAGGCCAGCTAGGTCTTTGGGTCCTGGCTCCTTCGGTTTGGGAGCTGTTGCTGCAGTTGGGCATGTTGGCCGGATAGTGGTTCTCGGGCCGTGAACTGCAACCTTGCAGGTATCTCCCAGGTTCCCGGCCCAACGAAAGCCCCCAGACCCAAATGGAGAGGGGCTGCTTGGGGGCCCCCTGGGGCCACTTCAGGCCAGCTAGGTCTTTGGGTCCTGGCTCCTTCGGTTTGGGAGCTGTTGCTGCAGTTGGGCATGTTGGCCGGAGAGTGCTTCTCGGGCCGCGAACTGCAACCTTGCAGGTAGCTCCCAGGTTCCATGCCCAACGAAAGCCCCCAGACCCAAATGGAGAGGGGCTGCTTGGGGGCCCCCTGGGGGCCCTTCAGGCCAGCTAGGTCTTTGGGTCCTGGCTCCTTCGGTTTGGGAGCTGTTGCTGGACGTTTGGCATGTTGGCCGGAGAGTGCTTCTCGGGCCACGAACTGCAACCTTGCAGGTACCTCCCAGGTCCCCGGCCCAACGAAAGCCCCCAGACCAAAATTGAGAGGGGCTGCTTGCGGGCCCCCTGGGGAACCTCCAGGCCAGCTATTTCTTTGGGTCCTGGCTCCTTCGGTTTGGGAGCTGTTGCTGCAGTTGGGCATGTTGGCCGGAGAGTGCTTCTCGGGCCGCGAACTGCAACCTTGCAGGTAGCTCCCAGGTTCCATGCCCAACGAAAGCCCCCAGACCCAAATGGAGAGGGGCTGCTTGGGGGCCCCCTGGGGGCCATTCAGGCCAGCTAGGTCTTTGGGTCCTGGCTCCTTGGGTTTGGGAGCTGTTGCTGGACGTTTGGCATGTTGGCCGGAGAGTGCTTCTCGGGCCACGAACTGCAACCTTGCAGGTACCTCTCAGGTCCCCGGCCCAACGAAAGCCCCCAGACCAAAATTGAGAGGGGCTGCTTGGGGGCCCCCTGGGGGCCCTTCAGGCCAGCTAGGTCTTTGGGTCCTGGCTCCTTCGGTTTGGGAGCTGTTGCTGGACGTTGGGCATGATGGCCGGAGAGTGCTTCTCGGGCCACGAAATGCAACCTTGCAGACACCTCCCAGGTACCCGGCCCAACGAAAGCCCCCAGACCCAAATGGAGAGGGGCTGCTTGCGGGCCCCCTGGGGACACTCCAGGCCAGCTAGGTCTTTGGGTCCTGGCTCCTTCGGTTTGGGAGCTGTTGCTGGACGTTGTGCATGTTGACCGGAGAGTGCTTCTCGGGCTGCGAACTGCAACCTTGCAGGTAGCTCCCAGGTACCCGGCCCAACGAAAGCCCCCAGACCCAAATTGAGAGGGGCTGCTTGGGGGCCTCCTGGGGGCCCTTCAGGCCAGCTAGGTCTTTGGGTCCTGGCTCCTTCGGTTTGGGAGCTGTTGCTGGACGTTGGGCATGTTGGCCCTAGAGTGCTTCTCGGGCTACGAACTGCAACCTTGCAGGTACCTCCCAGGTTCCATGCCCAACGAAAGCCCCCAGACCCAAATGGAGAGGGGCTGCTTGGGGGCCCCCTTGGGACTATTCAAGCCAGCTAGGTCTTTGGGTCCTGGCTCCTTCGGTTTGGGAGCTGTTGCTGGACGTTGGGCATGTTGGCCGGAGAGTGCTTCTCGGGCTGCGAACTGCAACCTTGCAGGTACCTCCCAGGTTCCCGGCCCAAAGAAAGCCCCCAGACCCAAATGGAGAGGGGCTGCTTGGGGGCCCCCTGGGGGCCCTTCAGGCCAGCTAGGTCTTTGGGTCTTGGCTCCTTCGGTTTGGGAGCTGTTGCTGGACATTGGGCATGTTGACCGGAGAGTGCTTCTCGGGCTGCGAACTGCAACCTTGCAGGTACCTCCCAGGTCCACGGCCCAACGTAAGCCCCCAGATCCAAATTGAGAGGGGCTGCTTGCGGGCCCCCTGGGGGCCCTTCAGGCCAGCTAGGTCTTTGGGTCCTGGCTCCTTCGGTTTGGGAGCTGTTGCTGGACGTTGGGCATGTTGGCCGGAGAGTGCTTCTCGGGCTGCGAACTGCAACCTTGCAGATACCTCCCAGGTTCCATGCCCAACGAAAGCCCCCAGACCCAAATTGAGAGGGGCTGTTTGGGGTCCTCTGGGGACTCTTCAGGCCAGCTAGGTCTTTGGGTCCTGGCTCCTTCGGTTTGGGAGCTGTTGCTGGACGTTGGGCATGTTGGCCGGAGAGTGCTTCTCGGGCTGCGAACTGCAACCTTGCAGATACCTCCCAGGTTCCCGGCCCAACGAAAGCCCCCAGACCCAAATGGAGAGGGGCTGCTTGGGGGCCCCCTGGGGGCCCTTCAGGCCAGCTAGGTCTTTGGGTCCTGGCTCCTTCGGTTTGGGAGCTGTTGCTGGACGTTGGGCATGTTGACCGGAGAGTGCTTCACGGGCTGCGAACTGCAACCTTGCAGGTACCTCCCAGGTCCCAGGCCCAACGACAGCCCCCAGATCCAAATTGAGAGGGGCTGCTTGGGGGCCCCCTGGGGGCACTTCAGGCCAGCTAGGTCTTTGGGTCCTGGCTCCTTCGGTTTGGGAGCTGTTGCTGCAGTTGGGCATGTTGGCCGGAGAGTGCTTCTCGGGCCGCGAACTGCAACCTTGCAGGTAGCTCCCAGGTTCCCGGCCCAACGAAAGCCCCCAGACCCAAATGGAGAGGGGCTGCTTGGGGGCCCCCTGGGGCCCCTTCAGGCCAGCTAGGTCTTTGGGTCCTGGCTCCTTCGGTTTGGGAGCTGTTGCTGGACGTTGGGCATGTTGGCCAGAGAGTGCTTCTCGGGCCGTGAACTGCAACCTTGCAGGTAGCACCCAGGTTCCATGCCCAACGAAAGCCCCCAGACCCAAATGGAGAGGGGCTGCTTGGGGGCCCCCTTGGGACTCTTCAAGCCAGCTAGGTCTTTGGGTCCTGGCTCCTTCGGTTTGGGAGCTGTTGCTGGACGTTGGGCATGTTGGCCGGAGAGTGCTTCTCGGGCTGCGAACTGCAACCTTGCAGGTACCTCCCAGGTTCCCGGCCCAACGAAAGCCCCCAGACCCAAATGGAGAGGGGCTGCTTGGGGGCCCCCTGGGGGCCCTTCAGGCCAGCTAGGTCTTTGGGTCTTGGCTCCTTCGGTTTGGGAGCTGTTGCTGGACATTGGGCATGTTGACCGGAGAGTGCTTCTCGGGCTGCGAACTGCAACCTTGCAGGTACCTCCCAGGTCCACGGCCCAACGTAAGCCCCCAGATCCAAATTGAGAGGGGCTGCTTGCGGGCCCCCTGGGGGCCCTTCAGGCCAGCTAGGTCTTTGGGTCCTGGCTCCTTCGGTTTGGGAGCTGTTGCTGGACGTTGGGCATGTTGGCCGGAGAGTGCTTCTAGGGCTGCGAACTGCAACCTTGCAGGTACCTCCCAGGTTCCATGCCCAACGAAAGCCCCCAGACCCAAATTGAGAGGGGCTGTTTGGGGTCCTCTGGGGACTCTTCAGGCCAGCTAGGTCTTTGGGTCCTGGCTCCTTCGGTTTGGGAGCTGTTGCTGGACGTTGGGCATGTTGGCCGGAGAGTGCTTCTCGGGCTGCGAACTGCAACCTTGCAGATACCTCCCAGGTTCCCGGCCCAACGAAAGCCCCCAGACCCAAATGGAGAGGGGCTGCTTGGGGGCCCCCTGGGGGCCCTTCAGGCCAGCTAGGTCTTTGGGTCCTGGCTCCTTCGGTTTGGGAGCTGTTGCTGGACGTTGGGCATGTTGACCGGAGAGTGCTTCACGGGCTGCGAACTGCAACCTTGCAGGTACCTCCCAGGTCCCAGGCCCAACGACAGCCCCCAGATCCAAATTGAGAGGGGCTGCTTGGGGGCCCCCTGGGGCCCCTTCAGGCCAGCTAGGTCTTTGGGTCCTGGCTCCTTCGGTTTGGGAGCTGTTGCTGGACGTTGGGCATGTTGGCCAGAGAGTGCTTCTCGGGCCGTGAACTGCAACATTGCAGGTAGCACCCAGGTTCCCTGGCCAAGGAAATCCCCCAGACCCACATGGAGAGGGGCTGCTTGGGGGCCGCTTGGGGCCCCTTCAGGCCAGCTAGGTCTTTGGGTCCTGGCTCCTTCGCTTTGGGAGCTGTTGCTGCAGTTGGGCATGTTGACCGGAGAGTGCTTCTCGGGCTGCGAACTGCAACCTTGCAGGCACCTCCCAAGTCCCAGGCCCAACGAAAGCCCCCAGACCCAAATTGAGAGGGGCTGTTTGGGGGCCCCCTGGGGACTCTTCAGGCCAGCTAGGTCTTTGGGTCCTGGCTCCTTCGGTTTGGGAGCTGTTGCTGGACGTTGGGCATGATGGCCGGAGAGTGCTTCTCGGGCCGCGAACTGCAACCTTGCAGGCACCTCCCAGGTCCCCGGCCCACGAAAGCCCCCAGACCCAAATGGAGAGGGGCTGCTTGGAGGCCCCCTGGGGGCCCTTCAGGCCAGCTAGGTCTTTGGGTCCTGGCTCCTTCGGTTTGGGAGCTGTTGCTGCAGTTGGGCATGTTGGCCGGAGAGTGCTTCTCGGTCCGCGAACTGCAACCTTGCAGGTAGCTCCCAGGTTCCCGGCCCAACGAAAGCCCCCAGACCCAAATGGAGAGGGGCTGCTTGGAGGCCCCCTGGGGCCCCTTCAGGCCAGCTAGGTCTTTGGGTCCTGGCTCCTTCGGTTTGGGAGCTGTTGCTGGACGTTGGGCATGTTGGCCGGAGAGTGCTTCTCGGGCTGCGAACTGCAACCTTGCAGGTACCTCCCAGGTCCCAGGCCCAACGAAAGCCCCCAGATCCAAATGGAGAAGGGCTGCTTGGGGGCCCCCTGGGGGCCCTTCAGGCCAGCTAGGTCTTTGGGTACTGGCTCCTTCGGTTTGGGAGCTGTTGCTGCAGTTGGGCATGTTGGCCGGAGAGTGGTTCTCGGGCCGTGAACTGCAACCTTGCAGGTAGCTCCCAGGTTCCCGGCCCAACGAAAGCCCCCAGACCCAAATGGAGAGGGGCTGCTTGGGGGCCCCCTGGGGCCCCTTCAGGCCAGCTAGGTCTTTGGGTCCTGGCTCCTTCGGTTTGGGAGCTGTTGCTGCAGTTGGGCATGTTGGCCGGAGAGTGCTTCTCGGGCCGCGAACTGCAACCTTGCAGGTAGCTCCCAGGTTCCCGGCCCAACGAAAGCCCCCAGACCCAAATTGAGAGGGGCTGCTTGGGGGCCCCCTGGGGGCCCTTCAGGCCAGCTAGGTCTTTGGGTCCTGGCTCCTTCGGTTTGGGAGCTGTTGCTGGACGTTGGGCATGTTGACCGGAGAGTGCTTCTCGGACTGCGAACTGCAACCTTGCAGGTACCTCCCATGTCCCCGGCCCAACGAAAGCCCCCAGACCAAAATTGAGAGGGGCTGCTTGGGGGCCCCCTGGGGGCCCTTCAGGCCAGCTAGGTCTTTGGGTCCTGGCTCCTTCGGTTTGGGAGCTGTTGCTGGACGTTGGGCATGTTGACCGGAGAGTGCTTCTCGGGCTGTGAACTGCAACCTTGCAGGTAGCTCCCAGGTTCCCGGGCCAAGGAAATCCCCCAGACCCACATGGAGAGGGGCTGCTTGGGGGCCGCTTGGGGCCCCTTCAGGCCAGCTAGGTCTTTGGGTCCTGGCTCCTTCGCTTTGGGAGCTGTTGCTGCAGTTGGGCATGTTGACCGGAGAGTGCTTCTCGGGCTGCGAACTGCAACCTTGCAGGTACCTCCCAAGTCCCAGGCCCAACGAAAGCCCCCAGACCCAAATTGAGATGGGCTGCTTGGCTTCCCCCTGGGGGCCCTTCAGGCCAGCTAGGTCTTTGGGTCCTGGCTCCTTCGATTTGGGAGCTGTTGCTGGACGTTGGGCATGTTGACAGGAGAGTGCTTCTCGGGCTGCGAACTGCAACCTTGCAGATACCTCCCAGGTTCCCGGCCCAACGAAAGCCCCCAGACCCAAATGGAGAGGGGCTGCTTGGGGGCCCCCTGGGGGCCCTTCAGGCCAGCTAGGTCTTTGGGTCCTGGCTCCTTCGGTTTGGGAGCTGTTGCTGGACGTTGGGCATGTTGGCCGGAGAGTGCTTCTCGGGCCGCGAACTGCAACCTTGCAGGTACCTCCCAGGTTCCATGCCCAACGAAAGCCCCCAGACCCAAATTGAGAGGGGCTGTTTGGGGGCCCCCTGGGGACTCTTCAGGCCAGCTAGGTCTTTGGGTCCTGGCTCCTTCGGTTTGGGAGCTGTTGCTGGACGTTGGGCATGATGGCCGGAGAGTGCTTCTCGGGCCGCGAACTGCAAACTTGCAGGCACCTCCCAGGTCCCCGGCCCACGAAAGCCCCCAGACCCAAATGGAGAGGGGCTGCTTGGGGGCCCCCTGGGGGCCCTTCAGGCCAGCTAGGTCTTTGGGTCCTGGCTCCTTCGGTTTGGGAGCTGTTGCTGCAGTTGGGCATGTTGGCCGGAGAGTGCTTCTCGGTCCGCGAACTGCAACCTTGCAGGTAGCTCCCAGGTTCCCGGCCCAACGAAAGCCCCCAGACCCAAATGGAGAGGGGCTGCTTGGAGGCCCCCTGGGGCCCCTTCAGGCCAGCTAGGTCTTTGGGTCCTGGCTCCTTCGGTTTGGGAGCTGTTGCTGGACGTTGGGCATGTTGGCCGGAGAGTGCTTCTCGGGCTGCGAACTGCAACCTTGCAGGTACCTCCTAGGTCCCAGGCCCAACGAAAGCCCCCAGACCCAAATGGAGAGGGGCTGCTTGGGGGCCCCCTGGGGGCCCTTCAGGCCAGCTAGGTCTTTGGGTCCTGGCTCCTTCGGTTTGGGAGCTGTTGCTGGACGTTTGGCATGTTGGCCAGAGAGTGCTTCTCGGGCCACGAACTGCAACCTTGCAGGTACCTCCCAGGTTCCCGGCCCAACGAAAGCCCCCAGACCCAAATGGAGAGGGGCTGCTTGGGTGCCCCCTGGGGGCCCTTCAGGCCAGCTAGGTCTTTGGGTCCTGGCTCCTTCGGTTTGGGAGCTGTTGCTGCAGTTGGGCATGTTGGCCGGAGAGTGCTTCTCGGGCCGCGAACTGCAACCTTGCAGGTAGCTCCCAGGTTCCCGGCCCAACGAAAGCCCCCAGACCCAAATGGAGAGGGGCTGCTTGGGGGCCCCCTGGGGGCCATTCAGGCCAGCTAGGTCTTTGGGTCCTGGCTCCTTCGCTTTGGGAGCTGTTGCTGGACGTTGGGCATGTTGGCCGGAGAGTGCTTCTCAGGCTGCGAACTGCAACCTTGCAGGTACCTCCCAGGTTCCCGGCCCAACGAAAGCCCCCAGACCCAAATGGAGAGGGGCTGTTTGGGGGCCCCCTGGGGGCCCTTCAGGCCAGCTAGGTCTTTGGGTCCTGGCTCCTTCGGTTTGGGAGCTGTTGCTGCAGTTGGGCATTTTGGCCGGAGAGTGCTTCTCGGGCCGTGAACTGCAACCTTGCAGGTAGCTCCCAGGTTCCCGGCCCAACGAAAGCCCCCAGACCCAAATGGAGAGGGGCTGCTTGGGGGCCCCCTGGGGCCCCTTCAGACCAGCTAGGTCTTTGGGTCCTGGCTCCTTCGGTTTGGGAGCTGTTGCTGCAGTTGGGCATGTTGGCCGGAGAGTGCTTCTCAGGCTGCGAGCTGCAACCTTGCAGGTACCTCCCAGGTTCCCGGCCCAACGAAAGCCCCCAGACCCAAATGGAGAGGGGCTGTTTGGGGGCCCCCTGGGGACTCTTCAGGCCAGCTAGGTCTTTGGGTCCTGGCTCCTTGGGTTTGGGAGCTGTTGCTGGACGTTGGCCATGATGGCCGGAGAGTGCTTCTCGGGCCGCGAACTGCAACCTTGCAGGTAGCTCCCAGGTTCCCGGCCCAACGAAAGCCCCCAGACCAAAATTGAGAGAGGCTGCTTGCGGGCCCCCTGGGGACACTCCAGGCCAGCTAGGTCTTTGGGTCCTGGCTCCTTCGGTTTGGGAGCTGTTGCTGCAGTTGGGCATGTTGGCCGGAGAGTGCTTCTCGGGCCGTGAACTGCAACCTTGCAGGTAGCTCCCAGGTTCCCGGCCCAACGAAAGCCCCCAGACCCAAATGGAGAGGGGCTGCTTGGTTGCCCCCTGGGGCCCCTTCAGGCCAGCTAGGTCATTTGGTCCTGGCTCCTTCGCTTTGGGAGCTGTTGCTGCAGTTGGGCATGTTGGCCGGAGAGTGCTTCTCGGGCCGCGAACTGCAACCTTGCAGGTAGCTCCCAGGTTCCATGCCCAACGAAAGCCCCCAGACCCAAATTGAGAGGGGCTGCTTGGGGGCCCCCTGGGGGCCCTTCAGGCCAGCTAGGTCTTTGGGTCCTGGCTCCTTCGGTTTGGGAGCTGTTGCTGGACGTTGGGCATGTTGGCCGGAGAGTGCTTCTCAGGCTGCGAACTGCAACCTTGCAGGTACCTCCCAGGTTCCATGCCCAACGAAAGCCCCCAGACCCAAATGGAGAGGGGCTGTTTGGGGGCCCCCTGGGGACTCTTCAGGCCAGCTAGGTCTTTGGGTACTGGCTCCTTCGGATTGGGAGCTGTTGCTGGACGTTGGGCATGTTGACCGGAGAGTGCTTCTCGGGCTGCGAACTGCAACCTTGCAGGTACCTCCCAGGTCCCCGGCCCAACGAAAGCCCCCAGATCCAAATTGAGAGGGGCTGCTTGGGGGCCCCCTGGGGGCCCTTCAGGCCAGCTAGGTCTTTGGGTCCTGGCTCCTTCGGATTGGGAGCTGTTGCTGGACGTTGGGCATGTTGACCGGAGAGTTCTTCTCGGGCTGCGAACTGCAACCTTGCAGGTACCTCCCAGGTCCCCGGCCCAACGAAAGCCCCCAGATCCAAATTGAGAGGGGCTGCTTGGGGGCCCCCTGGGGGCACGTCAGGCCAGCTAGGTCTTTGGGTCCTGGCTCCTTCGGTTTGGGAGCTGTTGCTGCAGTTGGGCATGTTGGCCGGAGAGTGCTTCTCGGGCCGCGAACTGCAACCTTGCAGACACCTCCCAGGTTCCCGGCCCACCGAAAGCCCCCAGACCCAAATGGAGAGGGGCTGCTTGGGGGCCCCCTGGGGATACTCCAGGCCAGCTAGGTCTTTGGGTCCTGGCTCCTTCGGTTTGGGAGCTGTTGCTTCAGTTGGGCATGTTGGCCGGAGAGTGCTTCTCGGGCCGTGAACTGCAACCTTGCAGGTACTTCCCAGGTCCGCGGCCCAACGAAAGCCCCCAGACCCAAATGGAGAGGGGCTGTTTGGGGGCCCCCTGGGGCCCCTTCAGGCCAGCTACGTCTTTGGGTCCTGGCTCCTTCGCTTTGGGAGCTGTTGCTGCAGTTGGGCATGTTGGCCGGAGAGTGCTTCTCGGGCCGAGAACTGCAACCTTGCAGGTAGCTCCCAGGTTCCATGCCCAACGAAAGCCCCCAGACCCAAATGGAGAGGGGCTGCTTGGGGGCCCCCTGGGGGCTCTTCAGGCCAGCTAGGTCTTTGGGTCCTGGCTCCTTCGGTTTGGGATCTGTTGCTGGACGTTGGGCTTGTTGGCCGGAGAGTGCTTCTCAGGCTGCGAACTGCAACCTTGCAGGTACCTCCCAGGTTCCATGCCCAACGAAAGCCCCCAGACCCAAATTGAGAGGGGCTGTTTAGAGGCCCCCTGGGGACTCTTCAGGCCAGCTAGGTCTTTGGGTCCTGGCTCCTTCGGTTTGGGAGCTGTTGCTGGACGTTGGGCATGTTGGCCGGAGAGTGGTTCTCGGGCTGCGAACTGCAACCTTGCAGGTACCTCGCAGGTCCCAGGCCCAACGAAAGCCCCCAGATCCAAATGGAGAGGGGCTGCTTGGGGGCCCCCTGGAGGCCCTTCAGGCCAGCTAGGTCTTTGGGTCCTGGCTCCTTCGGATTGGGAGCTGTTGCTGGACGTTGGGCATGTTGGCCGGAGAGTGCTTCTCGGGCTGCGAACTGCAACCTTGCAGGTACCTCCCAGGTCCCAGGCCCAACGAAAGCCCCCAGACCCAAATGGAGAGGGGCTGCTTGGGGGCCCCCTGGGGGCCCTTCAGGCCAGCTAGGTCTTTGGGTCCTGGCTCCTTCGGTTTGGGAGCTGTTGCTGCAGTTGGGCATGTTGGCCGGAGAGTGCTTCTCGGGCCGCGAACTGCAACCTTGCAGGATTCTCCCAGGTTCCCGGCCCACCGAAAGCCCCCAGACCCAAATGGAGAGGGGCTGCTTGGGGGCCCCCTGGGGATACTCCAGGCCAGCTAGGTCTTTGGGTCCTGGCTCCTTCGGTTTGGGAGCTGTTGCTGCAGTTGGGCATGTTGGCCGGAGAGTGCTTCTCGGGCCGTGAACTGCAACCTTGCAGGTAGCTCCCAGGTTCCCGGCCCAACGAAAGCCCCCAGACCCAAATGGAGAGGGGCTGTTTGGGGGCCCCCTGGGGCCCCTTCAGGCCAGCTACGTCTTTGGGTCCTGGCTCCTTCGCTTTGGGAGCTGTTGCTGCAGTTGGGCATGTTGGCCGGAGAGTGCTTCTCGGGCCGAGAACTGCAACCTTGCAGGTAGCTCCCAGGTTCCATGCCCAACGAAAGCCCCCAGACCCAAATGGAGAGGGGCTGCTTGGGGGCCCCCTGGGGGCTCTTCAGGCCAGCTAGGTCTTTGGGTCCTGGCTCCTTCGGTTTGGGATCTGTTGCTGGACGTTGGGCTTGTTGGCCGGAGAGTGCTTCTCAGGCTGCGAACTGCAACCTTGCAGGTACCTCCCAGGTTCCATGCCCAACGAAAGCCCCCAGACCCAAATGGAGAGGGGCTGTTTGGGGGCCCCCTGGGGACTCTTCAGGCCAGCTAGGTCTTTGGGTCCTGGCTCCTTCGGTTTGGGAGCTGTTGCTGGACGTTGGGCATGTTGGCCGGAGAGTGGTTCTCGGGCTGCGAACTGCAACCTTGCAGGTACCTCGCAGGTCCCAGGCCCAACGAAAGCCCCCAGATCCAAATGGAGAGGGGCTGCTTGGGGGCCCCCTGGAGGCCCTTCAGGCCAGCTAGGTCTTTGGGTCCTGGCTCCTTCGGATTGGGAGCTGTTGCTGGACGTTGGGCATGTTGGCCGGAGAGTGCTTCTCGGGCTGCGAACTGCAACCTTGCAGGTACCTCCCAGGTCCCAGGCCCAACGAAAGCCCCCAGACCCAAATGGAGAGGGGCTGCTTGGGGGCCCCCTGGGGGCCCTTCAGGCCAGCTAGGTCTTTGGGTCCTGGCTCCTTCGGTTTGGGAGCTGTTGCTGCAGTTGGGCATGTTGGCCGGAGAGTGGTTCTCGGGCCGCGAACTGCAACCTTGCAGGTAGCTCCCAGGTTCCCGGCCCAACGAAAGCCCCCAGACCCAAATGGAGAGGGGCTGCTTGGGGGCCCCCTGGGGCCCCTTCAGGCCAGCTAGGTCTTTGGGTCCTGGCTCCTTCGGTTTGGGAGCTGTTGCTGCAGTTGGGCATGTTGGCCGGAGAGTGCTTCTCGGGCTGCGAACTGCAACCTTGCAGGTAGCTCCCAGGTTCCCGGCCCAACGAAAGCCCCCAGACCCAAATGGAGAGGGGCTGTTTGGGGTCCCCTGGGGCCCCTTCAGGCCATCTAGGTCTTTGGGTCCTGGCTCCTTCGGTTTGGGAGCTGTTGCTGGACGTTGGGCATGTTGGCCGGAGAGTGCTTCTCGGGCCGCGCACTGCAACCTTGCAGGCACTTCCCAGGTTCCTGTCCCAACGAAAGCCCCCAGACCCAAATGGAGAGGGGCTGTTTGGGGGCCCCCAGGGGGCACTTCAGGCCAGCTAGGTCTTTGGGTCCTGGCTCCTTCGGTTTGGGATCTGTTGCTGGACGTTGGGCATGTTGGCCGGAGAGTGGTTCTCGGGCCTCGAACTGCAACCTTGCAGGTATCTCCCAGGTTCCTGGCCCAACAAAAGCCCCCAGACCCAAACGGAGAGGGGCTGCTTGGGGGCCCCCTGGGGCCCCTTCAGGCCAGCTAGGTCTTTGGGTCCTGGCTCCTTCGGTTTGGGAGCTGTTGCTGGACGTTGGGCATGTTGGCCGGAGAGTGCTTCTCGGGCCGTGAACTGCAACCTTGCAGGTACCTCCCAGGTCCCCGGCCCAACGAAAGCCCCCAGACCCAAATGGAGAGGGGCTGCTTGGGGGCCCCCTGGGGGCCCTTCAGGCCAGCTAGGTCTTTGGGTCCTGGCTCCTTCGGTTTGGGAGCTGTTGCTGCAGTTGTGCATGTTGGCCGGAGAGTGCTTCTCGGGACGCGAAATGCAACCTTGCAGGTACCTCCCAGGTTCCATGCCCAACGAAAGCCCCCAGACCCAAATTGAGAGGGGCGATTTGGGGCCGCCCTGGGGACTCTTCAGGCCAGCTAGGTCTTTGGGTCCTGGCTCCTTCGCTTTGGGAGCTGTTGCTGCAGTTGGGCATGTTGGCCTGAGAGTGCTTCTCGGGCCGCGAACTGCAACCTTGCAGGTAGCTCCCAGGTTCCATGCCCAACGAAAGCCCCCAGACCCAAATGGAGAGGGGCTGCTTGGGGGCCCCCTGGGGGCCCTTCAGGCCAGCTAGGTCTTTGGGTCCTGGCTCCTTCGGTTTGGGAGCTGTTGCTGGACTTTTGGCATGTTGGCCGGAGAGTGCTTCTCGGGCCACGAACTGCAACCTTGCAGGTACCTCCCAGGTCCCCGGCCCAACGAAAGCCCCCAGACCAAAATTGAGAGGGGCTGCTTGCGGGCCCCCTGGGGACCCTCCAGGCCAGCTATTTCTTTGGGTCCTGGCTCCTTCGGTTTGGGAGCTGTTGCTGCAGTTGGGCATGTTGGCCGGAGAGTGCTTCTCGGGCTGCGAACTGCAACCTTGCAGGTACCTCCCAGGTCCCCGGCCCAACGAAAGCCCCCAGACCCAAATGGAGAGGGGCTGCTTGGGGGCCCCCTGGGGGCCCTTCAGGCCAGCTAGGTCTTTGGGTCCTGGCTCCTTTGGTTTGGGAGCTGTTGCTGCAGTTGTGCATGTTGGCCGGATAGTGGTTCTCGGGCCGTGAACTGCAACCTTGCAGGTACCTCCCAGGTTCCCGGCCCAACGAAAGCCCCCAGACCCAAATGGAGAGGGGCTGCTTGGAGGCCCCCTGGGGCCCCTTCAGGCCAGCTAGGTCTTTGGGTCCTGGCTCCTTCGGTTTGGGAGCTGTTGCTGCAGTTGGGCATGTTGGCCTGAGAGTGCTTCTCGGGCCGCGAACTGCAACCTTGCAGGTAGCTCCCAGGTTCCATGCCCAACGAAAGCCCCCAGACCCAAATGGAGAGGGGCTGCTTGGGGGCCCCCTGGGGGCCCTTCAGGCCAGCTAGGTCTTTGGGTCCTGGCTCCTTCGGTTTGGGAGCTGTTGCTGGACGTTTGGCATGTTGGCCGGAGAGTGCTTCTCGGGCCACGAACTGCAACCTTGCAGGTAGCTCCCAGGTTCCATGCCCAACGAAAGCCCCCAGACCCAAATGGAGAGGGGCTGCTTGGGGGCCCCCTGGGGGCCCTTCAGGCCAGCTAGGTCTTTGGGTCCTGGCTCCTTCGGTTTGGGAGCTGTTGCTGGACGTTTGGCATGTTGGCCGGAGAGTGCTTCTCGGGCCACGAACTGCAACCTTGCAGGTACCTCCCAGGTCCCCGGCCCAACGAAAGCCCCCAGACCAAAATTGAGAGGGGCTGCTTGCGGGCCCCCTGGGGACCCTCCAGGCCAGCTATTTCTTTGGGTCCTGGCTCCTTCGGTTTGGGAGCTGTTGCTGCAGTTGGGCATGTTGGCCGGAGAGTGCTTCTCGGGCTGCGAACTGCAACCTTGCAGGTACCTCCCAGGTCCCCGGCCCAACGAAAGCCCCCAGACCCAAATGGAGAGGGGCTGCTTGGGGGCCCCCTGGGGGCCCTTCAGGCCAGCTAGGTCTTTGGGTCCTGGCTCCTTCGGTTTGGGAGCTGTTGCTGCAGTTGTGCATGTTGGCCGGATAGTGGTTCTCGGGCCGTGAACTGCAACCTTGCAGGTACCTCCCAGGTTCCCGGCCCAACGAAAGCCCCCAGACCCAAATGGAGAGGGGCTGCTTGGAGGCCCCCTGGGGCCCCTTCAGGCCAGCTAGGTCTTTGGGTCCTGGCTCCTTCGGTTTGGGAGCTGTTGCTGCAGTTGGGCATGTTGGCCTGAGAGTGCTTCTCGGGCCGCGAACTGCAACCTTGCAGGTAGCTCCCAGGTTCCATGCCCAACGAAAGCCCCCAGACCCAAATGGAGAGGGGCTGCTTGGGGGCCCCCTGGGGGCCCTTCAGGCCAGCTAGGTCTTTGGGTCCTGGCTCCTTCGGTTTGGGAGCTGTTGCTGGACGTTTGGCATGTTGGCCGGAGAGTGCTTCTCGGGCCACGAACTGCAACCTTGCAGGTACCTCCCAGGTCCCCGGCCCAACGAAAGCCCCCAGACCAAAATTGAGAGGGTTCGCTTGCGGGCCCCCTGGGGACCCTCCAGGCCAGCTATTTCTTTGGGTCCTGGCTCCTTCGGTTTGGGAGCTGTTGCTGCAGTTGGGCATGTTGGCCGGAGAGTGCTTCTCGGGCTGCGAACTGCAACCTTGCAGGTAGCTCCCAGGTTCCCAGCCCAACGAAAGCCCCCAGACCCAAATGGAGAGGGGCTGCTTGGGGGCCCCCTTGGGACTCTTCAAGCCAGCTAGGTCTTTGGGTCCTGGCTCCTTCGGTTTGGGAGCTGTTGCTGGACGTTGGGCATGTTGGCCGGAGAGTGCTTCTCGGGCTGCGAACTGCAACCTTGCAGGTACCTCCCAGGTTCCCGGCCCAACGAAAGCCCCCAGACCCAAATGGAGAGGGGCTGCTTGGGGGCCCCCTGGGGGCCCTTCAGGCCAGCTAGGTCTTTGGGTCTTGGCTCCTTCGGTTTGGGAGCTGTTGCTGGACATTGGGCATGTTGACGGGAGAGTGCTTCTCGGGCTGCGAACTGCAACCTTGCAGGTACCTCCCAGGTCCACGGCCCAACGTAAGCCCCCAGATCCAAATTGAGAGGGGCTGCTTGCGGGCCCCCTGGGGGCCCTTCAGGCCAGCTAGGTCTTTGGGTCCTGGCTCCTTCGGTTTGGGAGCTGTTGCTGGACGTTGGGCATGTTGGCCGGAGAGTGCTTCTCGGGCTGCGAACTGCAACCTTGCAGGTACCTCCCAGGTTCCATGCCCAACGAAAGCCCCCAGACCCAAATTGAGAGGGGCTGTTTGGGGTCCTCTGGGGACTCTTCAGGCCAGCTAGGTCTTTGGGTCCTGGCTCCTTCGGTTTGGGAGCTGTTGCTGGACGTTGGGCATGTTGGCCGGAGAGTGCTTCTCGGGCTGCGAACTGCAACCTTGCAGATACCTCCCAGGTTCCCGGCCCAACGAAAGCCCCCAGACCCAAATGGAGAGGGGCTGCTTGGGGGCCCCCTGGGGGCACTTCAGGCCAGCTAGGTCTTTGGGTCCTGGCTCCTTCGGTTTGGGAGCTGTTGCTGCAGTTGGGCATGTTGGCCGGAGAGTGCTTCTCGGGCCGCGAACTGCAACCTTGCAGGTAGCTCCCAGGTTCCCGAGCCAAGGAAATCCCCCAGACCCACATGGAGAGGGGCTGCTTGGGGGCCCCCTGGGGCCCCTTCAGGCCAGCTAGGTCTTTGGGTCCTGGCTCCTTCGCTTTGGGAGCTGTTGCTGCAGTTGGGCATGTTGACCGGAGAGTGCTTCTCGGGCTGCGAACTGCAACCTTGCAGGTACCTCCCAAGTCCCAGGCCCAACGAAAGCCCCCAGACCCAAATTGAGATGGGCTGCTTGGCTTCCCCCTGGGGGCCCTTCAGGCCAGCTAGGTCTTTGGGTCCTGGCTCCTTCGATTTGGGAGCTGTTGCTGGACGTTGGGCATGTTGACCGGAGAGTGCTTCTCGGGCTGCGAACTGCAACCTTGCAGATACCTCCCAGGTTCCATGCCCAACGAAAGCCCCCAGACCCAAATGGAGAGGGGCTGCTTGGGGGCCCCCTGGGGGCCCTTCAGGACAGCTAGGTCTTTGGGTCCTGGCTCCTTCGGTTTGGGAGCTGTTGCTGGACGTTGGGCATGTTGGCCGGATAGTGGTTCTCGGGCCGTGAACTGCAACCTTGCAGGTAGCTCCCAGGTTCCATGCCCAACGAAAGCCCCCAGACCCAAATTGAGAGGAGCTGTTTGGGGGCCCCCTGGGGACTCTTCAGGCCAGCTAGGTCTTTGGGTCCTGGCTCCTTCGGTTTGGGAGCTGTTGCTGGACGTTGGGCATGATGGCCGGAGAGTGCTTCTCGGGCCGCGAACTGCAACCTTGCAGGTACCTCCCAGGTCCCCGGCCCACGAAAGCCCCCAGACCCAAATGGAGAGGGGCTGCTTGGAGGCCCCCTGGGGGCCCTTCAGGCCAGCTAGGTCTTTGGGTCCTGGCTCCTTCGGTTTGGGAGCTGTTGCTGGACGTTGGGCATGTTGGCCGGAGAGTGCTTCTCGGTCCGCGAACTGCAACCTTGCAGGTAGCTCCCAGGTTCCCGGCCCAACGAAAGCCCCCAGACCCAAATGGAGAGGGGCTGCTTGGAGGCCCCCTGGGGCCCCTTCAGGCCAGCTAGGTCTTTGGGTCCTGGCTCCTTGTTTTGGGAGCTGTTGCTGGACGTTGGGCATGATGGCCGGAGAGTGCTTCTCGAGCCGCGAACTGCAACCTTGCAGGTACCTCCCAGGTTCGCGGCCCAACGAAAGCCCCCAGACCCAAATTGAGAGGGGCTACTTGCGGGCCCACGTGGGACACTCCAGGCCAGCTAGGTCTTTGGGTCCTGGCCCCTTCGGTTTGGGAGCTGTTGCTGGACGTTGGGCATGTTGGCCGGAGAGTGCTTCTCGGGCTGCGAACTGCAACCTTGCAGGTACCTCCCAGGTCCCCGGCCCAACGAAAGCCCCCAGACCCAAATGGAGAGGGGCTGCTTGGGGGCCCCCTGGGGGCCCTTCAGGCCAGCTAGGTCTTTGGGTCCTGGCTCCTTCGCTTTGGGAGCTGTTGCTGGACGTTGGGCATGTTGGCCGGAGAGTGCTTCTCAGGCTTCAAACTGCAACCTTGCAGGTACCTCCCAGGTTCCATGCCCAACGAAAGCCCCCAGACCCAAATTGAGAGGGGCTGTTTGGGGGCACCCTGGATGACTCTTCAGGCCAGCTAAGTCTTTGGGTCCTGGCTCCTTGGGTTTGGGAGCTGTTGCTGCAGTTGGGCATGTTGACCGGAGAGTGCTTCTCGGTACGTGAACTGCAACCTTGCAGGTAAAACCCAGGTTCCCGGCCCAAGGAAAGCCCCCAGGCCCAAATTGAGAGGGGCTGCTTGGGGGCTCTTTGGGGCCCCTTCAGGCCAGCTAGGTCTTTGGGTCTTGGCTCCTTCGGTTTGGGAGCTGTTTCTGCAGTTGGGCATGTTGGCCGGAGAGTGCTTCTCGGGCTGCGAACTGCAACCTTGCAGGCACCTCCCAGGTTCCCGGCCCAACGAAAGACCCAGACCCAATTTGAGAGGGGCTGCTTGGGGGCCCCCAGGGGGCCCTTCAGGCCAGCTAGGTCTTTGGGTCCTGGCTCCTTCGCTTTGGGAGCTGTTGCTGGACGTTGGGCATGTTGGCCGGAGAGTGCTTCTCGGGCCACGAACTGCAACCTTGCAGGTACCTCCCAGGTCCCCGGCCCAACGAAAGCCCCCAGACCCAAATGGAGAGGGGCTGTTTGGGGGACCCCTGGGGGCTCTTCAGGCCAGCTAGGTCTTTGGGTCCTGGCTCCTTCGGTTTGGGAGCTGTTGCTGCAGTTGGGCATGTTGGCCGGAGAGTGCTTCTCGGGCCGCGAACTGCAACCTTGCAGGTACCTCCCAGGTTCCCGCCCAACGAAAGCCCCCAGACCCAAATGGAGAGGGGCTGTTTGGGGGCCCCCTGGGGCCCCTTCAGGCCAGCTAGGTATTTGGGTCCTGGCTCCTTCGGTTTGGGAGCTGTTGCTGGACGTTGGGCATGTTGGCCAGAGAGTGGTTCTCGGGCCGTTAACTGTAACCTTGCAGGTACCTCCCAGGTCCCCGGCCCAACGAAAGCCCCCAGACCCAAATGGAGAGGGGCTGCTTGGGTGACCCCTGGGGCCCCTCCAGGCCAGCTAGGTCTTTGTGTCCTGGCTCCTTCGGTTTGGGAGCTGTTTCTGCAGTTGGGCATGTTGGCCGGAGAGTGCTTCTCGGGCCGCGAACTGCAACCTTTCAGGTACCTCCCAGTTTCCTGGCCCAACGAAAGCCCCCAGACCAAAATTGAGAGGGGCTGCTTGCGGGCCTCCTGGGGACACTCGAGGCCAGCTATTTCTTTGGGTCCTGGCTCCTTCGGTTTGGGAGCTGTTGCTGCAGTTGGGCATGTTGGCCGGAGAGTGCTTCTCGGGCCGCGAACTGCAACCTTGCAGGTACCTCCCAGGTTCCCGGCCCAACGAAAGCCCCCAGACCCAAATTGAGAGGGGCTGCTTGGGGGCCCCCTGGGGGCCCTTCAGGCCAGCTAGGTCTTTGGGTCCTGGCTCCTTCGGTTTGGGAGCTGTTGCTGGACGTTGGGCATGTTGACCGGAGAGTGCTTCTCGGGCTGCGGTCTGCAACCTTGCAGGTACCTCCCATGTCCCCGGCCCAACGAAAGCCCCCAGACCCAAATGGAGAGGGGCTGCTTGGGGGCCCCCTGGGGGCCCTTCAGGCCAGCTAGGTCTTTGGGTCCTGGCTCCTTCGGTTTGGGAGCTGTTGCTGCAGTTGGGCATGTTGACTGGAGAGTGCTTCTCGGGCTGCGAACTGCAAACTTGCAGGTACCTCCCAAGTCCCAGGCCCAACGAAAGCCCCCAGACCCAAATTGAGATGGGCTGCTTGGCTTCCCCCTGGGGCCCTTCAGGCCAGCTAGGTCTTTGGGTCCTGGCTCCTTCGATTTGGGAGCTGTTGCTGGACGTTGGGCATGTTGACCGGAGAGTGCTTCTCGGGCTGCGAACTGCAACCTTGCAGATACCTCCCAGATTCCCGGCCCAACGAAAGCCCCCAGACCCAAATGGAGAGGGGCTGCTTGGGGGCCCCCTGGGGGCCCTTCAGGCCAGCTAGGTCTTTGGGTCCTGGCTCCTTCGGTTTGGGAGCTGTTGCTGGACGTTGGGCATGTTGGCCGGAGAGTGCTTCTCGGGCCACGAACTGCAACCTTGCAGGTACCTCCCAGGTCCCCGGCCCAACGAAAGCCCCCAGACCAAAATTGAGAGGGTTCGCTTGCGGGCCCCCTGGGGACCCTCCAGGCCAGCTATTTCTTTGGGTCCTGGCTCCTTCGGTTTGGGAGCTGTTGCTGCAGTTGGGCATGTTGGCCGGAGAGTGCTTCTCGGGCTGCGAACTGCAACCTTGCAGGTAGCTCCCAGGTTCCCAGCCCAACGAAAGCCCCCAGACCCAAATGGAGAGGGGCTGCTTGGGGGCCCCCTGGGGACCCTTCAGTCCAGCTAGGTCTTTGGGTCCTGGCTCCTTCGGTTTGGGAGCTGTTGCTGGACGTTGGGCATGTTGGCCGGAGAGTGCTTCTCGGTCCACGAACTGCAACCTTGCAGGTACCTCCCAGGTCCCTGGCCCAACGAAAGCCCCCAGACCCAAATGGAGAGGGGCTGCTTGCGGGCCCCCTGGGGACACTCCAGGCCAGCTAGGTCTTTGGGTCCTGGCTCCTTCGGTTTGGGAGCTGTTGCTGCAGTTGGGCATGTTGGCCGGAGAGTGCTTCTCGGGCCGTGAACTGCAACCTTGCAGGTAGCTCCCAGGTTCCATGCCCAACGAAAGCCCCCAGACCCAAATTGAGAGGGGCTACTTGGGGGCCCCCTGGGGACCCTTCAGTCCAGCTAGGTCTTTGGGTCCTGGCTCCTTCGGTTTGGGAGCTGTTGCTGGACGTTGGGCATGTTGGCCGGAGAGTGCTTCTCAGGCTGCGAACTGTAACCTTGCAGGTAACTCCCAGGTTCCATGCCCAACGAAAGCCCCCAGACCCAAATGGAGAGGGGCTGCTTGGGGGCCCCCTGGGGGCCCTTCAGGCCAGCTAGGTCTTTGGGTCCTGGCTCCTTCGGTTTGGGAGCTGTTGCTGGACGTTTGGCATGTTGGCCGGAGAGTGCTTCTCGGGCCACGAACTGCAACCTTGCAGGTACCTCCCAGGTCCCCGGCCCAACGAAAGCCCCCAGACCAAAATTGAGAGGGGCTGCTTGCGGGCCCCCTGGGGACCCTCCAGGCCAGCTATTTCTTTGGGTCCTGGCTCCTTCGGTTTGGGAGCTGTTGCTGCAGTTGGGCATGTTGGCCGGAGAGTGCTTCTCGGGCTGCGAACTGCAACCTTGCAGGTACCTCCCAGGTCCCCGGCCCAACGAAAGCCCCCAGACCCAAATGGAGAGGGGCTGCTTGGGGGCCCCCTGGGGGCCCTTCAGGCCAGCTAGGTCTTTGGGTCCTGGCTCCTTCGGTTTGGGAGCTGTTGCTGCAGTTGTGCATGTTGGCCGGATAGTGGTTCTCGGGCCGTGAACTGCAACCTTGCAGGAATCTCCCAGGTTCCCGGCCCAACGAAAGCCCCCAGACCCAAATGGAGAGGGGCTGCTTGGAGGCCCCCTGGGGCCCCTTCAGGCCAGCTAGGTCTTTGGGTCCTGGCTCCTTCGGTTTGGGAGCTGTTGCTGCAGTTGGGCATGTTGGCCTGAGAGTGCTTCTCGGGCCGCGAACTGCAACCTTGCAGGTAGCTCCCAGGTTCCATGCCCAACGAAAGCCCCCAGACCCAAATGGAGAGGGGCTGCTTGGGGGCCCCCTGGGGGCCCTTCAGGCCAGCTAGGTCTTTGGGTCCTGGCTCCTTCGGTTTGGGAGCTGTTGCTGGACGTTTGGCATGTTGGCCGGAGAGTGCTTCTCGGGCCACGAACTGCAACCTTGCAGGTACCTCCCAGGTCCCCGGCCCAACGAAAGCCCCCAGACCAAAATTGAGAGGGTTCGCTTGCGGGCCCCCTGGGGACCCTCCAGGCCAGCTATTTCTTTGGGTCCTGGCTCCTTCGGTTTGGGAGCTGTTGCTGCAGTTGGGCATGTTGGCCGGAGAGTGCTTCTCGGGCTGCGAACTGCAACCTTGCAGGTAGCTCCCAGGTTCCCAGCCCAACGAAAGCCCCCAGACCCAAATGGAGAGGGGCTGCTTGGGGGCCCCCTTGGGACTCTTCAAGCCAGCTAGGTCTTTGGGTCCTGGCTCCTTCGGTTTGGGAGCTGTTGCTGGACGTTGGGCATGTTGGCCGGAGAGTGCTTCTCGGGCTGCGAACTGCAACCTTGCAGGTACCTCCCAGGTTCCCGGCCCAACGAAAGCCCCCAGACCCAAATGGAGAGGGGCTGCTTGGGGGCCCCCTGGGGGCCCTTCAGGCCAGCTAGGTCTTTGGGTCTTGGCTCCTTCGGTTTGGGAGCTGTTGCTGGACATTGGGCATGTTGACGGGAGAGTGCTTCTCGGGCTGCGAACTGCAACCTTGCAGGTACCTCCCAGGTCCACGGCCCAACGTAAGCCCCCAGATCCAAATTGAGAGGGGCTGCTTGCGGGCCCCCTGGGGGCCCTTCAGGCCAGCTAGGTCTTTGGGTCCTGGCTCCTTCGGTTTGGGAGCTGTTGCTGGACGTTGGGCATGTTGGCCGGAGAGTGCTTCTCGGGCTGCGAACTGCAACCTTGCAGGTACCTCCCAGGTTCCATGCCCAACGAAAGCCCCCAGACCCAAATTGAGAGGGGCTGTTTGGGGTCCTCTGGGGACTCTTCAGGCCAGCTAGGTCTTTGGGTCCTGGCTCCTTCGGTTTGGGAGCTGTTGCTGGACGTTGGGCATGTTGGCCGGAGAGTGCTTCTCGGGCTGCGAACTGCAACCTTGCAGATACCTCCCAGGTTCCCGGCCCAACGAAAGCCCCCAGACCCAAATGGAGAGGGGCTGCTTGGGGGCCCCCTGGGGGCACTTCAGGCCAGCTAGGTCTTTGGGTCCTGGCTCCTTCGGTTTGGGAGCTGTTGCTGCAGTTGGGCATGTTGGCCGGAGAGTGCTTCTCGGGCCGCGAACTGCAACCTTGCAGGTAGCTCCCAGGTTCCCGAGCCAAGGAAATCCCCCAGACCCACATGGAGAGGGGCTGCTTGGGGGCCCCCTGGGGCCCCTTCAGGCCAGCTAGGTCTTTGGGTCCTGGCTCCTTCGCTTTGGGAGCTGTTGCTGCAGTTGGGCATGTTGACCGGAGAGTGCTTCTCGGGCTGCGAACTGCAACCTTGCAGGTACCTCCCAAGTCCCAGGCCCAACGAAAGCCCCCAGACCCAAATTGAGATGGGCTGCTTGGCTTCCCCCTGGGGGCCCTTCAGGCCAGCTAGGTCTTTGGGTCCTGGCTCCTTCGATTTGGGAGCTGTTGCTGGACGTTGGGCATGTTGACCGGAGAGTGCTTCTCGGGCTGCGAACTGCAACCTTGCAGATACCTCCCAGGTTCCATGCCCAACGAAAGCCCCCAGACCCAAATGGAGAGGGGCTGCTTGGGGGCCCCCTGGGGGCCCTTCAGGACAGCTAGGTCTTTGGGTCCTGGCTCCTTCGGTTTGGGAGCTGTTGCTGCAGTTGGGCATGTTGGCCGGATAGTGGTTCTCGGGCCGTGAACTGCAACCTTGCAGGTAGCTCCCAGGTTCCATGCCCAACGAAAGCCCCCAGACCCAAATTGAGAGGAGCTGTTTGGGGGCCCCCTGGGGACTCTTCAGGCCAGCTAGGTCTTTGGGTCCTGGCTCCTTCGGTTTGGGAGCTGTTGCTGGACGTTGGGCATGATGGCCGGAGAGTGCTTCTCGGGCCGCGAACTGCAACCTTGCAGGTACCTCCCAGGTCCCCGGCCCACGAAAGCCCCCAGACCCAAATGGAGAGGGGCTGCTTGGAGGCCCCCTGGGGGCCCTTCAGGCCAGCTAGGTCTTTGGGTCCTGGCTCCTTCGGTTTGGGAGCTGTTGCTGGACGTTGGGCATGTTGGCCGGAGAGTGCTTCTCGGTCCGCGAACTGCAACCTTGCAGGTATCTCCCAGGTTCCCGGCCCAACGAAAGCCCCCAGACCCAAATGGAGAGGGGCTGCTTGGAGGCCCCCTGGGGCCCCTTCAGGCCAGCTAGGTCTTTGGGTCCTGGCTCCTTCGGTTTGGGAGCTGTTGCTGGACGTTGGGCATGTTGGCCGGAGAGTGCTTCTCGGGCTGCGAACTGCAACCTTGCAGGTACCTCCCAGGTTCCAGGCCCAACGAAAGCCCCCAGACCCAAATGGAGAGGGGCTGCTTGGGGGCCCCCTGGGGGCCCTTCAGGCCAGCTAGGTCTTTGGGTACTGGCTCCTTCGGTTTGGGAGCTGTTGCTGCAGTTGGGCATGTTGACCGGAGAGTGCTTCTCGGGCCGCGAACTGCAACCTTGTAGGTAGCTCCCAGGTTCCCGGCCCAACGAAAGCCCCCAGACCCAAATGGAGAGGGGCTGTTTGGGGGCCCCCTGGGGCCCCTTCAGGCCAGCTAGGTCTTTGGGTCCTGGCTCCTTCGGTTTGGGAGCTGTTGCTGGACGTTGGGCATGTTGGCCGGAGAGTGCTTCTCGGACCGTGAACTGCAACCTTGCAGGTAGCTCCCAGGTTCCCGGCCCAACGAAAGCCCCCAGACCCAAATGGAGAGGGGCTGTTTGGGGGCCCCCTGGGGACTCTTCAGGCCAGCTAGGTCTTTGGGTCCTGGCTCCTTGTTTTGGGAGCTGTTGCTGGACGTTGGGCATGATGGCCGGAGAGTGCTTCTCGAGCCGCGAACTGCAACCTTGCAGGTACCTCCCAGGTTCGCGGCCCAACGAAAGCCCCCAGACCCAAATTGAGAGGGGCTACTTGCGGGCCCACGTGGGACACTCCAGGCCAGCTAGGTCTTTGGGTCCTGGCCCCTTCGGTTTGGGAGCTGTTGCTGGACGTTGGGCATGTTGGCCGGAGAGTGCTTCTCGGGCTGCGAACTGCAACCTTGCAGGTACCTCCCAGGTCCCCGGCCCAACGAAAGCCCCCAGACCCAAATGGAGAGGGGCTGCTTGGGGGCCCCCTGGGGGCCCTTCAGGCCAGCTAGGTCTTTGGGTCCTGGCTCCTTCGCTTTGGGAGCTGTTGCTGGACGTTGGGCATGTTGGCCGGAGAGTGCTTATCAGGCTTCAAACTGCAACCTTGCAGGTACCTCCCAGGTTCCATGCCCAACGAAAGCCCCCAGACCCAAATTGAGAGGGGCTGTTTGGGGGCACCCTGGATGACTCTTCAGGCCAGCTAAGTCTTTGGGTCCTGGCTCCTTGGGTTTGGGAGCTGTTGCTGCAGTTGGGCATGTTGACCGGAGAGTGCTTCTCGGTACGTGAACTGCAACCTTGCAGGTAAAACCCAGGTTCCCGGCCCAAGGAAAGCCCCCAGGCCCAAATTGAGAGGGGCTGCTTGGGGGCTCTTTGGGGCCCCTTCAGGCCAGCTAGGTCTTTGGGTCTTGGCTCCTTCGGTTTGGGAGCTGTTTCTGCAGTTGGGCATGTTGGCCGGAGAGTGCTTCTCGGGCTGCGAACTGCAACCTTGCAGGCACCTCCCAGGTTCCCGGCCCAACGAAAGACCCAGACCCAATTTGAGAGGGGCTGCTTGGGGGCCCCCAGGGGGCCCTTCAGGCCAGCTAGGTCTTTGGGTCCTGGCTCCTTCGCTTTGGGAGCTGTTGCTGGACGTTGGGCATGTTGGCCGGAGAGTGCTTCTCGGTACGTGAACTGCAACCTTGCAGGTACCTCCCAGGTCCCCGGCCCAACGAAAGCCCCCAGACCCAAATGGAGAGGGGCTGTTTGGGGGACCCCTGGGGGCTCTTCAGGCCAGCTAGGTCTTTGGGTCCTGGCTCCTTCGGTTTGGGAGCTGTTGCTGCAGTTGGGCATGTTGGCCGGAGAGTGCTTCTCGGGCCGCGAACTGCAACCTTGCAGGTAGCTCCCAGGTTCCCGCCCAACGAAAGCCCCCAGACCCAAATGGAGAGGGGCTGTTTGGGGGCCCCCTGGGGCCCCTTCAGGCCAGCTAGGTATTTGGGTCCTGGCTCCTTCGGTTTGGGAGCTGTTGCTGGACGTTGGGCATGTTGGCCAGAGAGTGGTTCTCGGGCCGTTAACTGTAACCTTGCAGGTAGCTCCCAGGTACCCGGCCCAACGAAAGCCCCCAGGCCCAAATGGAGAGGGGCTGCTTGGGGGCCCCTTGGGGCCCCTTCAGGCCAGCTATTTCTTTGGGTCCTGGCTCCTTCGGTTTGGGAGCTGTTGCTGCAGTTGGGCATGTTGGCCGGAGAGTGCTTCTCGGGCTGCGAACTGCAACCTTGCAGGTACCTCCCAGGTCCCCGGCCCAACGAAAAACCCCAGACCCAAATGGAGAGGGGCTGCTTGGGGGGCCCCCTGGGGGCCCTTCAGGCCAGCTAGGTCTTTGGTTCCTGGCTCCTTCGGTTTGGGAGCTGTTGCTGCAGTTGGGCATGTTGGCCGGAGAGTGCTTCTCGGGCCGCGAACTGCAACCTTGCAGGTACCTCCCAGGTTCCATGCCCAATGAAAGCCCCCAGACCCAAATGGAGAGGGGCTGCTTGGGGGCCCCCTGGGGCCCCTTCAGGCCAGCTAGGTCTTTGGGTCCTGGCTCCTTCGGTTTGGGAGCTGTTGCTGGACGTTGGGCATGTTGGCCGGAGAGTGCTTCTCGGGCTGCGAACTGCAACCTTGCAGGTACCTCCCAGGTCCCCGGCCCAACGAAAGCCCCCAGACCCAAATGGAGAGGGGCTGCTTGGGTGACCCCTGGGGCCCCTCCAGGCCAGCTAGGTCTTTGTGTCCTGGCTCCTTCGGTTTGGGAGCTGTTTCTGCAGTTGGGCATGTTGGCCGGAGAGTGCTTCTCGGGCCGCGAACTGCAACCTTTCAGGTACCTCCCAGTTTCCTGGCCCAACGAAAGCCCCCAGACCAAAATTGAGAGGGGCTGCTTGCGGGCCTCCTGGGGACACTCGAGGCCAGCTATTTCTTTGGGTCCTGGCTCCTTCGGTTTGGGAGCTGTTGCTGCAGTTGGGCATGTTGGCCGGAGAGTGCTTCTCGGGCCGCGAACTGCAACCTTGCAGGTACCTCCCAGGTTCCCGGCCCAACGAAAGCCCCCAGACCCAAATTGAGAGGGGCTGCTTGGGGGCCCCCTGGGGGCCCTTCAGGCCAGCTAGGTCTTTGGGTCCTGGCTCCTTCGGTTTGGGAGCTGTTGCTGGACGTTGGGCATGTTGACCGGAGAGTGCTTCTCGGGCTGCGAACTGCAACCTTGCAGGTACCTCCCATGTCCCCGGCCCAACGAAAGCCCCCAGACCCAAATGGAGAGGGGCTGCTTGGGGGCCCCCTGGGGGCCCTTCAGGCCAGCTAGGTCTTTGGGTCCTGGCTCCTTCGGTTTGGGAGCTGTTGCTGCAGTTGGGCATGTTGACTGGAGAGTGCTTCTCGGGCTGCGAACTGCAAACTTGCAGGTACCTCCCAAGTCCCAGGCCCAACGAAAGCCCCCAGACCCAAATTGAGATGGGCTGCTTGGCTTCCCCCTGGGGCCCTTCAGGCCAGCTAGGTCTTTGGGTCCTGGCTCCTTCGATTTGGGAGCTGTTGCTGGACGTTGGGCATGTTGACCGGAGAGTGCTTCTCGGGCTGCGAACTGCAACCTTGCAGATACCTCCCAGATTCCCGGCCCAACGAAAGCCCCCAGACCCAAATGGAGAGGGGCTGCTTGGGGGCCCCCTGGGGGCCCTTCAGGCCAGCTAGGTCTTTGGGTCCTGGCTCCTTCGGTTTGGGAGCTGTTGCTGGACGTTGGGCATGTTGGCCGGAGAGTGCTTCTCGGGCCACGAACTGCAACCTTGCAGGTACCTCCCAGGTCCCTGGCCCAACGAAAGCCCCCAGACCAAAATTGAGAGGGTTCGCTTGCGGGCCCCCTGGGGACCCTCCAGGCCAGCTATTTCTTTGGGTCCTGGCTCCTTCGGTTTGGGAGCTGTTGCTGCAGTTGGGCATGTTGGCCGGAGAGTGCTTCTCGGGCTGCGAACTGCAACCTTGCAGGTAGCTCCCAGGTTCCCAGCCCAACGAAAGCCCCCAGACCCAAATGGAGAGGGGCTGCTTGGGGGCCCCCTGGGGACCCTTCAGTCCAGCTAGGTCTTTGGGTCCTGGCTCCTTCGGTTTGGGAGCTGTTGCTGGACGTTGGGCATGTTGGCCGGAGAGTGCTTCTCGGTCCACGAACTGCAACCTTGCAGGTACCTCCCAGGTCCCTGGCCCAACGAAAGCCCCCAGACCCAAATGGAGAGGGGCTGCTTGCGGGCCCCCTGGGGACACTCCAGGCCAGCTAGGTCTTTGGGTCCTGGCTCCTTCGGTTTGGGAGCTGTTGCTGCAGTTGGGCATGTTGGCCGGAGAGTGCTTCTCGGGCTGCGAACTGCAACCTTGCAGGTAGCTCCCAGGTTCCCAGCCCAACGAAAGACCCCAGACCCAAATGGAGAGGGGCTGCTTGGGGGCCCCCTGGGGACCCTTCAGGCCAGCTAGGTCTTTGGGTCCTGGCTCCTTCAGTTTGGGAGCTGTTGCTGGACGTTGGGCATGTTGACCGGAGAGTGCTTCACGGGCTGCGAACTGCAACCTTGCAGGTAGCTCCCAGGTCCCCGGCCCAACGAAAGCCCCCAGACCCAAATGGAGAGGGGCTGCTTGGGGGCCTCCTGGGGGCCCTTCAGGCCAGCTAGGTCTTTGGGTCCTGGCTCCTTCGGTTTGGGAGCTGTTGCTGGACGTTGGGCATGTTGGCCGGAGAGTGCTTCTCGGGCTGCGAACTGCAACCTTGCAGGTACCTCCCAGGTTCCCGGCCCAACGAAAGCCCCCAGACCCAAATGGAGAGGGGCTGCTTGGGGGCCCCCTGGGGGCCCTTCAGGCCAGCTAGGTCTTTGGGTCTTGGCTCCTTCGGTTTGGGAGCTGTTGCTGGACATTGGGCATGTTGACCGGAGAGTGCTTCTCGGGCTGCGAACTGCAACCTTGCAGGTACCTCCCAGGTCCACGGCCCAACGTAAGCCCCCAGATCCAAATTGAGAGGGGCTGCTTGCGGGCCCCCTGGGGGCCCTTCAGGCCAGCTAGGTCTTTGGGTCCTGGCTCCTTCGGTTTGGGAGCTGTTGCTGGACGTTGGGCATGTTGGCCGGAGAGTGCTTCTCGGGCTGCGAACTGCAACCTTGCAGGTACCTCCCAGGTTCCATGCCCAACGAAAGCCCCCAGACCCAAATTGAGAGGGGCTGTTTGGGGTCCTCTGGGGACTCTTCAGGCCAGCTAGGTCTTTGGGTCCTGGCTCCTTCGGTTTGGGAGCTGTTGCTGGACGTTGGGCATGTTGGCCGGAGAGTGCTTCTCGGGCTGCGAACTGCAACCTTGCAGATACCTCCCAGGTTCCCGGCCCAACGAAAGCCCCCAGACCCAAATGGAGAGGGGCTGCTTGGGGGCCCCCTGGGGGCACTTCAGGCCAGCTAGGTCTTTGGGTCCTGGCTCCTTCGGTTTGGGAGCTGTTGCTGGACGTTGGGCATGTTGGCCGGAGAGTGCTTCTCGGGCTGCGAACTGCAACCTTGCAGGTAGCTCCCAGGTTCCCGGGCCAAGGAAATCCCCCAGACCCACATGGAGAGGGGCTGCTTGGGGGCCCCCTGGGGGCCCTTCAGGCCAGCTAGGTCTTTGGGTCCTGGCTCCTTCGCTTTGGGAGCTGTTGCTGCAGTTGGGCATGTTGACCGGAGAGTGCTTCTCGGGCTGCGAACTGCAACCTTGCAGGTACCTCCCAAGTCCCAGGCCCAACGAAAGCCCCCAGACCCAAATTGAGATGGGCTGCTTGGCTTCCCCCTGGGGGCCCTTCAGGCCAGCTAGGTCTTTGGGTCCTGGCTCCTTCGATTTGGGAGCTGTTGCTGGACGTTGGGCATGTTGACCGGAGAGTGCTTCTCGGGCTGCGAACTGCAACCTTGCAGATACCTCCCAGGTTCCATGCCCAACGAAAGCCCCCAGACCCAAATGGAGAGGGGCTGCTTGGGGGCCCCCTGGGGGCCCTTCAGGACAGCTAGGTCTTTGGGTCCTGGCTCCTTCGGTTTGGGAGCTGTTGCTGCAGTTGGGCATGTTGGCCGGATAGTGGTTCTCGGGCCGTGAACTGCAACCTTGCAGGTAGCTCCCAGGTTCCATGCCCAACGAAAGCCCCCAGACCCAAATTGAGAGGGGCTGTTTGGGGGCCCCCTGGGGACTCTTCAGGCCAGCTAGGTCTTTGGGTCCTGGCTCCTTCGGTTTGGGAGCTGTTGCTGGACGTTGGGCATGATGGCCGGAGAGTGCTTCTCGGACCGCGAACTGCAACCTTGCAGGCACCTCCCAGGTCCCCGGCCCACGAAAGCCCCCAGACCCAAATGGAGAGGGGCTGCTTGGAGGCCCCCTGGGGGCCCTTCAGGCCAGCTAGGTCTTTGGGTCCTGGCTCCTTCGCTTTGGGAGCTGTTGCTGGACGTTGGGCATGTTGGCCGGAGAGTGCTTCTCGGTCCGCGAACTGCAACCTTGCAGGTAGCTCCCAGGTTCCCGGCCCAACGAAAGCCCCCAGACCCAAATGGAGAGGGGCTGCTTGGAGGCCCCCTGGGGCCCCTTCAGGCCAGCTAGGTCTTTGGGTCCTGGCTCCTTCGGTTTGGGAGCTGTTGCTGGACGTTGGGCATGTTGGCCGGAGAGTGCTTCTCGGGCTGCGAACTGCAACCTTGCAGGTACCTCCCAGGTCCCAGGCCCAACGAAAGCCCCCAGACCCAAATGGAGAGGGGCTGCTTGGGGGCCCCCTGGGGGCCCTTCAGGCCAGCTAGGTCTTTGGGTACTGGCTCCTTCGGTTTGGGAGCTGTTGCTGCAGTTGGGCATGTTGACCGGAGAGTGCTTCTCGGGCCGCGAACTGCAACCTTGCAGGTAGCTCCCAGGTTCCCGGCCCAACGAAAGCCCCCAGACCCATATGGAGAGGGGCTGTTTGGGGGCCCCCTGGGGCCCCTTCAGGCCAGCTAGGTCTTTGGGTCCTGGCTCCTTCGATTTGGGAGCTGTTGCTGGACGTTGGGCATGTTGACCGGAGAGTGCTTCTCGGGCCACGAACTGCAACCTTGCAGGTACCTCCCAGGTTCCATGCCCAACGAAAGCCCCCAGACCCAAATGGAGAGGGGCTGCTTGGGGGCCCCCTGGGGGCCCTTCAGGACAGCTAGGTCTTTGGGTCCTGGCTCCTTCGGTTTGGGAGCTGTTGCTGCAGTTGGGCATGTTGGCCGGATAGTGGTTCTCGGGCCGTGAACTGCAACCTTGCAGGTAGCTCCCAGGTTCCATGCCCAACGAAAGCCCCCAGACCCAAATTGAGAGGGGCTGTTTGGGGGCCCCCTGGGGACTCTTCAGGCCAGCTAGGTCTTTGGGTCCTGGCTCCTTCGGTTTGGGAGCTGTTGCTGGACGTTGGGCATGTTGGCCGGAGAGTGCTTCTCGGTCCGCGAACTGCAACCTTGCAGGTAGCTCCCAGGTTCCCGGCCCAACGAAAGCCCCCAGACCCAAATGGAGAGGGGCTGCTTGGAGGCCCCCTGGGGCCCCTTCAGGCCAGCTAGGTCTTTGGGTCCTGGCTCCTTCGGTTTGGGAGCTGTTGCTGGACGTTGGGCATGTTGGCCGGAGAGTGCTTCTCGGGCTGCGAACTGCAACCTTGCAGGTACCTCCCAGGTCCCAGGCCCAACGAAAGCCCCCAGACCCAAATGGAGAGGGGCTGCTTGGGGGCCCCCTGGGGGCCCTTCAGGCCAGCTAGGTCTTTTGGTACTGGCTCCTTCGGTTTGGGAGCTGTTGCTGCAGTTGGGCATGTTGGCCGGAGAGTGCTTCTCGGGCCGCGAACTGCAACCTTGCAGGTAGCTCCCAGGTTCCCGGCCCAACGAAAGCCCCCAGACCCAAATGGAGAGGGGCTGTTTGGGGGCCCCCTGGGGCCCCTTCAGGCCAGCTAGGTCTTTGGGTCCTGGCTCCTTCGGTTTGGGAGCTGTTGCTGGACGTTGGGCATGTTGGCCGGAGAGTGCTTCTCGGACCGAGAACTGCAACCTTGCAGGTAGCTCCCAGGTTCCCGGCCCAACGAAAGCCCCCAGACCCAAATGGAGAGGGGCTGTTTGGGGGCCCCCTGGGGACTCTTCAGGCCAGCTAGGTCTTTGGGTCCTGGCTCCTTGTTTTGGGAGCTGTTGCTGGACGTTGGGCATGATGGCCGGAGAGTGCTTCTCGGGCCGCGAACTGCAACCTTGCAGGTACCTCCCAGGTTCGCGGCCCAACGAAAGCCCCCAGACCCAAATTGAGAGGGGCTACTTGCGGGCCCACGTGGGACACTCCAGGCCAGCTAGGTCTTTGGGTCCTGGCCCCTTCGGTTTGGGAGCTGTTGCTGGACGTTGGGCATGTTGGCCGGAGAGTGCTTCTCGGGCTGCGAACTGCAACCTTGCAGGTAGCTCCCAGGTTCCCGGCCCAACGAAAGCCCCCAGACCCAAATGGAGAGGGGCTGCTTGGGGGCCCCCTGGGGGCCCTTCAGGCCAGCTAGGTCTTTGGGTCCTGGCTCCTTCGCTTTGGGAGCTGTTGCTGGACGTTGGGCATGTTGGCCGGAGAGTGCTTCTCAGGCTGCAAACTGCAACCTTGCAGGTACCTCCCAGGTTCCATGCCCAACGAAAGCCCCCAGACCCAAATTGAGAGGGGCTGTTTGGGGGCACCCTGGATGACTCTTCAGGCCAGCTAAGTCTTTGGGTCCTGGCTCCTTGGGTTTGGGAGCTGTTGCTGCAGTTGGGCATGTTGGCCGGAGAGTGCTTCTCGGTACGTGAACTGCAACCTTGCAGGTAAATCCCAGGTTCCCGTCCCAAGGAAAGCCCCCAGGCCCAAATTGAGAGGGGCTGCTTGGGGGCTCTTTGGGGCCCCTTCAGGCCAGCTAGGTCTTTGGGTCTTGGCTCCTTCGGTTTGGGAGCTGTTTCTGCAGTTGGGCATGTTGACCGGAGAGTGCTTCTCGGGCTGCGAACTGCAACCTTGCAGGCACCTCCCAAGTTCCCGGCCCAACGAAAGACCCAGACCCAAATTGAGAGGGGCTGCTTGGGGGCCCCCAGGGGGCCCTTCAGGCCAGCTAGGTCTTTGGGTCCTGGCTCCTTCGCTTTGGGAGCTGTTGCTGGACGTTGGGCATGTTGGCCGGAGAGTGCTTCTCGGTACGTGAACTGCAACCTTGCAGGTACCTCCCAGGTCCCCGGCCCAACGAAAGCCCCCAGACCCAAATGGAGAGGGGCTGTTTGGGGGACCCCTGGGGGCCCTTCAGGCCAGCTAGGTCTTTGGGTCCTGGCTCCTTCGGTTTGGGAGCTGTTGCTGCAGTTGGGCATGTTGGCCGGAGAGTGCTTCTCGGGCCGCGAACTGCAACCTTGCAGGTAGCTCCCAGGTTCCATGCCCAACGAAAGCCCCCAGACCCAAATGGAGAGGGGCTGTTTGGGGGCCCCCTGGGGCCCCTTCAGGCCAGCTAGGTATTTGGGTCCTGGCTCCTTCGGTTTGGGAGCTGTTGCTGGACGTTGGGCATGTTGGCCAGAGAGTGGTTCTCGGGCCGTTAACTGTAACCTTGCAGGTAGCTACCAGGTTCCCGGCCCAACGAAAGCCCCCAGGCCCAAATGGAGAGGGGCTGCTTGGGCCCCCTTGGGGCCCCTTCAGGCCAGCTATTTCTTTGGGTCCTGGCTCCTTCGGTTTGGGAGCTGTTGCTGCAGTTGGGCATGTTGGCCGGAGAGTGCTTCTCGGGCTGCGAACTGCAACCTTGCAGGTACCTCCCAGGTCCCCGGCCCAACGAAAAACCCCAGACCCAAATGGAGAGGGGCTGCTTGGGGGGCCCCCTGGGGGCCCTTCAGGCCAGCTAGGTCTTTGGGTCCTGGCTCCTTCGGTTTGGGAGCTGTTGCTGGACGTTGGGCATGTTGGCCGGAGAGTGCTTCTCGGGCCGCGAACTGCAACCTTGCAGGTACCTCCCAGGTTCCCGCCCAACGAAAGCCCCCAGACCCAAATGGAGAGGGGCTGTTTGGGGGCCCCCTGGGGCCCCTTCAGGCCAGCTAGGTCTTTGGGTCCTGGCTCCTTCGCTTTGGGAGCTGTTGCTGGACGTTGGGCATGTTGGCCAGAGAGTGGTTCTCGGTACGTGAACTTCAACCTTGCAGGTACCTCCCAGGTCCCCGGCCCAACGAAAGCCCCCAGACCCAAATTGAGAGGGGCTGCTTGGGTGACCCCTGGGGCCCCTCCAGGCCAGCTAGGTCTTTGTGTTCTGGCTCCTTCGGTTTGGGAGCTGTTGCTGCAGTTGGGCATGTTGGCCGGAGAGTGCTTCTCAGGCTGCGAACTGCAACCTTTCAGGTACCTCCCAGTTTCCTGGCCCAACGAAAGCCCCCAGACCCAAATGGAGAGGGGCTGCTTGGGGGCCCCCTTGGGACTCTTCAGGCCAGCTAGGTCTTTGTGTCCTGGCTCCTTCGGTTTGGGAGCTGTTGCTGCAGTTGGGCATGTTGGCCGGAGAGTGCTTCTCGGGCCGCGAACTGCAACCTTGCAGGTACCTCCCAGGTTCCATGCCCAACGAAAGCCCCCAGACCCAAATTGAGAGGGGCTGCTTGGGGGCCCCCTGGGGGCCCTTCAGGCCAGCTAGGTCTTTGGGTCCTGGCTCCTTCGGTTTGGGAGCTGTTGCTGGACGTTGGGCATGTTGACCGGAGAGTGCTTCTCGGGCCTCGAACTGCAACCTTGCAGGTACCTCCCAGGTCCCCGGCCCAACGAAAGCCCCCAGACCAAAATTGAGAGGGGCTGCTTGGGGGCCCCCTGGGGGCCCTTCAGGCCAGCTAGGTCTTTGGGTCCTGGCTCCTTCGGTTTGGGAGCTGTTGCTGCACTTGGGCATGTTGGCCGGAGAGTGCTTCTCGGGCTGCGAACTGCAACCTTGCAGGTAGCTCCCAGGTTCCAGGCCCAACGAAAGCCCCCAGACCCAAATGGAGAGGGGCTGCTTGGGGGCCCCCTGGGGGCCCTTCAGGCCAGCTAGGTCTTTGGGTCCTGGCTCCTTCGGTTTGGGAGCTGTTGCTGCAGTTGGGCATGTTGGCCGGAGAGTGCTTCTCGGGCCACGAACTGCAACCTTGCAGGTACCTCCCAGGTCCCCGGCCCAACGAAAGCCCCCAGACCCAAATGGAGAGGGGCTGTTTGGGGTCCCCTGGGGCCCCTTCAGGCCATCTAGGTCTTTGGGTCCTGGCTCCTTCGGTTTGGGATCTGTTGCTCGACGTTGGGCATGTTGACCGGAGAGTGCTTCTCGGGCCGTGAACTGCAACCTTGCAGGTACCTCCCAGGTTCCCGGCCCAACGAAAGCCCCCAGACCCAAATGGAGAGGGGCTGCTTGGGGGCCCCCTAGGGACTCTTCAGGCCAGCTAGGTCTTTGGGTCCTAGCTCCTTCGGTTTGGGAGCTGTTGCTGGACGTTGGGCATGTTGGCCGGAGAGTGCTTCTCGGGCCGCGAACTGCAACCTTGCAGGCACCTCCCAGGTTCCCGGCCCAACGAAAGCCCCCAGACCCAAATGGAGAGGGGCTGCTTGGGGGCCCCCTGGGGACTCTTCAGGCCAGCTAGGTCTTTGGGTCCTGGCTCCTTCGGTTTGGGAGCTGTTGCTGGACGTTGGGCATGTTGACCGGAGAGTGCTTCTCGGGCCGCGAACTGCAACCTTGCAGGCACCTCCCAGGTTCCCGGCCCAACGAAAGCCCCCAGACCAAAATTGAGAGGGGCTGCTTGCGGGCCCCCTGGGGACACTCCAGACCAGCTAGGTCTTTGGGTCCTGGCTCCTTCGGTTTGGGAGCTGTTGCTGGACGTTGGGCATGTTGACCGGAGAGTGCTTCTCGGGCCGTGAACTGCAACCTTGCAGGTACTTCCCAGGTCCGCGGCCCAACGAAAGCCCCCAGACCCAAATGGAGAGGGGCTGCTTGGGGGCCCCCTGGGGCCCCTTCAGGCCAGCTAGGTCTTTGGGTCCTGGCTCCTTCGGTTTGGGAGCTGTTGCTGCAGTTGGGCATGTTGGCCGGAGAGTGCTTCTCGGGCCGCGAACTGCAACCTTGCAGGTAGCTCCCAGGTCCCCGGCCCAACGAAAGCCCCCAGACCCAAATGGAGAGGGGCTGCTTGGGGGCCTCCTGGGGCCCCTTCAGGCCAGCTAGGTCTTTGGGTCCTGGCTCCTTCGGTTTGGGAGCTGTTGCTGGACGTTGGGCATGTTGGCCGGAGAGTGCTTCTCGGGCTGCGAACTGCAACCTTGCAGGTACCTCCCAGGTTCCCGGCCCAACGAAAGCCCCCAGACCCAAATGGAGAGGGGCTGCTTGGGGGCCCCCTGGGGGCCCTTCAGGCCAGCTAGGTCTTTGGGTCTTGGCTCCTTCGGTTTGGGAGCTGTTGCTGGACATTGGGCATGTTGACCGGAGAGTGCTTCTCGGGCTGCGAACTGCAACCTTGCAGGTACCTCCCAGGTCCACGGCCCAACGTAAGCCCCCAGATCCAAATTGAGAGGGGCTGCTTGCGGGTCCCCTGGGGGCCCTTCAAGCCAGCTAGGTCTTTGGGTCCTGGCTCCTTCGGTTTGGGAGCTGTTGCTGGACGTTGGGCATGTTGGCCGGAGAGTGCTTCTCGGGCTGCGAACTGCAACCTTGCAGGTACCTCCCAGGTTCCATGCCCAACGAAAGCCCCCAGACCCAAATTGAGAGGGGCTGTTTGGGGTCCTCTGGGGACTCTTCAGGCCAGCTAGGTCTTTGGGTCCTGGCTCCTTCGGTTTGGGAGCTGTTGCTGGACGTTGGGCATGTTGGCCGGAGAGTGCTTCTCGGGCTGCGAACTGCAAACTTGCAGCTACCTCCCAGGTTCCCGGCCCAACGAAAGCCCCCAGACCCAAATGGAGAGGGGCTGCTTGGGGGCCCCCTGGGAGCACTTCAGGCCAGCTAGGTCTTTGGGTCCTGGCTCCTTCGGTTTGGGAGCTGTTGCTGCAGTTGGGCATGTTGGCCGGAGAGTGCTTCTCGGGCCGCGAACTGCAACCTTGCAGGTAGCTCCCAGGTTCCCGGGCCAAGGAAATCCCCCAGACCCACATGGAGAGGGGCTGCTTGGGGGCCCCCTGGGGCCCCTTCAGGCCAGCTAGGTCTTTGGGTCCTGGCTCCTTCGCTTTGGGAGCTGTTGCTGCAGTTGGGCATGTTGACCGGAGAGTGCTTCTCGGGCTGCGAACTGCAACCTTGCATTTACCTCCCAAGTCCCAAGCCCAACGAAAGCCCCCAGACCCAAATTGAGATGGGCTGCTTGGCTTCCCCCTGGGGGCCCTTCAGGCCAGCTAGGTCTTTGGGTCCTGGCTCCTTCGATTTGGGAGCTGTTGCTGGACGTTGGGCATGTTGACCGGAGAGTGCTTCTCGGGCTGCGAACTGCAACCTTGCAGATACCTCCCAGGTTCCATGCCCAACGAAAGCCCCCAGACCCAAATGGAGAGGGGCTGCTTGGGGGCCCCCTGGGGGCCCTTCAGGCCAGCTAGGTCTTTGGGTCCTGGCTCCTTCGGTTTGGGAGCTGTTGCTGCAGTTGGGCATGTTGGCCGGATAGTGGTTCTCAGGCCGTGAACTGCAACCTTGCAGGTAGCTCCCAGGTTCCATGCCCAACGAAAGCCCCCAGACCCAAATTGAGAGGGGCTGTTTGGGGGCCCCCTGGGGACTCTTCAGGCCAGCTAGGTCTTTGGGTCCTGGCTCCTTCGGTTTGGGAGCTGTTGCTGGACGTTGGGCATGATGGCCGGAGAGTGCTTCTCGGGCCGCGAACTGCAACCTTGCAGGCACCTCCCAGGTCCCCGGCCCACGAAAGCCCCCAGACCCAAATGGAGAGGGGCTGCTTGGAGGCCCCCTGGGGGCCCTTCAGGCCAGCTAGGTCTTTGGGTCCTGGCTCCTTCGGTTTGGGAGCTGTTGCTGGACGTTGGGCATGTTGGCCGGAGAGTGCTTCTCGGTCCGCGAACTGCAACCTTGCAGGTAGCTCCCAGCTTCCCGGCCCAACGAAAGCCCCCAGACCCAAATGGAGAGGGGCTGCTTGGAGGCCCCCTGGGGCCCCTTCAGGCCAGCTAGGTCTTTGGGTCCTGGCTCCTTCGGTTTGGGAGCTGTTGCTGGACGTTGGGCATGTTGGCCGGAGAGTGCTTCTCGGGCTGCGAACTGCAACCTTGCAGGTACCTCCCAGGTCCCAGGCCCAACGAAAGCCCCCAGACCCAAATGGAGAGGGGCTGCTTGGGGGCCCCCTGGGGGCCCTTCAGGCCAGCTAGGTCTTTGGGTACTGGCTCCTTCGGTTTGGGAGCTGTTGCTGCAGTTGGGCATGTTGACCGGAGAGTGCTTCTCGGGCCGCGAACTGCAACCTTGCAGGTAGCTCCCAGGTTCCCGGCCCAACGAAAGCCCCCAGACCCAAATGGAGAGGGGCTGTTTGGGGGCCCCCTGGGGCCCCTTCAGGCCAGCTAGGTCTTTGGGTCCTGGCTCCTTCGATTTGGGAGCTGTTGCTGGACGTTGGGCATGTTGACCGGAGAGTGCTTCTCGGTCCGCGAACTGCAACCTTGCAGGTAGCTCCCAGGTTCCATGCCCAACGAAAGCCCCCAGACCCAAATGGAGAGGGGCTGCTTGGGGGCCCCCTGGGGGCCCTTCAGGACAGCTAGGTCTTTGGGTCCTGGCTCCTTCGGTTTGGGAGCTGTTGCTGCAGTTGGGCATGTTGGCCGGATAGTGGTTCTCGGGCCGTGAACTGCAACCTTGCAGGTAGCTCCCAGGTTCCATGCCCAACGAAAGCCCCCAGACCCAAATTGAGAGGGGCTGTTTGGGGGCCCCCTGGGGACTCTTCAGGCCAGCTAGGTCTTTGGGTCCTGGCTCCTTCGGTTTGGGAGCTGTTGCTGGACGTTGGGCATGTTGGCCGGAGAGTGCTTCTCGGTCCGCGAACTGCAACCTTGCAGGTAGCTCCCAGGTTCCCGGCCCAACGAAAGCCCCCAGACCCAAATTGAGAGGGGCTGTTTGGGGGCCCCCTGGGGCCCCTTCAGGCCAGCTAGGTCTTTGGGTCCTGGCTCCTTCGGTTTGGGAGCTGTTGCTGGACGTTGGGCATGTTGGCCGGAGAGTGCTTCTCGGGCTGCGAACTGCAACCTTGCAGGCACCTCCCAGGTTCCCGGCCCAACGAAAGACCCAGACCCAAATTGAGAGGGGCTGCTTGGGGGCCCCCAGGGGGCCCTTCAGGCCAGCTAGGTCTTTGGGTCCTGGCTCCTTCGCTTTGGGAGCTGTTGCTGGACGTTGGGCATGTTGGCCGGAGAGTGCTTCTCGGTACGTGAACTGCAACCTTGCAGGTACCTCCCAGGTCCCCGGCCCAACGAAAGCCCCCAGACCCAAATGGAGAGGGGCTGTTTGGGGGACCCCTGGGGGCCCTTCAGGCCAGCTAGGTCTTTGGGTCCTGGCTCCTTCGGTTTGGGAGCTGTTGCTGCAGTTGGGCATGTTGGCCGGAGAGTGCTTCTCGGGCCGCGAACTGCAACCTTGCAGGTAGCTCCCAGGTTCCCGCCCAACGAAAGCCCCCAGACCCAAATGGAGAGGGGCTGTTTGGGGGCCCCCTGGGGCCCCTTCAGGCCAGCTAGGTATTTGGGTCCTGGCTCCTTCGGTTTGGGAGCTGTTGCTGGACGTTGGGCATGTTGGCCAGAGAGTGGTTCTCGGGCCGTTAACTGTAACCTTGCAGGTAGCTACCAGGTTCCCGGCCCAACGAAAGCCCCCAGGCCCAAATGGAGAGGGGCTGCTTGGGCCCCCTTGGGGCCCCTTCAGGCCAGCTATTTCTTTGGGTCCTGGCTCCTTCGGTTTGGGAGCTGTTGCTGCAGTTGGGCATGTTGGCCGGAGAGTGCTTCTCGGGCTGCGAACTGCAACCTTGCAGGTACCTCCCAGGTCCACGGCCCAACGAAAAACCCCAGACCCAAATGGAGAGGGGCTGCTTGGGGGGCCCCCTGGGGGCCCTTCAGGCCAGCTAGGTCTTTGGGTCCTGGCTCATTCGGTTTGGGAGCTGTTGCTGCAGTTGGGCATGTTGGCCGGAGAGTGCTTCTCGGGCCGCGAACTGCAACCTTGCAGGTACCTCCCAGGTTCCCGCCCAACGAAAGCCCCCAGACCCAAATGGAGAGGGGCTGTTTGGGGGCCCCCTGGGGCCCCTTCAGGCCAGCTAGGTCTTTGGGTCCTGGCTCCTTCGCTTTGGGAGCTGTTGCTGGACGTTGGGCATGTTGGCCAGAGAGTGGTTCTCGGTACGTGAACTTCAACCTTGCAGGTACCTCCCAGGTCCCCGGCCCAACGAAAGCCCCCAGACCCAAATTGAGAGGGGCTGCTTGGGTGACCCCTGGGGCCCCTCCAGGCCAGCTAGGTCTTTGTGTCCTGGCTCCTTCGGTTTGGGAGCTGTTGCTGCAGTTGGGCATGTTGGCCGGAGAGTGCTTCTCAGGCTGCGAACTGCAACCTTTCAGGTACCTCCCAGTTTCCTGGCCCAACGAAAGCCCCCAGACCCAAATGGAGAGGGGCTGCTTGGGGGCCCCCTTGGGACTCTTCAGGCCAGCTAGGTCTTTGTGTCCTGGCTCCTTCGGTTTGGGAGCTGTTGCTGCAGTTGGGCATGTTGGCCGGAGAGTGCTTCTCGGGCCGCGAACTGCAACCTTGCAGGTACCTCCCAGGTTCCATGCCCAACGAAAGCCCCCAGACCCAAATTGAGAGGGGCTGCTTGGGGGCCCCCTGGGGGCCCTTCAGGCCAGCTAGGTCTTTGGGTCCTGGCTCCTTCGGTTTGGGAGCTGTTGCTGGACGTTGGGCATGTTGGCCGGAGAGTGCTTCTCGGGCCTCGAACTGCAACCTTGCAGGTACCTCCCATGTCCCCGGCCCAACGAAAGCCCCCAGACCAAAATTGAGAGGGGCTGCTTGGGGGCCCCCTGGGGGCCCTTCAGGCCAGCTAGGTCTTTGGGTCCTGGCTCCTTCGCTTTGGGAGCTGTTGCTGCACTTGGGCATGTTGGCCGGAGAGTGCTTCTCGGGCTGCGAACTGCAACCTTGCAGGTAGCTCCCAGGTTCCCGGCCCAACGAAAGCCCCCAGACCCAAATGGAGAGGGGCTGCTTGGGGGCCCCCTGGGGGCCCTTCAGGCCAGCTAGGTCTTTGGGTCCTGGCTCCTTCGGTTTGGGATCTGTTGCTCGACGTTGGGCATGTTGACCGGAGAGTGCTTCTCGGGCCGTGAACTGCAACCTTGCAGGTACCTCCCAGGTTCCCGGCCCAACGAAAGCCCCCAGACCCAAATGGAGAGGGGCTGCTTGGGGGCCCCCTGGGGACTCTTCAGGCCAGCTAGGTCTTTGGGTCCTGGCTCCTTCGGTTTGGGAGCTGTTGCTGGACGTTGGGCATGTTGGCCGGAGAGTGCTTCTCGGGCCGCGAACTGCAACCTTGCAGGCACCTCCCAGGTTCCCGGCCCAACGAAAGCCCCCAGACCCAAATGGAGAGGGGCTGCTTGGGGGCCCCCTGGGGACTCTTCAGGCCAGCTAGGTCTTTGGGTCCTGGCTCCTTCGGTTTGGGAGCTGTTGCTGGACGTTGGGCATGTTGACCGGAGAGTGCTTCTCGGGCCGCGAACTGCAACCTTGCAGGCACCTCCCAGGTTCCCGGCCCAACGAAAGCCCCCAGACCAAAATTGAGAGGGGCTGCTTGCGGGCCCCCTGGGGACACTCCAGACCAGCTAGGTCTTTGGGTCCTGGCTCCTTCGGTTTGGGAGCTGTTGCTGGACGTTGGGCATGTTGACCGGAGAGTGCTTCTCGGGCCGTGAACTGCAACCTTGCAGGTACTTCCCAGGTCCGCGGCCCAACGAAAGCCCCCAGACCCAAATGGAGAGGGGCTGCTTGGGGGCCCCCTGGGGCCCCTTCAGGCCAGCTAGGTCTTTGGGTCCTGGCTCCTTCGGTTTGGGAGCTGTTGCTGCAGTTGGGCATGTTGGCCGGAGAGTGCTTCTCGGGCCGGGAACTGCAACCTTGCAGGTAGCTCCCAGGTTCCCGGCCCAACGAAAGCCCCCAGACCCAAATTGAGAGGGGCTGCTTGGGGGCCCCCTGGGGGCCCTTCAGGCCAGCTAGGTCTTTGGGTCCTGGCTCCTTCGGTTTGGGCGCTGTTGCTGCAGTTGGGCATGTTGGCCGGAGAGTGCTTCTCGGGCCGCGAACTGCAACCTTGCAGGTACCTCCCAGGTTCCATGCCCAACGAAAGCCCCCAGACCCAAATGGAGAGGGGCTGCTTGGGGGCCTCCTGGGGGCCCTTCAGGCCAGCTAGGTCTTTGGGTCCTGGCTCCTTCGGTTTGGGAGCTGTTGCTGGACGTTGGGCATGTTGACCGGAGAGTGCTTCTCGGGCCGCGAACTGCAACCTTGCAGGTACCTCCCAGGTTCCCGGCCCAACGAAAGCCCCCAGACCCAAATGGAGAGGGGCTGCTTGGGGGCCCCCTGGGGACTCTTCAGGCCAGCTAGGTCTTTGGGTCCTGGCTCCTTCGGTTTGGGAGCTGTTGCTGGACGTTGGGCATGTTGACCGGAGAGTGCTTCTCGGGCCGCGAACTGCAACCTTGCAGGCACCTCCCAGGTTCCCGGCCCAACGAAAGCCCCCAGACCAAAATGGAGAGGGGCTGCTTGCGGGCCCCCTGGGGACACTCCAGACCAGCTAGGTCTTTGGGTCCTGGCTCCTTCGGTTTGGGAGCTGTTGCTGCAGTTGGGCATGTTGACCGGAGAGTGCTTCTCGGGCCGCGAACTGCAACCTTGCAGGTACTTCCCAGGTCCGCGGCCCAACGAAAGCCCCCAGACCCAAATGGAGAGGGGCTGCTTGGGGGCCCCCTGGGGCCCCTTCAGGCCAGCTAGGTCTTTGGGTCCTGGCTCCTTCGGTTTGGGAGCTGTTGCTGCAGTTGGGAATGTTGGCCGGAGAGTGCTTCTCGGGCCGGGAACTGCAACCTTGCAGGTACCTCCCAGGTTCCCGGGCCAACGAAAGCCCCCAGACCCAAATTGAGAGGGGCTGCTTGGGGGCCCCCTGGGGGCCCTTCAGGCCAGCTAGGTCTTTGGGACCTGGCTCCTTCGGTTTGGGCGCTGTTGCTGCAGTTGGACATGTTGGCCGGAGAGTGCTTCTCGGGCCGCGAACTGCAACCTTGCAGGTACCTCCCAGGTTCCATGCCCAACGAAAGCCCCCAGACCCAAATGGAGAGGGGCTGCTTGGGGGCCTCCTGGGGGCCCTTCAGGCCAGCTAGGTCTTTGGGTCCTGGCTCCTTCGGTTTGGGAGCTGTTGCTGGACGTTGGGCATGTTGGCCGGAGAGTGCTTCTCGGGCCGCGAACTGCAACCTTGCAGGCACCTCCCAGGTTCCCGGCCCAACGAAAGCCCCCAGACCCAAATGGAGAGGGGCTGCTTGGGGGCCCCCTGGGGACTCTTCAGGCCAGCTAGGTCTTTGGGTCCTGGCTCCTTCGGTTTGGGAGCTGTTGCTGGACGTTGGGCATGTTGACCGGAGAGTGCTTCTCGGGCCGGGAACTGCAACCTTGCAGGCACCTCCCAGGTTCCCGGCCCAACGAAAGCCCCCAGACCCAAATTGAGAGGGGCTGCTTGGGGGCCCCCTGGGGGCCCTTCAGGCCAGCTAGGTCTTTGGGTCCTGGCTCCTTCGGTTTGGGAGCTGTTGCTGCAGTTGGGCATGTTGGCCAGAGAGTGCTTCTCGGGCCGCGAACTGCAACCTTGCAGGTACCTCCCAGGTTCCATGCCCAACGAAAGCCCCCAGACCCAAATGGAGAGGGGCTGCTTGGGGGCCTCCTGGGGGCCCTTCAGGCCAGCTAGGTCTTTGGGTCCTGGCTCCTTCGGTTTGGGAGCTGTTGCTGGACGTTGGGCATGTTGGCCAGAGAGTGGTTCTCGGGCCTTTAACTGTAACCTTGCAGGTAGCTATCAGGTTCCCGGCCCAACGAAAGCCCCCAGGCCCAAATGGAGAGGGGCTGCTTGGGGGCCCCTTGGGGCCCCTTCAGGCCAGCTATTTCTTTGGGTCCTGGCTCCTTCGGTTTGGTAGCTGTTGCTGCAGTTGGGCATGTTAGCCGGAGAGTGCTTCTCGGGCTGCGAACTGCAACCTTGCAGGTACCTCCCAGGTCCCCGGCCCAACGAAAAACCCCAGACCCAAATGGAGAGGGGCTGATTGGGGGGCCCCCTGGGGGCCCTTCAGGCCAGCTAGGTCTTTGGGGCCTGGCTCCTTCGGTTTGGGAGCTGTTGCTGCAGTTGGGCATGTTGGCCGGAGAGTGCTTCTCGGGCCGCGAACTGCAACCTTGCAGGTACCTCCCAGGTTCCATGCCCAACGAAAGCCCCCAGACCCAAATTGAGAGGGGCTGCTTGGGGGCCCCCTGGGGGCCCTTCAGGCCAGCTAGGTCTTTGGGTCCTGGCTCCTTCGGTTTGGGAGCTGTTGCTGGACGTTGGGCATGTTGGCCGGAGAGTGCTTCTCGGGCTTGGAACTGCAACCTTGCAGGTACATCCCAGGTCCCCGGCCCAACGAAAGCCCCCAGACCAAAATTGAGAGGGGCTGCTTGGGGGCCCCCTGGGGGCCCTTCAGGCCAGCTAGGTCTTTGGGTCCTGGCTCCTTCGGTTTGGGAGCTGTTGCTGCAGTTGGGCATGTTGGCCGGAGAGTGCTTCTCGGGCCGTGAACTGCAACCTTGCAGGTACCTCCCAGGTTCCCAGCCCAACGAAAGCTCCCAGACCCAAATTGAGAGGGGCTGCTTGCGGACCCCCTGGGGGCCCTTCAGGCCAGCTAGGTCTTTGGGTCCTGGCTCCTTCGGATTGGGAGCTGTTGCTGGACGTTGGGCATGTTGACCGGAGAGTGCTTCTCGGGCTGCGAACTGCAACCTTGCAGGTACCTCCCAGGTCCCAGGCCCAACGACAGCCCCCAGATCCAAATTGAGAGGGGCTGCTTGGGGGCCCCCTGGGGGCCCTTCAGGCCAGCTAGGTCTTTGGGTCCTGGCTCCTTCGGTTTGGGAGCTGTTGCTGCAGTTGGGCATGTTGGCCGGAGAGTGCTTCTCGGGCCGCGAACTGCAACCTTGCAGGTAGCTCCCAGGTTCCCGGCCCAACGAAAGCCCCCAGACCCAAATGGAGAGGGGCTGCTTGGGGGCCCCCTGGGGGCCCTTCAGGCCAGCTAGGTCTTTGGGTCCTGGCTCCTTCGGTTTGGGAGCTGTTGCTGGACGTTGGGCATGTTGGCCGGAGAGTGCTTCTCGGGCCGCGAACTGCAACCTTGCAGGTAGCACCCAGGTTCCCGGGCCAAGGAAAGCCCCCAGACCCACATGGAGAGGGGCTGCTTGGGGGCCGCTTGGGGCCCCTTCAGGCCAGCTAGGTCTTTGGGTCCTGGCTCCTTCGCTTTGGGAGCTGTTGCTGCAGTTGGGCATGTTGACCGGAGAGTGCTTCTCGGGCTGCGAACTGCAACCTTGCAGGTACCTCCCAGGTCCCCGGCCCAATTAAAGACCCACACCCAAATTGAGAGGGGCTGCTTGGGGGCCCCCTGGGGGCCCTTCAGGCCAGCTAGGTCTTTGGGTCCTGGCTCCTTCGGTTTGGGAGCTGTTGCTGGACGTTGGGCATGTTGACCGGAGAGTGCTTCTCGGGCTGCGAACTGCAACCTTGCAGGTACCTCCCAGGTCCCAGGCCCAACGACAGCCCCCAGATCCAAATTGAGAGGGGCTGCTTGGGGGCCCCCTGGGGGCCCTTCAGGCCAGCTAGGTCTTTGGGTCCTGGCTCCTTCGGTTTGGGAGCTGTTGCTGCAGTTGGGCATGTTGGCCGGAGAGTGCTTCTCGGGCCGCGAACTGCAACCTTGCAGGTACCTCCCAGGTTCCCGGCCCAACGAAAGCCCCCAGACCCAAATGGAGAGGGGCTGCTTGGGGGCCCCCTGGGGGCCCTTCAGGCCAGCTAGGTCTTTGGGTCCTGGCTCCTTCGGTTTGGGAGCTGTTGCTGGACGTTGGGCATGTTGGCCGGAGAGTGCTTCTCGGGCCGTGATCTGCAACCTTGCAGGTAGCACCCAGGTTCCCGGGCCAAGGAAAGCCCCCAGACCCACATGAGAGGGGCTGCTTGGGGGCCGCTTGGGGCCCCTTCAGGCCAGCTAGGTCTTTGGGTCCTGGCTCCTTCGGTTTGGGAGCTGTTGCTGCAGTTGGGCATGTTGACCGGAGAGTGCTTCTCGGGCTGTGAACTGCAACCTTGCAGGTACCTCCCAAGTCACATGCCCAACGAAAGCCCCCAGACCCAAATTGTGATGGGCTGCTTGGGTTCCCCCTGGGGGCCCTTGAGGCCAGCTAGGTCTTTGGGTCCTGGCTCCTTCGATTTGGGAGCTGTTTCTGGACGTTGGGCATGTTGACCGGAGAGTGCATCTCGGGCTGCGAACTGCAACCTTGCAGATACCTCCCAGGTTCCCGGCCCAACGAAAGCCCCCAGACCCAAATGGAGAGGGGCTGCTTGGGGGCCCCCTGGGGGCCCTTCAGGCCAGCTAGGTCTTTGGGTCCTGGCTCCTTCGGTTTGGGAGCTGTTGCTGCAGTTGGGCATGTTGGCCGGAGAGTGCTTCTCGGGCCGGGAACTGCAACCTTGCAGGTAGCTCCCAGGTTCCCGGCCCAACGAAAGCCCCCAGACCCAAATTGAGAGGGGCTGCTTGGGGGCCCCCTGGGGGCCCTTCAGGCCAGCTAGGTCTTTGGGTCCTGGCTCCTTCGGTTTGGGAGCTGTTGCTGCAGTTGGGCATGTTGGCCGGAGAGTGCTTCTCGGGCCGCGAACTGCAACCTTGCAGGTACCTCCCAGGTTCCATGCCCAACGAAAGCCCCCAGACCCAAATGGAGAGGGGCTGCTTGGGGGCCTCCTGGGGGCCCTTCAGGCCAGCTAGGTCTTTGGGTCCTGGCTCCTTCGGTTTGGGAGCTGTTGCTGGACGTTGGGAATGTTGACCGGAGAGTGCTTCTCGGGCTGCGAACTGCAACCTTGCAGGTACCTCCCAGGTCCCCGGCCCAACGAAAGACCCAGACCCAAATTGAGAGGGGCTGCTTGGGGGACCCCAGGGGGCCCTTCAGGCCAGCTAGGTCTTTGGGTCCTGGCTCCTTCGGTTTGGGAGCTGTTGCTGGACGTTGGGCATGTTGGGCGGAGAGTGCTTCTCGGGCAGCGAACTGCAACCTTGCAGGTACCTCCCAGGTTCCATGCCCAACGACAGCCCCCAGACCCAAATTGAGAGGGGCTGTTTGGGGGCCCCCTGGGGACTCTTCAGGCCAGCTAGGTCTTTGGGTCCTGGCTCCTTCGGATTGGGAGCTGTTGCTGGACGTTGGGCATGTTGGCCGGAGAGTGCTTCTCGGGCTGCGAACTGCAACCTTGCAGGTACCTCCCATGTCCCCGGCCCAACGAAAGCCCCCAGACCCAAATGGAGAGGGGCTACTTGGGGGCCCCCTGGCGGCCCTTCAGGCCAGCTAGGTCTTTGGGTCCTGGCTCCTTCGGATTGGGAGCTGTTGCTGGACGTTGGGCATGTTGACCGGAGAGTGCTTCTCGGGCCGCGAACTGCAACCTTGCAGGTACCTCCCAGGTCCCAGGCCCAACGACAGCCCCCAGATCCAAATTGAGAGGGGCTGCTTGGGGGCCCCCTGGGGGCCCTTCAGGCCAGCTAGGTCTTTGGGTCCTGGCTCCTTCGGTTTGGGAGCTGTTGCTGCAGTTGGGCATGTTGGCCGGAGAGTGCTTCTCGGGCCGCGAACTGAAACCTTGCAGGTACCTCCCAGGTTCCATGCCCAACGAAAGCCCCCAGACCCAAATGGAGAGGGGCTGCTTGGGGGCCCCCTGGGGGCCCTTCAGGCCAGCTAGGTCTTTGGGTCCTGGCTCCTTCGGTTTGGGAGCTGTTGCTGGACGTTGGGCATGTTGGCCGGAGAGTGCTTCTCGGGCCGTGAACTGCAACCTTGCAGGTAGCACCCAGGTTCCCGGGCCAAGGAAAGCCCCCAGACCCACATGGAGAGGGGCTGCTTGGGGGCCGCTTGGGGCCCCTTCAGGCCAGCTAGGTCTTTGGGTCCTGGCTCCTTCGCTTTGGGAGCTGTTGCTGCAGTTGGGCATGTTGACCGGAGAGTGCTTCTCGGGCTGCGAACTGCAACCTTGCAGGTACCTCCCAGGTCCCCGGCCCAACGAAAGACCCAGACCCAAATTGAGAGGGGCTGCTTGGGGGCCCCCAGGGGGCCCTTCAGGCCAGCTAGGTCTTTGGGTCCTGGCTCCTTCGGTTTGGGAGCTGTTGCTGGACGTTGGGCATGTTGGCCGGAGAGTGCTTCTCGGGCTGCGAACTGCAACCTTGCAGGTACCTCCCAGGTTCCATGCCCAACGACAGCCCCCAGACCCAAATTGAGAGGGGCTGTTTGGGGGCCCCCTGGGGACTCTTCAGGCCAGCTAGGTCTTTGGGTCCTGGCTCCTTCGGTTTGGGAGCTGTTGCTGGACGTTGGGCATGTTGGCCGGAGAGTGCTTCTCGGGCTGCGAACTGCAACCTTGCAGGTACCTCCCATGTCCCCGGCCCAACGAAAGCCCCCAGACCCAAATGGAGAGGGGCTGCTTGGGGGCCCCCTGGGAGCCCTTCAGGCCAGCTAGGTCTTTGGGTCCCGGCTCCTTCGGATTGGGAGCTGTTGCTGGACGTTGGGCATGTTGGCCGGAGAGTGCTTCTCGGGCTGCGAACTGCAACCTTGCAGGTACCTCCCAGGTCCCAGGCCCAACGACAGCCCCCAGATCCAAATTGAGAGGGGCTGCTTGGGGGCCCCCTGGGGGCCCTTCAGGCCAGCTAGGTCTTTGGGTCCTGGCTCCTTCGGTTTGGGAGCTGTTGCTGGACGTTGGGCATGTTGGCCGGAGAGTGCTTCTCGGGCCGTGAACTGCAACCTTGCAGGTAGCACCCAGGTTCCCGGGCCAAGGAAAGCCCCCAGACCCACATGGAGAGGGGCTGCTTGGGGGCCGCTTGGGGCCCCTTCAGGCCAGCTAGGTCTTTGGGTCCTGGCTCCTTCGCTTTGGGAGCTGTTGCTGCAGTTGGGCATGTTGACCGGAGAGTGCTTCTCGGGCCACGAACTGCAACCTTGCAGGTACCTCCCAGGTTCCATGCCCAACGACAGCCCCCAGACCCAAATTGAGAGGGGCTGTTTGGGGGCCCCCTGGGGACCCTTCAGGCCAGCTAGGTCTTTGGGTCCTGGCTCCTTCGGTTTGGGAGCTGTTGCTGGACGTTGGGCATGTTGGCCGGAGAGTGCTTCTCGGGCTGCGAACTGCAACCTTGCAGATACCTCCCATGTCCCCGGCCCAACGAAAGCCCCCAGACCCAAATGGAGAGGGGCTGCTTGGGGGCCCCCTGGGGGCCCTTCAGGCCAGCTAGGTCTTTGGGTCCTGGCTCCTTCGGATTGGGAGCTGTTGCTGGACGTTGGGCATGTTGACCGGAGAGTGCTTCTCGGGCTGCGAACTGCAACCTTGCAGGTACCTCCCAGGTCCCAGGCCCAACGACAGCCCCCAGATCCAAATTGAGAGGGGCTGCTTGGGGGCCCCCTGGGGGCCCTTCAGGCCAGCTAGGTCTTTGGGTCCTGGCTCCTTCGGTTTGGGAGCTGTTGCTGCAGTTGGGCATGTTGGCCGGAGAGTGCTTCTCGGGCCGCGAACTGAAACCTTGCAGGTACCTCCCAGGTTCCATGCCCAACGAAAGCCCCCAGACCCAAATGGAGAGGGGCTGCTTGGGGGCCCCCTGGGGGCCCTTCAGGCCAGCTAGGTCTTTGGGTCCTGGCTCCTTCGGTTTGGGAGCTGTTGCTGGACGTTGGGCATGTTGGCCGGAGAGTGCTTCTCGGGCCGTGAACTGCAACCTTGCAGGTACCTCCCAAGTCCCAGGCCCAACGAAAGCCCCCAGACCCAAATTGTGATGGGCTGCTTGGGTTCCCCCTGGGGGCCCTTCAGGCCAGCTAGGTCTTTGGGTCCTGGCTCCTTCGATTTGGGAGCTGTTTCTGGACGTTGGGCATGTTGACCGGAGAGTGCTTCTCGGGCTGCGAACTGCAACCTTGCAGATACCTCCCAGGTTCCCGGCCCAACGAAAGCCCCCAGACCCAAATGGAGAGGGGCTGCTTGGGGGCCCCCTGGGGGCCCTTCAGGACAGCTAGGTCTTTGGGTCCTGGCTCCTTCGGTTTGGGAGCTGTTGCTGCAGTTGGGCATGTTGGCCGGAGAGTGCTTCTCGGGCCGCGAACTGCAACCTTGCAGGTACCTCCCAGGTTCCATGCCCAACGAAAGCCCCCAGACCCAAATGGAGAGGGGCTGTTTGGGGGCACCCTGGGGACTCTTCAGGCCAGCTAGGTCTTTGGGTCCTGGCTCCTTGGGTTTGGGAGCTGTTGCTGGACGTTGGGCATGATGGCCGGAAAGTGCTTCTCGAGCCGCGAACTGCAACCTTGCAGGCACCTCCCAGGTTCCCGGCCCAACGAAAGCCCCCAGACCCAAATGGAGAGGGGCTGTTTGGGGGCCCCCTGGGGCCCCTTCAGGCCAGCTAGGTCTTTGGGTCCTGGCTCCTTCGGTTTGGGAGCTGTTGCTGGACGTTGGGAATGTTGACCGGAGAGTGCTTCTCGGGCTGCGAACTGCAACCTTGCAGGTACCTCCCAGGTCCCAGGCCCAACGAAAGCCCCCAGACCCAAATGGAGAGGGGCTGCTTGGGGGCCCCCTGGGGGCCCTTCAGGCCAGCTAGGTCTTTGGGTCCTGGCTCCTTCGCTTTGGGAGCTGTTGCTGGACGTTGGGCATGTTGGCCGGAGAGTGCTTCTCAGGCTGCAAACTGCAACCTTGCAGGTACCTCCCAGGTTCCATGCCCAACGAAAGCCCCCAGACCCAAATTGAGAGGGGCTGCTTGGGGGCTCTTTGGGGCCCCTTCAGGCCAGCTAGGTCTTTGGGTCCTGGCTCCTTCGGTTTGGGAGCTGTTTCTGCAGTTGGGCATGTTGACCGGAGAGTGCTTCTCGGGCTGCGAACTGCAACCTTGCAGGTAGCTCCCAGGTCCCAGGCCCAACGAAAGACCCAGACCCAAATTGAGAGGGGCTGCTTGGGGGCCCCCTGTGGCCCCTTCAGGCCAGCTAGGTCTTTGGGTCCTGGCTCCTTCGCTTTGGGAGCTGTTGCTGGACGTTGGGCATGTTGACCGGAGAGTGCTTCTCGGGCTGCGAACTGCAACCTTGCAGGTACCTCCCAGGTCCAAGGCCCAACGACAGCCCCCAGACCCAAATTGAGAGGGGCTGCTTGGGGGCCCCCTGGGGGCCCTTCAGGCCAGCTAGGTCTTTGGGTCCTGGCTCCTTCGGATTGGGAGCTGTTGCTGGACGTTGGGCATGTTGACCGGAGAGTGGTTCTCGGGCCGCGAGCTGCAACCTTGTAGGTACCTCCCAGGTCTCCGGCCCAACGAAAGCCCCCAGACCCAAATGGAGAGGGGCTGCTTGGGGGCCCCCTGGGGGCCCTTCAGGCCAGCTAGGTCTTTGGGTCCTGGCTCCTTCGGTTTGGGAGCTGTTGCTGCAGTTGGGCATGTTGGCCGGAGAGTGCTTCTCGGGCCGCGAACTGCAACCTTGCAGGTAGCTCCCAGGTTCCCGGCCCAACGAAAGCCCCCAGACCCAAATGGAGAGGGGCTGCTTGGGGGCCCCCTGGGGCCCCTTCAGGCCAGCTAGGTCTTTGGGTCCTGGCTCCTTCGGTTTGGGAGCTGTTGCTGCAGTTGGGCATGTTGACCGGAGAGTGCTTCTCGGGCCGCGAACTGCAACCTTGCAGACACCTACCAGGTTCCCGGCCCAACGAAAGCCCCCAGACCAAAATTGAGAGGGGCTGCTTGCGGGCCCCCTGGGGACACTCCAGGCCAGCTAGGTCTTTGGGTCCTGGCTCCTTCGGTTTGGGAGCTGTTGCTGGACGTTGGGCATGTTGGCTGGAGAGTGCTTCTCGGGCTTTGAACTGCAACCTTGCAGGTACCTCCCAAGTCCCAGGCCCAACGAAAGCCCCCAGACCCAAATTGTGATGGGCTGCTTGGGTTCCCCTTGGGGGCCCTTGAGGCCAGCTAGGTCTTTGGGTCCTGGCTCCTTCGCTTTGGGAGCTGTTGCTGGACGTTGGGCATGTTGGCCGGAGAGTGCTTCTCGGGCTGCGAACTGCAACCTTGCAGATACCTCCCAGGTTCCCGGCCCAACGAAAGCCCCCAGACCCAAATGGAGAGGGGCTGCTTGGGGGCCCCCTGGGGGCCCTTCAGGCCAGCTAGGTCTTTGGGTCCTGGCTCCTTCGGTTTGGGAGCTGTTGCTGGACGTTGGGCATGTTGGCTGGAGAGTGCTTCTCGGGCCGTGAACTGCAACCTTGCAGGTAGCACCCAGGTTCCCGGGCCAAGGAAAGCCCCCAGACCCACATGGAGAGGGGCTGCTTGGGGGCCGCTTGGGGCCCCTTCAGGCCAGCTAGGTCTTTGGGTCCTGGCTCCTTCGCTTTGGGAGCTGTTGCTGCAGTTGGGCATGTTGACCGGAGAGTGCTTCTCGGGCTGTGAACTGCAACCTTGCAGGTACCTCCCAAGTCCCAGGCCCAACGAAAGCCCCCAGACCCAAATTGTGATGGGCTGCTTGGGTTCCCCCTGGGGGCCCTTGAGGCCAGCTAGGTCTTTGGGTCCTGGCTCCTTCGGTTTGGGAGCTGTTGCTGGACGTTGGGCATGTTGACCGGAGAGTGCTTCTCGGGCTGCGAACTGCAACCTTGCAGATACCTCCCAGGTTCCCGGCCCAACGAAAGCCCCCAGACCCAAATGGAGAGGGGCTGCTTGGGGGCCCCCTGGGGGCCCTTCAGGCCAGCTAGGTCTTTGGGTCCTGGCTCCTTCGGTTTGGGAGCTGTTGCTGAAGTTGGGCATGTTGGCCGGAGAGTGCTTCTCGGGCCGTGAACTGCAACCTTGCAGGTACCTCCCAGGTTCCCGGCCCAACGAAAGCCCCCAGACCCAAATGGAGAGGGGCTGCTTGGGGGCCCCCTGGGGGCCCTTCAGGCCAGCTAGGTCTTTGGGTCCTGGCTCCTTCGGTTTGGGAGCTGTTGCTGGACGTTGGGCATGTTGGCCGGAGAGTGCTTCTCGGGCCGTGATCTGCAACCTTGCAGGTAGCACCCAGGTTCCCGGGCCAAGGAAAGCCCCCAGACCCACATGAGAGGGGCTGCTTGGGGGCCGCTTGGGGCCCCTTCAGGCCAGCTAGGTCTTTGGGTCCTGGCTCCTTCGGTTTGGGAGCTGTTGCTGCAGTTGGGCATGTTGACCGGAGAGTGCTTCTCGGGCTGTGAACTGCAACCTTGCAGGTACCTCCCAAGTCACATGCCCAACGAAAGCCCCCAGACCCAAATTGTGATGGGCTGCTTGGGTTCCCCCTGGGGGCCCTTGAGGCCAGCTAGGTCTTTGGGTCCTGGCTCCTTCGATTTGGGAGCTGTTTCTGGACGTTGGGCATGTTGACCGGAGAGTGCATCTCGGGCTGCGAACTGCAACCTTGCAGATACCTCCCAGGTTCCCGGCCCAACGAAAGCCCCCAGACCCAAATGGAGAGGGGCTGCTTGGGGGCCCCCTGGGGGCCCTTCAGGCCAGCTAGGTCTTTGGGTCCTGGCTCCTTCGGTTTGGGAGCTGTTGCTGCAGTTGGGCATGTTGGCCGGAGAGTGCTTCTCGGGCCGGGAACTGCAACCTTGCAGGTAGCTCCCAGGTTCCCGGCCCAACGAAAGCCCCCAGACCCAAATTGAGAGGGGCTGCTTGGGGGCCCCCTGGGGGCCCTTCAGGCCAGCTAGGTCTTTGGGTCCTGGCTCCTTCGGTTTGGGAGCTGTTGCTGCAGTTGGGCATGTTGGCCGGAGAGTGCTTCTCGGGCCGCGAACTGCAACCTTGCAGGTACCTCCCAGGTTCCATGCCCAACGAAAGCCCCCAGACCCAAATGGAGAGGGGCTGCTTGGGGGCCTCCTGGGGGCCCTTCAGGCCAGCTAGGTCTTTGGGTCCTGGCTCCTTCGGTTTGGGAGCTGTTGCTGGACGTTGGGAATGTTGACCGGAGAGTGCTTCTCGGGCTGCGAACTGCAACCTTGCAGGTACCTCCCAGGTCCCCGGCCCAACGAAAGACCCAGACCCAAATTGAGAGGGGCTGCTTGGGGGACCCCAGGGGGCCCTTCAGGCCAGCTAGGTCTTTGGGTCCTGGCTCCTTCGGTTTGGGAGCTGTTGCTGGACGTTGGGCATGTTGGGCGGAGAGTGCTTCTCGGGCAGCGAACTGCAACCTTGCAGGTACCTCCCAGGTTCCATGCCCAACGACAGCCCCCAGACCCAAATTGAGAGGGGCTGTTTGGGGGCCCCCTGGGGACTCTTCAGGCCAGCTAGGTCTTTGGGTCCTGGCTCCTTCGGATTGGGAGCTGTTGCTGGACGTTGGGCATGTTGGCCGGAGAGTGCTTCTCGGGCTGCGAACTGCAACCTTGCAGGTACCTCCCATGTCCCCGGCCCAACGAAAGCCCCCAGACCCAAATGGAGAGGGGCTACTTGGGGGCCCCCTGGCGGCCCTTCAGGCCAGCTAGGTCTTTGGGTCCTGGCTCCTTCGGATTGGGAGCTGTTGCTGGACGTTGGGCATGTTGACCGGAGAGTGCTTCTCGGGCCGCGAACTGCAACCTTGCAGGTACCTCCCAGGTCCCAGGCCCAACGACAGCCCCCAGATCCAAATTGAGAGGGGCTGCTTGGGGGCCCCCTGGGGGCCCTTCAGGCCAGCTAGGTCTTTGGGTCCTGGCTCCTTCGGTTTGGGAGCTGTTGCTGCAGTTGGGCATGTTGGCCGGAGAGTGCTTCTCGGGCCGCGAACTGAAACCTTGCAGGTACCTCCCAGGTTCCATGCCCAACGAAAGCCCCCAGACCCAAATGGAGAGGGGCTGCTTGGGGGCCCCCTGGGGGCCCTTCAGGCCAGCTAGGTCTTTGGGTCCTGGCTCCTTCGGTTTGGGAGCTGTTGCTGGACGTTGGGCATGTTGGCCGGAGAGTGCTTCTCGGGCCGTGAACTGCAACCTTGCAGGTAGCACCCAGGTTCCCGGGCCAAGGAAAGCCCCCAGACCCACATGGAGAGGGGCTGCTTGGGGGCCGCTTGGGGCCCCTTCAGGCCAGCTAGGTCTTTGGGTCCTGGCTCCTTCGCTTTGGGAGCTGTTGCTGCAGTTGGGCATGTTGACCGGAGAGTGCTTCTCGGGCTGCGAACTGCAACCTTGCAGGTACCTCCCAGGTCCCCGGCCCAACGAAAGACCCAGACCCAAATTGAGAGGGGCTGCTTGGGGGCCCCCAGGGGGCCCTTCAGGCCAGCTAGGTCTTTGGGTCCTGGCTCCTTCGGTTTGGGAGCTGTTGCTGGACGTTGGGCATGTTGGCCGGAGAGTGCTTCTCGGGCTGCGAACTGCAACCTTGCAGGTACCTCCCAGGTTCCATGCCCAACGACAGCCCCCAGACCCAAATTGAGAGGGGCTGTTTGGGGGCCCCCTGGGGACTCTTCAGGCCAGCTAGGTCTTTGGGTCCTGGCTCCTTCGGTTTGGGAGCTGTTGCTGGACGTTGGGCATGTTGGCCGGAGAGTGCTTCTCGGGCTGCGAACTGCAACCTTGCAGGTACCTCCCATGTCCCCGGCCCAACGAAAGCCCCCAGACCCAAATGGAGAGGGGCTGCTTGGGGGCCCCCTGGGAGCCCTTCAGGCCAGCTAGGTCTTTGGGTCCCGGCTCCTTCGGATTGGGAGCTGTTGCTGGACGTTGGGCATGTTGGCCGGAGAGTGCTTCTCGGGCTGCGAACTGCAACCTTGCAGGTACCTCCCAGGTCCCAGGCCCAACGACAGCCCCCAGATCCAAATTGAGAGGGGCTGCTTGGGGGCCCCCTGGGGGCCCTTCAGGCCAGCTAGGTCTTTGGGTCCTGGCTCCTTCGGTTTGGGAGCTGTTGCTGGACGTTGGGCATGTTGGCCGGAGAGTGCTTCTCGGGCCGTGAACTGCAACCTTGCAGGTAGCACCCAGGTTCCCGGGCCAAGGAAAGCCCCCAGACCCACATGGAGAGGGGCTGCTTGGGGGCCGCTTGGGGCCCCTTCAGGCCAGCTAGGTCTTTGGGTCCTGGCTCCTTCGCTTTGGGAGCTGTTGCTGCAGTTGGGCATGTTGACCGGAGAGTGCTTCTCGGGCCACGAACTGCAACCTTGCAGGTACCTCCCAGGTTCCATGCCCAACGACAGCCCCCAGACCCAAATTGAGAGGGGCTGTTTGGGGGCCCCCTGGGGACCCTTCAGGCCAGCTAGGTCTTTGGGTCCTGGCTCCTTCGGTTTGGGAGCTGTTGCTGGACGTTGGGCATGTTGGCCGGAGAGTGCTTCTCGGGCTGCGAACTGCAACCTTGCAGATACCTCCCATGTCCCCGGCCCAACGAAAGCCCCCAGACCCAAATGGAGAGGGGCTGCTTGGGGGCCCCCTGGGGGCCCTTCAGGCCAGCTAGGTCTTTGGGTCCTGGCTCCTTCGGATTGGGAGCTGTTGCTGGACGTTGGGCATGTTGACCGGAGAGTGCTTCTCGGGCTGCGAACTGCAACCTTGCAGGTACCTCCCAGGTCCCAGGCCCAACGACAGCCCCCAGATCCAAATTGAGAGGGGCTGCTTGGGGGCCCCCTGGGGGCCCTTCAGGCCAGCTAGGTCTTTGGGTCCTGGCTCCTTCGGTTTGGGAGCTGTTGCTGCAGTTGGGCATGTTGGCCGGAGAGTGCTTCTCGGGCCGCGAACTGAAACCTTGCAGGTACCTCCCAGGTTCCATGCCCAACGAAAGCCCCCAGACCCAAATGGAGAGGGGCTGCTTGGGGGCCCCCTGGGGGCCCTTCAGGCCAGCTAGGTCTTTGGGTCCTGGCTCCTTCGGTTTGGGAGCTGTTGCTGGACGTTGGGCATGTTGGCCGGAGAGTGCTTCTCGGGCCGTGAACTGCAACCTTGCAGGTACCTCCCAAGTCCCAGGCCCAACGAAAGCCCCCAGACCCAAATTGTGATGGGCTGCTTGGGTTCCCCCTGGGGGCCCTTCAGGCCAGCTAGGTCTTTGGGTCCTGGCTCCTTCGATTTGGGAGCTGTTTCTGGACGTTGGGCATGTTGACCGGAGAGTGCTTCTCGGGCTGCGAACTGCAACCTTGCAGATACCTCCCAGGTTCCCGGCCCAACGAAAGCCCCCAGACCCAAATGGAGAGGGGCTGCTTGGGGGCCCCCTGGGGGCCCTTCAGGACAGCTAGGTCTTTGGGTCCTGGCTCCTTCGGTTTGGGAGCTGTTGCTGCAGTTGGGCATGTTGGCCGGAGAGTGCTTCTCGGGCCGCGAACTGCAACCTTGCAGGTACCTCCCAGGTTCCATGCCCAACGAAAGCCCCCAGACCCAAATGGAGAGGGGCTGTTTGGGGGCACCCTGGGGACTCTTCAGGCCAGCTAGGTCTTTGGGTCCTGGCTCCTTGGGTTTGGGAGCTGTTGCTGGACGTTGGGCATGATGGCCGGAAAGTGCTTCTCGAGCCGCGAACTGCAACCTTGCAGGCACCTCCCAGGTTCCCGGCCCAACGAAAGCCCCCAGACCCAAATGGAGAGGGGCTGTTTGGGGGCCCCCTGGGGCCCCTTCAGGCCAGCTAGGTCTTTGGGTCCTGGCTCCTTCGGTTTGGGAGCTGTTGCTGGACGTTGGGAATGTTGACCGGAGAGTGCTTCTCGGGCTGCGAACTGCAACCTTGCAGGTACCTCCCAGGTCCCAGGCCCAACGAAAGCCCCCAGACCCAAATGGAGAGGGGCTGCTTGGGGGCCCCCTGGGGGCCCTTCAGGCCAGCTAGGTCTTTGGGTCCTGGCTCCTTCGCTTTGGGAGCTGTTGCTGGACGTTGGGCATGTTGGCCGGAGAGTGCTTCTCAGGCTGCAAACTGCAACCTTGCAGGTACCTCCCAGGTTCCATGCCCAACGAAAGCCCCCAGACCCAAATTGAGAGGGGCTGCTTGGGGGCTCTTTGGGGCCCCTTCAGGCCAGCTAGGTCTTTGGGTCCTGGCTCCTTCGGTTTGGGAGCTGTTTCTGCAGTTGGGCATGTTGACCGGAGAGTGCTTCTCGGGCTGCGAACTGCAACCTTGCAGGTAGCTCCCAGGTCCCAGGCCCAACGAAAGACCCAGACCCAAATTGAGAGGGGCTGCTTGGGGGCCCCCTGTGGCCCCTTCAGGCCAGCTAGGTCTTTGGGTCCTGGCTCCTTCGGTTTGGGAGCTGTTGCTGGACGTTGGGCATGTTGACCGGAGAGTGCTTCTCGGGCTGCGAACTGCAACCTTGCAGGTACCTCCCAGGTCCAAGGCCCAACGACAGCCCCCAGACCCAAATTGAGAGGGGCTGCTTGGGGGCCCCCTGGGGGCCCTTCAGGCCAGCTAGGTCTTTGGGTCCTGGCTCCTTCGGATTGGGAGCTGTTGCTGGACGTTGGGCATGTTGACCGGAGAGTGGTTCTCGGGCCGCGAGCTGCAACCTTGTAGGTACCTCCCAGGTCTCCGGCCCAACGAAAGCCCCCAGACCCAAATGGAGAGGGGCTGCTTGGGGGCCCCCTGGGGGCCCTTCAGGCCAGCTAGGTCTTTGGGTCCTGGCTCCTTCGGTTTGGGAGCTGTTGCTGCAGTTGGGCATGTTGGCCGGAGAGTGCTTCTCGGGCCGCGAACTGCAACCTTGCAGACACCTACCAGGTTCCCGGCCCAACGAAAGCCCCCAGACCAAAATTGAGAGGGGCTGCTTGCGGGCCCCCTGGGGACACTCCAGGCCAGCTAGGTCTTTGGGTCCTGGCTCCTTCGGTTTGGGAGCTGTTGCTGGACGTTGGGCATGTTGGCTGGAGAGTGCTTCTCGGGCTTTGAACTGCAACCTTGCAGGTACCTCCCAAGTCCCAGGCCCAACGAAAGCCCCCAGACCCAAATTGTGATGGGCTGCTTGGGTTCCCCTTGGGGGCCCTTGAGGCCAGCTAGGTCTTTGGGTCCTGGCTCCTTCGCTTTGGGAGCTGTTGCTGGACGTTGGGCATGTTGGCCGGAGAGTGCTTCTCGGGCTGCGAACTGCAACCTTGCAGATACCTCCCAGGTTCCCGGCCCAACGAAAGCCCCCAGACCCAAATGGAGAGGGGCTGCTTGGGGGCCCCCTGGGGGCCCTTCAGGCCAGCTAGGTCTTTGGGTCCTGGCTCCTTCGGTTTGGGAGCTGTTGCTGGACGTTGGGCATGTTGGCTGGAGAGTGCTTCTCGGGCCGTGAACTGCAACCTTGCAGGTAGCACCCAGGTTCCCGGGCCAAGGAAAGCCCCCAGACCCACATGGAGAGGGGCTGCTTGGGGGCCGCTTGGGGCCCCTTCAGGCCAGCTAGGTCTTTGGGTCCTGGCTCCTTCGCTTTGGGAGCTGTTGCTGCAGTTGGGCATGTTGACCGGAGAGTGCTTCTCGGGCTGTGAACTGCAACCTTGCAGGTACCTCCCAAGTCCCAGGCCCAACGAAAGCCCCCAGACCCAAATTGTGATGGGCTGCTTGGGTTCCCCCTGGGGGCCCTTGAGGCCAGCTAGGTCTTTGGGTCCTGGCTCCTTCGGTTTGGGAGCTGTTGCTGGACGTTGGGCATGTTGACCGGAGAGTGCTTCTCGGGCTGCGAACTGCAACCTTGCAGATACCTCCCAGGTTCCCGGCCCAACGAAAGCCCCCAGACCCAAATGGAGAGGGGCTGCTTGGGGGCCCCCTGGGGGCCCTTCAGGCCAGCTAGGTCTTTGGGTCCTGGCTCCTTCGGTTTGGGAGCTGTTGCTGAAGTTGGGCATGTTGGCCGGAGAGTGCTTCTCGGGCCGTGAACTGCAACCTTGCAGGTACCTCCCAGGTTCCATGCCCAACGAAAGCCCCCAGACCCAAATGGAGAGGGGCTGTTTGGGGGCCCCCTGGGGACTCTTCAGGCCAGGTAGGTCTTTGGGTCCTGGCTCCTTGGGTTTGGGAGCTGTTGCTGGACGTTGGGCATGATGGCCGGAAAGTGCTTCTCGGGCCGCGAACTGCAACCTTGCAGGTACCTCCCAGGTTCCCGGCCCAACGAAAGCCCCCAGACCCAAATTGAGAGGGGCTGCTTGGGGGCTCTTTGGGGCCCCTTCAGGCCAGCTAGGTCTTTGGGTCCTGGCTCCTTCGGTTTGGGAGCTGTTGCTGGACGTTTGGCATGTTGGCCGGAGAGTGCTTCTCGGGCTGCGAACTGCAACCTTGCAGGTACCTCCCAGGTCCCCGGCCCAACGAAAGACCCAGACCCAAATTGAGAGGGGCTGCTTGGGGGACCCCAGGGGGCCCTTCAGGCCAGCTAGGTCTTTGGGTCCTGGCTCCTTCGGTTTGGGAGCTGTTGCTGGACGTTGGGCATGTTGGCCGGAGAGTGCTTCTCGGGCCGCGAACTGCAACCTTGCAGGTACCTCCCAGGTTCCATGCCCAACGACAGCCCCCAGACCCAAATTGAGAGGGGCTGTTTGGGGGCCCCCTGGGGACTCTTCAGGCCAGCTAGGTCTTTGGGTCCTGGCTCCTTCGGTTTGGGAGCTGTTGCTGGACGTTGGGCATGTTGGCCGGAGAGTGCTTCTCGGGCTGCGAACTGCAACCTTGCAGGTACCTCCCATGTCCCCGGCCCAACGAAAGCCCCCAGACCCAAATGGAGAGGGGCTACTTGGGGGCCCCCTGGCGGCCCTTCAGGCCAGCTAGGTCTTTGGGTCCTGGCTCCTTCGGATTGGGAGCTGTTGCTGGACGTTGGGCATGTTGACCGGAGAGTGCTTCTCGGGCTGCGAACTGCAACCTTGCAGGTACCTCCCAGGTCCCAGGCCCAACGACAGCCCCCAGATCCAAATTGAGAGGGGCTGCTTGGGGGCCCCCTGGGGCCCCTTCAGGCCAGCTAGGTCTTTGGGTCCTGGCTCCTTCGGTTTGGGAGCTGTTGCTGCAGTTGGGCATGTTGGCCGGAGAGTGCTTCTCGGGCCGCGAACTGAAACCTTGCAGGTACCTCCCAGGTTCCCGGCCCAACGAAAGCCCCCAGACCCAAATGGAGAGGGGCTGCTTGGGGGCCCCCTGGGGGCCCTTCAGGCCAGCTAGGTCTTTGGGTCCTGGCTCCTTCGGTTTGGGAGCTGTTGCTGGACGTTGGGCATGTTGGCCGGAGAGTGCTTCTCGGGCCGTGAACTGCAACCTTGCAGGTAGCACCCAGGTTCCCGGGCCAAGGAAAGCCCCCAGACCCAAATGGAGAGGGGCTGCTTGGGGGCCGCTTGGGGCCCCTTCAGGCCAGCTAGGTCTTTGGGTCCTGGCTCCTTCGCTTTGGGAGCTGTTGCTGCAGTTGGGCATGTTGACCGGAGAGTGCTTCTCGGGCCGCGAACTGCAACCTTGCAGACACCTACCAGGTTCCCGGCCCAACGAAAGCCCCCAGACCAAAATTGAGAGGGGCTGCTTGCGGGCCCCCTGGGGACACTCCAGGCCAGCTAGGTCTTTGGGTCCTGGCTCCTTCGGTTTGGGAGCTGTTGCTGGACGTTGGGCATGTTGGCTGGAGAGTGCTTCTCGGGCTTTGAACTGCAACCTTGCAGGTACCTCCCAAGTCCCAGGCCCAACGAAAGCCCCCAGACCCAAATTGTGATGGGCTGCTTGGGTTCCCCTTGGGGGCCCTTGAGGCCAGCTAGGTCTTTGGGTCCTGGCTCCTTCGCTTTGGGAGCTGTTGCTGGACGTTGGGCATGTTGGCCGGAGAGTGCTTCTCGGGCTGCGAACTGCAACCTTGCAGATACCTCCCAGGTTCCCGGCCCAACGAAAGCCCCCAGACCCAAATGGAGAGGGGCTGCTTGGGGGCCCCCTGGGGGCCCTTCAGGCCAGCTAGGTCTTTGGGTCCTGGCTCCTTCGGTTTGGGAGCTGTTGCTGGACGTTGGGCATGTTGGCTGGAGAGTGCTTCTCGGGCCGTGAACTGCAACCTTGCAGGTAGCACCCAGGTTCCCGGGCCAAGGAAAGCCCCCAGACCCACATGGAGAGGGGCTGCTTGGGGGCCGCTTGGGGCCCCTTCAGGCCAGCTAGGTCTTTGGGTCCTGGCTCCTTCGCTTTGGGAGCTGTTGCTGCAGTTGGGCATGTTGACCGGAGAGTGCTTCTCGGGCTGTGAACTGCAACCTTGCAGGTACCTCCCAAGTCCCAGGCCCAACGAAAGCCCCCAGACCCAAATTGTGATGGGCTGCTTGGGTTCCCCCTGGGGGCCCTTGAGGCCAGCTAGGTCTTTGGGTCCTGGCTCCTTCGGTTTGGGAGCTGTTGCTGGACGTTGGGCATGTTGACCGGAGAGTGCTTCTCGGGCTGCGAACTGCAACCTTGCAGATACCTCCCAGGTTCCCGGCCCAACGAAAGCCCCCAGACCCAAATGGAGAGGGGCTGCTTGGGGGCCCCCTGGGGGCCCTTCAGGCCAGCTAGGTCTTTGGGTCCTGGCTCCTTCGGTTTGGGAGCTGTTGCTGAAGTTGGGCATGTTGGCCGGAGAGTGCTTCTCGGGCCGTGAACTGCAACCTTGCAGGTACCTCCCAGGTTCCATGCCCAACGAAAGCCCCCAGACCCAAATGGAGAGGGGCTGTTTGGGGGCCCCCTGGGGACTCTTCAGGCCAGCTAGGTCTTTGGGTCCTGGCTCCTTGGGTTTGGGAGCTGTTGCTGGACGTTGGGCATGATGGCCGGAAAGTGCTTCTCGGGCCGCGAACTGCAACCTTGCAGGTACCTCCCAGGTTCCCGGCCCAACGAAAGCCCCCAGACCCAAATTGAGAGGGGCTGCTTGGGGGCTCTTTGGGGCCCCTTCAGGCCAGCTAGGTCTTTGGGTCCTGGCTCCTTCGGTTTGGGAGCTGTTGCTGGACGTTTGGCATGTTGGCCGGAGAGTGCTTCTCGGGCTGCGAACTGCAACCTTGCAGGTACCTCCCAGGTCCCCGGCCCAACGAAAGACCCAGACCCAAATTGAGAGGGGCTGCTTGGGGGACCCCAGGGGGCCCTTCAGGCCAGCTAGGTCTTTGGGTCCTGGCTCCTTCGGTTTGGGAGCTGTTGCTGGACGTTGGGCATGTTGGCCGGAGAGTGCTTCTCGGGCCGCGAACTGCAACCTTGCAGGTACCTCCCAGGTTCCATGCCCAACGACAGCCCCCAGACCCAAATTGAGAGGGGCTGTTTGGGGGCCCCCTGGGGACTCTTCAGGCCAGCTAGGTCTTTGGGTCCTGGCTCCTTCGGTTTGGGAGCTGTTGCTGGACGTTGGGCATGTTGGCCGGAGAGTGCTTCTCGGGCTGCGAACTGCAACCTTGCAGGTACCTCCCATGTCCCCGGCCCAACGAAAGCCCCCAGACCCAAATGGAGAGGGGCTACTTGGGGGCCCCCTGGCGGCCCTTCAGGCCAGCTAGGTCTTTGGGTCCTGGCTCCTTCGGATTGGGAGCTGTTGCTGGACGTTGGGCATGTTGACCGGAGAGTGCTTCTCGGGCTGCGAACTGCAACCTTGCAGGTACCTCCCAGGTCCCAGGCCCAACGACAGCCCCCAGACCCAAATGGAGAGGGGCTGTTTGGGGGCACCCTGGGGACTCTTCAGGCCAGCTAGGTCTTTGGGTCCTGGCTCCTTGGGTTTGGGAGCTGTTGCTGGACGTTGGGCATGATGGCCGGAAAGTGCTTCTCGAGCCGCGAACTGCAACCTTGCAGGCACCTCCCAGGTTCCCGGCCCAACGAAAGCCCCCAGACCCAAATGGAGAGGGGCTGTTTGGGGGCCCCCTGGGGCCCCTTCAGGCCAGCTAGGTCTTTGGGTCCTGGCTCCTTCGGTTTGGGAGCTGTTGCTGGACGTTGGGAATGTTGACCGGAGAGTGCTTCTCGGGCTGCGAACTGCAACCTTGCAGGTACCTCCCAGGTCCCAGGCCCAACGAAAGCCCCCAGACCCAAATGGAGAGGGGCTGCTTGGGGGCCCCCTGGGGGCCCTTCAGGCCAGCTAGGTCTTTGGGTCCTGGCTCCTTCGGTTTGGGAGCTGTTGCTGGACGTTGGGCATGTTGGCCGGAGAGTGCTTCTCAGGCTGCAAACTGCAACCTTGCAGGTACCTCCCAGGTTCCATGCCCAACGAAAGCCCCCAGACCCAAATTGAGAGGGGCTGCTTGGGGGCTCTTTGGGGCCCCTTCAGGCCAGCTAGGTCTTTGGGTCCTGGCTCCTTCGGTTTGGGAGCTGTTTCTGCAGTTGGGCATGTTGACCGGAGAGTGCTTCTCGGGCTGCAAACTGCAACCTTGCAGGTAGCTCCCAGGTCCCAGGCCCAACGAAAGACCCAGACCCAAATTGAGAGGGGCTGCTTGGGGGCCCCCAGGGGGCCCTTCAGGCCAGCTAGGTCTTTGGGTCCTGGCTCCTTCGGTTTGGGAGCTGTTGCTGGACGTTGGGCATGTTGGCCGGAGAGTGCTTCTCAGGCTGCGAACTGCAACCTTGCAGGTACCTCCCATGTCCCCGGCCCAACGAAAGCCCCCAGACCCAAATGGAGAGGGGCTGCTTGGGGGCCCCCTGGGGGCCCTTCAGGCCAGCTAGGTCTTTGGGTCCTGGCTCCTTCGGATTGGGAGCTGTTGCTGGACGTTGGGCATGTTGACCGGAGAGTGCTTCTCGGGCTGCGAACTGCAACCTTGCAGGTACCTCCCAGGTCCCAGGCCCAACGACAGCCCCCAGATCCAAATTGAGAGGGGCTGCTTGGGGGCCCCCTGGGGGCCCTTCAGGCCAGCTAGGTCTTTGGGTCCTGGCTCCTTCGGTTTGGGAGCTGTTGCTGCAGTTGGGCATGTTGGCCGGAGAGTGCTTCTCGGGCCGCGAACTGCAACCTTGCAGGTACCTCCCAGGTTCCCGGCCCAACGAAAGCCCCCAGACCCAAATGGAGAGGGGCTGCTTGGGGGCCCCCTGGGGGCCCTTCAGGCCAGCTAGGTCTTTGGGTCCTGGCTCCTTCGGTTTGGGAGCTGTTGCTGCAGTTGGGCATGTTGGCCGGAGAGTGCTTCTCGGGCCGCGAACTGCAACCTTGCAGGTACCTCCCAGGTTCCATGCCCAACGAAAGCCCCCAGACCCAAATGGAGAGGGGCTGTTTGGGGGCACCCTGGGGACTCTTCAGGCCAGCTAGGTCTTTGGGTCCTGGCTCCTTGGGTTTGGGAGCTGTTGCTGGACGTTGGGCATGATGGCCGGAAAGTGCTTCTCGAGCCGCGAACTGCAACCTTGCAGGCACCTCCCAGGTTCCCGGCCCAACGAAAGCCCCCAGACCCAAATGGAGAGGGGCTGTTTGGGGGCCCCCTGGGGCCCCTTCAGGCCAGCTAGGTCTTTGGGTCCTGGCTCCTTCGGTTTGGGAGCTGTTGCTGGACGTTGGGAATGTTGACCGGAGAGTGCTTCTCGGGCTGCGAACTGCAACCTTGCAGGTACCTCCCAGGTCCCAGGCCCAACGAAAGCCCCCAGACCCAAATGGAGAGGGGCTGCTTGGGGGCCCCCTGGGGGCCCTTCAGGCCAGCTAGGTCTTTGGGTCCTGGCTCCTTCGCTTTGGGAGCTGTTGCTGGACGTTGGGCATGTTGGCCGGAGAGTGCTTCTCAGGCTGCAAACTGCAACCTTGCAGGTACCTCCCAGGTTCCATGCCCAACGAAAGCCCCCAGACCCAAATTGAGAGGGGCTGCTTGGGGGCTCTTTGGGGCCCCTTCAGGCCAGCTAGGTCTTTGGGTCCTGGCTCCTTCGGTTTGGGAGCTGTTTCTGCAGTTGGGCATGTTGACCGGAGAGTGCTTCTCGGGCTGCGAACTGCAACCTTGCAGGTAGCTCCCAGGTCCCAGGCCCAACGAAAGACCCAGACCCAAATTGAGAGGGGTTGCTTGGGGGCCCCCAGGGGGCCCTTCAGGCCAGCTAGGTCTTTGGGTCCTGGCTCCTTCGGTTTGGGAGCTGTTGCTGGACGTTGGGCATGTTGGCCGGAGAGTGCTTCTCGGTACGTGAACTGCAACCTTGCAGGTACCTCCCAGGTCCCCGGCCCAACGAAAGCCCCCAGACCCAAATGGAGAGGGGCTGCTTGGGGGCCCCCTGGGGGCTCTTCAGGCCAGCTAGGTCTTTGGGTCCTGGCTCCTTCGGTTTGGGAGCTGTTGCTGGACGTTGGGCATGTTGGCCGGAGAGTGCTTCTCGGGCCGTGAACTGCAACCTTGCAGGTAGCACCCAGGTTCCCGTGCCAAGGAAAGCCCCCAGACCCACATGGAGAGGGGCTGCTTGGGGGCCGCTTGGGGCCCCTTCAGGCCAGCTAGGTCTTTGGGTCCTGGCTCCTTCGCTTTGGGAGCTGTTGCTGCAGTTGGGCATGTTGACCGGAGAGTGCTTCTCGGGCTGTGAACTGCAACCTTGCAGGTACCTCCCAAGTCCCAGGCCCAACGAAAGCCCCCAGACCCAAATTGTGATGGGCTGCTTGGGTTCCCCCTGGGGGCCCTTGAGGCCAGCTAGGTCTTTGGGTCCTGGCTCCTTCGCTTTGGGAGCTGTTGCTGGACGTTGGGCATGTTGGCCGGAGAGTGCTTCTCGGGCTGCGAACTGCAACCTTGCAGGTACCTCCCAGGTTCCCGGCCCAACGAAAGCCCCCAGACCCAAATTGAGAGGGGCTGCTTGGGGGCCCCCTGGGGGCCCTTCAGGCCAGCTAGGTCTTTGGGTCCTGGCTCCTTCGGTTTGGGAGCTGTTGCTGGACGTTGGGCATGTTGGCCGGAGAGTGCTTCTCGGGCCGCGAACTGCAACCTTGCAGGTACCTCCCAGGTTCCATGCCCAACGAAAGCCCCCAGACCCAAATGGAGAGGGGCTGTTTGGGGGCACCCTGGGGACTCTTCAGGCCAGCTAGGTCTTTGGGTCCTGGCTCCTTGGGTTTGGGAGCTGTTGCTGGACGTTGGGCATGTTGGCCGGAAAGTGCTTCTCGGGCCGCGAACTGCAACCTTGCAGGCACCTCCCAGATTCCCGGCCCAACGAAAGCCCCCAGACCCAAATGGAGAGGTGCTGTTTGGGGGCCCCCTGGGGCCCCTTCAGGCCAGCTAGGTCTTTGGGTCCTGGCTCCTTCGGTTTGGGAGCTGTTGCTGGACGTTGGGCATGTTGACCGGAGAGTGCTTCTCGGGCTGCGAACTGCAACCTTGCAGGTACCTCCCAGGTCCCCGGCCCACGAAAGCCCCCAGACCCACATGGAGAGGGGCTGCTTGGGGGCCCCCTGGGGGCCCTTCAGGCCAGCTAGGTCTTTGGGTCCTGGCTCCTTCGGTTTGGGAGCTGTTGCTGCATTTGGGCATGTTGGCCGGAGAGTGCTTCTCGGGCCGCGAACTGCAACCTTGCAGGTAGCTCCCAGGTTCCCGGCCCAACGAAAGGCCCCAGACCCAAATGGAGAGGGGCTGTTTGGGGGCCCCCTGGGGCCCCTTCAGGCCAGCTAGGTCTTTGGGTCCTGGCTCCTTCGCTTTGGGAGCTGTTGCTGGACGTTGGGCATGTTGGCCGGAGAGTGCTTCTCGGGCTGCGAACTGCAACCTTGCAGGTACCTCCCAGGTCCCAGGCCCAACGAAAGCCCCCAGACCCAAATGGAGAGGGGCTGCTTGGGGGCCCCCTGGGGGCCCTTCAGGCCAGCTAGGTCTTTGGGTCCTGGCTCCTTCGCTTTGGGAGCTGTTGCTGGACGTTGGGCATGTTGATCGGAGAGTGCTTCTCGGGCTGCGAACTGCAACCTTGCAGGTACCTCCCAGGTCCCCGGCCCACGAAAGCCCCCAGACCCAAATGGAGAGGGGCTGCTTGGGGGCCCCCTGGGGGCCCTTCAGGCCAGCTAGGTCTTTGGGTCCTGGCTCCTTCGGTTTGGGAGCTGTTGCTGCATTTGGGCATATTGACCGGAGAGTGCTTCTCGGGCTGCGAACTGCAACCTTGCAGGTACCTCCCAGGTCCCCGGCCCAACGAAAGACCCAGACCCAAATTGAGAGGGGCTGCTTGGGGGCCCCCAGGGGGCCCTTCAGGCCAGCTAGGTCTTTGGGTCCTGGCTCCTTCGGTTTGGGAGCTGTTGCTGGACGTTGGGCATGTTGGCCGGAGAGTGCTTCTCGGGCTGCGAACTGCAACCTTGCAGGTACCTCCCATGTCCCATGCCCAACGAAAGCCCCCAGACCCAAATTGAGAGGGGCTGCTTGGGGGGCCCCCAGGGGGCCCTTCAGGCCAGCTAGGTCTTTGGGTCCTGGCTCCTTCGGTTTGGGAGCTGTTGCTAGACGTTGGGCATGTTGGCCGGAGAGTGCTTCTCGGGCTGCGAACTGCAACCTTGCAGGTACCTCCCAGGTTCCATGCCCAACGACAGCCCCCAGACCCAAATTGAGAGGGGCTGCTTGGGGACCCCCTGGGGACTCTTCAGGCCAGCTAGGTCTTTGGGTCCTGGCTCCTTCGGTTTGGGAGCTGTTGCTGGACGTTGGGCATGTTGGCCGGAGAGTGCTTCTCGGGCCGTGAACTGCAACCTTGCAGGTAGCACCCAGGTTCCCGGGCCAAGGAAAGCCCCCAGACCCACATGGAGAGGGGCTGCTTGGGGGCCGCTTGGGGCCCCTTCAGGCCAGCTAGGTCTTTGGGTCCTGGCTCCTTCGCTTTGGGAGCTGTTGCTGCAGTTGGGCATGTTGACCGGAGAGTGCTTCTCGGGCTGCGAACTGCAACCTTGCAGGTACATCCCAGGTCCCCGGCCCAACGAAAGACCCAGACCCAAATTGAGAGGGGCTGCTTGGGGGCCCCCAGGGGGCCCTTCAGGCCAGCTAGGTCTTTGGGTCCTGGCTCCTTCGGTTTGGGAGCTGTTGCTGGACGTTGGGCATGTTGGCCGGAGAGTGCTTCTCGGGCTGCGAACTGCAACCTTGCAGGTACCTCCCAGGTTCCATGCCCAACGACAGCCCCCAGACCCAAATGGAGAGGGGCTGTTTGGGGGCCCCCTGGGGACTCTTCAGGCCAGCTAGGTCTTTGGGTCCTGGCTCCTTCGGTTTGGGAGCTGTTGCTGGACGTTGGGCATGTTGACCGGAGAGTGCTTCTCGGGCTGCGAACTGCAACCTTGCAGGTACCTCCCATGTCCCCGGCCCAACGAAAGCCCCCAGACCCAAATGGAGAGGGGCTGCTTGGGGGCCCCCTGGGGGCCCTTCAGGCCAGCTAGGTCTTTGGGTCCTGGCTCCTTCGGATTGGGAGCTGTTGCTGGACGTTGGGCATGTTGACCGGAGAGTGCTTCTCGGGCTGCGAACTGCAACCTTGCAGGTAGCACCCAGGTTCCCGGGCCAAGGAAAGCCCCCAGACCCACATGGATAGGGGCTGCTTGGGGGCCGCTTGGGGCCCCTTCAGGCCAGCTAGGTCTTTGGGTCCTGGCTCCTTCGCTTTGGGAGCTGTTGCTGCAGTTGGGCATGTTGACCGGAGAGTGCTTCTCGGGCTGCGAACTGCAACCTTGCAGGTACCTCCCAAGTCCCAGGCCCAACGAAAGCCCCCAGACCCAAATTGTGATGGGCTGCTTGGGTTCCCCCTGGGGGCCCTTGAGGCCAGCTAGGTCTTTGGGTCCTGGCTCCTTCGCTTTGGGAGCTGTTGCTGGACGTTGGGCATGTTGGCCGGAGAGTGCTTCTCGGTCCGCGAACTGCAACCTTGAAAGTACCTCCCAGGTTCCATGCCCAACGAAAGCCCCCAGACCCAAATGGAGAGGTGCTGTTTGGGGGCCCCCTGGGGACTCTTCAGGCCAGCTAGGTCTTTGGGTCCTGGCTCCTTGGGTTTGGGAGCTGTTGCTGGACGTTGGGCATGTTGGCCGGAAAGTGCTTCTCGGGCCGCGAACTGCAACCTTGCAGGCACCTCCCAGGTTCCCGGCCCAACGAAAGCCCCCAGACCCAAATGGAGAGGGGCTGTTTGGGGGCCCCCTGGGGCCCCTTCAGGCCAGCTAGGTCTTTGGGTCCTGGCTCCTTCGGTTTGGGAGCTGTTGCTGGACGTTGGGCATGTTGACCGGAGAGTGCTTCTCGGGCTGCGAACTGCAACCTTGCAGGTACCTCCCAGGTCCCCGGCCCACGAAAGCCCCCAGACCCAAATGGAGAGGGGCTGCTTGGGGGCCCCCTGGGGGCCCTTCAGGCCAGCTAGGTCTTTGGGTCCTGGCTCCTTCGGTTTGGGAGCTGTTGCTGCATTTGGGTATGTTGGCCGGAGAGTGCTTCTCGGGCCGCGAACTGCAACCTTGCAGGTAGCTCCCAGGTTCCCGGCCCAACGAAAGCCCCCAGACCCAAATGGAGAGGGGCTGTTTGGGGGCCCCCTGGGGCCCCTTCAGGCCAGCTAGGTCTTTGGGTCCTGGCTCCTTCGGTTTGGGAGCTGTTGCTGGACGTTGGGCATGTTGGCCGGAGAGTGCTTCTCGGGCTGCGAACTGCAACCTTGCAGGTACCTCCCAGGTCCCAGGCCCAACGAAAGCCCCCAGACCCAAATGGAGAGGGGCTGCTTGGGGGCCCCCTGGGGGCCCTTCAGGCCAGCTAGGTCTTTGGGACCTGGCTCCTTCGGTTTGGGAGCTGTTGCTGGACGTTGGGCATGTTGATCGGAGAGTGCTTCTCGGGCTGCGAACTGCAACCTTGCAGGTACCTCCCAGGTCCCCGGCCCACGAAAGCCCCCAGACCCAAATTGAGAGGGGCTGCTTGGGGGCCCCCTGGGGGCCCTTCAGGCCAGCTAGGTCTTTGGGTCCTGGCTCCTTCGGTTTGGGAGCTGTTGCTGCATTTGGGCATGTTGACCGGAGAGTGCTTCTCGGGCTGCGAACTGCAACCTTGCAGGTACCTCCCAGGTCCCCGGCCCAACGAAAGACCCAGACCCAAATTGAGAGGGGCTGCTTGGGGGCCCCCAGGGGGCCCTTCAGGCCAGCTAGGTCTTTGGGTCCTGGCTCCTTCGGTTTGGGAGCTGTTGCTGGACGTTGGGCATGTTGGCCGGAGAGTGCTTCTCGGGCTGCGAACTGCAACCTTGCAGGTACCTCCCAGGTTCCATGCCCAACGAAAGCCCCCAGACCCAAATTGAGAGGGGCTGTTTGGGGGCCCCCTGGGGACTCTTCAGGCCAGCTAGGTCTTTGGGTCCTGGCTCCTTCGGTTTGGGAGCTGTTGCTGGACGTTGGGCATGTTGGCCGGAGAGTGCTTCTCAGGCTGCGAACTGCAACCTTGCAGGTACCTCCCATGTCCCCGGCCCAACGAAAGCCCCCAGACCCAAATGGAGAGGGGCTGCTTGGGGGCCCCCTGGGGGCCCTTCAGGCCAGCTAGGTCTTTGGGTCCTGGCTCCTTCGGATTGGGAGCTGTTGCTGGACGTTGGGCATGTTGACCGCAGAGTGCTTCTCGGGCTGCGAACTGCAACCTTGCAGGTACCTCCCAGGTCCCAGGCCCAACGACAGCCCCCAGATCCAAATTGAGAGGGGCTGCTTGGGGGCCCCCTGGGGGCCCTTCAGGCCAGCTAGGTCTTTGGGTCCTGGCTCCTTCGGTTTGGGAGCTGTTGCTGCAGTTGGGCATGTTGGCCGGAGAGTGCTTCTCGGGCCGCGAACTGCAACCTTGCAGGTACCTCCCAGGTTCCCGGCCCAACGAAAGCCCCCAGACCCAAATTGAGAGGGGCTGCTTGGGGGCCCCCTGGGGGCCCTTCAGGCCAGCTAGGTCTTTGGGTCCTGGCTCCTTCGGTTTGGGAGCTGTTGCTGCAGTTGGGCATGTTGGCCGGAGAGTGCTTCTCGGGCCGCGAACTGCAACCTTGCAGGTACCTCCCAGGTTCCATGCCCAACGAAAGCCCCCAGACCCAAATGGAGAGGGGCTGTTTGGGGGCACCCTGGGGACTCTTCAGGCCAGCTAGGTCTTTGGGTCCTGGCTCCTTGGGTTTGGGAGCTGTTGCTGGACGTTGGGCATGATGGCCGGAAAGTGCTTCTCGAGCCGCGAACTGCAACCTTGCAGGCACCTCCCAGGTTCCCGGCCCAACGAAAACCCCCAGACCCAAATGGAGAGGGGCTGTTTGGGGGCCCCCTGGGGCCCCTTCAGGCCAGCTAGGTCTTTGGGTCCTGGCTCCTTCGGTTTGGGAGCTGTTGCTGGACGTTGGGAATGTTGACCGGAGAGTGCTTCTCGGGCTGCGAACTGCAACCTTGCAGGTACCTCCCATGTCCCAGGCCCAACGAAAGCCCCCAGACCCAAATGGAGAGGGGCTGCTTGGGGGCCCCCTGGGGGCCCTTCAGGCCAGCTAGGTCTTTGGGTCCTGGCTCCTTCGCTTTGGGAGCTGTTGCTGGACGTTGGGCATGTTGGCCGGAGAGTGCTTCTCAGGCTGCAAACTGCAACCTTGCAGGTACCTCCCAGGTTCCATGCCCAACGAAAGCCCCCAGACCCAAATTGAGAGGGGCTGCTTGGGGGCTCTTTGGGGCCCCTTCAGGCCAGCTAGGTCTTTGGGTCCTGGCTCCTTCGGTTTGGGAGCTGTTTCTGCAGTTGGGCATGTTGACCGGAGAGTGCTTCTCGGGCTGCGAACTGCAACCTTGCAGGTAGCTCCCAGGTCCCAGGCCCAACGAAAGACCCAGACCCAAATTGAGAGGGGCTGCTTGGGGGCCCCCTGGGGGCCCTTCAGGCCAGCTAGGTCTTTGGGTCCTGGCTCCTTCGGTTTGGGAGCTGTTGCTGGACGTTGGGCATGTTGGCCGGAGAGTGCTTCTCGGTACGTGAACTGCAACCTTGCAGGTACCTCCCAGGTCCCCGGCCCAACGAAAGCCCCCAGACCCAAATGGAGAGGGGCTGCTTGGGGGCCCCCTGGGGGCTCTTCAGGCCAGCTAGGTCTTTGGGTCCTGGCTCCTTCGGTTTGGGAGCTGTTGCTGGACGTTGGGCATGTTGGCCGGAGAGTGCTTCTCGGGCCGTGAACTGCAACCTTGCAGGTAGCACCCAGGTTCCCGTGCCAAGGAAAGCCCCCAGACCCACATGGAGAGGGGCTGCTTGGGGGCCGCTTGGGGCCCCTTCAGGCCAGCTAGGTCTTTGGGTCCTGGCTCCTTCGCTTTGGGAGCTGTTGCTGCAGTTGGGCATGTTGACCGGAGAGTGCTTCTCGGGCTGTGAACTGCAACCTTGCAGGTACCTCCCAAGTCCCAGGCCCAACGAAAGCCCCCAGACCCAAATTGTGATGGGCTGCTTGGGTTCCCCCTGGGGGCCCTTGAGGCCAGCTAGGTCTTTGGGTCCTGGCTCCTTCGCTTTGGGAGCTGTTGCTGGACGTTGGGCATGTTGGCCGGAGAGTGCTTCTCGGGCTGCGAACTGCAACCTTGCAGGTACCTCCCAGGTTCCCGGCCCAACGAAAGCCCCCAGACCCAAATTGAGAGGGGCTGCTTGGGGGCCCCCTGGGGGCCCTTCAGGCCAGCTAGGTCTTTGGGTCCTGGCTCCTTGGGTTTGGGAGCTGTTGCTGGACGTTGGGCATGTTGGCCGGAAAGTGCTTCTCGGGCCGCGAACTGCAACCTTGCAGGCACCTCCCAGGTTCCATGCCCAACGAAAGCCCCCAGACCCAAATTGAGAGGGGCTGCTTGGGGGCTCTTTGGGGCCCCTTCAGGCCAGCTAGGTCTTTGGGTCCTGGCTCCTTCGGTTTGGGAGCTGTTTCTGCAGTTGGGCATGTTGACCGGAGAGTGCTTCTCGGGCTGCGAACTGCAACCTTGCAGGTAGCTCCAAGGTCCCAGGCCCAACGAAAGACCCAGACCCAAATTGAGAGGGGCTGCTTGGGGGCCCCCAGGGGGCCCTTCAGGCCAGCTAGGTCTTTGGGTCCTGGCTCCTTCGGTTTGGGAGCTGTTGCTGGACGTTGGGCATGTTGGCCGGAGAGTGCTTCTCAGGCTGCGAACTGCAACCTTGCAGGTACCTCCCATGTCCCCGGCCCAACGAAAGCCCCCAGACCCAAATGGAGAGGGGCTGCTTGGGGGCCCCCTGGGGGCCCTTCAGGCCAGCTAGGTCTTTGGGTCCTGGCTCCTTCGGATTGGGAGCTGTTGCTGGACGTTGGGCATGTTGACCGGAGAGTGCTTCTCGGGCTGCGAACTGCAACCTTGCAGGTACCTCCCAGGTCCCAGGCCCAACGACAGCCCCCAGATCCAAATTGAGAGGGGCTGCTTGGGGGCCCCCTGGGGGCCCTTCAGGCCAGCTAGGTCTTTGGGTCCTGGCTCCTTCGGTTTGGGAGCTGTTGCTGCAGTTGGGCATGTTGGCCGGAGAGTGCTTCTCGGGCCGCGAACTGCAACCTTGCAGGTACCTCCCAGGTTCCCGGCCCAACGAAAGCCCCCAGACCCAAATTGAGAGGGGCTGCTTGGGGGCCCCCTGGGGGCCCTTCAGGCCAGCTAGGTCTTTGGGTCCTGGCTCCTTCGGTTTGGGAGCTGTTGCTGCAGTTGGGCATGTTGGCCGGAGAGTGCTTCTCGGGCCGCGAACTGCAACCTTGCAGGTACCTCCCAGGTTCCATGCCCAACGAAAGCCCCCAGACCCAAATGGAGAGGGGCTGTTTGGGGGCACCCTGGGGACTCTTCAGGCCAGCTAGGTCTTTGGGTCCTGGCTCCTTGGGTTTGGGAGCTGTTGCTGGACGTTGGGCATGATGGCCGGAAAGTGCTTCTCGAGCCGCGAACTGCAACCTTGCAGGCACCTCCCAGGTTCCCGGCCCAACGAAAGCCCCCAGACCCAAATGGAGAGGGGCTGTTTGGGGGCCCCCTGGGGCCCCTTCAGGCCAGCTAGGTCTTTGGGTCCTGGCTCCTTCGGTTTGGGAGCTGTTGCTGGACGTTGGGAATGTTGACCGGAGAGTGCTTCTCGGGCTGCGAACTGCAACCTTGCAGGTACCTCCCAGGTCCCAGGCCCAACGAAAGCCCCCAGACCCAAATGGAGAGGGGCTGCTTGGGGGCCCCCTGGGGGCCCTTCAGGCCAGCTAGGTCTTTGGGTCCTGGCTCCTTCGGTTTGGGAGCTGTTGCTGGACGTTGGGCATGTTGGCCGGAGAGTGCTTCTCAGGCTGCAAACTGCAACCTTGCAGGTACCTCCCAGGTTCCATGCCCAACGAAAGCCCCCAGACCCAAATTGAGAGGGGCTGCTTGGGGGCTCTTTGGGGCCCCTTCAGGCCAGCTAGGTCTTTGGGTCCTGGCTCCTTCGGTTTGGGAGCTGTTTCTGCAGTTGGGCATGTTGACCGGAGAGTGCTTCTCGGGCTGCGAACTGCAACCTTGCAGGTAGCTCCCAGGTCCCAGGCCCAACGAAAGACCCAGACCCAAATTGAGAGGGGCTGCTTGGGGGCCCCCAGGGGGCCCTTCAGGCCAGCTAGGTCTTTGGGTCCTGGCTCCTTCGGTTTGGGAGCTGTTGCTGGACGTTGGGCATGTTGGCCGGAGAGTGCTTCTCGGTACGTGAACTGCAACCTTGCAGGTACCTCCCAGGTCCCCGGCCCAACGAAAGCCCCCAGACCCAAATGGAGAGGGGCTGTTTGGGGGCCCCCTGGGGGCTCTTCAGGCCAGCTAGGTCTTTGGGTCCTGGCTCCTTCGGTTTGGGAGCTGTTGCTGGACGTTGGGCATGTTGGCCGGAGAGTGCTTCTCGGGCCGTGAACTGCAACCTTGCAGGTAGCACCCAGGTTCCCGTGCCAAGGAAAGCCCCCAGACCCACATGGAGAGGGGCTGCTTGGGGGCCGCTTGGGGCCCCTTCAGGCCAGCTAGGTCTTTGGGTCCTGGCTCCTTCGCTTTGGGAGCTGTTGCTGCAGTTGGGCATGTTGACCGGAGAGTGCTTCTCGGGCTGTGAACTGCAACCTTGCAGGTACCTCCCAAGTCCCAGGCCCAACGAAAGCCCCCAGACCCAAATTGTGATGGGCTGCTTGGGTTCCCCCTGGGGGCCCTTGAGGCCAGCTAGGTCTTTGGGTCCTGGCTCCTTCGCTTTGGGAGCTGTTGCTGGACGTTGGGCATGTTGGCCGGAGAGTGCTTCTCGGGCTGCGAACTGCAACCTTGCAGGTACCTCCCAGGTTCCCGGCCCAACGAAAGCCCCCAGACCCAAATTGAGAGGGGCTGCTTGGGGGCCCCCTGGGGGCCCTTCAGGCCAGCTAGGTCTTTGGGTCCTGGCTCCTTCGGTTTGGGAGCTGTTGCTGGACGTTGGGCATGTTGGCCGGAGAGTGCTTCTCGGGCCGCGAACTGCAACCTTGCAGGTACCTCCCAGGTTCCATGCCCAACGAAAGCCCCCAGACCCAAATGGAGAGGTGCTGTTTGGGGGCCCCCTGGGGACTCTTCAGGCCAGCTAGGTCTTTGGGTCCTGGCTCCTTGGGTTTGGGAGCTGTTGCTGGACGTTGGGCATGTTGGCCGGAAAGTGCTTCTCGGGCCGCGAACTGCAACCTTGCAGGTACCTCCCAAGTCCCAGGCCCAACGAAAGCCCCCAGACCCAAATTGTGATGGGCTGCTTGGGTTCCCCCTGGGGGCCCTTGAGGCCAGCTAGGTCTTTGGGTCCTGGCTCCTTCGCTTTGGGAGCTGTTGCTGGACGTTGGGCATGTTGGCCGGAGAGTGCTTCTCGGGCTGCGAACTGCAACCTTGCAGGTACCTCCCAGGTTCCCGGCCCAACGAAAGCCCCCAGACCCAAATTGAGAGGGGCTGCTTGGGGGCCCCCTGGGGGCCCTTCAGGCCAGCTAGGTCTTTGGGTCCTGGCTCCTTGGGTTTGGGAGCTGTTGCTGGACGTTGGGCATGTTGGCCGGAAAGTGCTTCTCGGGCCGCGAACTGCAACCTTGCAGGCACCTCCCAGGTTCCATGCCCAACGAAAGCCCCCAGACCCAAATTGAGAGGGGCTGCTTGGGGGCTCTTTGGGGCCCCTTCAGGCCAGCTAGGTCTTTGGGTCCTGGCTCCTTCGGTTTGGGAGCTGTTTCTGCAGTTGGGCATGTTGACCGGAGAGTGCTTCTCGGGCTGCGAACTGCAACCTTGCAGGTAGCTCCAAGGTCCCAGGCCCAACGAAAGACCCAGACCCAAATTGAGAGGGGCTGCTTGGGGGCCCCCAGGGGGCCCTTCAGGCCAGCTAGGTCTTTGGGTCCTGGCTCCTTCGGTTTGGGAGCTGTTGCTGGACGTTGGGCATGTTGGCCGGAGAGTGCTTCTCAGGCTGCGAACTGCAACCTTGCAGGTACCTCCCATGTCCCCGGCCCAACGAAAGCCCCCAGACCCAAATGGAGAGGGGCTGCTTGGGGGCCCCCTGGGGGCCCTTCAGGCCAGCTAGGTCTTTGGGTCCTGGCTCCTTCGGATTGGGAGCTGTTGCTGGACGTTGGGCATGTTGACCGGAGAGTGCTTCTCGGGCTGCGAACTGCAACCTTGCAGGTACCTCCCAGGTCCCAGGCCCAACGACAGCCCCCAGATCCAAATTGAGAGGGGCTGCTTGGGGGCCCCCTGGGGGCCCTTCAGGCCAGCTAGGTCTTTGGGTCCTGGCTCCTTCGGTTTGGGAGCTGTTGCTGCAGTTGGGCATGTTGGCCGGAGAGTGCTTCTCGGGCCGCGAACTGCAACCTTGCAGGTACCTCCCAGGTTCCCGGCCCAACGAAAGCCCCCAGACCCAAATTGAGAGGGGCTGCTTGGGGGCCCCCTGGGGGCCCTTCAGGCCAGCTAGGTCTTTGGGTCCTGGCTCCTTCGGTTTGGGAGCTGTTGCTGCAGTTGGGCATGTTGGCCGGAGAGTGCTTCTCGGGCCGCGAACTGCAACCTTGCAGGTACCTCCCAGGTTCCATGCCCAACGAAAGCCCCCAGACCCAAATGGAGAGGGGCTGTTTGGGGGCACCCTGGGGACTCTTCAGGCCAGCTAGGTCTTTGGGTCCTGGCTCCTTGGGTTTGGGAGCTGTTGCTGGACGTTGGGCATGATGGCCGGAAAGTGCTTCTCGAGCCGCGAACTGCAACCTTGCAGGCACCTCCCAGGTTCCCGGCCCAACGAAAGCCCCCAGACCCAAATGGAGAGGGGCTGTTTGGGGGCCCCCTGGGGCCCCTTCAGGCCAGCTAGGTCTTTGGGTCCTGGCTCCTTCGGTTTGGGAGCTGTTGCTGGACGTTGGGAATGTTGACCGGAGAGTGCTTCTCGGGCTGCGAACTGCAACCTTGCAGGTACCTCCCAGGTCCCAGGCCCAACGAAAGCCCCCAGACCCAAATGGAGAGGGGCTGCTTGGGGGCCCCCTGGGGGCCCTTCAGGCCAGCTAGGTCTTTGGGTCCTGGCTCCTTCGGTTTGGGAGCTGTTGCTGGACGTTGGGCATGTTGGCCGGAGAGTGCTTCTCAGGCTGCAAACTGCAACCTTGCAGGTACCTCCCAGGTTCCATGCCCAACGAAAGCCCCCAGACCCAAATTGAGAGGGGCTGCTTGGGGGCTCTTTGGGGCCCCTTCAGGCCAGCTAGGTCTTTGGGTCCTGGCTCCTTCGGTTTGGGAGCTGTTTCTGCAGTTGGGCATGTTGACCGGAGAGTGCTTCTCGGGCTGCGAACTGCAACCTTGCAGGTAGCTCCCAGGTCCCAGGCCCAACGAAAGACCCAGACCCAAATTGAGAGGGGCTGCTTGGGGGCCCCCAGGGGGCCCTTCAGGCCAGCTAGGTCTTTGGGTCCTGGCTCCTTCGGTTTGGGAGCTGTTGCTGGACGTTGGGCATGTTGGCCGGAGAGTGCTTCTCGGTACGTGAACTGCAACCTTGCAGGTACCTCCCAGGTCCCCGGCCCAACGAAAGCCCCCAGACCCAAATGGAGAGGGGCTGTTTGGGGGCCCCCTGGGGGCTCTTCAGGCCAGCTAGGTCTTTGGGTCCTGGCTCCTTCGGTTTGGGAGCTGTTGCTGGACGTTGGGCATGTTGGCCGGAGAGTGCTTCTCGGGCCGTGAACTGCAACCTTGCAGGTAGCACCCAGGTTCCCGTGCCAAGGAAAGCCCCCAGACCCACATGGAGAGGGGCTGCTTGGGGGCCGCTTGGGGCCCCTTCAGGCCAGCTAGGTCTTTGGGTCCTGGCTCCTTCGCTTTGGGAGCTGTTGCTGCAGTTGGGCATGTTGACCGGAGAGTGCTTCTCGGGCTGTGAACTGCAACCTTGCAGGTACCTCCCAAGTCCCAGGCCCAACGAAAGCCCCCAGACCCAAATTGTGATGGGCTGCTTGGGTTCCCCCTGGGGGCCCTTGAGGCCAGCTAGGTCTTTGGGTCCTGGCTCCTTCGCTTTGGGAGCTGTTGCTGGACGTTGGGCATGTTGGCCGGAGAGTGCTTCTCGGGCTGCGAACTGCAACCTTGCAGGTACCTCCCAGGTTCCCGGCCCAACGAAAGCCCCCAGACCCAAATTGAGAGGGGCTGCTTGGGGGCCCCCTGGGGGCCCTTCAGGCCAGCTAGGTCTTTGGGTCCTGGCTCCTTCGGTTTGGGAGCTGTTGCTGGACGTTGGGCATGTTGGCCGGAGAGTGCTTCTCGGGCCGCGAACTGCAACCTTGCAGGTACCTCCCAGGTTCCATGCCCAACGAAAGCCCCCAGACCCAAATGGAGAGGTGCTGTTTGGGGGCCCCCTGGGGACTCTTCAGGCCAGCTAGGTCTTTGGGTCCTGGCTCCTTGGGTTTGGGAGCTGTTGCTGGACGTTGGGCATGTTGGCCGGAAAGTGCTTCTCGGGCCGCGAACTGCAACCTTGCAGGCACCTCCCAGGTTCCCGGCCCAACGAAAGCCCCCAGACCCAAATGGAGAGGGGCTGTTTGGGGGCCCCCTGGGGCCCCTTCAGGCCAGCTAGGTCTTTGGGTCCTGGCTCCTTCGGTTTGGGAGCTGTTGCTGGACGTTGGGCATGTTGACCGGAGAGTGCTTCTCGGGCTGCGAACTGCAACCTTGCAGGTACCTCCCAGGTCCCCGGCCCACGAAAGCCCCCAGACCCAAATGGAGAGGGGCTGCTTGGGGGCCCCCTGGGGGCCCTTCAGGCCAGCTAGGTCTTTGGGTCATGGCTCCTTCGGTTTGGGAGCTGTTGCTGCATTTGGGCATGTTGGCCGGAGAGTGCTTCTCGGGCCGCGAACTGCAACCTTGCAGGTAGCTCCCAGGTTCCCGGCCCAACGAAAGGCCCCAGACCCAAATGGAGAGCGGCTGTTTGGGGGCCCCCTGGGGCCCCTTCAGGCCAGCTAGGTCTTTGGGTCCTGGCTCCTTTGGTTTGGGAGCTGTTGCTGGACGTTGGGCATGTTGGCCGGAGAGTGCTTCTCGGGCTGCGAACTGCAACCTTGCAGGTACCTCCCAGGTCCCAGGCCCAACGAAAGCCCCCAGACCCAAATGGAGAGGGGCTGCTTGGGGGCCCCCTGGGGGCCCTTCAGGCCAGCTAGGTCTTTGGGTCCTGGCTCCTTCGGTTTGGGAGCTGTTGCTGGACGTTGGGCATGTTGATCGGAGAGTGCTTCTCGGGCTGCGAACTGCAACCTTGCAGGTACCTCCCAGGTCCCCGGCCCACGAAAGCCCCCAGACCCAAATGGAGAGGGGCTGCTTGGGGGCCCCCTGGGGGCCCTTCAGGCCAGCTAGGTCTTTGGGTCCTGGCTCCTTCGGTTTGGGAGCTGTTGCTGCATTTGGGCATATTGACCGGAGAGTGCTTCTCTGGCTGCGAACTGCAACCTTGCAGGTACCTCCCAGGTCCCCGGCCCAACGAAAGACCCAGACCCAAATTGAGAGGGGCTGCTTGGGGGCCCCCAGGGGGCCCTTCAGGCCAGCTAGGTCTTTGGGTCCTGGCTCCTTCGGTTTGGGAGCTGTTGCTGGACGTTGGGCATGTTGGCCGGAGAGTGCTTCTCGGGCTGCGAACTGCAACCTTGCAGGTACCTCCCATGTCCCAGGCCCAACGAAAGACCCAGACCCAAATTGAGAGGGGCTGCTTGGGGGGCCCCCAGGGGGCCCTTCAGGCCAGCTAGGTCTTTGGGTCCTGGCTCCTTCGGTTTGGGAGCTGTTGCTGGACGTTGGGCATGTTGGCCGGAGAGTGCTTCTCGGGCTGCGAACTGCAACCTTGCAGGTACCTCCCAGGTTCCATGCCCAACGACAGCCCCCAGACCCAAATGGAGAGGGGCTGCTTGGGGGCCCCCTGGGGACTCTTCAGGCCAGCTAGGTCTTTGGGTCCTGGCTCCTTCGGTTTGGGAGCTGTTGCTGGACGTTGGGCATGTTGGCCGGAGAGTGCTTCTCGGGCCGTGAACTGCAACCTTGCAGGTAGCACCCAGGTTCCCGGGCCAAGGAAAGCCCCCAGACCCACATGGAGAGGGGCTGCTTGGGGGCCGCTTGGGGCCCCTTCAGGCCAGCTAGGTCTTTGGGTCCTGGCTCCTTCGCTTTGGGAGCTGTTGCTGCAGTTGGGCATGTTGACCGGAGAGTGCTTCTCGGGCTGCGAACTGCAACCTTGCAGGTACCTCCCAGGTCCCCGGCCCAACGAAAGACCCAGACCCAAATTGAGAGGGGCTGCTTGGGGGCCCCCAGGGGGCCCTTCAGGCCAGCTAGGTCTTTGGGTCCTGGCTCCTTCGGTTTGGGAGCTGTTGCTGGACGTTGGGCATGTTGGCCGGAGAGTGCTTCTCGGGCTGCGAACTTAAACCTTGCAGGTACCTCCCAGGTTCCATGCCCAACGACAGCCCCCAGACCCAAATGGAGAGGGGCTGTTTGGGGGCCCCCTGGGGACTCTTCAGGCCAGCTAGGTCTTTGGGTCCTGGCTCCTTCGGTTTGGGAGCTGTTGCTGGACGTTGGGCATGTTGGCCGGAGAGTGCTTCTCGGGCTGCGAACTGCAACCTTGCAGGTACCTCCCATGTCCCCGGCCCAACGAAAGCCCCCAGACCCAAATGGAGAGGGGCTGCTTGGGGGCCCCCTGGGGGCCCTTCAGGCCAGCTAGGTCTTTGGGTCCTGGCTCCTTCGGATTGGGAGCTGTTGCTGGACGTTGGGCATGTTGACCGGAGAGTGCTTCTCGGGCTGCGAACTGCAACCTTGCAGGTAGCACCCAGGTTCCCGGGCCAAGGAAAGCCCCCAGACCCAAATGGAGAGGGGCTGCTTGGGGGCCGCTTGGGGCCCCTTCAGGCCAGCTAGGTCTTTGGGTCCTGGCTCCTTCGCTTTGGGAGCTGTTGCTGCAGTTGGGCATGTTGACCGGAGAGTGCTTCTCGGGCTGCGAACTGCAACCTTGCAGGTACCTCCCAAGTCCCAGGCCCAACGAAAGCCCCCAGACCCAAATTGTGATGGGCTGCTTGGGTTCCCCCTGGGGGCCCTTCAGGCCAGCTAGGTCTTTGGGTCCTGGCTCCTTCGATTTGTGAGGTTTTTCTGGACGTTGGGCATGTTGACCGGAGAGTGCTTCTCGGGCTGCGAACTGCAACCTTGCAGATACCTCCCAGGTTCCCGGCCCAACGAAAGCCCCCAGACCCAAATGGAGAGGGGCTGCTTGGGGGCCCCCTGGGGGCCCTTCAGGCCAGCTAGGTCTTTGGGTCCTGGCTCCTTCGGTTTGGGAGCTGTTGCTGCAGTTGGGCATGTTGGCCGGAGAGTGCTTCTCGGGCCGCGAACTGCAACCTTGCAGGTACCTCCCAGGTTCCCGGCCCAACGAAAGCCCCCAGACCCAAATGGAGAGGGGCTGCTTGGGGGCACCCTGGGGACTCTTCAGGCCAGCTAGGTCTTTGGGTCCTGGCTCCTTGGGTTTGGGAGCTGTTGCTGGACGTTGGGCATGATGGCCGGAAAGTGCTTCTCGGGCCGCGAACTGCAACCTTGCAGGCACCTCCCAGGTTCCCGGCCCAACGAAAGCCCCCAGACCCAAATGGAGAGGGGCTACTTGGGGGCCCCCTGGGGCCCCTTCAGGCCAGCTAGGTCTTTGGGTCCTGGCTCCTTCGGTTTGGGAGCTGTTGCTGGACGTTGGGCATGTTGACCGGAGAGTGCTTCTCGGGCTGCGAACTGCAACCTTGCAGGTACCTCCCAGGTCCCAGGCCCAACGAAAGCCCCCAGACCCAAATTGTGATGGGCTGCTTGGGTTCCCCCTGGGGGCCCTTCAGGCCAGCTAGGTCTTTGGGTCCTGGCTCCTTCGATTTGGGAGCTGTTTCTGGACGTTGGGCATGTTGACCGGAGAGTGCTTCTCGGGCTGCGAACTGCAACCTTGCAGATACCTCCCAGGTCCCAGGCCCAACGAAAGCCCCCAGACCCAAATGGAGAGGGGCTGCTTGGGGGCCCCCTGGGGGCCCTTCAGGCCAGCTAGGTCTTTGGGTCCTGGCTCCTTCGCTTTGGGAGCTGTTGCTGGACGTTGGGCATGTTGGCCGGAGAGTGCTTCTCGGGCCGCGAACTGCAACCTTGAAGGTACCTCCCAGGTTCCATGCCCAACGAAAGCCCCCAGACCCAAATGGAGAGGGGCTGTTTGGGGGCACCCTGGGGACTCTTCAGGCCAGCTAGGTCTTTGGGTCCTGGCTCCTTGGGTTTGGGAGCTGTTGCTGGACGTTGGGCATGATGGCCGGAAAGTGCTTTTCGAGCCGCGAACTGCAACCTTGCAGGCACCTCCCAGGTTCCCGGCCCAACGAAAGCCCCCAGACCCAAATGGAGAGGGGCTGTTTGGGGGCCCCCTGGGGCCCCTTCAGGCCAGCTAGGTCTTTGGGTCCTGGCTCCTTCGGTTTGGGAGCTGTTGCTGGACGTTGGGAATGTTGACCGGAGAGTGCTTCTCAGGCTGCGAACTGCAACCTTGCAGGTACCTCCCAGGTCCCCGGCCCACGAAAGCCCCCAGACCCAAATGGAGAGGGGCTGCTTGGGGGCCCCCTGGGGGCCCTTCAGGCCAGCTAGGTCTTTGGGTCCTGGCTCCTTCGGTTTGGGAGCTGTTGCTGCAGTTGGGCATGTTGGCCGGAGAGTGCTTCTCGGGCCGCGAACTGCAACCTTGCAGGTAGCTCCCAGGTTCCCGGCCCAACGAAAGGCCCCAGACACAAATGGAGAGGGGCTGCTTGGGGGCCCCCTGGGGACTCTTCAGGCCAGCTAGGTCTTTGGGTCCTGGCTCCTTCGGTTTGGGAGCTGTTGCTGGACGTTGGGCATGTTGGCCGGAGAGTGCTTCTCGGGCCGCGAACTGCAACCTTGCAGGTACCTCCCAGGTTCCCGGCCCAACGAAAGCCCCCAGACCCAAATTGAGAGGGGCTGCTTGGGGGCCCCCTGGGGGCCCTTCAGGCCAGCTAGGTCTTTGGGTCCTGGCTCCTTCGGTTTGGGAGCTGTTGCTGCAGTTGGGCATGTTGGCCGGAGAGTGCTTCTCGGGCCGCGAACTGCAACCTTGCAGGTACCTCCCAGGTTCCATGCCCAACGAAAGCCCCCAGACCCAAATGGAGAGGGGCTGCTTGGGGGCCCCCTGGGGGCCCTTCAGGCCAGCTAGGTCTTTGGGTCCTGGCTCCTTCGGTTTGGGAGCTGTTGCTGGACGTTGGGCATGTTGATCGGAGAGTGCTTCTCGGGCTGCGAACTGCAACCTTGCAGGTACCTCCCAGGTCCCCGGCCCACGAAAGCCCCCAGACCCAAATGGAGAGGGGCTGCTTGGGGGCCCCCTGGGGGCCCTTCAGGCCAGCTAGGTCTTTGGGTCCTGGCTCCTTCGGTTTGGGAGCTGTTGCTGCATTTGGGCATATTGACCGGAGAGTGCTTCTCGGGCTGCGAACTGCAACCTTGCAGGTACCTCCCAGGTCCCCGGCCCAACGAAAGACCCAGACCCAAATTGAGAGGGGCTGCTTGGGGGCCCCCAGGGGGCCCTTCAGGCCAGCTAGGTCTTTGGGTCCTGGCTCCTTCGCTTTGGGAGCTGTTGCTGGACGTTGGGCATGTTGGCCGGAGAGTGCTTCTCGGGCTGCGAACTGCAACCTTGCAGGTACCTCCCATGTCCCAGGCCCAACGAAAGACCCAGACCCAAATTGAGAGGGGCTGCTTGGGGGGCCCCCAGGGGGCCCTTCAGGCCAGCTAGGTCTTTGGGTCCTGGCTCCTTCGGTTTGGGAGCTGTTGCTGGACGTTGGGCATGTTGGCCGGAGAGTGCTTCTCGGGCTGCGAACTGCAACCTTGCAGGTACCTCCCAGGTTCCATGCCCAACGACAGCCCCCAGACCCAAATTGAGAGGGGCTGCTTGGGGGCCCCCTGGGGACTCTTCAGGCCAGCTAGGTCTTTGGGTCCTGGTTCCTTCGGTTTGGGAGCTGTTGCTGGACGTTGGGCATGTTGGCCGGAGAGTGCTTCTCGGGCCGTGAACTGCAACCTTGCAGGTAGCACCCAGGTTCCCGGGCCAAGGAAAGCCCCCAGACCCACATGGAGAGGGGCTGCTTGGGGGCCGCTTGGGGCCCCTTCAGGCCAGCTAGGTCTTTGGGTCCTGGCTCCTTCGCTTTGGGAGCTGTTGCTGCAGTTGGGCATGTTGACCGGAGAGTGCTTCTCGGGCTGCGAACTGCAACCTTGCAGGTACCTCCCAGGTCCCCGGCCCAACGAAAGACCCAGACCCAAATTGAGAGGGGCTGCTTGGGGGCCCCCAGGGGGCCCTTCAGGCCAGCTAGGTCTTTGGGTCCTGGCTCCTTCGGTTTGGGAGCTGTTGCTGGACGTTGGGCATGTTGGCCGGAGAGTGCTTCTCGGGCTGCGAACTTAAACCTTGCAGGTACCTCCCAGGTTCCATGCCCAACGAAAGCCCCCAGACCCAAATGGAGAGGGGCTGTTTGGGGGCCCCCTGGGGACTCTTCAGGCCAGCTAGGTCTTTGGGTCCTGGCTCCTTCGGTTTGGGAGCTGTTGCTGGACGTTGGGCATGTTGGCCGGAGAGTGCTTCTCGGGCTGCGAACTGCAACCTTGCAGGTACCTCCCATGTCCCCGGCCCAACGAAAGCCCCCAGACCCAAATGGAGAGGGGCTGCTTGGGGGCCCCCTGGGGGCCCTTCAGGCCAGCTAGGTCTTTGGGTCCTGGCTCCTTCGGATTGGGAGCTGTTGCTGGACGTTGGGCATGTTGACCGGAGAGTGCTTCTCGGGCTGCGAACTGCAACCTTGCAGGTAGCACCCAGGTTCCCGGGCCAAGGAAAGCCCCCAGACCCACATGGATAGGGGCTGCTTGGGGGCCGCTTGGGGCCCCTTCAGGCCAGCTAGGTCTTTGGGTCCTGGCTCCTTCGCTTTGGGAGCTGTTGCTGCAGTTGGGCATGTTGGCTGGAGAGTGCTTCTCGGGCTGCGAACTGCAACCTTGCAGGTACCTCCCAAGTCACAGGCCCAACGAAAGCCCCCAGACCCAAATTGTGATGGGCTGCTTGGGTTCCCCCTGGGGGCCCTTCAGGCCAGCTAGGTCTTTGGGTCCTGGCTCCTTCGATTTGTGAGGTTTTTCTGGACGTTGGGCATGTTGACCGGAGAGTGCTTCTCGGGCTGCGAACTGCAACCTTGCAGATACCTCCCAGGTTCCCGGCCCAACGAAAGCCCCCAGACCCAAATGGAGAGGGGCTGCTTGGGGGCCCCCTGGGGGCCCTTCAGGCCAGCTAGGTCTTTGGGTCCTGGCTCCTTCGGTTTGGGAGCTGTTGCTGCAGTTGGGCATGTTGGCCGGAGAGTGCTTCTCGGGCCGCGAACTGCAACCTTGCAGGTACCTCCCAGGTTCCCGGCCCAACGAAAGCCCCCAGACCCAAATTGAGAGGGGCTGCTTAGGGGCACCCTGGGGACTCTTCAGGCCAGCTAGGTCTTTGGGTCCTGGCTCCTTGGGTTTGGGAGCTGTTGCTGGACGTTGGGCATGATGGCCGGAAAGTGCTTCTCGAGCCGCGAACTGCAACCTTGCAGGCACCTCCCAGGTTCCCGGCCCAACGAAAGCCCCCAGACCCAAATGGAGAGGGGCTGTTTGGGGGCCCCCTGGGGCCCCTTCAGGCCAGCTAGGTCTTTGGGTCCTGGCTCCTTCGGTTTGGGAGCTGTTGCTGGACGTTGGGCATCTTGACCGGAGAGTGCTTCTCGGGCTGCGAACTGCAACCTTGCAGGTACCTCCCAGGTCCCCGGCCCAACGAAAGCCCCCAGACCCAAATTGTGATGGGCTGCTTGGGTTCCCCCTGGGGGCCCTTCAGGCCAGCTAGGTCTTTGGGTCCTGGCTCCTTCGATTTGGGAGCTGTTTCTGGACGTTGGTCATGTTGACCGGAGAGTGCTTCTCGGGCTGCGAACTGCAACCTTGCAGATACCTCCCAGGTCCCAGGCCCAACGAAAGCCCCCAGACCCAAATGGAGAGGGGCTGCTTGGGGGCCCCCTGGGGGCCCTTCAGGCCAGCTAGGTCTTTGGGTCCTGGCTCCTTCGGTTTGGGAGCTGTTGCTGGACGTTGGGCATGTTGGCCGGAGAGTGCTTCTCGGGCCGCGAACTGCAACCTTGAAGGTACCTCCCAGGTTCCATGCCCAACGAAAGCCCCCAGACCCAAATGGAGAGGGGCTGTTTGGGGGCACCCTGGGGACTCTTCAGGCCACCTAGGTCTTTGGGTCCTGGCTCCTTGGGTTTGGGAGCTGTTGCTGGACGTTGGGCATGATGGCCGGAAAGTGCTTTTCGAGCCGCGAACTGCAACCTTGCAGGCACCTCCCAGGTTCCCGGCCCAACGAAAGCCCCCAGACCCAAATGGAGAGGGGCTGTTTGGGGGCCCCCTGGGGCCCCTTCAGGCCAGCTAGGTCTTTGGGTCCTGGCTCCTTCGGTTTGGGAGCTGTTGCTGGACGTTGGGAATGTTGACCGGAGAGTGCTTCTCGGGCTGCGAACTGCAACCTTGCAGGTACCTCCCAGGTCCCCGGCCCACGAAAGCCCCCAGACCCAAATGGAGAGGGGCTGCTTGGGGGCCCCCTGGGGGCCCTTCAGGCCAGCTAGGTCTTTGGGTCCTGGCTCCTTCGGTTTGGGAGCTGTTGCTGCAGTTGGGCATGTTGGCCGGAGAGTGCTTCTCGGGCCGCGAACTGCAACCTTGCAGGTAGCTCCCAGGTTCCCGGCCCAACGAAAGGCCCCAGACACAAATGGAGAGGGGCTGCTTGGGGGCCCCCTGGGGACTCTTCAGGCCAGCTAGGTCTTTGGGTCCTGGCTCCTTCGGTTTGGGAGCTGTTGCTGGACGTTGGGCATGTTGGCCGGAGAGTGCTTCTCGGGCCGCGAACTGCAACCTTGCAGGTACCTCCCAGGTTCCCGGCCCAACGAAAGCCCCCAGACCCAAATTGAGAGGGGCTGCTTGGGGGCCCCCTGGGGCCCCTTCAGGCCAGCTAGGTCTTTGAGTCCTGGCTCCTTCGGTTTGGGAGCTGTTGCTGCAGATGGGCATGTTGGCCGGAGAGTGCTTCACGGGCTGCGAACTGCAACCTTGCAGGTAGCTCCCAGGTTCCCGGCCCAACGAAAGCCCCCAGACCCAAATGGAGAGGGGCTGCTTGGGGGCCCCCTGGGGGCCCTTCAGGCCAGCTAGGTCTTTGGGTCCTGGCTCCTTCGGTTTGGGAGCTGTTGCTGCAGTTGGGCATGTTGACCGGAGAGTGCTTCTCGGGCCGCGAACTGCAACCTTGCAGGTACCTCCCAGGTCCCAGGCCCAACGAAAGCCCCCAGACCCAAATGGAGAGGGGCTGCTTGGGGGCCCCCTGGGGCCCCTTCAGGCCAGCTAGGTCTTTGGGTCCTGGCTCCTTCGGATTGGGAGCTGTTGCTGGACGTTGGGCATGTTGACCGGAGAGTGCTTCTCGGGCTGCGAACTGCAACCTTGCAGGTACCTCCCAGGTCCCCGGCCCAACGAAAGCCCCCAGACCCAAATGGAGAGGGGCTGCTTGGGGGCCCCCTGGGGGCCCTTCAGGCCAGCTAGGTCTTTGGGTCCTGGGTCCTTCGGTTTGGGAGCTGTTTCTGCAGTTGTGCATGTTGGCCGGAGAGTGCTTCTCGGGCCGCGAACTGCAACCTTGCAGGTACCTCCCAGGTTCCATGCCCAACGAAAGCCCCCAGACCCAAATTGAGATGGGCTGTTTGGGGGCCCCCTGGGGACCCTCCAGGCCAGCTAGGTCTTTGGGTCCTGGCTCCTTCGGTTTGGGAGCTGTTGCTGCAGTTGGGCATGTTGGCCGGAGAGTGCTTCTCGGGCCGCGAACTGCAACCTTGCAGGTAGCTCCCAGGTTCCCGGCCCAACGAAAGCCCCCAGACCCAAATGGAGAGGGGCTGCTTGGGGGCCCCCAGGGGGCCCTTCAGGCCAGCTAGGTCTTTGGGTCCTGGCTCCTTCGGTTTGGGAGCTGTTGCTGGACGTTGGGCATGTTGGCCGGAGAGTGCTTCTCGGGCTGCGAACTGCAACCTTGCAGGTACCTCCCAGGTTCCCTGCCCAACGAAAGCTCCCAGACCCAAATTGAGAGGGGCTGTTTGGGGGCCCCCTGGGGACCCTCCAGGCCAGCTAGGTCTTTGGGTCCTGGCTCCTTCGGTTTGGGAGCTGTTGCTGCAGTTGGGCATGTTGGCCGGAGAGTGCTTCTCGGGCCGCGAACTGCAACCTTGCAGGTAGCTCCCAGGTCCCCGGCCCAACGAAAGCCCCCAGACCCAAATGGAGAGGGGCTGCTTGGGGGCCCCCTGGGGGCCCTTCAGGCCAGCTAGGTCTTTGGGTCCTGGCTCCTTCGGTTTGGGAGCTGTTGCTGGACGTTGGGCATGTTGACCGGAGAGTGCTTCTCGGGCTGCGAACTGCAACCTTGCAGGTACGTCCCAGGTCCCCGGCCCAACGAAAGCCCCCAGACCCAAATGGAGAGGGGCTGCTTGGGGGCCCCCTGGGGGCCCTTCAGGCCAGCTAGGTCTTTGGGTCCTGGCTCCTTCGGTTTGGGAGCTGTTGCTGCAGTTGGGCATGTTGGCCGGAGAGTGCTTCTCGGGCCGTGAACTGCAACCTTGCAGGTAGCACCCAGGTTCCCGGGCCAAGGAAAGCCCCCAGACCCACATGGAGAGGGGCTGCTTGGGGGCCGCTTGGGGCCCCTTCAGGCCAGCTAGGTCTTTGGGTCCTGGCTCCTTCGGTTTGGGAGCTGTTGCTGCAGTTGGGCATGTTGACCGGAGAGTGCTTCTCGGGCCACGAACTGCAACCTTGCAGGTACCTCCCAGGTCCCAGGCCCAACGAAAGCCCCCAGACCCAAATTGAGAGGGGCTGCTTGTGGGCCCCCTGGGGACCCTCCAGGCCAGCTATTTCTTTGGGTCCTGGCTCCTTCGGTTTGGGAGCTGTTGCTGCATTTGGGCATGTTGACCGGAGAGTGCTTCTCGGGCTGCGAACTGCAACCTTGCAGGTACCTCCCATGTCCCCGGCCCAACGTAAGCCCCCAGATCCAAATTGAGAGGGGCTGCTTGCGAGCCCCCTGGGGGCCCTTCAGGCCAGCTAGGTCTTTGGGTCCTGGCTCCTTCGGTTTGGGAGCTGTTGCTGGACGTTGGGCATGTTGGCCGGAGAGTGCTTCTCGGGCTGCGAACTGCAACCTTGCAGGTACCTCCCAGGTTCCATGCCCAACGAAAGGCCCCAGACCCAAATTGAGAGGGGCTGTTTGGGGGCCCCCTGGGGACCCTCCAGGCCAGCTAGGTCTTTGGGTCCTGGCTCCTTCGCTTTGGGAGCTGTTGCTTCAGTTGGGCATGTTGGCCGGAGAGTGCTTCTCGGGCCGCGAACTGCAACCTTGCAGGTAGCTCCCAGGTCCCCGGCCCAACGAAAGCCCCCAGACCCAAATGGAGAGGGGCTGCTTGGGGGCCCCCTGGGGCCCCTTCAGGCCAGCTAGGTCTTTGGGTCCTGGCTCCTTCGGATTGGGAGCTGTTGCTGGACGTTGGGCATGTTGACCGGAGAGTGCTTCTCGGGCTGCGAACTGCAACCTTGCAGGTACGTCCCAGGTCCCCGGCCCAACGAAAGCCCCCAGACCCAAATGGAGAGGGGCTGCTTGGGGGCCCCCTGGGGGCCCTTCAGGCCAGCTAGGTCTTTGGGTCCTGGCTCCTTCGTTTTGGGAGCTGTTTCTGCAGTTGGGCATGTTGACCGGAGAGTGCTTCTCGGGCTGCGAACTGCAACCTTGCAGGTACCTCCCAGGTACCCGGCCCAACGAAAGCCCCCAGACCCAAATGGAGAGGGGCTGCTTGGGGGCCCCCTGGGGGCCCTTCAGGCCAGCTAGGTCTTTGGGTCCTGGCTCCTTCGGTTTGGGAGCTGTTGCTGCAGTTGGGCATGTTGGCCGGAGAGTGCTTCTCGGGCCGCGAACTGAAACCTTGCAGGTAGCTCCCAGGTTCCCGGCCCAACGAAAGCCCCCAGACCCAAATTGAGAGGGGCTGCTTGGGGGCCCCCTGGGGGCCCTTCAGGCCAGCTAGGTCTTTGGGTCCTGGCTCCTTCGGTTTGGGAGCTGTTGCTGGACGTTTGGCATGTTGGCCGGAGAGTGCTTCTCGGGCCGTGAACTGCAACCTTGCAGGTAGCACCCAGGTTCCCGGGCCAAGGAAAGCCCCCAGACCCACATGGAGAGGGGCTGCTTGGTGGCCGCTTGGGGCCCCTTCAGGCCAGCTAGGTCTTTGTGTCCTGGCTCCTTCGCTTTGGGAGCTGTTGCTGCAGTTGGGCATGTTGGCCGGAGAGTGGTTCTCGGGCCGTGAACTGCAACCTTGCAGGTACCTCCCAGGTTCCATGCCCAACGAAAGCCCCCAGACCCAAATGGAGAGGGGCTGTTTGGGGGCCCCCTGGGGACTCTTCAGGCCAGCTAGGTCTTTGGGTCCTGGCTCCTTCGGTTTGGGAGCTGTTGCTGGACGTTGGGCATGATGACCGGAGAGTGCTTCTCGGGCCGCGAACTGCAACCTTGCAGGTACCTCCCAGGTTCCCGGCCCAACGAAAGCCCCCAGACCCAAATGGAGAGGGGCTGTTTGGGGGCCCCCTGGGGCCCCTTCAGGCCAGCTAGGTCTTTGGGTCCTGGCTCCTTCGGTTTGGGAGCTGTTGCTGGACGTTGGGCATGTTGACCGGAGAGTGCTTCTCGGGCTGCGAACTGCAACCTTGCAGGTACCTCCCAGCTTCCATGCCCAACGAAAGCCCCCAGACCCAAATTGAGAGGGGCTGTTTGGGGGCCCCCTGGGGACTCTTCAGGCCAGCTAGGTCTTTGGGTCCTGGCTCCTTCGGTTTGGGAGCTGTTGCTGGACGTTGGGCATGTTGGCCGGAGAGTGCTTCTCGGGCCGCGAACTGCAACCTTGCAGGTACCTCCCAGGTTCCCGGCCCAACGAAAGCCCCCAGACCCAAATTGTGATGGGCTGCTTGGGGGCCCCCTGGGAGCCCTTCAGGCCAGCTAGGTCTTTGGGTCCTGGCTCCTTCGGTTTGGGAGCTGTTGCTGCAGTTGGGCATGTTGGCCGGAGAGTGGTTCTCGGGCCGTGAACTGCAACCTTGCAGGTAGCTCCCAGGTTCCCGGCCCAACGAAAGCCCCCAGACCCAAATGGAGAGGGGCTGCTTGGGGGCCCCCTGGGGCCCCTTCAGGCCAGCTAGGTCTTTGGGTCCTGGCTCCTTCGGTTTGGGAGCTGTTGCTGGACGTTGGGCATGTTGACCGGAGAGTTCTTCTCGGGCCGTGAACTGCAACCTTGCAGGTAGCTCCCAGGTTCCCGGCCCAACGAAAGCCCCCAGACCCAAATGGAGAGGGGCTGCTTGGGGGCCCCCTGGGGGCCCTTCAGGCCAGCTAGGTCTTTGGGTCCTGGCTCCTTCGCTTTGGGAGCTGTTGCTGGACGTTGGGCATGTTGGCCGGAGAGTGCTTCTCAGGCTGCGAACTGTAACCTTGCAGGTACCTCCCAGGTTCCATGACCAACGAAAGCCCCCAGACCCAAATTGAGAGGGGCTGTTTGGGGGCCCCCTGGGGACTCTTCAGGCCAGCTAGGTCTTTGGGTCCTGGCTCCTTCGGTTTGGGAGCTGTTGCTGGAAGTTTGGCATGTTGGCCGGAGAGTGCTTCTCGGTACGTGAACTGCAACCTTGCAGGTACCTCCCAGGTCCCCGGCCCAACGAAAGCCCCCAGACCCAAATGGAGAGGGGCTGTTTGGGGGACCCCTGGGGGCTCTTCAGGCCAGCTAGGTCTTTGGGTCCTGGCTCCTTCGGTTTGGGAGCTGTTGCTGCAGTTGGGCATGTTGGCCGGAGAGTGCTTCTCCGGCCGCGAACTGCAACCTTGCAGGTAGCTCCCAGGTTCCATGCCCAACGAAAGCCCCCAGACCCAAATGGAGAGGGGCTGCTTGGGTGCCCCCTGGGGGCCCTTCAGGCCAGCTAGGAATTTGGGTCCTGGCTCCTTCGGTTTGGGAGCTGTTGCTGGACGTTTGGCATGTTGGCCGGAGAGTGCTTCTCGGGCCACGAACTGCAACCTTGCAGGTACCTCCCAGGTCCCAGGCCCAACGAAAGCCCCCAGACCAAAATTGAGAGGGGCTGCTTGCGGGCCCCCTGGGGACCCTCAGGCCAGCTATTTCTTTGGGTCCTGGCTCCTTCGGTTTGGGAGCTGTTGCTGCAGTTGGGCATGTTGGCCGGAGAGTGCTTCTCGGGCTGCGAACTGCAACCTTGCAGGTAGCTCCCAGGTTCCCAGCCCAACGAAAGCCCCCAGACCCAAATGGAGAGGGGCTGCTTGGGGGCCCCCTGGGGACTCTTCAGGACAGCTAGGTCTTTGGGTCCTGGCTCCTTCGGTTTGGGAGCTGTTGCTGGACGTTGGGCATGATGGCCGGAAAGTGCTTTTCGGGCCGCGAACTGCAACCTTGCAGGCACCTCCCAGGTTCCCGGCCCAACGAAAGCCCCCAGACCCAAATGGAGAGGGGCTGTTTGGGGGCCCCCTGGGGCCCCTTCAGGCCAGCTAGGTCTTTGGGTCCTGGCTCCTTCGGTTTGGGAGCTGTTGCTGGACGTTGGGCATGTTGACCGGAGAGTGCTTCTCGGGCTGCGAACTGCAACCTTGCAGGTACCTCCCAGCTTCCATGCCCAACGAAAGCCCCCAGACCCAAATTGAGAGGGGCTGTTTGGGGGCCCCCTGGGGACTCTTCAGGCCAGCTAGGTCTTTGGGTCCTGGCTCCTTCGGTTTGGGAGCTGTTGCTGGACGTTGGGCATGTTAGCCGGAGAGTGCTTCTCGGGCCGCGAACTGCAACCTTGCAGGTACCTCCCAGGTTCCCGGCCCAACGAAAGCCCCCAGACCCAAATTGTGATGGGCTGCTTGGGGGCCCCCTGGGAGCCCTTCAGGCCAGCTAGGTCTTTGGGTCCTGGCTCCTTCGGTTTGGGAGCTGTTGCTGGACGTTGGGCATGTTGACCGGAGAGTTCTTCTCGGGCCGTGAACTGCAACCTTGCAGGTAGCTCCCAGGTTCCCGGCCCAACGAAAGCCCCCAGACCCAAATGGAGAGGGGCTGCTTGGGGGCCCCCTGGGGGCCCTTCAGGCCAGCTAGGTCTTTGGGTCCTGGCTCCTTCGCTTTGGGAGCTGTTGCTGGACGTTGGGCATGTTGGCCGGAGAGTGCTTCTCAGGCTGCGAACTGTAACCTTGCAAGTACCTCCCAGGTTCCATGCCCAACGAAAGCCCCCAGACCCAAATTGAGAGGGGCTGTTTGGGGGCCCCCTGGGGACTCTTCAGGCCAGCTAGGTCTTTGGGTCCTGGCTCCTTCGGTTTGGGAGCTGTTGCTGGAAGTTTGGCATGTTGGCCGGAGAGTGCTTCTCGGTACGTGAACTGCAACCTTGCAGGTACCTCCCAGGTCCCCGGCCCAACGAAAGCCCCCAGACCCAAATGGAGAGGGGCTGTTTGGGGGACCCCTGGGGGCTCTTCAGGCCAGCTAGGTCTTTGGGTCCTGGCTCCTTCGGTTTGGGAGCTGTTGCTGCAGTTGGGCATGTTGGCCGGAGAGTGCTTCTCCGGCCGCGAACTGCAACCTTGCAGGTAGCTCCCAGGTTCCATGCCCAACGAAAGCCCCCAGACCCAAATGGAGAGGGGCTGCTTGGGTGCCCCCTGGGGGCCCTTCAGGCCAGCTAGGAATTTGGGTCCTGGCTCCTTCGGTTTGGGAGCTGTTGCTGGACGTTTGGCATGTTGGCCGGAGAGTGCTTCTCGGGCCACGAACTGCAACCTTGCAGGTACCTCCCAGGTCCCAGGCCCAACGAAAGCCCCCAGACCAAAATTGAGAGGGGCTGCTTGCGGGCCCCCTGGGGACCCTCCAGGCCAGCTATTTCTTTGGGTCCTGGCTCCTTCGGTTTGGGAGCTGTTGCTGCAGTTGGGCATGTTGGCCGGAGAGTGCTTCTCGGGCTGCGAACTGCAACCTTGCAGGTAGCTCCCAGGTTCCCAGCCCAACGAAAGCCCCCAGACCCAAATGGAGAGGGGCTGCTTGGGGGCCCCCTGGGGACTCTTCAGGACAGCTAGGTCTTTGGGTCCTGGCTCCTTCGGTTTGGGAGCTGTTGCTGGACGTTTGGCATGATGGCCGTAGAGTGCTTCTCGGGCCGCGAACTGCAACCTTGCAGACACCTCCCAGGTTCCCGGCCCAACGAAAGACCCAGACCCAAATTGAGAGGGGCTGTTTGGGGGCCCTCTGGGGGCCCTTCAGGCCAGCTAGGTCTTTGGGTCCTGGCTCCTTCGGTTTGGGAGCTGTTGCTGCAGTTGGGCATGTTGACCGGAGAGTGCTTCTCGGGCTGCGAACTGCAACCTTGCAGGTACCTCCCAGGTTCCCGGCCCAACGAAAGCCCCCAGACCCAAATGGAGAGGGGCTGCTTGGGGGCCCCCAGGGGGCCCTTCAGGCCAGCTAGGTCTTTGGGTCCTGGCTCCTTCGGTTTGGGAGCTGTTGCTGGACGTTGGGCATGTTGGCCGGAGAGTGCTTCTCGGGCTGCGAACTGCAACCTTGCAGATACCTCCCAGGTTCCCGGCCCAACGAAAGCCCCCAGACCCAAATGGAGAGGGGCTGCTTGGGGGCCCCCTGGGGCCCCTTCAGGCCAGCTAGGTCTTTGGGTCCTGGCTCCTTCGGTTTGGGAGCTGTTGCTGGACGTTGGGCATGTTGGCCGGAGAGTGCTTCTCGGGCCGTGAACTGCAACCCTGCAGGTATCTCCCAGGTTCCCGGCCCAACGAAAGCCCCCAGACCCAAATTGAGAGGGGCTGCTTGGGGGCCCCCTGGGGCCCCTTCAGGCCAGCTAGGTCTTTGGGTCCTGGCTCCTTCGGTTTGGGAGCTGTTGCTGGACGTTGGGCATGTTGGCCGGAGAGTGCTTCTCGGGCTGCGAACTGCAACCTTGCAGGTACCTCCCAGGTCCCAGGCACAACGAAAGCCCCCAGACCCAAATGGAGAGGGGCTGCTTGGGGGCACCCTGGGGCCCCTTCAGGCCAGCTAGGTCTTTGGGTCCTGGCTCCTTCGGATTGGGAGCTGTTGCTGGACGTTGGGCATGTTGACCGGAGAGTGCTTCTCGGGCCGTGAACTGCAACCTTGCAGGTATCTCCCAGGTTCCCGGCCCAACGAAAGCCCCCAGACCCAAATGGAGAGGGGCTGTTTGGGGGCCCCCTGGGGGCCCTTCAGGCCAGCTAGGTCTTTGGGTCCTGGCTCCTTCGCTTTGGGAGCTGTTGCTGGACGTTGGGCATGTTTTCCGGAGAGTGCTTCTCAGGTTGCGAACTGCAACCTTGCAGGTACCTCCCAGGTTCCATGCCCAACGAAAGACCCCAGACCCAAATTGAGAGGGGCTGTTTGGGGGCCCCCTGGGGACTCTTCAGGCCAGCTAGGTCTTTGGGTCCTGGCTCCTTCGGTTTGGGAGCTGTTGCTGCAGTTGGGCATGTTGGCCGGAGAGTGCTTCTCGGGCCGCGAACTGCAACCTTGCAGGTAGCTCCCAGGTTCCATGCCCAACGAAAGCCCCCAGACCCAAATGGAGAGGGGCTGCTTGGGTGCCCCCTGGGGGCCCTTCAGGCCAGCTAGGTCTTTGGGTCCTGGCTCCTTCGGTTTGGGAGCTGTTGCTGGACGTTTGGCATGTTGGCCGGAGAGTGCTTCTCGGGCCACGAACTGCAACCTTGCAGGTACCTCCCAGGTCCCCGGCCCAACGAAAGCCCCCAGACCAAAATTGAGAGGGGCTGCTTGCAAGCCCCCTGGGGACCCTCCAGGCCAGCTATTTCTTTGGGTCCTGGCTCCTTCGGTTTGGGAGCTGTTGCTGCAGTTGGGCATGTTGGCCGGAGAGTGCTTCTCGGGCTGCGAACTGCAACCTTGCAGGTACCTCCCAGGTTCCCAGCCCAACGAAAGCCCCCAGACCCAAATGGAGAGGGGCTGCTTGGGGGCCCCCTGGGGACTCTTCAGGACAGCTAGGTCTTTGGGTCCTGGCTCCTTCGGTTTGGGAGCTGTTGCTGGACGTTTGGCATGATGGCCGTAGAGTGCTTCTCGGGCCGCGAACTGCAACCTTGCAGACACCTCCCAGGTTCCCGGCCCAACGAAAGCCCCCAGACCCAAATGGAGAGGAGCACCTTGCGGGCCCCCTGGGGACACTCCAGGCCAGCTAGGTCTTTGGGTCCTGGCTCCTTCGGTTTGGGAGCTGTTGCTGCAGTTGGGCATGTTGACCGGAGAGTGCTTCTCGGGCTGCGAACTGCAACCTTGCAGGTACCTCCCATGTCCCCGGCCCAACGAAAGCCCCCAGACCCAAATGGAGAGGGGCTGCTTGGGGGCCCCCAGGGGGCCCTTCAGGCCAGCTAGGTCTTTGGGTCCTGGCTCCTTCGGTTTGGGAGCTGTTGCTGGACGTTGGGCATGTTGGCCGGAGAGTGCTTCTCGGGCTGCGAACTGCAACCTTGCAGGTACCTCCCAGGTTCCCGGCCCAACGAAAGCCCCCAGACCCAAATGGAGAGGGGCTGCTTGGGGGCCCCCTGGGGCCTCTTCAGGCCAGCTAGGTCTTTGGGTCCTGGCTCCTTCGGTTTGGGAGCTGTTGCTGGACGTTGGGCATGTTGGCCGGAGAGTGCTTCTCGGGCCGTGAACTGCAACCTTGCAGGTATCTCCCAGGTTCCCGGCCCAACGAAAGCCCCCAGACCCAAATTGAGAGGGGCTGCTTGGGGGCCCCCTGGGGCCCCTTCAGGCCAGCTAGGTCTTTGGGTCCTGGCTCCTTCGGTTTGGGAGCTGTTGCTGGACGTTGGGCATGTTGGCCGGAGAGTGCTTCTCGGGCTGCGAACTGCAACCTTGCAGGTACCTCCCAGGTCCCAGGCCCAACGAAAGCCCCCAGACCCAAATGGAGAGGGGCTGCTTGGGGGCACCCTGGGGCCCCTTCAGGCCAGCTAGGTCTTTGGGTCCTGGCTCCTTCGGATTTGGAGCTGTTGCTGGACGTTGGGCATGTTGGCCGGAGAGTGCTTCTCGGGCTGCGAACTGCAACCTTGCAGATACCTCCCAGGTTCCCGGCCCAACGAAAGCCCCCAGACCCAAATGGAGAGGGGCTGCTTGGGGGCCCCCTGGGGCCCCTTCAGGCCAGCTAGGTCTTTGGGTCCTGGCTCCTTCGGTTTGGGAGCTGTTGCTGGACGTTGGGCATGTTGGCCGGAGAGTGCTTCTCGGGCCGTGAACTGCAACCTTGCAGGTAGCTCCCAGGTTCCCGGCCCAACGAAAGCCCCCAGACCCAAATTGAGAGGGGCTGCTTGGGGGCCCCCTGGGGCCCCTTCAGGCCAGCTAGGTCTTTGGGTCCTGGCTCCTTCGGTTTGGGAGCTGTTGCTGGACGTTGGGCATGTTGGCCGGAGAGTGCTTCTCGGGCTGCGATCTGCAACCTTGCAGGTACCTCCCAGGTCCCAGGCACAACGAAAGCCCCCAGACCCAAATGGAGAGGGGCTGCTTGGGGGCACCCTGGGGCCCCTTCAGGCCAGCTAGGTCTTTGGGTCCTGGCTCCTTCGGATTGGGAGCTGTTGCTGGACGTTGGGCATGTTGACCGGAGAGTGCTTCTCGGGCCGTGAACTGCAACCTTGCAGGTATCTCCCAGGTTCCCGGCCCAACGAAAGCCCCCAGACCCAAATGGAGAGGGGCTGCTTGGGGGCCCCCTGGGGGCCCTTCAGGCCAGCTAGGTCTTTGGGTCCTGGCTCCTTCGCTTTGGGAGCTGTTGCTGGACGTTGGGCATGTTTTCCGGAGAGTGCTTCTCAGGTTGCGAACTGCAACCTTGCAGGTACCTCCCAGGTTCCATGCCCAACGAAAGACCCCAGACCCAAATTGAGAGGGGCTGTTTGGGGGCCCCCTGGGGACTCTTCAGGCCAGCTAGGTCTTTGGGTCCTGGCTCCTTCGGTTTGGGAGCTGTTGCTGCAGTTGGGCATGTTGGCCGGAGAGTGCTTCTCGGGCCGCGAACTGCAACCTTGCAGGTAGCTCCCAGGTTCCATGCCCAACGAAAGCCCCCAGACCCAAATGGAGAGGGGCTGCTTGGGTGCCCCCTGGGGGCCCTTCAGGCCAGCTAGGAATTTGGGTCCTGGCTCCTTCGGTTTGGGAGCTGTTGCTGGACGTTTGGCATGTTGGCCGGAGAGTGCTTCTCGGGCCACGAACTGCAACCTTGCAGGTACCTCCCAGGTCCCCGGCCCAACGAAAGCCCCCAGACCAAAATTGAGAGGGGCTGCTTGCAAGCCCCCTGGGGACCCTCCAGGCCAGCTATTTCTTTGGGTCCTGGCTCCTTCGGTTTGGGAGCTGTTGCTGCAGTTGGGCATGTTGGCCGGAGAGTGCTTCTCGGGCTGCGAACTGCAACCTTGCAGGTAGCTCCCAGGTTCCCAGCCCAACGAAAGCCCCCAGACCCAAATGGAGAGGGGCTGCTTGGGGGCCCCCTGGGGACTCTTCAGGACAGCTAGGTCTTTGGGTCCTGGCTCCTTCGGTTTGGGAGCTGTTGCTGGACGTTTGGCATGATGGCCGTAGAGTGCTTCTCGGGCCGCGAACTGCAACCTTGCAGACACCTCCCAGGTTCCCGGCCCAACGAAAGCCCCCAGACCCAAATGGAGAGGAGCACCTTGCGGGCCCCCTGGGGACACTCCAGGCCAGCTAGGTCTTTGGGTCCTGGCTCCTTCGGTTTGGGAGCTGTTGCTGCAGTTGGGCATGTTGACCGGAGAGTGCTTCTCGGGCTGCGAACTGCAACCTTGCAGGTACCTCCCATGTCCCCGGCCCAACGAAAGCCCCCAGACCCAAATGGAGAGGGGCTGCTTGGGGGCCCCCAGGGGGCCCTTCAGGCCAGCTAGGTCTTTGGGTCCTGGCTCCTTCGGTTTGGGAGCTGTTGCTGGACGTTGGGCATGTTGGCCGGAGAGTGCTTCTCGGGCTGCGAACTGCAACCTTGCAGGTACCTCCCAGGTTCCCGGCCCAACGAAAGCCCCCAGACCCAAATGGAGAGGGGCTGCTTGGGGGCCCCCTGGGGCCTCTTCAGGCCAGCTAGGTCTTTGGGTCCTGGCTCCTTCGGTTTGGGAGCTGTTGCTGGACGTTGGGCATGTTGGCCGGAGAGTGCTTCTCGGGCCGTGAACTGCAACCTTGCAGGTATCTCCCAGGTTCCCGGCCCAACGAAAGCCCCCAGACCCAAATTGAGAGGGGCTGCTTGGGGGCCCCCTGGGGCCCCTTCAGGCCAGCTAGGTCTTTGGGTCCTGGCTCCTTCAGTTTGGGAGCTGTTGCTGGACGTTGGGCATGTTGGCCGGAGAGTGCTTCTCGGGCTGCGAACTGCAACCTTGCAGGTACCTCCCAGGTCCCAGGCCCAACGAAAGCCCCCAGACCCAAATGGAGAGGGGCTGCTTGGGGGCACCCTGGGGCCCCTTCAGGCCAGCTAGGTCTTTGGGTCCTGGCTCCTTCGGATTGGGAGCTGTTGCTGGACGTTGGGCATGTTGACCGGAGAGTGCTTCTCGGGCCGTGAACTGCAACCTTGCAGGTATCTCCCAGGTTCCCGGCCCAACGAAAGCCCCCAGACCCAAATGGAGAGGGGCTGCTTGGGGGCCCCCTGGGGGCCCTTCAGGCCAGCTAGGTCTTTGGGTCCTGGCTCCTTCGGTTTGGGAGCTGTTGCTGGACGTTGGGCATGTTTTCCGGAGAGTGCTTCTCAGGTTGCGAACTGCAACCTTGCAGGTACCTCCCAGGTTCCATGCCCAACGAAAGACCCCAGACCCAAATTGAGAGGGGCTGTTTGGGGGCCCCCTGGGGACTCTTCAGGCCAGCTAGGTCTTTGGGTCCTGGCTCCTTCGGTTTGGGAGCTGTTGCTGCAGTTGGGCATGTTGGCCGGAGAGTGCTTCTCGGGCCGCGAACTGCAACCTTGCAGGTAGCTCCCAGGTTCCATGCCCAACGAAAGCCCCCAGACCCAAATGGAGAGGGGCTGCTTGGGGGCCCCCTGGGGGCCCTTCAGGCCAGCTAGGAATTTGGGTCCTGGCTCCTTCGGTTTGGGAGCTGTTGCTGGACGTTTGGCATGTTGGCCGGAGATTGCTTCTCGGGCCACGAACTGCAACCTTGCAGGTACCTCCCAGGTCCCCGGCCCAACGAAAGCCCCCAGACCAAAATTGAGAGGGGCTGCTTGCAAGCCCCCTGGGGACCCTCCAGGCCAGCTATTTCTTTGGGTCCTGGCTCCTTCGGTTTGGGAGCTGTTGCTGCAGTTGGGCATGTTGGCCGGAGAGTGCTTCTCGGGCTGCGAACTGCAACCTTGCAGGTAGCTCCCAGGTTCCCAGCCCAACGAAAGCCCCCAGACCCAAATGGAGAGGGGCTGCTTGGGGGCCCCCTGGGGACTCTTCAGGACAGCTAGGTCTTTGGGTCCTGGCTCCTTCGGTTTGGGAGCTGTTGCTGGACGTTTGGCATGATGGCCGTAGAGTGCTTCTCGGGCCGCGAACTGCAACCTTGCAGACACCTCCCAGGTTCCCGGCCCAACGAAAGCCCCCAGACCCAAATGGAGAGGAGCACCTTGCGGGCCCCCTGGGGACACTCCAGGCCAGCTAGGTCTTTGGGTCCTGGCTCCTTCGGTTTGGGAGCTGTTGCTGCAGTTGGGCATGTTGACCGGAGAGTGCTTCTCGGGCTGCGAACTGCAACCTTGCAGGTACCTCCCATGTCCCCGGCCCAACGAAAGCCCCCAGACCCAAATGGAGAGGGGCTGCTTGGGGGCCCCCAGGGGGCCCTTCAGGCCAGCTAGGTCTTTGGGTCCTGGCTCCTTCGGTTTGGGAGCTGTTGCTGGACGTTGGGCATGTTGGCCGGAGAGTGCTTCTCGGGCTGCGAACTGCAACCTTGCAGGTACCTCCCAGGTTCCCGGCCCAACGAAAGCCCCCAGACCCAAATGGAGAGGGGCTGCTTGGGGGCCCCCTGGGGCCTCTTCAGGCCAGCTAGGTCTTTGGGTCCTGGCTCCTTCGGTTTGGGAGCTGTTGCTGGACGTTGGGCATGTTGGCCGGAGAGTGCTTCTCGGGCCGTGAACTGCAACCTTGCAGGTATCTCCCAGGTTCCCGGCCCAACGAAAGCCCCCAGACCCAAATTGAGAGGGGCTGCTTGGGGGCCCCCTGTGGCCCCTTCAGGCCAGCTAGGTCTTTGGGTCCTGGCTCCTTCGGTTTGGGAGCTGTTGCTGGACGTTGGGCATGTTGGCCGGAGAGTGCTTCTCGGGCTGCGAACTGCAACCTTGCAGGTACCTCCCAGGTCCCAGGCCCAACGAAAGCCCCCAGACCCAAATGGAGAGGGGCTGCTTGGGGGCACCCTGGGGCCCCTTCAGTCCAGCTAGGTCTTTGGGTCCTGGCTCCTTCGGATTTGGAGCTGTTGCTGGACGTTGGGCATGTTGACCGGAGAGTGCTTCTCGGGCTGCGAACTGCAACCTTGCAGGTACCTCCCAGGTCCCCGGCCCAACGAAAGCCCCCAGACCCAAATGGAGAGGGGCTGCTTGGGGGCCCCCTGGGGGCCCTTCAGGCCAGCTAGGTCTTTGGGTCCTGGCTCCTTCGGTTTGGGAGCTGTTGCTGCAGTTGGGCATGTTGGCCGGAGAGTGGTTCTCGGGCCGTGAACTGCAACCTTGCAGGTAGCTCCCAGGTTCCCGGCCCAACGAAAGCCCCCAGACCCAAATGGAGAGGGGCTGCTTGGGGGCCCCCCTGGGGGCCCTTCAGGCCAGCTAGGTCTTTGGGTCCTGGCTCCTTCGGATTGGGAGCTGTTGCTGGACGTTGGGCATGTTGGCCGGAGAGTGCTTCTCGGGCCGTGAACTGCAACCTTGCAGGTAGCACCCAGGTTCCCGGGCCAAGGAAAGCCCCCAGACCCACATGGAGAGGGGCTGCTTGGGGGCCGCTTGGGTCCCTTCAGGCCAGCTAGGTCTTTGGGTCCTGGCTCCTTCGCTTTGGGAGCTGTTGCTGCAGTTGGGCATGTTGACCGGAGAGTGCTTCTCGGGCTGTGAACTGCAACCTTGCAGGTACCTCCCAAGTCCCAGGCCCAACGAAAGCCCCCAGACCCAAATTGTGATGGGCTGCTTGGGTTCCCCCTGGGGGCCCTTCAGGCCAGCTAGGTCTTTGGGTCCTGGCTCCTTCGGTTTGGGAGCTGTTGCTGAAGTTGGGCATGTTGGCCGGAGAGTGCTTCTCGGGCTGCGAACTGCAACCTTGCAGGTACCTCCCAGGTCCCAGGCCCAACGAAAGACCCAGACCCAAATTGAGAGGGGCTGCTTGGGGGCCCCCAGGGGGCCCTTCAGGCCAGCTAGGTCTTTGGGTCCTGGCTCCTTCGGTTTTGAGCTGTTGCTGAAGTTGGGCATGTTGGCCGGAGAGTGCTTCTCGGGCTGCGAACTGCAACCTTGCAGGTACCTCCCAGGTCCCAGGCCCAACGAAAGACCCAGACCCAAATGGAGAGGGGCTGCTTGGGGGCCCCCAGGGGGCCCTTCAGGCCAGCTAGGTCTTTGGGTCCTGGCTCCTTCGGTTTGGGAGCTGTTGCTGGACGTTGGGCATGTTGGCCGGAGAGTGCTTCTCGGGCTGCGAACTGCAACCTTGCAGGTACCTCCCAGGTTCCATGCCCAACGACAGCCCCCAGACCCAAATTGAGAGGGGCTGCTTGGGGGCCCCCTGGGGACTCTTCAGGCCAGCTAGGTCTTTGGGTCCTGGCTCCTTCGGTTTGGGAGCTGTTGCTGGACGTTGGGCATGTTGGCCGGAGAGTGCTTCTCGGGCTGCGAACTGCAACCTTGCAGGTACCTCCCATGTCCCCGGCCCAACGAAAGCCCCCAGACCCAAATGGAGAGGGGCTGCTTGGGGGCCCCCTGGGGGCCCTTCAGGCCAGCTAGGTCTTTGGGTCCTGGCTCCTTCGCTTTGGGAGCTGTTGCTGGACGTTGGGCATGTTGACCGGAGAGTGCTTCTCGGGCTGCGAACTGCAACCTTGCAGGTACCTCCCAGGTCCCAGGCCCAACGACAGCCCCCAGATCCAAATTGAGAGGGGCTGCTTGGGGGCCCCCTGGTGCCCCTTCAGGCCAGCTAGGTCTTTGGGTCCTGGCTCCTTCGGATTGGGAGCTGTTGCTGCAGTTGTGCATGTTGGCCGGAGAGTGCTTCTCGGGCCGCGAACTGAAACCTTGCAGGTAGCTCCCAGGTTCCATGCCCAACGAAAGCCCCCAGACCCAAATGGAGAGGGGCTGCTTGGGGGCCCCCTGGGGGCCCTTCAGGCCAGCTAGGTCTTTGGGTCCCGGCTCCTTCGGTTTGGGAGCTGTTGCTGGACGTTGGGCATGTTGGCCGGAGAGTGCTTCTCGGGCCGTGAACTGCAACCTTGCAGGTAGCACCCAGGTTCCCGGGCCAAGGAAAGCCCCCAGACCCACATGGAGAGGGGCTGCTTGGGGGCCGCTTGGGGCCCCTTCAGGCCAGCTAGGTCTTTGGGTCCTGGCTCCTTCGCTTTGGGAGCTGTTGCTGCAGTTGGGCATGTTGACCGGAGAGTGCTTCTCGGGCTGCGAACTGCAACCTTGCAGGTACCTCCCAGGTTCCCGGCCCAACGAAAGCCCCCAGACCCAAATGGAGAGGGGCTGCTTGGGGGCCCCCTGGGGGCCCTTCAGGCCAGCTAGGTCTTTGGGTCCTGGCTCCTTCGGTTTGGGAGCTGTTGCTGCAGTTGGGCATGTTGGCCGGAGAGTGCTTCTCGGGCCGCGAACTGCAACCTTGCAGGTAGCTCCCAGGTTCCATGCCCAACGAAAGCCCCCAGACCCAAATGGAGAGGGGCTGCTTGGGGGCACCCTGGGGACTCTTCAGGCCAGCTAGGTCTTTGGGTCCTGGCTCCTTGGGTTTGGGAGCTGTTGCTGGACGTTGGGCATGATGGCCGGAAAGTGCTTCTCGAGCCGCGAACTGCAACCTTGCAGGCACCTCCCAGGTCCCCGGCCCAACGAAAGCCCCCAGACCCAAATGGAGAGGGGCTGCTTGGGGGCCCCCTGGGGCCCCTTCAGGCCAGCTAGGTCTTTGGGTCCTGGCTCCTTCGGTTTGGGAGCTGTTGCTGGACGTTGGGAATGTTGACCGGAGAGTGCTTCTCGGGCTGCGAACTGCAACCTTGCAGGTACCTCCCAGGTCCCAGGCCCAACGAAAGCCCCCAGACCCAAATTGTGATGGGCTGCTTGGGTTCCCCCTGGGGGCCCTTCAGGCCAGCTAGGTCTTTGGGTCCTGGCTCCTTCGATTTGGGAGCTGTTTCTGGACGTTGGGCATGTTGACCGGAGAGTGCTTCTCGGGCTGCGAACTGCAACCTTGCAGGTACCTCCCAGGTTCCCGGCCCAACGAAAGCCCCCAGACCCAAATTGAGAGGGGCTGCTTGGGGGCACCCTGGGGCCCCTTCAGGCCAGCTAGGTCTTTGGGTCCTGGCTCCTTCGGATTGGGAGCTGTTGCTGGACGTTGGGCATGTTGACCGGAGAGTGCTTCTCGGGCCGTGAACTGCAACCTTGCAGGTATCTCCCAGGTTCCCGGCCCAACGAAAGCCCCCAGACCCAAATGGAGAGGGGCTGCTTGGGGGCCCCCTGGGGGCCCTTCAGGCCAGCTAGGTCTTTGGGTCCTGGCTCCTTCGGTTTGGGAGCTGTTGCTGGACGTTGGGCATGTTTTCCGGAGAGTGCTTCTCAGGTTGCGAACTGCAACCTTGCAGGTACCTCCCAGGTTCCATGCCCAACGAAAGACCCCAGACCCAAATTGAGAGGGGCTGTTTGGGGGCCCCCTGGGGACTCTTCAGGCCAGCTAGGTCTTTGGGTCCTGGCTCCTTCGGTTTGGGAGCTGTTGCTGCAGTTGGGCATGTTGGCCGGAGAGTGCTTCTCGGGCCGCGAACTGCAACCTTGCAGGTACCTCCCAGGTTCCATGCCCAACGAAAGCCCCCAGACCCAAATGGAGAGGGGCTGCTTGGGGGCCCCCTGGGGGCCCTTCAGGCCAGCTAGGAATTTGGGTCCTGGCTCCTTCGGTTTGGGAGCTGTTGCTGGACGTTTGGCATGTTGGCCGGAGATTGCTTCTCGGGCCACGAACTGCAACCTTGCAGGTACCTCCCAGGTCCCCGGCCCAACGAAAGCCCCCAGACCAAAATTGAGAGGGGCTGCTTGCAAGCCCCCTGGGGACCCTCCAGGCCAGCTATTTCTTTGGGTCCTGGCTCCTTCGGTTTGGGAGCTGTTGCTGCAGTTGGGCATGTTGGCCGGAGAGTGCTTCTCGGGCTGCGAACTGCAACCTTGCAGGTAGCTCCCAGGTTCCCAGCCCAACGAAAGCCCCCAGACCCAAATGGAGAGGGGCTGCTTGGGGGCCCCCTGGGGACTCTTCAGGACAGCTAGGTCTTTGGGTCCTGGCTCCTTCGGTTTGGGAGCTGTTGCTGGACGTTTGGCATGATGGCCGTAGAGTGCTTCTCGGGCCGCGAACTGCAACCTTGCAGACACCTCCCAGGTTCCCGGCCCAACGAAAGCCCCCAGACCCAAATGGAGAGGAGCACCTTGCGGGCCCCCTGGGGACACTCCAGGCCAGCTAGGTCTTTGGGTCCTGGCTCCTTCGGTTTGGGAGCTGTTGCTGCAGTTGGGCATGTTGACCGGAGAGTGCTTCTCGGGCTGCGAACTGCAACCTTGCAGGTACCTCCCATGTCCCCGGCCCAACGAAAGCCCCCAGACCCAAATGGAGAGGGGCTGCTTGGGGGCCCCCAGGGGGCCCTTCAGGCCAGCTAGGTCTTTGGGTCCTGGCTCCTTCGGTTTGGGAGCTGTTGCTGGACGTTGGGCATGTTGGCCGGAGAGTGCTTCTCGGGCTGCGAACTGCAACCTTGCAGGTACCTCCCAGGTTCCCGGCCCAACGAAAGCCCCCAGACCCAAATGGAGAGGGGCTGCTTGGGGGCCCCCTGGGGCCTCTTCAGGCCAGCTAGGTCTTTGGGTCCTGGCTCCTTCGGTTTGGGAGCTGTTGCTGGACGTTGGGCATGTTGGCCGGAGAGTGCTTCTCGGGCCGTGAACTGCAACCTTGCAGGTAGCACCCAGGTTCCCAGCCCAACGAAAGCCCCCAGACCCAAATTGAGAGGGGCTGCTTGGGGGCCCCCTGGGGCCCCTTCAGGCCAGCTAGGTCTTTGGGTCCTGGCTCCTTCGGTTTGGGAGCTGTTGCTGGACGTTGGGCATGTTGGCCGGAGAGTGCTTCTCGGGCTGCGAACTGCAACCTTGCAGGTACCTCCCAGGTCCCAGGCCCAACGAAAGCCCCCAGACCCAAATGGAGAGGGGCTGCTTGGGGGCACCCTGGGGCCCCTTCAGTCCAGCTAGGTCTTTGGGTCCTGGCTCCTTCGGATTTGGAGCTGTTGCTGGACGTTGGGCATGTTGACCGGAGAGTGCTTCTCGGGCTGCGAACTGCAACCTTGCAGGTACCTCCCAGGTCCCCGGCCCAACGAAAGCCCCCAGACCCAAATGGAGAGGGGCTGCTTGGGGGCCCCCTGGGGGCCCTTCAGGCCAGCTAGGTCTTTGGGTCCTGGCTCCTTCGGTTTGGGAGCTGTTGCTGCAGTTGGGCATGTTTTCCGGAGAGTGGTTCTCGGGCCGTGAACTGCAACCTTGCAGGTAGCTCCCAGGTTCCCGGCCCAACGAAAGCCCCCAGACCCAAATGGAGAGGGGCTGCTTGGGGGCCCCCTGGGGGCCCTTCAGGCCAGCTAGGTCTTTGGGTCCTGGCTCCTTCGGATTGGGAGCTGTTGCTGGACGTTGGGCATGTTGGCCGGAGAGTGCTTCTCGGGCCGTGAACTGCAACCTTGCAGGTAGCACCCAGGTTCCCGGGCCAAGGAAAGCCCCCAGACCCACATGGAGAGGGGCTGCTTGGGGGCCGCTTGGGTCCCTTCAGGCCAGCTAGGTCTTTGGGTCCTGGCTCCTTCGCTTTGGGAGCTGTTGCTGCAGTTGGGCATGTTGACCGGAGAGTGCTTCTCGGGCTGTGAACTGCAACCTTGCAGGTACCTCCCAAGTCCCAGGCCCAACGAAAGCCCCCAGACCCAAATTGTGATGGGCTGCTTGGGTTCCCCCTGGGGGCCCTTCAGGCCAGCTAGGTCTTTGGGTCCTGGCTCCTTCGGTTTGGGAGCTGTTGCTGAAGTTGGGCATGTTGGCCGGAGAGTGCTTCTCGGGCTGCGAACTGCAACCTTGCAGGTACCTCCCAGGTCCCAGGCCCAACGAAAGACCCAGACCCAAATTGAGAGGGGCTGCTTGGGGGCCCCCAGGGGGCCCTTCAGGCCAGCTAGGTCTTTGGGTCCTGGCTCCTTCGGTTTGGGAGCTGTTGCTGAAGTTGGGCATGTTGGCCGGAGAGTGCTTCTCGGGCTGCGAACTGCAACCTTGCAGGTACCTCCCAGGTCCCAGGCCCAACGAAAGACCCAGACCCAAATTGAGAGGGGCTGCTTGGGGGCCCCCAGGGGGCCCTTCAGGCCAGCTAGGTCTTTGGGTCCTGGCTCCTTCGGTTTGGGAGCTGTTGCTGGACGTTGGGCATGTTGGCCGGAGAGTGCTTCTCGGGCTGCGAACTGCAACCTTGCAGGTACCTCCCAGGTTCCATGCCCAACGACAGCCCCCAGACCCAAATTGAGAGGGGCTGCTTGGGGGCCCCCTGGGGACTCTTCAGGCCAGCTAGGTCTTTGGGTCCTGGCTCCTTCGGTTTGGGAGCTGTTGCTGGACGTTGGGCATGTTGGCCGGAGAGTGCTTCTCGGGCTGCGAACTGCAACCTTGCAGGTACCTCCCATGTCCCCGGCCCAACGAAAGCCCCCAGACCCAAATGGAGAGGGGCTGCTTGGGGGCCCCCTGGGGGCCCTTCAGGCCAGCTAGGTCTTTGGGTCCTGGCTCCTTCGGATTGGGAGCTGTTGCTGGACGTTGGGCATGTTGACCGGAGAGTGCTTCTCGGGCTGCGAACTGCAACCTTGCAGGTACCTCCCAGGTCCCAGGCCCAACGACAGCCCCCAGATCCAAATTGAGAGGGGCTGCTTGGGGGCCCCCTGGTGCCCCTTCAGGCCAGCTAGGTCTTTGGGTCCTGGCTCCTTCGGATTGGGAGCTGTTGCTGCAGTTGGGCATGTTGGCCGGAGAGTGCTTCTCGGGCCGCGAACTGAAACCTTGCAGGTAGCTCCCAGGTTCCATGCCCAACGAAAGCCCCCAGACCCAAATGGAGAGGGGCTGCTTGGGGGCCCCCTGGGGGCCCTTCAGGCCAGCTAGGTCTTTGGGTCCCGGCTCCTTCGGTTTGGGAGCTGTTGCTGGACGTTGGGCATGTTGGCCGGAGAGTGCTTCTCGGGCCGTGAACTGCAACCTTGCAGGTAGCACCCAGGTTCCCGGGCCAAGGAAAGCCCCCAGACCCACATGGAGAGGGGCTGCTTGGGGGCCGCTTGGGGCCCCTTCAGGCCAGCTAGGTCTTTGGGTCCTGGCTCCTTCGCTTTGGGAGCTGTTGCTGCAGTTGGGCATGTTGACCGGAGAGTGCTTCTCGGGCTGCGAACTGCAACCTTGCAGGTACCTCCCAGGTTCCCGGCCCAACGAAAGCCCCCAGACCCAAATGGAGAGGGGCTGCTTGGGGGCCCCCTGGGGGCCCTTCAGGCCAGCTAGGTCTTTGGGTCCTGGCTCCTTCGGTTTGGGAGCTGTTGCTGCAGTTGGGCATGTTGGCCGGAGAGTGCTTCTCGGGCCGCGAACTGCAACCTTGCAGGTAGCTCCCAGGTTCCATGCCCAACGAAAGCCCCCAGACCCAAATGGAGAGGGGCTGCTTGGGGGCACCCTGGGGACTCTTCAGGCCAGCTAGGTCTTTGGGTCCTGGCTCCTTGGGTTTGGGAGCTGTTGCTGGACGTTGGGCATGATGGCCGGAAAGTGCTTCTCGAGCCGCGAACTGCAACCTTGCAGGCACCTCCCAGGTCCCCGGCCCAACGAAAGCCCCCAGACCCAAATGGAGAGGGGCTGTTTGGGGGCCCCCTGGGGCCCCTTCAGGCCAGCTAGGTCTTTGGGTCCTGGCTCCTTCGGTTTGGGAGCTGTTGCTGGACGTTGGGAATGTTGACCGGAGAGTGCTTCTCGGGCTGCGAACTGCAACCTTGCAGGTACCTCCCAGGTCCCAGGCCCAACGAAAGCCCCCAGACCCAAATTGTGATGGGCTGCTTGGGTTCCCCCTGGGGGCCCTTCAGGCCAGCTAGGTCTTTGGGTCCTGGCTCCTTCGCTTTGGGAGCTGTTGCTGGACGTTGGGCATGTTGACCGGAGAGTGCTTCTCGGGCTGCGAACTGCAACCTTGCAGGTACCTCCCAGATCCCCGGCCCAACGAAAGCCCCCAGACCCAAATGGAGAGGGGCTGCTTGGGGGCCCCCTGTGGCCCCTTCAGGCCAGCTAGGTCTTTGGGTCCTGGCTCCTTCGATTTGGGAGCTGTTGCTGCAGTTGGGCATGTTGACCGGAGAGTGGTTCTCGGGCCGCGAACTGCAACCTTGCAGGTACCTCCCAGGTTCCATGCCCAACGAAAGCCCCCAGACCCAAATGGAGAGGGGCTGCTTGGGGGCCCCCTGGGGGCCCTTCAGGCCAGCTAGGTCTTTGGGTCCTGGCTCCTTCGGATTGGGAGCTGTTGCTGCAGTTGAGCATGTTGGCCGGAGAGTGCTTCTCGGGCCGCGAACTGCAACCTTGCAGGTAGCTCCCAGGTTCCATGCCCAACGAAAGCCCCCAGACCCAAATGGAGAGGGGCTGCTTGGGGGCCCCCTGGGGGCCCTTCAGGCCAGCTAGGTCTTTGGGTCCTGGCTCCTTCGGTTTGGGAGCTGTTGCTGCAGTTGGGCATGTTGACCGGAGAGTGCTTCTCGGGCCGCGAACTGCAACATTGCAGGTACCTCCCAGGTCCCCGGCCCAACGAAAGCCCCCAGACCAAAATTGAGAGGGGCTGCTTGCGGGCCCCCAAGGGACCCTCCAGGCCAGCTATTTCTTTGGGTCCTGGCTCCTTCGGTTTGGGAGCTGTTGCTGCAGTTGGGCATGTTGGCCGGAGAGTGCTTCTCGGGCTGCGAACTGCAACCTTGCTGGTTGCTCCCAGGTTCCCAGCCCAACGAAAGCCCCCAGACCCAAATGGAGAGGGGCTGCTTGGGGGCCCCCTGGGGACTCTTCAGGACAGCTAGGTCTTTGGGTCCTGGCTCCTTCGGTTTGGGAGCTGTTGCTGGACGTTGGGCATGTTGACCGGAGAGTGCTTCTCGGGCTGCGAACTGCAACCTTGCAGGTACCTCCCATGTCCCCGGCCCAACGTAAGCCCCCAGATCCAAATTGAGAGGGGCTGCTTGCGAGCCCCCTGGGGGCACTTCAGGCCAGCTAGGTCTTTGGGTCCTGGCTCCTTCGGTTTGGGAGCTGTTGCTGGACGTTGGGCATGTTGGCCGGAGAGTGCTTCTCGGGCTGCGAACTGCAACCTTGCAGGTACCTCCCAGGTTCCATGCCCAACGAAAGGCACCAGACCCAAATTGAGAGGGGCTGTTTGGGGGCCCCCTGGGGACCCTCCAGGCCAGCTAGGTCTTTGGGTCCTGGCTCCTTCGGTTTGGGAGCTGTTGCTTCAGTTGGGCATGTTGGCCGGAGAGTGCTTCTCGGGCCGCGAACTGCAACCTTGCAGGTAGCTCCCAGGTCCCCGGCCCAACGAAAGCCCCCAGACCCAAATGGAGAGGGGCTGCTTGGGGGCCCCCTGGGGCCCCTTCAGGCCAGCTAGGTCTTTGGGTCCTGGCTCCTTCGGATTGGGAGCTGTTGCTGGACGTTGGGCATGTTGACCGGAGAGTGCTTCTCGGGCTGCGAACTGCAACCTTGCAGGTACGTCCCAGGTCCCCGGCCCAACGAAAGCCCCCAGACCCAAATGGAGAGGGGCTGCTTGGGGCCCCCCTGGGGGCCCTTCAGGCCAGCTAGGTCTTTGGGTCCTGGCTCCTTCGGTTTGGGAGCTGTTGCTGCAGTTGGGCATGTTGGCCGGAGAGTGCTTCTCGGGCCGCGAACTGAAACCTTGCAGGTAGCTCCCAGGTTCCCGGCCCAACGAAAGCCCCCAGACCCAAATTGAGAGGGGCTGCTTGGGGGCCCCCTGGGGGCCCTTCAGGCCAGCTAGGTCTTTGGGTCCTGGCTCCTTCGGTTTGGGAGCTGTTGCTGGACGTTTGGCATGTTGGCCGGAGAGTGCTTCTCGGGCCGTGAACTGCAACCTTGCAGGTAGCACCCAGGTTCCCGGGCCAAGGAAAGCCCCCAGACCCACATGGAGAGGGGCTGCTTGGTGGCCGCTTGGGGCCCCTTCAGGCCAGCTAGGTCTTTGTGTCCTGGCTCCTTCGCTTTGGGAGCTGTTGCTGCAGTTGGGCATGTTGACCGGAGAGTGCTTCTCGGGCTGCGAACTGCAACCTTGCAGGTACCTCCCAGGTCCCAGGCCCAACGAAAGCCCCCAGACCCAAATTGTGATGGGCTGCTTGGGTTCCACCTGGGGGCCCTTCAGGCCAGCTAGGTCTTTGGGTCCTGGCTCCTTCGATTTGGGAGCTGTTGCTGGACGTTGGGCATGTTGACCGGAGAGTGCTTCTCAGGCTGCGAACTGCAACCTTGCAGGTACGTCCCAGGTCCCCGGCCCAACGAAAGCCCCCAGACCCAAATGGAGAGGGGCTGCTTGGGGGCCCCCTGTGGCCCCTTCAGGCCAGCTAGGTCTTTGGGTCCTGGCTCCTTCGGTTTGGGAGCTGTTGCTGCAGTTGGGCATGTTGGCCGGAGAGTGGTTCTCGGGCCGTGAACTGCAACCTTGCAGGTACCTCCCAGGTTCCATGCCCAACGAAAGCCCCCAGACCCAAATGGAGAGGGGCTGTTTGGGGGCCCCCTGGGGACTCTTCAGGCCAGCTAGGTCTTTGGGTCCTGGCTCCTTCGGTTTGGGAGCTGTTGCTGGACGTTGGGCATGATGGCCGGAAAGTGCTTTTCGGGCCGCGAACTGCAACCTTGCAGGCACCTCCCAGGTTCCCGGCCCAACGAAAGCCCCCAGACCCAAATGGAGAGGGGCTGTTTGGGGGCCCCCTGGGGCCCCTTCAGGCCAGCTAGGTCTTTGGGTCCTGGCTCCTTCGGTTTGGGAGCTGTTGCTGGACGTTGGGCATGTTGACCGGAGAGTGCTTCTCGGGCTGCGAACTTCAACCTTGCAGGTACCTCCCAGGTTCCATGCCCAACGAAAGCCCCCAGATCCAAATTGAGAGGGGCTGTTTGGGGGCCCCCTGGGGACTCTTCAGGCCAGCTAGGTCTTTGGGTCCTGGCTCCTTCGGTTTGGGAGCTGTTGCTGGACGTTGGGCATGTTGGCCGGAGACTGCTTCTCGGGCTGCGAACTGCAACCTTGCAGGTACCTCCCAGGTTCCCGGCCCAACGAAAGCCCCCAGACCCAAATTGTGATGCGCTGTTTGGGGGCCCCCTGGGAGCCCTTCAGGCCAGCTAGGTCTTTGGGTCCTGGCTCCTTCGGTTTGGGAGCTGTTTCTGCAGTTGGGCATGTTGACCGGAGAGTGCTTCTCGGGCTGCGAACTGCAACCTTGCAGGTAGCTCCCAGGTTCCCAGCCCAACGAAAGCCCCCAGACCCAAATTGAGAGGGGCTGCTTGGGGGCCCCCTGGGGACTCTTCAGGACAGCTAGGTCTTTGGGTCCTGGCTCCTTCGGTTTGGGAGCTGTTGCTGGACGTTTGGCATGATGGCCGTAGAGTGCTTCTCGGGCCGCGAACTGCAACCTTGCAGACACCTCCCATGTTCCCGGCCCAACGAAAGCCCCCAGACCCAAATGGAGAGGAGCTCCTTGCGGGCCCCCTGGGGACACTCCAGGCCAGCTAGGTCTTTGGGTCCTGGATCCTTCGGTTTGGGAGCTGTTGCTGCAGTTGGGCATGTTGACCGGAGAGTGCTTCTCGGGCTGCGAACTGCAACCTTGCAGGTACCTCCCAGGTTCCATGCCCAACGAAAGCCCCCAGACCCAAATGGAGAGGGGCTGCTTGGGGGCCCCCAGGGGGCCCTTCAGGCCAGCTAGGTCTTTGGGTCCTGGCTCCTTCGGTTTGGGAGCTGTTGCTGCAGTTGGGCATGTTGGCCGGAGAGTGCTTCTCGGGCCGCGAACTGCAACCTTGCAGGTAGCTCCCAGGTTCCATGCCCAACGAAAGCCCCCAGACCCAAATGGAGAGGGGCTGCTTGGGTGCCCACTGGGGGCCCTTCAGGCCAGCTAGGAATTTGGGTCCTGGCTCCTTCGGTTTGGGAGCTGTTGCTGGTCGTTGGGCATGTTGGCCGGAGAGTGCTTCTCGGGCTGCGAACTGCAACCTTGCAGGTACCTCCCAGGTCCCCGGCCCAACGAAAGCCCCCAGACCCAAATGGAGAGGGGCTGCTTGGGGGCCCCCTGGGGGCCCTTCAGGCCAGCTAGGTCTTTGGGTCCTGGCTCCTTCGGTTTGGGAGCTGTTGCTGGACATTGGGCATGTTGACCGGAGAGTGCTTTTCGGGCTGCGAACTGCAACCTTGCAGGTACCTCCCAGGTCCACGGCCCAAAGTAAGCCCCCAGATCCAAATTGAGAGGGGCTGCTTGCGGGCCCCCTGGGGGCCCTTCAGGCCAGCTAGGTCTTTGGGTCCTGGCTCCTTCGGTTTGGGAGCTGTTGCTGCAGTTGGGCATGTTGGCCGGAGAGTGCTTCTCGGGCCGTGAACTGCAACCTTGCAGGTACCTCCCAGGTTCCCAGCCCAACGAAAGCCCCCAGACCCAAATGGAGAGGGGCTGCTTGGGGGCCCCCTGGGGCCCCTTCAGGCCAGCTAGGTCTTTGGGTCCTGGCTCCTTCGGTTTGGGAGCTGTTGCTGGACGTTCGGCATGATGACCGGAGAGTGCTTCTCGGGCTGCGAACTGCAACCTTGCAGGTACCTCCCAGGTCCCCGGCCCAACGAAAGCCCCCAGACCCAAATGGAGAGGGGCTGCTTGGGGGCCTCCTGGGGGCCCTTCAGGCCAGCTAGGTCTTTGGGTCCTGGCTCCTTCGGTTTGGGAGCTGTTGCTGGACGTTGGGCATGTTGGCCGGAGAGTGCTTCTCAGGCTGCGAACTGTAACCTTGCAGGTACCTCCCAGGTTCCCGGCCCAACGAAAGCCCCCAGACCCAAATGGAGAGGGGCTGCTTGGGGGCCCCCTTGGGACTCTTCAGGCCAGCTAGGTCTTTGGGTCCTGGCTCCTTCGGTTTGGGAGCTGTTGCTGGACGTTGGGCATGTTGGCCGGAGAGTGCTTCTCGGGCTGCGAACTGCAACCTTGCAGGTACCTCCCAGGTCCCCGGCCCAACGAAAGCCCCCAGACCCAAATGGAGAGGGGCTGCTTGGGGGCCCCCTGGGGGCCCTTCAGGCCAGCTAGGTCTTTGGGTCTTGGCTCCTTCGGTTTGGGAGCTGTTGCTGGACATTGGGCATGTTGACCGGAGAGTGCTTTTCGGGCTGCGAACTGCAACCTTGCAGGTACCTCCCAGGTCACAGGCCCAAAGTAAGCCCCCAGATCCAAATTGAGAGGGGCTGCTTGCGGGCCCCCTGGGGGCCCTTCAGGCCAGCTAGGTCTTTGGGTCCTAGCTCCTTCGGTTTGGGAGCTGTTGCTGCAGTTGGGCATGTTGGCCGGAGAGTGCTTCTCGGGCCGCGAACTGCAACCTTGCAGGTAGCTCCCAGGTTCCATGCCCAACGAAAGCCCCCAGACCCAAATTGAGAGGGGCTGTTTGGGGGCCCCCTAGGGACTCTTCAGGCCAGCTATTTCTTTGGGTCCTGGCTCCTTCGGTTTGGGAGCTGTTGCTGGACGTTGGGCATGTTGACCGGAGAGTGCTTCTCGGGCTGCGAACTGCAACCTTGCAGGTACCTCCCAGGTCACAGGCCCAACGACAGCCCCCAGATCCAAATTGAGAGGGGCTGCTTGGGGGCCCCCTGAGGGCCCTTCAGGCCAGCTAGGTCTTTGGGTCCTGGCTCCTTCGGTTTGGGAGCTGTTGCTGCAGTTGGGCATTATGGCCGGAGAGTGCTTCTCGGGCCGTGAACTGCAACCTTGCAGGTAGCTCCCAGGTTCCCAGCCCAACGAAAGCCCCCAGACCCAAATGGAGAGGGGCTGCTTGGGGGCCCCTTGGGGCCCCTTCAGGCCAGCTAGGTCTTTGGCTCCTGGCTCCTTCGGTTTGGGAGCTGTTGCTGGACGTTCGGCATGATGACCGGAGAGTGCTTCTCGGGCTGCGAACTGCAACCTTGCAGGTACCTCCCATGTCCCCGGCCCAACGAAAGCCCCCAGACCCAAATGGAGAGGGGCTGCTTGGGGGCCCCCTGGGGGCCCTTCAGGCCAGCTAGGTCTTTGGGTCCTGGCTCCTTCGGTTTGGGAGCTGTTGCTGGACGTTGGGCATGTTGACCGGAGAGTGCTTCTCAGGCTGCGAACTGTAACCTTGCAGGTACCTCCCAGGTTCCATGCCCAACGAAAGCCCCCAGACCCAAATGGAGAGGGGCTGCTTGGGGGCCCCCTTGGGACTCTTCAGGCCAGCTAGGTCTTTGGGTCCTGGCTCCTTCGGTTTGGGAGCTGTTGCTGGACGTTGGGCATGTTGGCCGGAGAGTGCTTCTCGGGCTGCGAACTGCAACCTTGCAGGTACCTCCCAGGTCCCCGGCCCAACGAAAGCCCCCAGACCAAAATTGAGAGGGGCTGCTTGTGGGCCCCCTGGGGACCCTCCAGGCAAGCTAGGTCTTTGGGTCCTGGCTCCTTCGGTTTGGGAGCTGTTTCTGCAGTTGTGCATGTTGGCCGGAGAGTGCTTCTCGGGCCGCGAACTGCAACCTTGCAGGTACCTCCCAGGTTCCATGCCCAACGAAAGCCCCCAGACCCAAATGGAGAGGGGCTGCTTGGGGGCCCCCTGGGGACTCTTCAGGACAGCTAGGTCTTTGGGTCCTGGCTCCTTTGGTTTGGGAGCTGTTGCTGGACGTTGGGCATGATGGCCGGAGAGTGCTTCTCGGGCCGCGAACTGCAACCTTGCAGACACCTCCCAGGTTCCCGGCCCAACGAAAGCCCCCAGACCAAAATTGAGAGGGGCTGCTTGCGGGCACCCTGGGGACACTCCAGGCCAGCTAGGTCTTTGGGTCCTGGCTCCTTCGGATTGGGAGCTGTTGCTGGACGTTGGGCATCTTGACCGGAGAGTGCTTCTCGGGCTGCGAACTGCAACCTTGCAGGTACCTCCCAGGTCCCAGGCCCAACGAAAGCCCCCAGACCCAAATGGAGAGGTGCTGCTTGGGGCCCCCCTGGGGGCCCTTCAGGCCAGCTAGGTCTTTGGGTCCTGGCTCCTTCGCTTTGGGAGCTGTTGCTGGACGTTGGGCATGTTGACCGGAGAGTGCTTCTCGGGCTGCGAACTGCAACCTTGCAGGTACCTCCCAGATCCCCGGCCCAACGAAAGCCCCCAGACCCAAATGGAGAGGGGCTGCTTGGGGGCCCCCTGGGGGCCCTTCAGGCCAGCTAGGTCTTTGGGTCCTGGCTCCTTCGATTTGGGAGCTGTTGCTGCAGTTGGGCATGTTGGCCGGAGAGTGGTTCTCGGGCCGCGAACTGCAACCTTGCAGGTACCTCCCAGGTTCCATGCCCAACGAAAGCCCCCAGACCCAAATGGAGAGGGGCTGCTTGGGGGCCCCCTGGGGGCCCTTCAGGCCAGCTAGGTCTTTGGGTCCTGGCTCCTTCGGATTGGGAGCTGTTGCTGCAGTTGAGCATGTTGGCCGGAGAGTGCTTCTCGGGCCGCGAACTGCAACCTTGCAGGTAGCTCCCAGGTTCCATGCCCAACGAAAGCCCCCAGACCCAAATGGAGAGGGGCTGCTTGGGTGCCCCCTGGGGGCCCTTCAGGCCAGCTAGGTCTTTGGGTCCTGGCTCCTTCGGTTTGGGAGCTGTTGCTGCAGTTGGGCATGTTGACCGGAGAGTGCTTCTCGGGCCGCGAACTGCAACATTGCAGGTACCTCCCAGGTCCCCGGCCCAACGAAAGCCCCCAGACCAAAATTGAGAGGGGCTGCTTGCGGGCCCCCAAGGGACCCTCCAGGCCAGCTATTTCTTTGGGTCCTGGCTCCTTCGGTTTGGGAGCTGTTGCTGCAGTTGGGCATGTTGGCCGGAGAGTGCTTCTCGGGCTTCGAACTGCAACCTTGCTGGTTGCTCCCAGGTTCCCAGCCCAACGAAAGCCCCCAGACCCAAATGGAGAGGGGCTGCTTGGGGGCCCCCTGGGGACTCTTCAGGACAGCTAGGTCTTTGGGTCCTGGCTCCTTCGGTTTGGGAGCTGTTGCTGGACGTTGGGCATGTTGACCGGAGAGTGCTTCTCGGGCTGCGAACTGCAACCTTGCAGGTACCTCCCATGTCCCCGGCCCAACGTAAGCCCCCAGATCCAAATTGAGAGGGGCTGCTTGCGAGCCCCCTGGGGGCACTTCAGGCCAGCTAGGTCTTTGGGTCCTGGCTCCTTCGGTTTGGGAGCTGTTGCTGGACGTTGGGCATGTTGGCCGGAGAGTGCTTCTCGGGCTGCGAACTGCAACCTTGCAGGTACCTCCCAGGTTCCATGCCCAACGAAAGGCACCAGACCCAAATTGAGAGGGGCTGTTTGGGGGCCCCCTGGGGACCCTCCAGGCCAGCTAGGTCTTTGGGTCCTGGCTCCTTCGGTTTGGGAGCTGTTGCTGGACGTTGGGCATGTTGGCCGGAGAGTGCTTCTCGGGCCGCGAACTGCAACCTTGCAGGTAGCTCCCAGGTCCCCGGCCCAACGAAAGCCCCCAGACCCAAATGGAGAGGGGCTGCTTGGGGGCCCCCTGGGGCCCCTTCAGGCCAGCTAGGTCTTTGGGTCCTGGCTCCTTCGGATTGGGAGCTGTTGCTGGACGTTGGGCATGTTGACCGGAGAGTGCTTCTCGGGCTGCGAACTGCAACCTTGCAGGTACGTCCCAGGTCCCCGGCCCAACGAAAGCCCCCAGACCCAAATGGAGAGGGGCTGCTTGGGGCCCCCCTGGGGGCCCTTCAGGCCAGCTAGGTCTTTGGGTCCTGGCTCCTTCGGTTTGGGAGCTGTTGCTGCAGTTGGGCATGTTGGCCGGAGAGTGCTTCTCGGGCCGCGAACTGAAACCTTGCAGGTAGCTCCCAGGTTCCCGGCCCAACGAAAGCCCCCAGACCCAAATTGAGAGGGGCTGCTTGGGGGCCCCCTGGGGGCCCTTCAGGCCAGCTAGGTCTTTGGGTCCTGGCTCCTTCGGTTTGGGAGCTGTTGCTTCAGTTGGGCATGTTGGCCGGAGAGTGCTTCTCGGTCCGTGAACTGCAACCTTGCAGGTAGCACCCAGGTTCCCGGGCCAAGGAAAGCCCCCAGACCCACATGGAGAGGGGCTGCTTGGTGGCCGCTTGGGGCCCCTTCAGGCCAGCTAGGTCTTTGTGTCCTGGCTCCTTCGCTTTGGGAGCTGTTGCTGCAGTTGGGCATGTTGACCGGAGAGTGCTTCTCGGGCTGCGAACTGCAACCTTGCAGGTACCTCCCAGGTCCCAGGCCCAACGAAAGCCCCCAGACCCAAATTGTGATGGGCTGCTTGGGTTCCACCTGGGGGCCCTTCAGGCCAGCTAGGTCTTTGGGTCCTGGCTCCTTCGATTTGGGAGCTGTTGCTGGACGTTGGGCATGTTGACCGGAGAGTGCTTCTCAGGCTGCGAACTGCAACCTTGCAGGTACGTCCCAGGTCCCCGGCCCAACGAAAGCCCCCAGACCCAAATGGAGAGGGGCTGCTTGGGGGCCCCCTGTGGCCCCTTCAGGCCAGCTAGGTCTTTGGGTCCTGGCTCCTTCGGTTTGGGAGCTGTTGCTGCAGTTGGGCATGTTGGCCGGAGAGTGGTTCTCGGGCCGTGAACTGCAACCTTGCAGGTACCTCCCAGGTTCCATGCCCAACGAAAGCCCCCAGACCCAAATGGAGAGGGGCTGTTTGGGGGCCCCCTGGGGACTCTTCAGGCCAGCTAGGTCTTTGGGTCCTGGCTCCTTCGGTTTGGGAGCTGTTGCTGGACGTTGGGCATGATGGCCGGAAAGTGCTTTTCGGGCCGCGAACTGCAACCTTGCAGGCACCTCCCAGGTTCCCGGCCCAACGAAAGCCCCCAGACCCAAATGGAGAGGGGCTGTTTGGGGGCCCCCTGGGGCCCCTTCAGGCCAGCTAGGTCTTTGGGTCCTGGCTCCTTCGGTTTGGGAGCTGTTGCTGGACGTTGGGCATGTTGACCGGAGAGTGCTTCTCGGGCTGCGAACTTCAACCTTGCAGGTACCTCCCAGGTTCCATGCCCAACGAAAGCCCCCAGACCCAAATTGAGAGGGGCTGTTTGGGGGCCCCCTGGGGACTCTTCAGGCCAGCTAGGTCTTTGGGTCCTGGCTCCTTCGGTTTGGGAGCTGTTGCTGGACGTTGGGCATGTTGGCCGGAGACTGCTTCTCGGGCTGCGAACTGCAACCTTGCAGGTACCTCCCAGGTTCCCGGCCCAACGAAAGCCCCCAGACCCAAATTGTGATGCGCTGTTTGGGGGCCCCCTGGGAGCCCTTCAGGCCAGCTAGGTCTTTGGGTCCTGGCTCCTTCGGTTTGGGAGCTGTTTCTGCAGTTGGGCATGTTGACCGGAGAGTGCTTCTCGGGCTGCGAACTGCAACCTTGCAGGTAGCTCCCAGGTTCCCAGCCCAACGAAAGCCCCCAGACCCAAATTGAGAGGGGCTGCTTGGGGGCCCCCTGGGGACTCTTCAGGACAGCTAGGTCTTTGGGTCCTGGCTCCTTCGGTTTGGGAGCTGTTGCTGGACGTTTGGCATGATGGCCGTAGAGTGCTTCTCGGGCCGCGAACTGCAACCTTGCAGACACCTCCCATGTTCCCGGCCCAACGAAAGCCCCCAGACCCAAATGGAGAGGAGCTCCTTGCGGGCCCCCTGGGGACACTCCAGGCCAGCTAGGTCTTTGGGTCCTGGATCCTTCGGTTTGGGAGCTGTTGCTGCAGTTGGGCATGTTGACCGGAGAGTGCTTCTCGGGCTGCGAACTGCAACCTTGCAGGTACCTCCCAGGTTCCATGCCCAACGAAAGCCCCCAGACCCAAATGGAGAGGGGCTGCTTGGGGGCCCCCAGGGGGCCCTTCAGGCCAGCTAGGTCTTTGGGTCCTGGCTCCTTCGGTTTGGGAGCTGTTGCTGCAGTTGGGCATGTTGGCCGGAGAGTGCTTCTCGGGCCGCGAACTGCAACCTTGCAGGTAGCTCCCAGGTTCCATGCCCAACGAAAGCCCCCAGACCCAAATGGAGAGGGGCTGCTTGGGTGCCCACTGGGGGCCCTTCAGGCCAGCTAGGAATTTGGGTCCTGGCTCCTTCGGTTTGGGAGCTGTTGCTGGTCGTTGGGCATGTTGGCCGGAGAGTGCTTCTCGGGCTGCGAACTGCAACCTTGCAGGTACCTCCCAGGTCCCCGGCCCAACGAAAGCCCCCAGACCCAAATGGAGAGGGGCTGCTTGGGGGCCCCCTGGGGGCCCTTCAGGCCAGCTAGGTCTTTGGGTCTTGGCTCCTTCGGTTTGGGAGCTGTTGCTGGACATTGGGCATGTTGACCGGAGAGTGCTTTTCGGGCTGCGAACTGCAACCTTGCAGGTACCTCCCAGGTCCACGGCCCAAAGTAAGCCCCCAGATCCAAATGGAGAGGGGCTGCTTGCGGGCCCCCTGGGGGCCCTTCAGGCCAGCTAGGTCTTTGGGTCCTGGCTCCTTCGGTTTGGGAGCTGTTGCTGCAGTTGGGCATGTTGGCCGGAGAGTGCTTCTCGGGCCGTGAACTGCAACCTTGCAGGTACCTCCCAGGTTCCCAGCCCAACGAAAGCCCCCAGACCCAAATGGAGAGGGGCTGCTTGGGGGCCCCCTGGGGCCCCTTCAGGCCAGCTAGGTCTTTGGGTCCTGGCTCCTTCGGTTTGGGAGCTGTTGCTGGACGTTCGGCATGATGACCGGAGAGTGCTTCTCGGGCTGCGAACTGCAACCTTGCAGGTACCTCCCAGGTCCCCGGCCCAACGAAAGCCCCCAGACCCAAATGGAGAGGGGCTGCTTGGGGGCCTCCTGGGGGCCCTTCAGGCCAGCTAGGTCTTTGGGTCCTGGCTCCTTCGGTTTGGGAGCTGTTGCTGGACGTTGGGCATGTTGGCCGGAGAGTGCTTCTCAGGCTGCGAACTGTAACCTTGCAGGTACCTCCCAGGTTCCCGGCCCAACGAAAGCCCCCAGACCCAAATGGAGAGGGGCTGCTTGGGGGCCCCCTTGGGACTCTTCAGGCCAGCTAGGTCTTTGGGTCCTGGCTCCTTCGGTTTGGGAGCTGTTGCTGGACGTTGGGCATGTTGGCCGGAGAGTGCTTCTCGGGCTGCGAACTGCAACCTTGCAGGTACCTCCCAGGTCCCCGGCCCAACGAAAGCCCCCAGACCCAAATGGAGAGGGGCTGCTTGGGGGCCCCCTGGGGGCCCTTCAGGCCAGCTAGGTCTTTGGGTCTTGGCTCCTTCGGTTTGGGAGCTGTTGCTGGACATTGGGCATGTTGACCGGAGAGTGCTTTTCGGGCTGCGAACTGCAACCTTGCAGGTACCTCCCAGGTCACAGGCCCAAAGTAAGCCCCCAGATCCAAATTGAGAGGGGCTGCTTGCGGGCCCCCTGGGGGCCCTTCAGGCCAGCTAGGTCTTTGGGTCCTGGCTCCTTCGGTTTGGGAGCTGTTGCTGCAGTTGGGCATGTTGGCCGGAGAGTGCTTCTCGGGCCGCGAACTGCAACCTTGCAGGTAGCTCCCAGGTTCCATGCCCAACGAAAGCCCCCAGACCCAAATTGAGAGGGGCTGTTTGGGGGCCCCCTAGGGACTCTTCAGGCCAGCTATTTCTTTGGGTCCTGGCTCCTTCGGTTTGGGAGCTGTTGCTGGACGTTGGGCATGTTGACCGGAGAGTGCTTCTCGGGCTGCGAACTGCAACCTTGCAGGTACCTCCCAGGTCACAGGCCCAACGACAGCCCCCAGATCCAAATTGAGAGGGGCTGCTTGGGGGCCCCCTGAGGGCCCTTCAGGCCAGCTAGGTCTTTGGGTCCTGGCTCCTTCGGTTTGGGAGCTGTTGCTGCAGTTGGGCATTATGGCCGGAGAGTGCTTCTCGGGCCGTGAACTGCAACCTTGCAGGTAGCTCCCAGGTTCCCAGCCCAACGAAAGCCCCCAGACCCAAATGGAGAGGGGCTGCTTGGGGGCCCCTTGGGGCCCCTTCAGGCCAGCTAGGTCTTTGGCTCCTGGCTCCTTCGGTTTGGGAGCTGTTGCTGGACGTTCGGCATGATGACCGGAGAGTGCTTCTCGGGCTGCGAACTGCAACCTTGCAGGTACCTCCCATGTCCCCGGCCCAACGAAAGCCCCCAGACCCAAATGGAGAGGGGCTGCTTGGGGGCCCCCTGGGGGCCCTTCAGGCCAGCTAGGTCTTTGGGTCCTGGCTCCTTCGGTTTGGGAGCTGTTGCTGGACGTTGGGCATGTTGGCCGGAGAGTGCTTCTCAGGCTGCGAACTGTAACCTTGCAGGTACCTCCCAGGTTCCATGCCCAACGAAAGCCCCCAGACCCAAATGGAGAGGGGCTGCTTGGGGGCCCCCTTGGGACTCTTCAGGCCAGCTAGGTCTTTGGGTCCTGGCTCCTTCGGTTTGGGAGCTGTTGCTGGACGTTGGGCATGTTGGCCGGAGAGTGCTTCTCGGGCTGCGAACTGCAACCTTGCAGGTACCTCCCAGGTCCCCGGCCCAACGAAAGCCCCCAGACCCAAATGGAGAGGGGCTGCTTGGGGGCCCCCTGGGGGCCCTTCAGGCCAGCTAGGTCTTTGGGTCTTGGCACCTTCGGTTTCGGAGCTGTTGCTGGACATTGGGCATGTTGACCGGAGAGTGCTTCTCGGGCTGCGAACTGCAACCTTGCAGGTACCTCCCAGGTCCACGGCCCAAAGTAAGCCCCCAGATCCAAATTGAGAGGGGCTGCTTGCGGGCCCCCTGGGGGCCCTTCAGGCCAGCTAGGTCTTTGGGTCCTGGCTCCTTCGCTTTGGGAGCTGTTGCTGCAGTTGGGCATGTTGGCCGGAGAGTGCTTCTCGGGCCGCGAACTGCAACCTTGCAAGTACCTCCCAGGTTCCATGCCCAACGAAAGCCCCCAGACCCAAATTGAGAGGGGCTGTTTGGGGGCCCCCTAGGGACTCTTCAGGCCAGCTATTTCTTTGGGTCCTGGCTCCTTCGGTTTGGGAGCTGTTGCTGGACGTTGGGCATGTTGACCGGAGAGTGCTTCTCGGGCTGCGAACTGCAACCTTGCAGGTACCTCCCAGGTCCCAGGCCCAACGACAGCCCCCAGATCCAAATTGAGAGGGGCTGCTTGGGGGCCCCCTGAGGGCCCTTCAGGCCAGCTAGGTCTTTGGGTCCTGGCTCCTTCGGTTTGGGAGCTGTTGCTGCAGTTGGGCATTATGGCCGGAGAGTGCTTCTCGGGCCGCGAACTGCAACCTTGCAGGTAGCTCCCAGGTTCCCGGCCCAACGAAATCCCCCAGATCCAAATGGAGAGGGGCTGCTTGGGGGCCCCCTGGGGGCCCTTCAGGCCAGCTAGGTCTTTGGGTCCTGGCTCCTTCGGTTTGGGAGCTGTTGCTGGACGTTGGGCATGTTGGCCAGAGAGTGGTTCTCGGGCTGCGAACTGCAACCTTGCAGGTACCTCCCAGGTCCCCAGCCCAAGGAAAGCCCCCAGACCCAAAATTGAGAGGGGCTGCTTGGGGGCCCCTTGGGGCCCCTTCAGGCCAGCTAGGTCTTTGGGTCCTGGCTCCTTCGGTTTGGGAGCTGTTTCTGCAGTTGGTCATATTGACCGGAGAGTGCTTCTCGGGCTGCGAACTGCAACCTTGCAGGATTCTCCCAGGTTCCATGCCCAACGAAAGCCCCCAGACCCAAATGGAGAGGGGCTGCTTGGGGGCCCCCTGGGGGCCCTTCAGGCCAGCTAGGTCTTTGGGTCCTGGCTCCTTCGGTTTGGGAGCTGTTGCTGGACGTTGGGCATGTTGACCGGAGAGTGCTTCTCGGGCTGCGAACTGCAACCTTGCAGGTACCTCCCAGGTCCCAGGCCCAACGACAGCCCCCAGATCCAAATTGAGAGGGGCTGCTTGCGGGCCCCCTGGGGACACTCCAGGCCAGCTAAATCTTTGGGTCCTGGCTCCTTCGGTTTGGGAGCTGTTGCTGCAGTTGGTCATGTTGGCCGGAGAGTGCTTCTCGGGCCGTGAACTGCAACCTTGCAGGGTCCCCCAAGCAGCCCTTCTCCATTTGGGTCTGGGGGCTTTCGTTGGGCGGGGAACCTGGGAGATTCATGCAAGGTTGCAGTTCGCGGCCCGAGAAGCACTCTCCGGCCAACATGCCCAACTGCAGCAACAGCTCCCAAAGCGAAGGAGCCAGGACCCAAAGACCTAGCTGGCCTGAAGGGCCCCCAGGGGGCCCCCAAGCAGCCCCTCTCAATTTGGGTCTGGGGGCTTTCGTTGGGCATGGAACCTGGGAGATTCCTGCAAGGTTGCAGTTCGCGGCCCGTGAAGCACTCTCCGGCCAACATGCCCAAATGCAGCAACAGCTCCCAAACCGAAGGAGCCAGGACCCAAAGACCTAGCTGGCCTGAAGGGCCCCCAGGGGGCCCCCAAGGAGCTCTTCTCCATTTGGGTCTGGGGGCTTTAGTTGGGCCTGGAACCTGAGAGGTACCTGCAAGGTTGCAGTTCGCGGCCGGAGAAGCACTCTCCGGCCAACATGCCCAACTGCAGCAACAGCTCCCAAACCGAAGGAGCCAGGACCCAAAGACCTAGCTGGCCTGAAGGGCCCCCAGGGGGCCCCCAAGCAGCCCCTCTCCATTTGGGTCTGGGGGCTTTCGTTGGGCCGGGAACCTGGGAGATTCCTGCAAGGTTGCAGTTCGAGGCCCGAGAAGCACTCTCCGGCCAACATGCCCAACTGCAGCAACAGCTCCCAAACCGAAGGAGCCAGGACCCAAAGACCTAGCTGGCCTGAAGGGCCCCCAGGGGGCCCCCAAGCAGCCCCTCTCCATTTGGGTCTGGGGGCTTTCGTTGGGCATGTATACCTGAGAGGTACCTGCAAGGTTGCAGTTCGCGGCCCGAGAAGCACTCTCCGGCCAACATGCTCAACTGCAGCAACAGCTCCCAAACCGAAGGAGCCAGGACCCAAAGACCTAGCTGGCCTGAAGTGCCCCAAGGGGGTCCCCAAGCAGCCCCTCTCCATTTGGGTCTGGGGGCTTTCGTTGAGCGGGGAACCCGGGAGATTCATGCAAGGTTGCAGTTCGCGGCCCGAGAAGCACTCTCCGGCCAACATGCCCAACTGCAGCAACAGCTCCCAAAGCGAAGGAGCCAGGACCCAAAGACCTAGCTGGCCTGAAGGGCCCCCAGGGGGCCCCCAAGCAGCCCCTCTCAATTTGGGTCTGGGGGCTTTCGTTGGGCCGGGAACCTGGGAGATTCCTGCAAGGTTGCAGTTCGCGGCCGGAGAAGCACTCTCCGGCCAACATGCCCAATATCCAGCAACAGCTCCCAAAGCGAAGGAGCCAGGACCCAAAGACCTAGCTGGCCTGAAGTGCCCCCAGAAGGCCACCAAGCAGCCCCTCTCCATTTGGGTCTGGGGGCTTTAGTTGGGCCGGGAACCTGGGAGGTACCTGCAAGGTTGCAGTTCGCGGCCCGAGAAGCACTCTCCGGCCAACATGCCCAACTGCAGCAACAGCTCCCAAAGCGAAGGAGCCAGGACCCAAAGACCTAGCTGGCCTGAAGTGCCCCCAGGGGGCCCCCAAGCAGCCCCTCTCCATTTGGGTCTGGGGGCTTTCGTTGGGCCGGGAACCTGGGAGGTGCCTGCAAGGTTGCAGTTCGCGGCCCAAGAAGCACTCTCCGGCCAACATGCCCAACTGCAGCAACAGCTCCCAAACCGAAGGAGCCAGGACCCAAAGACCTAGCTGGCCTGAAGGGCCCCCAGGGGGCCCCCAAGCAGCCCCTCTCAATTTGGGTCTGGGGGCTTTCGTTGGGCATGGAACCTGGGAGGTACCTGCCAGGTTGCAGTTCGCGGCCCGAGAAGCACTCTCCGGCCAACATGCCCAACTGCAGCAACAGCTCCCAAACCGAAGGAGCCAGGACCCAAAGACCTAGCTGGCCTGAAGGGCCCCCAGGGGGCCCCCAAGCAGCCCCTCTCCATTTGGGTCTGGGGGCTTTCGTTGGGCCGGGAACCTGGGAGATACCTGCAAGGTTGCAGTTCGCGGCCCGAGAAGCACTCTCCGGCCAACATGCCCAACTGCAGCAACAGCTCCCAAACCGAAGGAGCCAGGACCCAAAGACCTAGCTGGCCTGAAGGGCCCCCAGGGGGCCCCCAAGCAGCCCCTCTCCATTTGGGTCTGGGGGCTTTCGTTGGGCCGGGAACCTGGCAGGTACCTGCAAGGTTGCAGTTCGCAGCCCGAGAAGCACTCTCCGGCCAACATGCCCAACTGCAGCAACAGCTCCCAAACCGAAGGAGCCAGGACCCAAAGACCTAGCTGGCCTGAAGGGCCCCCAGGGGGCCCCCAAGCAGCCCCTCTCCATTTGGGTCTGGGGGCTTTCGTTGGGCCGGGAACCTGGGAGAATCCTGCAAGGTTGCAGTTCGCGGCCCGAGAAGCACTCTCCGGCCAACATGCCCAACTGCAGCAACAGCTCCCAAAGCGAAGGAGCCAGGACCCAAAGACCTAGCTGGCCTGAAGGGCCCCCAGGGGGCCCCCAAGCAGCCCCTCTCCATTTGGGTCTGGGGGCTTTCGTTGGGCCGGGAACCTGGGAGAATCCTGCAAGGTTGCAGTTCGCGGCCCGAGAAGCACTCTCCGGCCAACATGCCCAACTGCAGCAACAGCTCCCAAAGCGAAGGAGCCAGGACCCAAAGACCTAGCTGGCCTGAAGGGCCCCCAGGGGGCCCCCAAGCAGCCCCTCTCAATTTGGGTCTGGGGGCTTTCGTTGGGCCGGGAACCTGGGAGGTACATGCAAGGTTGCCGTTCGCGGCCCGAGAAGCACTCTCCGGCCAACATGCCCAACTGCAGCAACAGCTCCCAAACCGAAGGAGCCAGGACCCAAAGACCTAGCTGGCCTGAAGGGCCCCCAGGGGGCCCCCAAGCAGCCCCTCTCCATTTGGGTCTGGGGGCTTTTGTTGGGCCGGGAACCTGGGAGATTCCCGCAAGGTTGCAGTTCGAGGCCCGAGAAGCACTCTCCGGCCAACATGCCCAACTGCAGCAACAGCTCCCAAAGCGAAGGAGCCAGGACCCAAAGACCTAGCTGGCCTGAAGGGCCCCCAGGGGGCCCCCAAGCAGCCCCTCTCCATTTGGGTCTGGGGGCTTTTGTTGGGCCGGGAACCTGGGAGATTCCCGCAAGGTTGCAGTTCGCGGCCCGAGAAGCACTCTCCGGCCAACATGCCCAACTGCAGCAACAGCTCCCAAAGCGAAGGAGCCAGGACCCAAAGACCTAGCTGGCCTGAAGGGCCCCCAGGGGGCCCCCAAGCAGCCCCTCTCCATTTGGGTCTGGGGGCTTTCGTTGGGCATGTATACCTGAGAGGTACCTGCAAGGTTACAGTTCGCGGCCCGAGAAGCACTCTCCGGCCAACATGCCCAACTGCAGCAACAGCTCCCAAAGCGAAGGAGCCAGGACCCAAAGACCTAGCTGGCCTGAAGGGCCCCCAGGGGTCCCCCAAGCAGCCCCTCTCCATTTGGGTCTGGGGGCTTTCGTTGGGCCGGGAACCTGGGAGATTCATGCAAGGTTGCAGTTCGCGGCCCGAGAAGCACTCTCCGGCCAACATGCCCAACTGCAGCAACAGCTCCCAAACCGAAGGAGCCAGGACCCAAAGACCTAGCTGGCCTGAAGGGCCCCCAGGGGGCCACCAAGCAGCCCCTCTCAATTTGGGTCTGGGGGCTTTCGTTGGGCATGGAACCTGGGAGATTCCTGCAAGGTTGCAGTTCGCGGCCCGTGAAGCACTCTCCGGCCAACATGCCCAACTGCAGCAACAGCTCCCAATCCGAAGGAGCCAGGACCCAAAGACCTAGCTGGCCTGAAGGGCCCCCAGGGGGCCCCCAAGCAGCTCTTCTCCATTTGGGTCTGGGGGCTTTAGTTGGGCCTGGAACCTGAGAGGTACCTGCAAGGTTGCAGTTCGCGGCCGGAGAAGCACTCTCCGGCCAACATGCCCAACTGCAGCAACAGCTCCCAAACCGAAGGAGCCAGGACCCAAAGACCTAGCTGGCCTGAAGGGCCCCCAGGGGGCCCCCAAGCAGCCCCTCTCCATTTGGGTCTGGGGGCTTTCGTTGGGCCGGGAACCTGGGAGGTACCTGCAAGGTTGCAGTTCGCGGCCCGAGAAGCACTCTCCGGCCAACATGCCCAACTGCAGCAACAGCTCCCAAACCGAAGGAGCCAGGACCCAAAGACCTAGCTGGCCTGAAGGGCCCCCAGGGGGCCCCCAAGCAGCCCCTCTCAATTTGGGTCTGGGGGCTTTCGTTGGGCCGGGAACCTGGGAGAATCCTGCAAGGTTGCAGTTCGCGGCCCGAGAAGCACTCTCCGGCCAACATGCCCAACTGCAGCAACAGCTCCCAAAGCGAAGGAGCCAGGACCCAAAGACCTAGCTGGCCTGAAGGGCCCCCAGGGGGCCCCCAAGCAGCCCCTCTCCATTTGGGTCTGGGGGCTTTCGTTGGGCCGGGAACCTGGGAGAATCCTGCAAGGTTGCAGTTCGCGGCCCGAGAAGCACTCTCCGGCCAACATGCCCAACTGCAGCAACAGCTCCCAAAGCGAAGGAGCCAGGACCCAAAGACCTAGCTGGCCTGAAGGGCCCCCAGGGGGCCCCCAAGCAGCCCCTCTCAATTTGGGTCTGGGGGCTTTCGTTGGGCCGGGAACCTGGGAGGTACATGCAAGGTTGCAGTTCGCGGCCCGAGAAGCACTCTCCGGCCAACATGCCCAACTGCAGCAACAGCTCCCAAACCGAAGGAGCCAGGACCCAAAGACCTAGCTGGCCTGAAGGGCCCCCAGGGGGCCCCCAAGCAGCCCCTCTCCATTTGGGTCTGGGGGCTTTTGTTGGGCCGGGAACCTGGGAGATTCCCGCAAGGTTGCAGTTCGAGGCCCGAGAAGCACTCTCCGGCCAACATGCCCAACTGCAGCAACAGCTCCCAAAGCGAAGGAGCCAGGACACAAAGACCTAGCTGGCCTGAAGGGCCCCCAGGGGGCCCCCAAGCAGCCCCTCTCCATTTGGGTCTGGGGGCTTTCGTTGGGCATGTATACCTGAGAGGTACCTGCAAGGTTACAGTTCGCGGCCCGAGAAGCACTCTCCGGCCAACATGCCCAACTGCAGCAACAGCTCCCAAAGCGAAGGAGCCAGGACCCAAAGACCTAGCTGGCCTGAAGGGCCCCCAGGGGTCCCCCAAGCAGCCCCTCTCCATTTGGGTCTGGGGGCTTTCGTTGGGCCGGGAACCTGGGAGAATCATGCAAGGTTGCAGTTCGCGGCCCGAGAAGCACTCTCCGGCCAACATGCCCAACTGCAGCAACAGCTCCCAAACCGAAGGAGCCAGGACCCAAAGACCTAGCTGGCCTGAAGGGCCCCCAGGGGGCCCCCAAGGAACACTTCTCCATTTGGGTCTGGGGGCTTTAGTTGGGCCTGGAACCTGAGAGGTACCTGCAAGGTTGCAGTTCGCGGCCGGAGAAGCACTCTCCGGCCAACATGCCCAACTGCAGCAACAGCTCCCAAACCGAAGGAGCCAGGACCCAAAGACCTAGCTGGCCTGAAGGGCCCCCAGGGGGCCCCCAAGCAGCCCCTCTCCATTTGGGTCTGGGGGCTTTAGTTGGGCCGGGAACCTGGGAGATTCCTGCAAGGTTGCAGTTCGAGGCCCGAGAAGCACTCTCCGGCCAACATGCCCAACTGCAGCAACAGCTCCCAAACCGAATGAGCCAGGACCCAAAGACCTAGCTGGCCTGAAGGGCCCCCAGGGGGCCCCCAAGCAGCCCCTCTCCATTTGGGTCTGGGGGCTTTCGTTGGGCATGTATACCTGAGAGGTACCTGCAAGGTTACAGTTCGCGGCCCGAGAAGCACTCTCCGGCCAACATGCTCAACTGCAGCAACAGCTCCCAAACCGAAGGAGCCAGGACCCAAAGACCTAGCTGGCCTGAAGGGCCCCCAGGGGGGCCCCATGGAGCTCCTCTCCATTTGGGTCTGGGGGCTTTCGTTGGGCCTGGAACCTGGGAGGTACCTGCAAGATTGCAGTTCGCGACCGGAGAAGCATTCTCCGGCCAACATGCCCAACTGCAGCAACAGCTCCCAAAGCGAAGGAGCCAGGACCCAAAGACCTAGCTGGCCTGAAGGGCCCCCAGGGGGCCCCCAAGCAGCCCCTCTCCATTTGGGTCTGGGGGCTTTTGTTGGGCCGGGAACCTGGGAGATACCCGCAAGGTTGCAGTTCGAGTCCCGAGAAGCACTCTCCGGCCAACATGCCCAACTGCAGCAACAGCTCCCAAAGCGAAGGAGCCAGGACCCAAAGACCTAGCTGGCCAGAAGGGCCCCCAGGGGGCCCCCAAGCAGCCCCTCTCCATTTGGGTCTGGGGGCTTTCGTTGGGCATGTATACCTGAGAGGTACCTGCAAGGTTACAGTTCGCGGCCCGAGAAGCACTCTCCGGCCAACATGCCCAACTGCAGCAACAGCTCCCAAAGCGAAGGAGCCAGGACCCAAAGACCTAGCTGGCCTGAAGGGCCCCCAGGGGTCCCCCAAGCAGCCCCTCTCCATTTGGGTCTGGGGGCTTTCGTTGGGCCAGGAACCTGGGAAGTGCCTGCAAGGTTGCAGTTCGCGGCCCGAGAAGCACTCTCCGGCCAACATGCCCAACTGCAGCAACAGCTCCCAAAGCGAAGGAGCCAGGACCCAAAGACCTAGCTGGCCTGAAGGGCCCCCAGGGGGCCCCCAAGCAGCCCCTCTCAATTTGGGTCTGGGGGCTTTCGTTGGGCATGGAACCTGGGAGATTCCTGCAAGGTTGCAGTTCGCGGCCCGTGAAGCACTCTCCGGCCAACATGCCCAACTGCAGCAACAGCTCCCAAACCGAAGGAGCCAGGACCCAAAGACCTAGCTGGCCTGAAGGGCCCCCATGGGGCCCCCAAGGAGCTCTTCTCCATTTGGGTCTGGGGGCTTTTGTTGGGCCTGGAACCTGAGAGGTACCTGCAAGGTTGCAGTTCGCGGCCGGAGAAGCACTCTCCGGCCAACATGCCCAACTGCAGCAACAGCTCCCAAAGCGAAGGAGCCAGGACCCAAAGACCTAGCTGGCCTGAAGGGCCCCCAGGGGGCCCCCAAGCAGCCCCTCTCCATTTGGGTCTGGGGGCTTTCGTTGGGCCGGGAACCTGGGAGATTCCTGCAAGGTTGCAGTTCGCGGCCCGAGAAGCACTCTCCGGCCAACATGCCCAACTGCAGCAACAGCTCCCAAACCGAAGGAGCCAGGACCCAAAGACCTAGCTGGCCTGAAGGGCCCCCAGGGGGCCCCCAAGCAGCCCCTCTCCATTTGGGTCTGGGGGCTTTCTTTAGGCTGAGAACCTGGGAGATACCAGCAAGGTTGCAGTTCGCGGCCCGAGAAGCACTCTCCGGCCAACATGCCCAACTGCAGCAACAGCTCCCAAAGCGAAGGAGCCAGGACCCAAAGACCTAGCTGGCCTGAAGGGCCCCCAGGGGGCCCCCAAGCAGCCCCTCTCAATTTGGGTCTGGGGGCTTTCCTTGGGCATGGAACCTGGGAGGTACCTGCAAGGTTGCAGTTCGCGGCCGGAGAAGCACTCTCCGGCCAACATGCCCAACTGCAGCAACAGCTCCCAAACCGAAGGAGCCAGGACCCAAAGACCTAGCTGGCCTGAAGGGCCCCCAGGGGGCCCCCAAGCAGCCCCTCTCAATTTGGGTCTGGGGGCTTTCGTTGGGCCGGGAACCTGGGAGGTACCTGCAAGGTTGCAGTTCGCGGCCCGAGAAGCACTCTCCGGCCAACATGCCCAACTGCAGCAACAGCTCCCAAACCGAAGGAGCCAGGACCCAAAGACCTAGCTGGCCTGAAGGGCCCCCAGGGGGCCCCCAAGCAGCCCCTCTCCATTTGGGTCTGGGGGCTTTCGTTGGGCTGGGAACCTGGGAGCTACCTGCAAGGTTGCAGTTCGCGGCCCGAGAAGCACTCTCCGGCCAACATGCCCAACTGCAGCAACAGCTCCCAAAGCGAAGGAGCCAGGACCCAAAGACCTAGCTGGCCTGAAGGGCCCCCAGGGGGCCCCCAAGCAGCCCCTCTCCATTTGGGTCTGGGGGCTTTCGTTGGGCCGGGAACCTGGGAGGTACCTGCAAGGTTGCAGTTCGCAGCCCGAGAAGCACTCTCCGGCCAACATGCCCAACTGCAGCAACAGCTCCCAAAGCGAAGGAGCCAGGACCCAAAGACCTAGCTGGCCTGAAGGGCCCCCAGGGGGCCCCCAAGCAGCCCCTCTCCATTTGGGTCTGGGGGCTTTCTTTAGGCTGAGAACCTGGGAGATACCAGCAAGGTTGCAGTTCGCGGACCGAGAAGCACTCTCCGGCCAACATGCCCAATATCCAGCAACAGCTCCCAAAGCGAAGGAGCCAGGACCCAAAGACCTAGCTGGCCTGAAGGGCCCCCAGGGGGCCCCCAAGCAGCCCCTCTCCATTTGGGTCTGGGGGCTTTCGTTGGGCATGTATACCTGAGAGGTACCTGCAAGGTTACAGTTCGCGGCCCGAGAAGCACTCTCCGGCCAACATGCACAACTGCAGCAACAGCTCCCAAACCGAAGGAGCCAGGACCCAAAGACCTAGCTGGCCTGAAGGGCCCCCAGGGGGCCCCCAAGCAGCCCCTCTCAATTTGGGTCTGGGGGCTTTCGTTGGGCCGGGAACCTGGGAGATTCCTGCAAGGTTGCAGTTCGCGGCCGGAGAAGCACTCTCCGGCCAACATGCCCAACTGCAGCAACAGCTCCCAAAGCGAATGAGCCAGGACCCAAAGACCTAGCTGGCCTGAAGGGCCCCCAGGGGGCCCCCAAGCAGCCCCTCTCCATTTGGGTCTGGGGGCTTTTGTTGGGCCGGGAACCTGGGAGATTCCTGCAAGGTTGAAGTTCGAGGCCCGAGAAGCACTCTCCGGCCAACATGCCCAACTGCAGCAACAGCTCCCAAAGCGAAGGAGCCAGGACACAAAGACCTAGCTGGCCTGAAGGGCCCCCAGGGGGCCCCCAAGCAGCCCCTCTCAATTTGGTACTGGGGCTTTAGTTGGGCCGGGAACCTGGGAGGTACCTGCAAGGTTGCAGTTCGCGGCCGGAGAAGCACTCTCCGGCCAACATGCCCAACTGCAGCAACAGCTCCCAAAGCGAAGGAGCCAGGACCCAAAGACCTAGCTGGCCTGAAGGGCCCCCAGGGGGCCCCCAAGGAGCTCCTCTCCATTTGGGTCTGGGGGCTTACATTGGGCCGGGAACCTGGGAGAATCCTGCAAGGTTGCAGTTCGCGGCCCGAGAAGCACTCTCCGGCCAACAAGCCCAACTGCAGCAACAGCTCCCAAACCGAAGGAGCCAGGACCCAAAGACCTAGCTGGCCTGAAGGGCCCCCAGGGGGCCCCCAAGCAGCCCCTCTCCATTTGGGTCTGGGGGCTTTTGTTGGGCCGGGAACCTGGGAGATTCCTGCAAGGTTGCAGTTCGCGGCCCGAGAAGCACTCTCCGGCCAACATGCCCAACTGCAGCAACAGCTCCCAAACCGAATGAGCCAGGACACAAAGACCTAGCTGGCCTGAAGGGCCCCCAGGGGGCCCCCAAGCAGCCCCTCTCAATTTAGGTCTGGGGGCTTTAGTTGGGCCGGGAACCTGGGAGGTACCTGCAAGGTTGCAGTTCGCGGCCCGAGAAGCACTCTCCGGCCAACATGCCCAACTGCAGCAACAGCTCCCAAACCGAAGGAGCCAGGACCCAAAGACCTAGCTGGCCTGAAGGGCCCCCAGGGGGCCCCCAAGCAGCCCCTCTCAATTTGGGTCTGGGGGCTTTCGTTGGGTATGTATACCTGAGAGGTACCTGCAAGGTTACAGTTCGCGGCCCGAGAAGCACTCTCCGGTCAACATGCTCAACTGCAGCAACAGCTCCCAAACCGAAGGAGCCAGGACCCAAAGACCTAGCTGGCCTGAAGTGCCCCCAGGGGGTCCCCAAGCAGCCCCTCTCCATTTGGGTCTGGGGGCTTTCGTTGGGCGGGGAACCTGGGAGATTCATGCAAGGTTGCAGTTCGCGGCCCGAGAAGCACTCTCCAGCCAACATGCCCAACTGCAGCAACAGCTCCCAAACCGAAGGAGCCAGGACCCAAAGACCTAGCTGGCCTGAAGGGCCCCCAGGGGGCCCCCAAGCAGCCCCTCTCCATTTGGGTCTGGGTGCTTTCGTTGGGCCGGGAACCTGGGAGATTCCTGCAAGGTTGCAGTTCGCGGCCGGAGAAGCACTCTCCGGCCATCATGCCCAACTGCAGCAACAGCTCCCAAAGCGACGGAGCCAGGACCCAAAGACCTAGCTGGCCTGAAGGGCCCCCAGGGGGCCCCCAAGCAGCCCCTCTCCATTTGGGTCTGGGGGCTTTCTTTAGGCTGAGATCCTGGGAGATTCATGCAAGGTTGCAGTTCGCGGACCGAGAAGCACTCTCCGGCCAACATGCCCAATATCCAGCAACAGCTCCCAAAGCGAAGGAGCCAGGACCCAAAGACCTAGCTGGCCTGAAGGGCCCCCAGGGGGCCCCCAAGCAGCCCCTCTCCATTTGGGTCTGGGGGCTTTCGTTGGGCCGGGAACCTGGGAGGTACCTGCAAGGTTGCAGTTCGCGGCCCGAGAAGCACTCTCCGGCCAACATGCCCAACTGCAGCAACAGCTCCCACAGTGAAGGAGCCAGGACCCAAAGACCTAGCTGGCCTGAAGTGCCCCCAGGGGGCCCCCAAGCAGCCCCTCTCCATTTGGGTCTGGGGGCTTTTGTTGGGCCGGGAACCTGGGAGATTCCTGCAAGGTTGCAGTTCGAGGCCCGAGAAGCACTCTCCGGCCAACATGCCCAACTGCAGCAACAGCTCCCAAACCGAATGAGCCAGGACACAAAGACCTAGCTGGCCTGAAGGGCCCCCATGGGGCCCCCAAGCAGCCCCTCTCAATTTGGGTCTGGGGGCTTTAGTTGGGCCGGGAACCTGGGAGGTACCTGCAAGGTTGCAGTTCGCGGCCGGAGAAGCACTCTCCGGCCAACATGCCCAACTGCAGCAACAGCTCCCAAAGCGAAGGAGCCAGGACCCAAAGACCTAGCTGGCCTGAAGGGCCCCCAGGGGGCCCCCAAGCAGCCCCTCTCAATTTGGGTCTGGGGGCTTTCGTTGGGCATGTATACCTGAGAGGTACCTGCAAGGTTACAGTTCGCGGCCCGAGAAGCACTCTCCGGCCAACATGCTCAACTGCAGCAACAGCTCCCAAACCGAAGGAGCCAGGACCCAAAGACCTAGCTGGCCTGAAGTGCCCCCAGGGGGTCCCCAAGCAGCCCCTCTCCATTTGGGTCTGGGGGCTTTTGTTGGGCCGGGAACCTGGGAGATTCCTGCAAGGTTGCAGTTCGCGGCCCGAGAAGCACTCTCCGGCCAACATGCCCAACTGCAGCAACAGCTCCCAAACCGAAGGAGCCAGGACCCAAAGACCTAGCTGGCCTGAAGGGCCCCCAGGGGGCCCCCAAGCAGCCCCTCTCCATTTGGGTCTGGGGGCTTTCGTTGGGCCGGGAACCTGGGAGATTCCTGCAAGGTTGCAGTTCGCCGCCGGAGAAGCACTCTCCGGCCATCATGCCCAACTGCAGCAACAGCTCCCAAAGCGAAGGAGCCAGGACCCAAAGACCTAGCTGGCCTGAAGGGCCCCCAGGGGGCCCCCAAGCAGCCCCTCTCCATTTGGGTCTGGGGGCTTTCTTTAGGCTGAGATCCTGGGAGATTCATGCAAGGTTGCAGTTCGCGGACCGAGAAGCACTCTCCGGCCAACATGCCCAATATCCAGCAACAGCTCCCAAAGCGAAGGAGCCAGGACCCAAAGACCTAGCTGGCCTGAAGGGCCCCCAGGGGGCCCCCAAGCAGCCCCTCTCCATTTGGGTCTGGGGGCTTTCGTTGGGCCGGGAACCTGGGAGGTACCTGCAAGGTTGCAGTTCGCGGCCCGAGAAGCACTCTCCGGCCAACATGCCCAACTGCAGCAACAGCTCCCACAGTGAAGGAGCCAGGACCCAAAGACCTAGCTGGCCTGAAGTGCCCCCAGGGGGCCCCCAAGCAGCCCCTCTCCATTTGGGTCTGGGGGCTTTTGTTGGGCCGGGAACCTGGGAGATTCCTGCAAGGTTGCAGTTCGAGGCCCGAGAAGCACTCTCCGGCCAACATGCCCAACTGCAGCAACAGCTCCCAAACCGAATGAGCCAGGACACAAAGACCTAGCTGGCCTGAAGGGCCCCCATGGGGCCCCCAAGCAGCCCCTCTCAATTTGGGTCTGGGGGCTTTAGTTGGGCCGGGAACCTGGGAGGTACCTGCAAGGTTGCAGTTCGCGGCCGGAGAAGCACTCTCCGGCCAACATGCCCAACTGCAGCAACAGCTCCCAAAGCGAAGGAGCCAGGACCCAAAGACCTAGCTGGCCTGAAGGGCCCCCAGGGGGCCCCCAAGCAGCCCCTCTCAATTTGGGTCTGGGGGCTTTCGTTGGGCATGTATACCTGAGAGGTACCTGCAAGGTTACAGTTCGCGGCCCGAGAAGCACTCTCCGGCCAACATGCTCAACTGCAGCAACAGCTCCCAAACCGAAGGAGCCAGGACCCAAAGACCTAGCTGGCCTGAAGTGCCCCCAGGGGGTCCCCAAGCAGCCCCTCTCCATTTGGGTCTGGGGGCTTTTGTTGGGCCGGGAACCTGGGAGATTCCTGCAAGGTTGCAGTTCGCGGCCCGAGAAGCACTCTCCGGCCAACATGCCCAACTGCAGCAACAGCTCCCAAACCGAAGGAGCCAGGACCCAAAGACCTAGCTGGCCTGAAGGGCCCCCAGGGGGCCCCCAAGCAGCCCCTCTCCATTTGGGTCTGGGGGCTTTCGTTGGGCCGGGAACCTGGGAGATTCCTGCAAGGTTGCAGTTCGCCGCCGGAGAAGCACTCTCCGGCCATCATGCCCAACTGCAGCAACAGCTCCCAAAGCGAAGGAGCCAGGACCCAAAGACCTAGCTGGCCTGAAGGGCCCCCAGGGGGCCCCCAAGCAGCCCCTCTCCATTTGGGTCTGGGGGCTTTCTTTAGGCTGAGAACCTGGGAGATTCATGCAAGGTTGCAGTTCGCGGCCCGAGAAGCACTCTCCGGCCAACATGCCCAACTGCAGCAACAGCTCCCAAACCGAAGGAGCCAGGACCCAAAGACCTAGCTGGCCTGAAGGGCCCCCAGGGGGCCCCCAAGCAGCCCCTCTCAATTTGGGTCTGGGGGCTTTCGTTGGGTATGTATACCTGAGAGGTACCTGCAAGGTTACAGTTCGCGGCCCGAGAAGCACTCTCCGGCCAACATGCTCAACTGCAGCAACAGCTCCCAAACCGAAGGAGCCAGGACCCAAAGACCTAGCTGGCCTGAAGTGCCCCCAGGGGGTCCCCAAGCAGCCCCTCTCCATTTGGGTCTGGGGGCTTTCGTTGGGCGGGGAACCTGGGAGATTCATGCAAGGTTGCAGTTCGCGGCCCGAGAAGCACTCTCCAGCCAACATGCCCAACTGCAGCAACAGCTCCCAAACCGAAGGAGCCAGGACCCAAAGACCTAGCTGGCCTGAAGGGCCCCCAGGGGGCCCCCAAGCAGCCCCTCTCCATTTGGGTCTGGGTGCTTTCGTTGGGCCGGGAACCTGGGAGATTCCTGCAAGGTTGCAGTTCGCGGCCGGAGAAGCACTCTCCGGCCATCATGCCCAACTGCAGCAACAGCTCCCAAAGCGACGGAGCCAGGACCCAAAGACCTAGCTGGCCTGAAGGGCCCCCAGGGGGCCCCCAAGCAGCCCCTCTCCATTTGGGTCTGGGGGCTTTCTTTAGGCTGAGATCCTGGGAGATTCATGCAAGGTTGCAGTTCGCGGACCGAGAAGCACTCTCCGGCCAACATGCCCAATATCCAGCAACAGCTCCCAAAGCGAAGGAGCCAGGACCCAAAGACCTAGCTGGCCTGAAGGGCCCCCAGGGGGCCCCCAAGCAGCCCCTCTCCATTTGGGTCTGGGGGCTTTCGTTGGGCCGGGAACCTGGGAGGTACCTGCAAGGTTGCAGTTCGCGGCCCGAGAAGCACTCTCCGGCCAACATGCCCAACTGCAGCAACAGCTCCCACAGTGAAGGAGCCAGGACCCAAAGACCTAGCTGGCCTGAAGTGCCCCCAGGGGGCCCCCAAGCAGCCCCTCTCCATTTGGGTCTGGGGGCTTTTGTTGGGCCGGGAACCTGGGAGATTCCTGCAAGGTTGCAGTTCGAGGCCCGAGAAGCACTCTCCGGCCAACATGCCCAACTGCAGCAACAGCTCCCAAACCGAATGAGCCAGGACACAAAGACCTAGCTGGCCTGAAGGGCCCCCATGGGGCCCCCAAGCAGCCCCTCTCAATTTGGGTCTGGGGGCTTTAGTTGGGCCGGGAACCTGGGAGGTACCTGCAAGGTTGCAGTTCGCGGCCGGAGAAGCACTCTCCGGCCAACATGCCCAACTGCAGCAACAGCTCCCAAAGCGAAGGAGCCAGGACCCAAAGACCTAGCTGGCCTGAAGGGCCCCCAGGGGGCCCCCAAGCAGCCCCTCTCAATTTGGGTCTGGGGGCTTTCGTTGGGCATGTATACCTGAGAGGTACCTGCAAGGTTACAGTTCGCGGCCCGAGAAGCACTCTCCGGCCAACATGCTCAACTGCAGCAACAGCTCCCAAACCGAAGGAGCCAGGACCCAAAGACCTAGCTGGCCTGAAGTGCCCCCAGGGGGTCCCCAAGCAGCCCCTCTCCATTTGGGTCTGGGGGCTTTTGTTGGGCCGGGAACCTGGGAGATTCCTGCAAGGTTGCAGTTCGCGGCCCGAGAAGCACTCTCCGGCCAACATGCCCAACTGCAGCAACAGCTCCCAAACCGAAGGAGCCAGGACCCAAAGACCTAGCTGGCCTGAAGGGCCCCCAGGGGGCCCCCAAGCAGCCCCTCTCCATTTGGGTCTGGGGGCTTTCGTTGGGCCGGGAACCTGGGAGATTCCTGCAAGGTTGCAGTTCGCCGCCGGAGAAGCACTCTCCGGCCATCATGCCCAACTGCAGCAACAGCTCCCAAAGCGAAGGAGCCAGGACCCAAAGACCTAGCTGGCCTGAAGGGCCCCCAGGGGGCCCCCAAGCAGCCCCTCTCCATTTGGGTCTGGGGGCTTTCTTTAGGCTGAGATCCTGGGAGATTCATGCAAGGTTGCAGTTCGCGGACCGAGAAGCACTCTCCGGCCAACATGCCCAATATCCAGCAACAGCTCCCAAAGCGAAGGAGCCAGGACCCAAAGACCTAGCTGGCCTGAAGGGCCCCCAGGGGGCCCCCAAGCAGCCCCTCTCCATTTGGGTCTGGGGGCTTTCGTTGGGCCGGGAACCTGGGAGGTACCTGCAAGGTTGCAGTTCGCGGCCCGAGAAGCACTCTCCGGCCAACATGCCCAACTGCAGCAACAGCTCCCACAGTGAAGGAGCCAGGACCCAAAGACCTAGCTGGCCTGAAGTGCCCCCAGGGGGCCCCCAAGCAGCCCCTCTCCATTTGGGTCTGGGGGCTTTTGTTGGGCCGGGAACCTGGGAGATTCCTGCAAGGTTGCAGTTCGAGGCCCGAGAAGCACTCTCCGGCCAACATGCCCAACTGCAGCAACAGCTCCCAAACCGAATGAGCCAGGACACAAAGACCTAGCTGGCCTGAAGGGCCCCCATGGGGCCCCCAAGCAGCCCCTCTCAATTTGGGTCTGGGGGCTTTAGTTGGGCCGGGAACCTGGGAGGTACCTGCAAGGTTGCAGTTCGCGGCCGGAGAAGCACTCTCCGGCCAACATGCCCAACTGCAGCAACAGCTCCCAAAGCGAAGGAGCCAGGACCCAAAGACCTAGCTGGCCTGAAGGGCCCCCAGGGGGCCCCCAAGCAGCCCCTCTCAATTTGGGTCTGGGGGCTTTCGTTGGGCATGTATACCTGAGAGGTACCTGCAAGGTTACAGTTCGCGGCCCGAGAAGCACTCTCCGGCCAACATGCTCAACTGCAGCAACAGCTCCCAAACCGAAGGAGCCAGGACCCAAAGACCTAGCTGGCCTGAAGTGCCCCCAGGGGGTCCCCAAGCAGCCCCTCTCCATTTGGGTCTGGGGGCTTTTGTTGGGCCGGGAACCTGGGAGATTCCTGCAAGGTTGCAGTTCGCGGCCCGAGAAGCACTCTCCGGCCAACATGCCCAACTGCAGCAACAGCTCCCAAACCGAAGGAGCCAGGACCCAAAGACCTAGCTGGCCTGAAGGGCCCCCAGGGGGCCCCCAAGCAGCCCCTCTCCATTTGGGTCTGGGGGCTTTCGTTGGGCCGGGAACCTGGGAGATTCCTGCAAGGTTGCAGTTCGCCGCCGGAGAAGCACTCTCCGGCCATCATGCCCAACTGCAGCAACAGCTCCCAAAGCGAAGGAGCCAGGACCCAAAGACCTAGCTGGCCTGAAGGGCCCCCAGGGGGCCCCCAAGCAGCCCCTCTCCATTTGGGTCTGGGGGCTTTCTTTAGGCTGAGAACCTGGGAGATTCATGCAAGGTTGCAGTTCGCGGCCCGAGAAGCACTCTCCGGCCAACATGCCCAATATCCAGCAACAGCTCCCAAAGCGAAGGAGCCAGGACCCAAAGACCTAGCTGGCCTGAAGGGCCCCCAGGGGGCCCCCAAGCAGCCCCTCTCCATTTGGGTCTGGGGGCTTTCGTTGGGCCGGGAACCTGGGAGGTACCTGCAAGGTTGCAGTTCGCGGCCCGAGAAGCACTCTCCGGCCAACATGCCCAACTGCAGCAACAGCTCCCAAAGTGAAGGAGCCAGGACCCAAAGACCTAGCTAGCCTGAAGGGCCCCCAGGGGGCCCCCAAGCAGCCCCTCTCCATTTGGGTCTGGGGGCTTTCGTTGGGCCGGGAACCTGGGAGAATCCTGCAAGGTTGCAGTTCGCGGCCCGAGAAGCACTCTCCGGCCAACATGCCCAACTGCAGCAACAGCTCCCAAACCGAAGGAGCCAGGACCCAAAGACCTAGCTGGCCTGAAGGGCCCCCAGGGGGCCCCCAAGCAGCCCCTCTCAATTTGGGTCTGGGGGCTTTCGTTGGGCATGGAACCTGGGAGGTACCTGCAAGGTTGCAGTTCGCGGCCCGAGAAGCACTCTCCGGCCAACATGCCCAACTGCAGCAACAGCTCCCAAAGCGAAGGCGCCAGGACCCAAAGACCTAGCTGGCCTGAAGGGCCCCCATGGGGCCCCCAAGGAGCTCCTCTCCATTTGGGTCTGGGGTCTTTAGTTGGGCCGGGAACCTGGGAGGTATCTGCAAGGTTGCAGTTCGCGGCCCGAGAAGCACTCTCCAGCCAACATGCCCAACTGCAGCAACAGCTCCCAAAGCGAAGGAGCCAGGACCCAAAGACCTAGCTGGCCTGAAGGGCCCCCAGGGGGCCCCCAAGCAGCCCCTCTCCATTTGGGTCTGGGGGCTTTCGTTGGGCCGGGAACCTGGGAGATTCCTGCAAGGTTGCAGTTCGAGGCCCGAGAAGCACTCTCCGGCCAACATGCCCAACTGCAGCAACAGCTCCCAAACCGAATGAGCCAGGACCCAAAGACCTAGCTGGCCTGAAGGGCCCCCAGGGGGCCACCAAGCAGCCCCTCTCCATTTGGGTCTGGAGGCTTTCGTTGGGCCGGGAACCTGGGAGATTCCTGCAAGGTTGCAGTTCGAGGCCCGAGAAGCACTCTCCGGCCAACATACCCAACTGCAGCAACAGCTCCCAAACCGAATGAGCCAGGACACAAAGACCTAGCTGGCCTGAAGGGCCCCCAGGGAGCCCCCAAGCAGCCCCTCTCCATTTGGGTCTGGGGGCTTTCGTTGGGCATGGAACCTGGGAGGTACCTGCAAGGTTGCAGTTCACGGCCGGAGAAGCACTCTCCGGCCAACATGCCCAACTGCAGCAACAGCTCCCAAAGCGAAGGAGCCAGGACCCAAAGACCTAGCTGGCCTGAAGGGCCCCCAGGGGGCCCCCAAGCAGCCCCTCTCCATTTGGGTCTGGGGGCTTTCGTTGGGCCGGGAACCTGGGAGATTCCTGCAAGGTTGCAGTTCGCGGCCCGAGAAGCACTCTCCGGCCAACATGCCCAACTGCAGCAACAGCTCCCAAACCGAAGGAGCCAGGACCCAAAGACCTAGCTGGCCTGAAGGGCCCCCAGGGGGCCCGCAAGCAGCCCCTCTCAATTTGGGTCTGGGGGCTTTCGTTGGGCATGGAACCTGGGAGCTACCTGCAAGGTTGCAGTTCGCGGCCCGAGAAGCACTCTCCGGCCAACATGCCCAACTGCAGCAACAGCTCCCAAACCCAAAGAGCCAGGACCCAAAGACCTAGCTGGCCTGAAGGGCCCCCAGGGGGCCCCCAAGCAGCCCCTCTCCATTTGGGTCTGGGGGCTTTCGTTGGGCCGGGAACCTGGGAGATTCCTGCAAGGTTGCAGTTCGAGGCCCGAGAAGCACTCTCCGGCCAACATGCCCAACTGCAGCAACAGCTCCCAAACCGAATGAGCCAGGACCCAAAGACCTAGCTGGCCTGAAGGGCCCCCAGGGGGCCCCCAAGCAGCCCCTCTCAATTTGGGTCTGGGGGCTTTCGTTGGGCATGGAACCTGGGAGGTACCTGCAAGGTTGCAGTTCGCGGCCCGAGAAGCACTCTCCGGCCAACATGCCCAACTGCAGCAACAGCTCCCAAAGCGAAGGCGCCAGGACCCAAAGACCTAGCTGGCCTGAAGGGCCCCCATGGGGCCCCCAAGGAGCTCCTCTCCATTTGGGTCTGGGGTCTTTAGTTGGGCCGGGAACCTGGGAGGTATCTGCAAGGTTGCAGTTCGCGGCCCGAGAAGCACTCTCCAGCCAACATGCCCAACTGCAGCAACAGCTCCCAAAGCGAAGGAGCCAGGACCCAAAGACCTAGCTGGCCTGAAGGGCCCCCAGGGGGCCCCCAAGCAGCCCCTCTCCATTTGGGTCTGGGGGCTTTCGTTGGGCCGGGAACCTGGGAGATTCCTGCAAGGTTGCAGTTCGAGGCCCGAGAAGCACTCTCCGGCCAACATGCCCAACTGCAGCAACAGCTCCCAAACCGAATGAGCCAGGACCCAAAGACCTAGCTGGCCTGAAGGGCCCCCAGGGGGCCACCAAGCAGCCCCTCTCCATTTGGGTCTGGAGGCTTTCGTTGGGCCGGGAACCTGGGAGATTCCTGCAAGGTTGCAGTTCGAGGCCCGAGAAGCACTCTCCGGCCAACATACCCAACTGCAGCAACAGCTCCCAAACCGAATGAGCCAGGACACAAAGACCTAGCTGGCCTGAAGGGCCCCCAGGGAGCCCCCAAGCAGCCCCTCTCCATTTGGGTCTGGGGGCTTTCTTTAGGCTGAGATCCTGGGAGATTCATGCAAGGTTGCAGTTCGAGGCCCGAGAAGCACTCTCCGGCCAACATGCCCAACTGCAGCAACAGCTCCCAAACCGAATGAGCCAGGACACAAAGACCTAGCTGGCCTGAAGGGCCCCCATGGGGCCCCCAAGCAGCCCCTCTCAATTTGGGTCTGGGGGCTTTAGTTGGGCCGGGAACCTGGGAGGTACCTGCAAGGTTGCAGTTCGCGGCCGGAGAAGCACTCTCCGGCCAACATGCCCAACTGCAGCAACAGCTCCCAAAGCGAAGGAGCCAGGACCCAAAGACCTAGCTGGCCTGAAGGGCCCCCAGGGGGCCCCCAAGCAGCCCCTCTCAATTTGGGTCTGGGGGCTTTCGTTGGGCATGTATACCTGAGAGGTACCTGCAAGGTTACAGTTCGCGGCCCGAGAAGCACTCTCCGGCCAACATGCTCAACTGCAGCAACAGCTCCCAAACCGAAGGAGCCAGGACCCAAAGACCTAGCTGGCCTGAAGTGCCCCCAGGGGGTCCCCAAGCAGCCCCTCTCCATTTGGGTCTGGGGGCTTTTGTTGGGCCGGGAACCTGGGAGATTCCTGCAAGGTTGCAGTTCGCGGCCCGAGAAGCACTCTCCGGCCAACATGCCCAACTGCAGCAACAGCTCCCAAACCGAAGGAGCCAGGACCCAAAGACCTAGCTGGCCTGAAGGGCCCCCAGGGGGCCCCCAAGCAGCCCCTCTCCATTTGGGTCTGGGGGCTTTCGTTGGGCCGGGAACCTGGGAGATTCCTGCAAGGTTGCAGTTCGCCGCCGGAGAAGCACTCTCCGGCCATCATGCCCAACTGCAGCAACAGCTCCCAAAGCGAAGGAGCCAGGACCCAAAGACCTAGCTGGCCTGAAGGGCCCCCAGGGGGCCCCCAAGCAGCCCCTCTCCATTTGGGTCTGGGGGCTTTCTTTAGGCTGAGATCCTGGGAGATTCATGCAAGGTTGCAGTTCGCGGACCGAGAAGCACTCTCCGGCCAACATGCCCAATATCCAGCAACAGCTCCCAAAGCGAAGGAGCCAGGACCCAAAGACCTAGCTGGCCTGAAGGGCCCCCAGGGGGCCCCCAAGCAGCCCCTCTCCATTTGGGTCTGGGGGCTTTCGTTGGGCCGGGAACCTGGGAGGTACCTGCAAGGTTGCAGTTCGCGGCCCGAGAAGCACTCTCCGGCCAACATGCCCAACTGCAGCAACAGCTCCCACAGTGAAGGAGCCAGGACCCAAAGACCTAGCTGGCCTGAAGTGCCCCCAGGGGGCCCCCAAGCAGCCCCTCTCCATTTGGGTCTGGGGGCTTTTGTTGGGCCGGGAACCTGGGAGATTCCTGCAAGGTTGCAGTTCGAGGCCCGAGAAGCACTCTCCGGCCAACATGCCCAACTGCAGCAACAGCTCCCAAACCGAATGAGCCAGGACACAAAGACCTAGCTGGCCTGAAGGGCCCCCATGGGGCCCCCAAGCAGCCCCTCTCAATTTGGGTCTGGGGGCTTTAGTTGGGCCGGGAACCTGGGAGGTACCTGCAAGGTTGCAGTTCGCGGCCGGAGAAGCACTCTCCGGCCAACATGCCCAACTGCAGCAACAGCTCCCAAAGCGAAGGAGCCAGGACCCAAAGACCTAGCTGGCCTGAAGGGCCCCCAGGGGGCCCCCAAGCAGCCCCTCTCAATTTGGGTCTGGGGGCTTTCGTTGGGCATGTATACCTGAGAGGTACCTGCAAGGTTACAGTTCGCGGCCCGAGAAGCACTCTCCGGCCAACATGCTCAACTGCAGCAACAGCTCCCAAACCGAAGGAGCCAGGACCCAAAGACCTAGCTGGCCTGAAGTGCCCCCAGGGGGTCCCCAAGCAGCCCCTCTCCATTTGGGTCTGGGGGCTTTTGTTGGGCCGGGAACCTGGGAGATTCCTGCAAGGTTGCAGTTCGCGGCCCGAGAAGCACTCTCCGGCCAACATGCCCAACTGCAGCAACAGCTCCCAAACCGAAGGAGCCAGGACCCAAAGACCTAGCTGGCCTGAAGGGCCCCCAGGGGGCCCCCAAGCAGCCCCTCTCCATTTGGGTCTGGGGGCTTTCGTTGGGCCGGGAACCTGGGAGATTCCTGCAAGGTTGCAGTTCGCCGCCGGAGAAGCACTCTCCGGCCATCATGCCCAACTGCAGCAACAGCTCCCAAAGCGAAGGAGCCAGGACCCAAAGACCTAGCTGGCCTGAAGGGCCCCCAGGGGGCCCCCAAGCAGCCCCTCTCCATTTGGGTCTGGGGGCTTTCTTTAGGCTGAGAACCTGGGAGATTCATGCAAGGTTGCAGTTCGCGGCCCGAGAAGCACTCTCCGGCCAACATGCCCAATATCCAGCAACAGCTCCCAAAGCGAAGGAGCCAGGACCCAAAGACCTAGCTGGCCTGAAGGGCCCCCAGGGGGCCCCCAAGCAGCCCCTCTCCATTTGGGTCTGGGGGCTTTCGTTGGGCCGGGAACCTGGGAGGTACCTGCAAGGTTGCAGTTCGCGGCCCGAGAAGCACTCTCCGGCCAACATGCCCAACTGCAGCAACAGCTCCCAAAGTGAAGGAGCCAGGACCCAAAGACCTAGCTAGCCTGAAGGGCCCCCAGGGGGCCCCCAAGCAGCCCCTCTCCATTTGGGTCTGGGGGCTTTCGTTGGGCCGGGAACCTGGGAGAATCCTGCAAGGTTGCAGTTCGCGGCCCGAGAAGCACTCTCCGGCCAACATGCCCAACTGCAGCAACAGCTCCCAAACCGAAGGAGCCAGGACCCAAAGACCTAGCTGGCCTGAAGGGCCCCCAGGGGGCCCCCAAGCAGCCCCTCTCAATTTGGGTCTGGGGGCTTTCGTTGGGCATGGAACCTGGGAGGTACCTGCAAGGTTGCAGTTCGCGGCCCGAGAAGCACTCTCCGGCCAACATGCCCAACTGCAGCAACAGCTCCCAAAGCGAAGGCGCCAGGACCCAAAGACCTAGCTGGCCTGAAGGGCCCCCATGGGGCCCCCAAGGAGCTCCTCTCCATTTGGGTCTGGGGTCTTTAGTTGGGCCGGGAACCTGGGAGGTATCTGCAAGGTTGCAGTTCGCGGCCCGAGAAGCACTCTCCAGCCAACATGCCCAACTGCAGCAACAGCTCCCAAAGCGAAGGAGCCAGGACCCAAAGACCTAGCTGGCCTGAAGGGCCCCCAGGGGGCCCCCAAGCAGCCCCTCTCCATTTGGGTCTGGGGGCTTTCGTTGGGCCGGGAACCTGGGAGATTCCTGCAAGGTTGCAGTTCGAGGCCCGAGAAGCACTCTCCGGCCAACATGCCCAACTGCAGCAACAGCTCCCAAACCGAATGAGCCAGGACCCAAAGACCTAGCTGGCCTGAAGGGCCCCCAGGGGGCCACCAAGCAGCCCCTCTCCATTTGGGTCTGGAGGCTTTCGTTGGGCCGGGAACCTGGGAGATTCCTGCAAGGTTGCAGTTCGAGGCCCGAGAAGCACTCTCCGGCCAACATACCCAACTGCAGCAACAGCTCCCAAACCGAATGAGCCAGGACACAAAGACCTAGCTGGCCTGAAGGGCCCCCAGGGAGCCCCCAAGCAGCCCCTCTCCATTTGGGTCTGGGGGCTTTCGTTGGGCATGGAACCTGGGAGGTACCTGCAAGGTTGCAGTTCACGGCCGGAGAAGCACTCTCCGGCCAACATGCCCAACTGCAGCAACAGCTCCCAAAGCGAAGGAGCCAGGACCCAAAGACCTAGCTGGCCTGAAGGGCCCCCAGGGGGCCCCCAAGCAGCCCCTCTCCATTTGGGTCTGGGGGCTTTCGTTGGGCCGGGAACCTGGGAGATTCCTGCAAGGTTGCAGTTCGCGGCCCGAGAAGCACTCTCCGGCCAACATGCCCAACTGCAGCAACAGCTCCCAAACCGAAGGAGCCAGGACCCAAAGACCTAGCTGGCCTGAAGGGCCCCCAGGGGGCCCGCAAGCAGCCCCTCTCAATTTGGGTCTGGGGGCTTTCGTTGGGCATGGAACCTGGGAGCTACCTGCAAGGTTGCAGTTCGCGGCCCGAGAAGCACTCTCCGGCCAACATGCCCAACTGCAGCAACAGCTCCCAAACCCAAAGAGCCAGGACCCAAAGACCTAGCTGGCCTGAAGGGCCCCCAGGGGGCCCCCAAGCAGCCCCTCTCCATTTGGGTCTGGGGGCTTTCGTTGGGCCGGGAACCTGGGAGATTCCTGCAAGGTTGCAGTTCGAGGCCCGAGAAGCACTCTCCGGCCAACATGCCCAACTGCAGCAACAGCTCCCAAACCGAATGAGCCAGGACCCAAAGACCTAGCTGGCCTGAAGGGCCCCCAGGGGGCCCCCAAGCAGCCCCTCTCAATTTGGGTCTGGGGGCTTTCGTTGGGCATGGAACCTGGGAGGTACCTGCAAGGTTGCAGTTCGCGGCCCGAGAAGCACTCTCCGGCCAACATGCCCAACTGCAGCAACAGCTCCCAAAGCGAAGGCGCCAGGACCCAAAGACCTAGCTGGCCTGAAGGGCCCCCATGGGGCCCCCAAGGAGCTCCTCTCCATTTGGGTCTGGGGTCTTTAGTTGGGCCGGGAACCTGGGAGGTATCTGCAAGGTTGCAGTTCGCGGCCCGAGAAGCACTCTCCAGCCAACATGCCCAACTGCAGCAACAGCTCCCAAAGCGAAGGAGCCAGGACCCAAAGACCTAGCTGGCCTGAAGGGCCCCCAGGGGGCCCCCAAGCAGCCCCTCTCCATTTGGGTCTGGGGGCTTTCGTTGGGCCGGGAACCTGGGAGATTCCTGCAAGGTTGCAGTTCGAGGCCCGAGAAGCACTCTCCGGCCAACATGCCCAACTGCAGCAACAGCTCCCAAACCGAATGAGCCAGGACCCAAAGACCTAGCTGGCCTGAAGGGCCCCCAGGGGGCCACCAAGCAGCCCCTCTCCATTTGGGTCTGGAGGCTTTCGTTGGGCCGGGAACCTGGGAGATTCCTGCAAGGTTGCAGTTCGAGGCCCGAGAAGCACTCTCCGGCCAACATACCCAACTGCAGCAACAGCTCCCAAACCGAATGAGCCAGGACACAAAGACCTAGCTGGCCTGAAGGGCCCCCAGGGAGCCCCCAAGCAGCCCCTCTCCATTTGGGTCTGGGGGCTTTCGTTGGGCATGGAACCTGGGAGGTACCTGCAAGGTTGCAGTTCACGGCCGGAGAAGCACTCTCCGGCCAACATGCCCAACTGCAGCAACAGCTCCCAAACCGAAGGAGCCAGGACCCAAAGACCTAGCTGGCCTGAAGGGCCCCCAGGGGGCCCCCAAGCAGCCCCTCTCCATTTGGGTCTGGGGGCTTTCGTTGGGCCGGGAACCTGGGAGATTCCTGCAAGGTTGCAGTTCGCGGCCCGAGAAGCACTCTCCGGCCAACATGCCCAACTGCAGCAACAGCTCCCAAACCGAAGGAGCCAGGACCCAAAGACCTAGCTGGCCTGAAGGGCCCCCAGGGGGCCCGCAAGCAGCCCCTCTCAATTTGGGTCTGGGGGCTTTCGTTGGGCATGGAACCTGGGAGCTACCTGCAAGGTTGCAGTTCGCGGCCCGAGAAGCACTCTCCGGCCAACATGCCCAACTGCAGCAACAGCTCCCTAACCGAAGGAGCCAGGACCCAAAGACCTAGCTGGCCTGAAGGGCCCCCAGGGGGCCCCCAAGCAGCCCCTCTCCATTTGGGTCTGGGGGCTTTCGTTGGGCCGGGAACCTGGGAGAATCCTGCAAGGTTGCAGTTCGCGGCCCGAGAAGCACTCTCCGGCCAACATGCCCAACTGCAGCAACAGCTCCCAAACCGAAGGAGCCAGGACCCAAAGACCTAGCTGGCCTGAAGGGCCCCCAGGGGGCCCCCAAGCAGCCCCTCTCCATTTGGGTCTGGGGGCTTTTGTTGGGCCGGGAACCTGGGAGATTCCTGCAAGCTTGCAGTTCGAGGCCCGAGAAGCACTCTCCGGCCAACATGCCCAACTGCAGCAACAGCTCCCAAACCCAAAGAGCCAGGACACAAAGACCTAGCTGGCCTGAAGGGCCCCCAGGGGGCCCCCAAGCAGCCCCTCTCCATTTGGGTCTGGGGGCTTTCGTTGGGCCGGGAACCTGGGAGATTCCTGCAAGGTTGCAGTTCGAGGCCCGAGAAGCACTCTCCGGCCAACATGCCCAACTGCAGCAACAGCTCCCAAACCGAATGAGCCAGGACACAAAGACCTAGCTGGCCTGAAGGGCCCCCAGGGGGCCCCCAAGCAGCCCCTCTCAATTTGGGTCTGGGGGCTTTAGTTTGGCCGGGAACCTGGGAGGTACCTGCAAGGTTGCAGATCGCGGCCGGAGAAGCACTCTCTGGCCAACATGCCCAACTGCAGCAACAGCTCCCAAAGCGAAGGAGCCAGGTCCCAAAGACCTAGCTGGCCTGAAGGGCCCCCAGGTGGCCCCCAAGCAGCCCCTCTCAATTTGGGTCTGGGGGCTTTCGTTCGGCATGTATACCTGCGAGGTACCTGCAAGGTTACAGTTCGCGGCCCGAGAAGCACTCTCCGGCCAACATGCCCAACTGCAGCAACAGCTCCCAAACCGAAGGAGCCAGGACCCAAAGACCTAGCTGGCCTGAAGGGCCCCCAGGGGGTCCCCAAGCACCCCCTCTCAATTTGGGTCTGGGGGCTTTCGTTGGGCATGTATACCTGAGAGGTACCTGCAAGGTTACAGTTCGCGGCCCGAGAAGCACTCTCCGGCCAACATGCCCAACTGCAGCAACAGCTCCCAAAGCGAAGGAGCCAGGACCCAAAGACCTAGCTGGCCTGAAGGGCCCCCAGGGGGCCCCCAAGCAGCCCCTCTCCATTTGGGTCTGGGGGCTTTCTTTAGGCTGAGAACCTGGGAGATACCAGCAAGGTTGCAGTTCGCGGCCCGGGAAGCACTCTCCGGCCAACATGCCCAACTGCAGCAACAGCTCCCAAAGCGAAGGAGCCAGGACCCAAAGACCTAGCTGGCCTGAAGGGCCCCCATGGGGCCCCCAAGGAGCTCCTCTCCATTTGGGTCTGGGGGCTTTAGTTGGGCCGGGAACCTGGGAGGTACCAGCAAGGTTGCAGTTCGCGGCCGGAGAAGCACTCTCCGGACAACATGCCCAACTGCAGCAACAGCTCCCAAAGCGAAGGAGCCAGGACCCAAAGACCTAGCTGGCCTGAAGGGCCCCCAGGGGGCCCCCAAGCAGCCCCTCTCCATTTGGGTCTGGGGGCTTTTGTTGGGCCGGGAACCTGGGAGATTCCTGCAAGGTTGCAGTTCGAGGCCCGAGAAGCACTCTCTGGCCAACATGCCCAACTGCAGCAACAGCTCCCAAACCGAAGGAGCCAGGACCCAAAGACCTAGCTGGCCTGAAGGGCTACCAGGGGGCCCCCAAGCAGCCCCTCTCCATTTGGGTCTGGGGGCTTTCGTTGGGCCGGGAACCTGGGAGAATCCTGCAAGGTTGCAGTTGGCGGCCCGAGAAGCACTCTCCGGCCAACATGCCCAACTGCAGCAACAGCTCCCAAACCGAAGGAGCCAGGACCCAAAGACCTAGCTGGCCTGAAGGGCCCCCAGGGGGCCCCCAAGCAGCCCCTCTCAATTTGGGTCTGGGGGCTTTCGTTGGGCCGGGAACCTGGGAGGTACCTGCAAGGTTGCAGTTCGCGGCCCGAGAAGCACTCTCCGGCCAACATGCCCAACTGCAGCAACAGCTCCCAAACCGAAGGAGCCAGGACCCAAAGACCTAGCTGGCCTGAAGGGCCCCCAGGGGGGCCCCAAAGAGCTCCTCTCCATTTGGGTCTGGGGGCTTTCGTTGGGCCGGGAACCTGGGAGAATCCTGCAAGGTTGCAGTTTGCGGCCGGAGAAGCATTCTCCGGCCAACATGCCCAACTGCAGCAACAGCTCCCAAAGCGAAGGAGCCAGGACCCAAAGACCTAGCTGGCCTGAAGGGCCCCCAGGGGGGCCCCCAAGCAGCCCCTCTCCATTTGGGTCTGGGGGCTTTTGTTGGGCCGGGAACCTGGGAGATTCCTGCAAGGTTGCAGTTCGAGGCCCGAGAAGCACTCTCCGGCCAACATGCCCAACTGCAGCAACAGCTCCCAAACCGAATGAGCCAGGACACAAAGACCTAGCTGGCCTGAAGGGCCCCCAGGGGGCCCCCAAGCAGCCCCTCTCCATTTGGGTCTGGGGGCTTTCGTTGGGCATGTATACCTGAGAGGTACCTGCAAGGTTACAGTTCGCGGCCCGAGAAGCACTCTCCGGCCAACATGCCCAACTGCAGCAACAGCTCCCAAACCGAAGGAGCCAGGACCCAAAGACCTAGCTGGCCTGAAGGGCCCCCAGGGGGTCCCCAAGCAGCCCCTCTCCATTTGGGTCTGGGGGCTTTCGTTGGGCCGGGAACCTGGGAGATTCATGCAAGGTTGCAGTTCGCGGCCCGAGAAGCACTCTCCGGCCAACATGCCCAACTGCAGCAACAGCTCCCAAAGCGAAGGAGCCAGGACCCAAAGACCTAGCTGGCCTGAAGGGCCCCCAGGGGGCCCCCAAGCAGCCCCTCTCCATTTGGGTCTGGGGGCTTTCGTTGGGCCGGGAACCTGGGAGATTCCTGCAAGGTTGCAGTTCGCGGCCGGAGAAGCACTCTCCGGCCAACATGCCCAATTGCAGCAACAGCTCCCAAAGCGAAGGAGCCAGGACCCAAAGACCTAGCTGGCCTGAAGGGCCCCCAGGGGGCCCCCAAGCAGCCCCTCTCAATTTGGGTCTGGGGGCTTTCGTTGGGCATGTATACCTGAGAGGTACCTGCAAGGTTACAGTTCGCGGCCGGAGAAGCACTCTCCGGCCAACATGCCCAACTGCAGCAACAGCTCCCAAAGCGAAGGAGCCAGGACCCAAAGACCTAGCTGGCCTGAAGGGCCCCCAGGGGGCCCCCAAGCAGCCCCTCTCCATTTGGGTCTGGGGGCTTTCGTTGGGCCGGGAACCTGGGAGATTCCTGCAAGGTTGCAGTTCGAGGCCCGAGAAGCACTCTCCGGCCAACATGCCCAACTGCAGCAACAGCTCCCAAACCGAAGGAGCCAGGACACAAAGACCTAGCTGGCCTGAAGGGCCCCCAGGGGGCCCCCAAGCAGCCCCTCTCAATTTGGGTCTGGGGGCTTTCGTTGGGCCGGGAACCTGGGAGATTCCTGCAAGGTTGCAGTTCGCGGCCCGAGAAGCACTCTCCGGCCAACATGCCCAACTGCAGCAACAGCTCCCAAAGCGAAGGAGCCAGGACCCAAAGACCTAGCTGGCCTGAAGGGCCCCCAGGGGGCCCCCAAGCAGCCCCTCTCCATTTGGGTCTGGGGGCTTTCGTTGGGCATGTATACCTGAGAGGTACCTGCAAGGTTGCAGTTCGCGGACCGAGAAGCACTCTCCGGCCAACATGCCCAACTGCAGCAACAGCTCCCAAAGCGAAGGAGCCAGGACCCAAAGACCTAGCTGGCCTGAAGGGCCCCCAGGGGGTCCCCAAGCAGCCCCTCTCCATTTGGGTCTGGGGGCTTTCGTTGGGCGGGGAACCTGGGAGATTCCTGCAAGGTTGCACTTCGCGGCCCGAGAAGCACTCTCCGGCCAACATGCCCAACTGCAGCAACAGCTCCCAAAGCGAAGGAGCCAGGACCCAAAGACCTAGCTGGCCTGAAGGGCCCCCAGGGGGCCCCCAAGCAGCCCCTCTCCATTTGGGTCTGGGGGCTTTCGTTGGGCCGGGAACCTGGGAGATTCCTGCAAGGTTGCAATTCGCGGCCCGAGAAGCACTCTCCGGCCAACATGCCCAACTGCAGCAACAGCTCCCAAAGCGAAGGAGCCAGGACCCAAAGACCTAGCTGGCCTGAAGGGCCCCCAGGGGGCCCCCAAGCAGCCCCTCTCCATTTGGGTCTGGGGGCTTTCTTTAGGCTGAGAACATGGGAGATACCAGCAAGGTTGCAGTTCGCGGCCCGAGAAGCACTCTCCGGCCAACATGCCCAACTGCAGCAACAGCTCCCAAACCGAAGGAGCCAGGACCCAAAGACCTAGCTGGCCTGAAGGGCCCCCAGGGGGCCCCCAAGCAGCCCCTCTCAATTTGGGTCTGGGGGCTTTCGTTGGGCATGTATACCTGAGAGGTACCTGCAAGGTTACAGTTCGCGGCCGGAGAAGCACTCTCCGGCCAACATGCCCAACTGCAGCAACAGCTCCCAAAGCGAAGGAGCCAGGACCCAAAGACCTAGCTGGACTGAAGGGCCCCCAGGGGGCCCCCAAGCAGCCCCTCTCCATTTGGGTCTGGGGGCTTTCGTTGGGCCGGGAACCTGGGAGATTCCTGCAAGGTTGCAGTTCGAGGCCCGAGAAGCACTCTCCGGCCAACATGCCCAACTGCAGCAACAGCTCCCAAAGCGAAGGAGCCAGGACCCAAAGACCTAGCTGGCCTGAAGGGCCCCCAGGGGGCCCCCAAGCAGCCCCTCTCCATTTGGGTCTGGGGGCTTTCGTTGGGCCGGGAACCTGGGAGATTCCTGCAAGGTTGCAGTTCGAGGCCCGAGAAGCACTCTCCGGCCAACATGCCCAACTGCAGCAACAGCTCCCAAACCGAAGGAGCCAGGACCCAAAGACCTAGCTGGCCTGAAGGGCCCCCAGGGGGCCCCCAAGCAGCCCCTCTCCATTTGGGTCTGGGGGCTTTCGTTCGGCATGTATACCTGAGAGGTACCTGCAAGGTTACAGTTCGCGGCCCGAGAAGCACTCTCCGGCCAACATGCTCAATTGCAGCAACAGCTCCCAAACCGAAGGAGCCAGGACCCAAAGACCTAGCTGGCCTGAAGTGCCCCCAGGGGGTCCCCAAGCAGCCCCTCTCCATTTGGGTCTGGGGGCTTTCGTTGGGCGGGGAACCTGGGAGATTCATGCAAGGTTGCAGTTCGCGGCCCGAGAAGCACTCTCCGGCCAACATGCCCAACTGCAGCAACAGCTCCCAAAGCGAAGGAGCCAGGACCCAAAGACCTAGCTGGCCTGAAGGGCCCCCAGGGGGCCCCCAAGCAGCCCCTCTCAATTTGGGTCTGGGGGCTTTCGTTGGGCCGGGAACCTGGGAGATTCCTGCAAGGTTGCAGTTCGCGGCCGGAGAAGCACTCTCCGGCCAACATGCCCAACTGCAGCAACAGCTCCCAAACCGAAGGAGCCAGGACCCAAAGACCTAGCTGGCCTGAAGGGCCCCCAGGGGGCCCCCAAGCAGCCCCTCTCCATTTGGGTCTGGGGGCTTTCGTTGGGCCGGGAACCTGGGAGAATCCTGCAAGGTTGCAGTTCGCGGCCCGAGAAGCACTCTCCGGCCAACATGCCCAACTGCAGCAACAGCTCCCAAACCGAAGGAGCCAGGACCCAAAGACCTAGCTGGCCTGAAGGGCCCCCAGGGGGCCCCCAAGCAGCCCCTCTCAATTTGGGTCTGGGGGCTTTCGTTGGGCATGGAACCTGGGAGGTACCTGTAAGGTTGCAGTTCGCGGCCCGAGAAGCACTCTCCGGCCAACATGCCCAACTGCAGCAACAGCTCCCAAAGCGAAGGAGCCAGGACCCAAAGACCTAGCTGGCCTGAAGGGCCCCCAGGGGGCCCCCAAGCAGCCCCTCTCCATTTGGGTCTGGGGGCTTTCGTTGGGCCGGGAACCTGGGAGATTCCTGCAAGGTTGCAGTTCGCGGCCCGAGAAGCACTCTCCGGCCAACATGCCCAACTGCAGCAACAGCTCCCAAACCGAATGAGCCAGGACCCAAAGACCTAGCTGGCCTGAAGGGCCCCCAGGGGGCCCCCAAGCAGCCCCTCTCAATTTGGGTCTGGGGGCTTTAGTTTGGCCGGGAACCTGGGAGGTACCTGCAAGGTTGCAGTTCGCGGCCGGAGAAGCACTCTCCGGCCAACATGCCCAACTGCAGCAACAGCTCCCAAAGCGAAGGAACCAGGTCCCAAAGACCTAGCTGGCCTGAAGGGCCCCCAGGTGGCCCCCAAGCAGCCCCTCTCAATTTGGGTCTGGGGGCTTTCGTTGGGCATGTATACCTGAGAGGTACCTGCAAGGTTGCAGTTCGCGGCCCGAGAAGCACTCTCCGGCCAACATGCTCAATTGCAGCAACAGCTCCCAAACCGAAGGAGCCAGGACCCAAAGACCTAGCTGGCCTGAAGTGCCCCCAGGGGGTCCCCAAGCAGCCCCTCTCCATTTGGGTCTGGGGGCTTTCGTTGGGCGGGGAACCTGGGAGATTCATGCAAGGTTGCAGTTCGCGGCCCGAGAAGCACTCTCCGGCCAACATGCCCAATATCCAGCAACAGCTCCCAAAGCGAAGGAGCCAGGACCCAAAGACCTAGCTGGCCTGAAGGGCCCCCAGGGGGCCCCCAAGCAGCCCCTCTCCATTTGGGTCTGGGGGCTTTGGTTGGGCCGGGAACCTGGGAGGTACCTGCAAGGTTGCAGTTCGCGGCCCGAGAAGCACTCTCCGGCCAACATGCCCAACTGCAGCAACAGCTCCCAAACCGAAGGAGCCAGGACCCAAAGACCTAGCTGGCCTGAAGGGCCCCCAGGGGGCCCCCAAGCAGCCCCTCTCCATTTGGGTCTGGGGGCTTTCGTTGGGCATGTATACCTGAGAGGTACCTGCAAGGTTGCAGTTCGCGGCCCGAGAAGCACTCTCCGGCCAACATGCCCAACTGCAGCAACAGCTCCCAAAGCGAAGGAGCCAGGACCCAAAGACCTAGCTGGCCTGAAGGGCCCCCAGGGGGCCCCCAAGCAGCCCCTCTCCATTTGGGTCTGGGGGCTTTCGTTGGGCCGGGAACCTGGGAGAATCCTGCAAGGTTGCAGTTCGCGGCCCGAGAAGCACTCTCCGGCCAACATGCCCAACTGCAGCAACAGCTCCCAAACCGAAGGAGCCAGGACCCAAAGACCTAGCTGGCCTGAAGGGCCCCCAGGGGGCCCCCAAGCAGCCCCTCTCAATTTGGGTCTGGGGGCTTTCGTTGGGCCGGGAACCTGGGAGGTACCTGCAAGGTTGCAGTTCGCGGCCCGAGAAGCACTCTCCGGCCAACATGCCCAACTGCAGCAACAGCTCCCAAACCGAATGAGCCAGGACCCAAAGACCTAGCTGGCCTGAAGGGCCCCCAGGGGGCCCCCAAGGAGCTCCTCTCCATTTGGGTCTGGGGGCTTTAGTTGGGCCGGGAACCTGGGAGGTACCTGCAAGGTTGCAGTTCGCGGCCCGAGAAGCACTCTCCGGCCAACATGCCCAACTGCAGCAACAGCTCCCAAAGCGAAGGAGCCAGGACCCAAAGACCTAGCTGGCCTGAAGGGCCCCCAGGGGGCCCCCAAGCAGCCACTCTCCATTTGGGTCTGGGGGCTTTCGTTGGGCCGGTAACCTGGGAGGTACCTGCAAGGTTACAGTTCGCGGCCCGAGAAGCACTCTCCGGCCAACATGCCCAACTGCAGCAACAGCTCCCAAACCGAAGGAGCCAGGACCCAAAGACCTAGCTGGCCTGAAGGGCCCCCAGGGGGCCCCCAAGCAGCCCCTCTCAATTTGGGTCTGGGGGCTTTCGTTGGGCCGGGAACCTGGGAGAATCCTGCAAGGTTGCAGTTCGCGGCCGGAGAAGCACTCTCCAGCCAACATGCCCAACTGCAGCAACAGCTCCCAAACCGAAGGAGCCAGGACCCAAAGACCTAGCTGGCCTGAAGGGCCCCCAGGGGGTCCCCAAGCACCCCCTCTCAATTTGGGTCTGGGGGCTTTCGTTGGGCATGTATACCTGAGAGGTACCTGCAAGGTTACAGTTCGCGGCCCGAGAAGCACTCTCCGGCCAACATGCCCAACTGCAGCAACAGCTCCCAAAGCGAAGGAGCCAGGACCCAAAGACCTAGCTGGCCTGAAGTGCCCCCAGGGGGTCCCCAAGCAGCCCCTCTCCATTTGGGTCTGGGGGCTTTCGTTGGGCGGGGAACCTGGGAGAATCCTGCAAGGTTGAAGTTCGCGGCCCGAGAAGCACTCTCCGGCCAACATGCCCAACTGCAGCAACAGCTCCCAAAGCGAAGGAGCCAGGACCCAAAGACCTAGCTGGCCTGAAGGGCCCCCAGGGGGCCCCCAAGCAGCCCCTCTCCATTTGGGTCTGGGGGCTTTCGTTGGGCCGGGAACCTGGGAGGTACCTGCAAGGTTGCAGTTCGCGGCCCGAGAAGCACTCTCCGGCCAACATGCCCAACTGCAGCAACAGCTCCCAAACCGAAGGAGCCAGGACCCAAAGACCTAGCTGGCCTGAAGGGCCCCCAGGGGGGCCCCAAAGAGCTCCTCTCCATTTGGGTCTGGGGGCTTTCGTTGGGCCGGGAACCTGGGAGGTACCTGCAAGGTTGCAGTTTGCGGCCGGAGAAGCATTCTCCGGCCAACATGCCCAACTGCAGCAACAGCTCCCAAAGCGAAGGAGCCAGGACCCAAAGACCTAGCTGGCCTGAAGGGCCCCCAGGGGGGCCCCCAAGCAGCCCCTCTCCATTTGGGTCTGGGGGCTTTTGTTGGGCCGGGAACCTGGGAGATTCCTGCAAGGTTGCAGTTCGAGGCCCGAGAAGCACTCTCCGGCCAACATGCCCAACTGCAGCAACAGCTCCCAAACCGAATGAGCCAGGACACAAAGACCTAGCTGGCCTGAAGGGCCCCCAGGGGTCCCCCAAGCAGCCCCTCTCCATTTGGGTCTGGGGGCTTTCGTTGGGCATGTATACCTGAGAGGTACCTGCAAGGTTACAGATCGCGGCCCGAGAAGCACTCTCCGGCCAACATGCCCAACTGCAGCAACAGCTCCCAAACCGAAGGAGCCAGGACCCAAAGACCTAGCTGGCCTGAAGGGCCCCCATGGGGTCCCCAAGCAGCCCCTCTCCATTTGGGTCTGGGGGCTTTCGTTGGGCATGTATACCTGAGAGGTACCTGCAAGGTTGCAGTTCGCGGCCCGAGAAGCACTCTCCGGCCAACATGCCCAACTGCAGCAACAGCTCCCAAAGCGAAGGAGCCAGGACCCAAAGACCTAGCTGGCCTGAAGGGCCCCCAGGGGGCCCCCAAGCAGCCCCTCTCCATTTGGGTCTGGGGGCTTTCGTTGGGCGGGGAACCTGGGAGATTCCTGCAAGGTTGCAGTTCGCGGCCGGAGAAGCACTCTCCGGCCAACATGCCCAATTGCAGCAACAGCTCCCAAAGCGAAGGAGCCAGGACCCAAAGACCTAGCTGGCCTGAAGGGCCCCCAGGGGGCCCCCAAGCAGCCCCTCTCCATTTGGGTCTGGGGGTTTTCGTTGGGCATGTATACCTGAGAGGTACCTGCAAGGTTACAGTTCGCGGCCCGAGAAGCACTCTCCGGCCAACATGCCCAACTGCAGCAACAGCTCCCAAAGCGAAGGAGCCAGGACCCAAAGACCTAGCTGGCCTGAAGTGCCCCCAGGGGGTCCCCAAGCAGCCCCTCTCCATTTGGGTCTGGGGGCTTTCGTTGGGCATGGAACCTGGGAGATACCAGCAAGTTTGCAGTTCGCGGCCCGAGAAGCACTCTCCGGCCAACATGCCCAATATCCAGCAACAGCTCCCAAACCGAAGGAGCCAGGACCCAAAGACCTAGCTGGCCTGAAGGGCCCCCAGGGGGCCCCCAAGCAGCCCCTCTCCATTTGGGTCTGGGGGCTTTTGTTGGGCCGGGAACCTGGGAGATTCCTGCAAGGTTGCAGTTCGCGGCCGGAGAAGCACTCTCCGGCCAACATGCCCAACTGCAGCAACAGCTCCCAAACCGAATGAGCCAGGACCCAAAGACCTAGCTGGCCTGAAGTGCCCCCAGGGGGCCCCCAAGCAGCCCCTCTCAATTTGGGTCTGGGGGCTTTAGTTGGGCCGGGAACCTGGGAGGTACCTGCAAGGTTGCAGTTCGCGGCCGGAGAAGCACTCTCCGGCCAACATGCCCAACTGCAGCAACAGCTCCCAAAGCGAAGGAGCCAGGACCCAAAGACCTAGCTGGCCTGAAGGGCCCCCAGGGGGCCCCCAAGCAGCCCCTCTCCATTTGGGTCTGGGGGCTTTCGTTGGGCCGGGAACCTGGGAGAATCCTGCAAGGTTGCAGTTCGCGGCCCGAGAAGCACTCTCCGGCCAACATGCCCAACTGCAGCAACAGCTCCCAAACCGAAGGAGCCAGGACCCAAAGACCTAGCTGGCCTGAAGGGCCCCCAGGGGGCCCCCAAGCAGCCCCTCTCAATTTGGGTCTGGGGGCTTTCGTTGGGCCGGGAACCTGGGAGGTACCTGCAAGGTTGCAATTCGCGGCCCGAGAAGCACTCTCCGGCCAACATGCCCAACTGCAGCAACAGCTCCCAAACCGAATGAGCCAGGACCCAAAGACCTAGCTGGCCTGAAGGGCCCCCAGGGGGCCCCCAAGGAGCTCCTCTCCATTTGGGTCTGGGGGCTTTAGTTGGGCCGGGAACCTGGGAGGTACCTGCAAGGTTGCAGTTCGCGGCCCGAGAAGCACTCTCCGGCCAACATGCCCAACTGCAGCAACAGCTCCCAAAGCGAAGGAGCCAGGACCCAAAGACCTAGCTGGCCTGAAGGGCCCCCAGGGGGCCCCCAAGCAGCCACTCTCCATTTGGGTCTGGGGGCTTTCGTTGGGCCGGTAACCTGGGAGGTACCTGCAAGGTTGCAGTTCGCGGCCCGAGAAGCACTCTCCGGCCAACATGCCCAACTGCAGCAACAGCTCCCAAACCGAAGGAGCCAGGACCCAAAGACCTAGCTGGCCTGAAGGGCCCCCAGGGGGCCCCCAAGCAGCCCCTCTCAATTTGGGTCTGGGGGCTTTCGTTGGGCCGGGAACCTGGGAGGTACCTGCAAGGTTGCAGTTCGCGGCCGGAGAAGCACTCTCCAGCCAACATGCCCAACTGCAGCAACAGCTCCCAAACCGAAGGAGCCAGGACCCAAAGACCTAGCTGGCCTGAAGGGCCCCCAGGGGGTCCCCAAGCACCCCCTCTCAATTTGGGTCTGGGGGCTTTCGTTGGGCATGTATACCTGAGAGGTACCTGCAAGGTTACAGTTCGCGGCCCGAGAAGCACTCTCCGGCCAACATGCCCAACTGCAGCAACAGCTCCCAAAGCGAAGGAGCCAGGACCCAAAGACCTAGCTGGCCTGAAGTGCCCCCAGGGGGTCCCCAAGCAGCCCCTCTCCATTTGGGTCTGGGGGCTTTCGTTGGGCGGGGAACCTGGGAGAATCCTGCAAGGTTGCAGTTCGCGGCCCGAGAAGCACTCTCCGGCCAACATGCCCAACTGCAGCAACAGCTCCCAAAGCGAAGGAGCCAGGACCCAAAGACCTAGCTGGCCTGAAGGGCCCCCAGGGGGCCCCCAAGCAGCCCCTCTCCATTTGGGTCTGGGGGCTTTCTTTAGGCTGAGAACCTGGGAGATACCAGCAAGGTTGCAGTTCGCGGCCCGGGAAGCACTCTCCGGCCAACATGCCCAATATCCAGCAACAGTCCCAAAGCGAAGGAGCCAGGACCCAAAGACCTAGCTGGCCTGAAGGGCCCCCAGAAGGCCACCAAGCAGCCCCTCTCCATTTGGGTCTGGTGGCTTTCGTTGGGCATGTATACCTGAGAGGTAACTGCAAGGTTACAGTTCGCGGCCCGAGAAGCACTCTCCGGCCAACATGCCCAACTGCAGCAACAGCTCCCAAACCGAAGGAGCCAGGACACAAAGACCTAGCTGGCCTGAAGGGCCCCCAGGGGGCCCCCAAGCAGCCCCTCTCAATTTGGGTCTGGGGGCTTTCGTTGGGCATGGAACCTGGGAGATTCCAGCAAGGTTGCAGTTCGCGGCCCGAGAAGCACTCTCCGGCCAACATGCCCAACTGCAGCAACAGCTCCCAAACCGAAGGAGCCAGGACCCAAAGACCTAGCTGGCCTGAAGGGCCCCCAGGGGGCCCCCAAGCAGCCCCTCTCCATTTGGGTCTGGGGGCTTTTGTTGGGCCGGGAACCTGGGAGATTCCTGCAAGGTTGCAGTTCGAGGCCCGAGAAGCACTCTCTGGCCAACATGCCCAACTGCAGCAACAGCTCCCAAACCGAAGGAGCCAGGACCCAAAGACCTAGCTGGCCTGAAGGGCCCCCAGGGGGGCCCCAAGCAGCCCCTCTCCATTTGGGTCTGGGGGCTTTCGTTGGGCCGGGAACCTGGGAGAATCCTGCAAGGTTGCAGTTCGCGGCCCGAGAAGCACTCTCCGGCCAACATGCCCAACTGCAGCAACAGCTCCCAAACCGAATGAGCCAGGACCCAAAGACCTAGCTGGCCTGAAGGGCCCCCAGGGGGCCCCCAAGCAGCCCCTCTCCATTTGGGTCTGGGGGCTTTCGTTGGGCCGGGAACCTGGGAGGTACCTGCAAGGTTGCAGTTCGCGGCCCGAGAAGCACTATCCGGCCAACATGCCCAACTGCAGCAACAGCTCCCAAAGCGAAGGAGCCAGGACCCAAAGACCTAGCTGGCCTGAAGGGCCCCCAGGGGGGCCCCAAAGAGCTCCTCTCCATTTGGGTCTGGGGGCTTTCGTTGGGCCGGGAACCTGGGAGGTACCTGCAAGGTTGCAGTTTGCGGCCGGAGAAGCACTCTCCGGCCAACATGCCCAACTGCAGCAACAGCTCCCAAAGCGAAGGAGCCAGGACCCAAAGACCTAGCTGGCCTGAAGGGCCCCCAGGGGGGCCCCCAAGCAGCCCCTCTCCATTTGGGTCTGGGGGCTTTTGTTGGGCCGGGAACCTGGGAGATTCCTGCAAGGTTGCAGTTCGAGGCCCGAGAAGCACTCTCCGGCCAACATGCCCAACTGCAGCAACAGCTCCCAAACCGAATGAGCCAGGACACAAAGACCTAGCTGGCCTGAAGGGCCCCCAGGGGTCCCCCAAGCAGCCCCTCTCCATTTGGGTCTGGGGGCTTTCGTTGGGCATGTATACCTGAGAGGTACCTGCAAGGTTACAGTTCGCGGCCCGAGAAGCACTCTCCGGCCAACATGCCCAACTGCAGCAACAGCTCCCAAACCGAAGGAGCCAGGACCCAAAGACCTAGCTGGCCTGAAGGGCCCCCAGGGGGTCCCCAAGCAGCCCCTCTCCATTTGGGTCTGGGGGCTTTCGTTGGGCATGTATACCTGAGAGGTACCTGCAAGGTTGCAGTTCGCGGCCCGAGAAGCACTCTCCGGCAAACATGCCCAACTGCAGCAACAGCTCCCAAAGCGAAGGAGCCAGGACCCAAAGACCTAGCTGGCCTGAAGGGCCCCCAGGGGGCCCCCAAGCAGCCCCTCTCCATTTGGGTCTGGGGGCTTTCGTTGGGCGGGGAACCTGGGAGATTTCTGCAAGGTTGCAGTTCGCGGCCGGAGAAGCACTCTCCGGCCAACATGCCCAATTGCAGCAACAGCTCCCAAAGCGAAGGAGCCAGGACCCAAAGACCTAGCTGGCCTGAAGGGCCCCCAGGGGGCCACCAAGCAGCCCCTCTCCATTTGGGTCTGGGGGCTTTCGTTGGGCATGTATACCTGAGAGGTACCAGCAAGGTTGCAGTTCGCGGACCGAGAAGCACTCTCCGGCCAACATGCCCAATATCCAGCAACAGCTCCCAAAGTGAAGGAGCCAGGACCCAAAGACCTAGCTGGCCTGAAGGGCCCCCAGGGGGCCCCCAAGCAGCCCCTCTCCATTTGGGTCTGGGGGCTTTTGTTGGGCCAGGAACCTGGGAGAATCCTGCAAGGTTGCAGTTCGAGGCCCGAGAAGCACTCTCCGGCCAACATGCCCAACTGCAGCAACAGCTCCCAAACCGAAGGAGCCAGGACACAAAGACCTAGCTGGCCTGAAGGGCCCCCAGGGGGCCCCCAAGCAGCCCCTCTCCATTTGGGTCTGGGGGTTTTCGTTGGGCATGTATACCTGAGAGGTACCTGCAAGGTTACAGTTCGCGGCCCGAGAAGCACTCTCCGGCCAACATGCCCAACTGCAGCAACAGCTCCCAAAGCGAAGGAGCCAGGACCCAAAGACCTAGCTGGCCTGAAGTGCCCCCAGGGGGTCCCCAAGCAGCCCCTCTCCATTTGGGTCTGGGGGCTTTCGTTGGGCATGGAACCTGGGAGATACCAGCAAGTTTGCAGTTCGCGGCCCGAGAAGCACTCTCCGGCCAACATGCCCAATATCCAGCAACAGCTCCCAAAGCGAAGGAGCCAGGACCCAAAGACCTAGCTGGCCTGAAGGGCCCCCAGAAGGCCCCCAAGCAGCCCCTCTCAATTTGGGTCTGGGGGCTTTCGTTGGGCATGTATACCTGAGAGGTACCTGCAAGTTACACTTCGCGGCCCGAGAAGCACTCTCCGGCCAACATGCCCAACTGCAGCAACATCTCCCAAAGTGAAGGAGCCAGGACCCAAAGACCTAGCTGGCCTGAAGGGCCCCCAGGGGGCCCCCAAGCAGCCCCTCTCCATTTGGGTCTGGGGGCTTTCGTTGGGCCGGGAACCTGGGAGAATCCTGCAAGGTTGCAGTTCGCGGCCCGAGAAGCACTCTCCGGCCAACATGCCCAACTGCAGCAACAGCTCCCAAACCGAATGAGCCAGGACACAAAGACCTAGCTGGCCTGAAGGGCCCCCAGGGGTCCCCCAAGCAGCCCCTCTCCATTTGGGTCTGGGGGCTTTCGTTGGGCATGTATACCTGAGAGGTACCTGCAAGGTTACAGTTCGCGGCCCGAGAAGCACTCTCCGGCCAACATGCCCAACTGCAGCAACAGCTCCCAAACCGAAGGAGCCAGGACCCAAAGACCTAGCTGGCCTGAAGGGCCCCCAGGGGGTCCCCAAGCAGCCCCTCTCCATTTGGGTCTGGGGGCTTTCGTTGGGCATGTATACCTGAGAGGTACCTGCAAGGTTGCAGTTCGCGGCCCGAGAAGCACTCTCCGGCCAACATGCCCAACTGCAGCAACAGCTCCCAAAGCGAAGGAGCCAGGACCCAAAGACCTAGCTGGCCTGAAGGGCCCCCAGGGGGCCCCCAAGCAGCCCCTCTCCATTTGGGTCTGGGGGCTTTCGTTGGGCGGGGAACCTGGGAGATTTCTGCAAGGTTGCAGTTCGCGGCCGGAGAAGCACTCTCCGGCCAACATGCCCAATTGCAGCAACAGCTCCCAAAGCGAAGGAGCCAGGACCCAAAGACCTAGCTGGCCTGAAGGGCCCCCAGGGGGCCACCAAGCAGCCCCTCTCCATTTGGGTCTGGGGGCTTTCGTTGGGCATGTATACCTGAGAGGTACCAGCAAGGTTGCAGTTCGCGGACCGAGAAGCACTCTCCGGCCAACATGCCCAATATCCAGCAACAGCTCCCAAAGTGAAGGAGCCAGGACCCAAAGACCTAGCTGGCCTGAAGGGCCCCCAGGGGGCCCCCAAGCAGCCCCTCTCCATTTGGGTCTGGGGGCTTTTGTTGGGCCAGGAACCTGGGAGAATCCTGCAAGGTTGCAGTTCGAGGCCCGAGAAGCACTCTCCGGCCAACATGCCCAACTGCAGCAACAGCTCCCAAACCGAAGGAGCCAGGACACAAAGACCTAGCTGGCCTGAAGGGCCCCCAGGGGGCCCCCAAGCAGCCCCTCTCCATTTGGGTCTGGGGGTTTTCGTTGGGCATGTATACCTGAGAGGTACCTGCAAGGTTACAGTTCGCGGCCCGAGAAGCACTCTCCGGCCAACATGCCCAACTGCAGCAACAGCTCCCAAAGCGAAGGAGCCAGGACCCAAAGACCTAGCTGGCCTGAAGTGCCCCCAGGGGGTCCCCAAGCAGCCCCTCTCCATTTGGGTCTGGGGACTTTCGTTGGGCATGGAACCTGGGAGATACCAGCAAGTTTGCAGTTCGCGGCCCGAGAAGCACTCTCCGGCCAACATGCCCAATATCCAGCAACAGCTCCCAAAGCGAAGGAGCCAGGACCCAAAGACCTAGCTGGCCTGAAGGGCCCCCAGAAGGCCCCCAAGCAGCCCCTCTCAATTTGGGTCTGGGGGATTTCGTTGGGCATGTATACCTGAGAGGTACCTGCAAGTTACACTTCGCGGCCCGAGAAGCACTCTCCGGCCAACATGCCCAACTGCAGCAACATCTCCCAAACCGAAGGAGCCAGGACCCAAAGACCTAGCTGGCCTGAAGGGCCCCCAGGGGGCCCCCAAGCAGCCCCTCTCCATTTGGGTCTGGGGGCTTTCGTTGGGCCGGGAACCTGGGAGAATCCTGCAAGGTTGCAGTTCGCGGCCCGAGAAGCACTCTCCGGCCAACATGCCCAACTGCAGCAACAGCTCCCAAAGCGAAGGAGCCAGGACCCAAAGACCTAGCTGGCCTGAAGGGCCCCCAGGGGGCCCCCAAGCAGCCCCTCTCCATTTGGGTCTGGGGGCTTTCGTTGGGCCGGGAACCTGGGAGATTCCTGCAAGGTTGCAGTTCGCGGCCCGAGAAGCACTCTCCGGCCAACATGCCCAACTGCAGCAACAGCTCCCAAACCGAAGGAGCCAGGACCCAAAGACCTAGCTGGCCTGAAGGGCCCCCATGGGGCCCCCAAGGAGCTCCTCTCCATTTGGGTCTGGGGGCTTTCGTTGGGCCGGGAACCTGGGAGGTACCTGCAAGGTTGCAGTTCGCGGCCCGAGAAGCACTCTCCGGCCAACATGCCCAACTGCAGCAACAGCTCCCAAACCGAAGGAGCCAGGACCCAAAGACCTAGCTGGCCTGAAGGGCCCCCAGGGGGCCCCCAAGCAGCCCCTCTCCATTTGGGTCTGGGGGCTTTTGTTGGGCCGGGAACCTGGGAGATTCCTGCAAGGTTGCAGTTCGAGGCCCGAGAAGCACTCTCCGGCCAACATGCCCAACTGCAGCAACAGCTCCCAAACCGAAGGAGCCAGGACCCAAAGACCTAGCTGGCCTGAAGGGCCCCCAGGGGGCCCCCAAGCAGCCCCTCTCAATTTGGGTCTGGGGGCTTTCGTTGGGCATGTATACCTGAGAGGTATCTGCAAGGTTACAGTTCGCGGCCCGAGAAGCACTCTCCGGCCAACATGCCCAACTGCAGCAACAGCTCCCAAACCGAAGGAGCCAGGACCCAAAGACCTAGCTGGCCTGAAGGGCCCCCAGGGGGCCCCCAAGGAGCTCCTCTCCATTTGGGTCTGGGGGCTTTAGTTGGGCCGGGAACCTGGTCGGTACCTGCAAGTTTGCAGTTCGCGGCCGGAGAAGCACTCTCCGGCCAACATGCCCAACTGCAGCAACAGCTCCCAAAGCGAAGGAGCCAGGACCCAAAGACCTAGCTGGCCTGAAGGGCCCCCAGAAGGCCCCCAAGCAGCCCCTCTCAATTTGGGTCTGGGGGCTTTCGTTGGGCATGTATACCTGAGAGGTACCTGCAAGTTACACTTCGCGGCCCGAGAAGCACTCTCCGGCCAACATGCCCAACTGCAGCAACATCTCCCAAAGCGAAGGAGCCAGGACCCAAAGACCTAGCTGGCCTGAAGGGCCCCCAGGGGGCCACCAAGCAGCCCCTCTCCATTTGGGTCTGGGGGCTTTCGTTGGGCCGGGAACCTGGGAGAATCCTGCAAGGTTGCAGTTCGCGGCCCGAGAAGCACTCTCCGGCCAACATGCCCAACTGCAGCAACAGCTCCCAAAGCGAAGGAGCCAGGACCCAAAGACCTAGCTGGCCTGAAGGGCCCCCAGGGGGCCCCCAAGCAGCCCCTCTCCATTTGGGTCTGGGGGCTTTCGTTGGGCCGGGAACCTGGGAGATTCCTGCAAGGTTGCAGTTCGCGGCCCGAGAAGCACTCTCCGGCCAACATGCCCAACTGCAGCAACAGCTCCCAAACCGAAGGAGCCAGGACCCAAAGACCTAGCTGGCCTGAAGGGCCCCCATGGGGCCCCCAAGGAGCTCCTCTCCATTTGGGTCTGGGGGCTTTCGTTGGGCCGGGAACCTGGGAGGTACCTGCAAGGTTGCAGTTCGCGGCCCGAGAAGCACTCTCCGGCCAACATGCCCAACTGCAGCAACAGCTCCCAAACCGAAGGAGCCAGGACCCAAAGACCTAGCTGGCCTGAAGGGCCCCCAGGGGGCCCCCAAGCAGCCCCTCTCCATTTGGGTCTGGGGGCTTTTGTTGGGCCGGGAACCTGGGAGATTCCTGCAAGGTTGCAGTTCGAGGCCCGAGAAGCACTCTCCGGCCAACATGCCCAACTGCAGCAACAGCTCCCAAACCGAAGGAGCCAGGACCCAAAGACCTAGCTGGCCTGAAGGGCCCCCAGGGGGCCCCCAAGCAGCCCCTCTCAATTTGGGTCTGGGGGCTTTCGTTGGGCATGTATACCTGAGAGGTATCTGCAAGGTTACAGTTCGCGGCCCGAGAAGCACTCTCCGGCCAACATGCCCAACTGCAGCAACAGCTCCCAAACCGAAGGAGCCAGGACCCAAAGACCTAGCTGGCCTGAAGGGCCCCCAGGGGGCCCCCAAGGAGCTCCTCTCCATTTGGGTCTGGGGGCTTTAGTTGGGCCGGGAACCTGGTCGGTACCTGCAAGTTTGCAGTTCGCGGCCGGAGAAGCACTCTCCGGCCAACATGCCCAACTGCAGCAACAGCTCCCAAAGCGAAGGAGCCAGGACCCAAAGACCTAGCTGGCCTGAAGGGCCCCCAGAAGGCCAACAAGCAGCCCCTCTCCATTTGGGTCTGGGGGCTTTTGTTGGGCCGGGAACCTGGGAGATTCCTGCAAGGTTGCAGTTCGAGGCCCGAGAAGCACTCTCCGGCCAACATGCCCAACTGCAGCAACAGCTCCCAAACCGAATGAGCCAGGACACAAAGACCTAGCTGGCCTGAAGGGCCCCCAGGGGGCCCCCAAGCAGCCCCTCTCCATTTGGGTCTGGGGGCTTTCTTTAGGCTGAGAACCTGGGAGATACCAGCAAGGTTGCAGTTCGAGGCCCGAGAAGCACTCTCCGGCCAACATGCCCAATATCCAGCAACAGCTCACAAAGCGAAGGAGCCAGGACCCAAAGACCTAGCTGGCCTGAAGGGCCCCCAGAAGGCCAACAAGCAGCCCCTCTCCATTTGGGTCTGGGGGCTTTTGTTGGGCCAGGAACCTGGGAGAATCCTGCAAGGTTGCAGTTCGAGGCCCGAGAAGCACTCTCCGGCCAACATGCCCAACTGCAGCAACAGCTCCCAAAGCGAAGGAGCCAGGACCCAAAGACCTAGCTGGCCTGAAGGGCCCCCAGGGGGCCCCCAAGCAGCCCCTCTCAATTTGGGTCTGGGGGCTTTCGTTGGGCATGTATACCTGAGAGGTACCTGCAAGTTACACTTCGCGGCCCGAGAAGCACTCTCCGGCCAACATGCCCAACTGCAGCAACAGCTCCCAAAGCGAAGGAGCCAGGACCCAAAGACCTAGCTGGCCTGAAGGGCCCCCAGGGGGCCCCCAAGCAGCCCCTCTCCATTTGGGTCTGGGGGCTTTCGTTGGGCCGGGAACCTGGGAGAATCCTGCAAGGTTGCAGTTCGCGGCCCGAGAAGCACTCTCCGGCCAACATGCCCAACTGCAGCAACAGCTCCCAAAGCGAAGGAGCCAGGACCCAAAGACCTAGCTGGCCTGAAGGGCCCCCAGGGGGCCCCCAAGCAGCCCCTCTCCATTTGGGTCTGGGGGCTTTCGTTGGGCCGGGAACCTGGGAGATTCCTGCAAGGTTGCAGTTCGCGGCCCGAGAAGCACTCTCCGGCCAACATGCCCAACTGCAGCAACAGCTCCCAAACCGAAGGAGCCAGGACCCAAAGACCTAGCTGGCCTGAAGGGCCCCCATGGGGCCCCCAAGGAGCTCCTCTCCATTTGGGTCTGGGGGCTTTCGTTGGGCCGGGAACCTGGGAGGTACCTGCAAGGTTGCAGTTCGCGGCCCGAGAAGCACTCTCCGGCCAACATGCCCAACTGCAGCAACAGCTCCCAAACCGAAGGAGCCAGGACCCAAAGACCTAGCTGGCCTGAAGGGCCCCCAGGGGGCCCCCAAGCAGCCCCTCTCCATTTGGGTCTGGGGGCTTTCGTTGGGCATGTATACCTGAGAGGTACCTGCAAGGTTAAAGTTCGCGACCCGAGAAGCACTCTCCGGCCAACATGCCCAACTGCAGCAACAGCTCCCAAAGCGAAGGAGCCAGGACCCAAAGACCTAGCTGGCCTGAAGGGCCCCCAGAAGGCCAACAAGCAGCCCCTCTCCATTTGGGTCTGTGGGCTTTCGTTGGGCCGGGAACCTGGGAGAATCCTGCAAGGCTGCAGTTCGCGGCCGGAGAAGCACTCTCCGGCCAACATGCCCAACTGCAGCAACAGCTCCCAAAGCGAAGGAGCCAGGACCCAAAGACCTAGCTGGCCTGAAGGGCCCCCAGGGGGCCCCCAAGCAGCCCCTCTCAATTTGGGTCTGGGGGCTTTCGTTGGGCATGGAACCTGGGAGATTCCTGCAAGGTTGCAGTTCGCGGCCCGAGAAGCACTCTCCGGCCAACATGCCCAACTGCAGCAACAGCTCCCAAACCGAAGGAGCCAGGACCCAAAGACCTAGCTGGCCTGAAGGGCCCCCATGGGGCCCCCAAGGAGCTCCTCTCCATTTGGGTCTGGGGGCTTTAGTTGGGCCGGGAACCTGGGAGGTACCTGCAAGGTTGCAGTTCGCGGCCCGAGAAGCACTCTCCGGCCAACATGCCCAACTGCAGCAACAGCTCCCAAAGCGAAGGAGCCAGGACCCAAAGACCTAGCTGGCCTGAAGGGCCCCCAGGGGGCCCCCAAGCAGCCCCTCTCCATTTGGGTCTGGGGGCTTTTGTTGGGCCGGGAACCTGGGAGATTCCTGCAAGGTTGCAGTTCGAGGCCCGAGAAGCACTCTCCGGCCAACATGCCCAACTGCAGCAACAGCTCCCAAACCGAATGAGCCAGGACACAAAGACCTAGCTGGCCTGAAGGGCCCCCAGGGGGCCCCCAAGCAGCCCCTCTCCATTTGGGTCTGGGGGCTTTCTTTAGGCTGAGAACCTAGGAGATACCAGCAAGGTTGCAGTTCGAGGCCCGAGAAGCACTCTCCGGCCAACATGCCCAATATCCAGCAACAGCTCACAAAGCGAAGGAGCCAGGACCCAAAGACCTAGCTGGCCTGAAGGGCCCCCAGAAGGCCCCCAAGCAGCCCCTCTCCATTTGGGTCTGGGGGCTTTCGTTGGGCATGTATACCTGAGAGGTACCTGTAAGTTGCAGTTCGCGGCCCGAGAAGCACTCTCCGGCCAACATGCCCAACTGCAGCAACAGCTCCCAAAGCGAAGGAGCCAGGACCCAAAGACCTAGCTGGCCTGAAGGGCCCCCAGGGGGTCCCCAAGCAGCCCCTCTCCATTTGGGTCTGGGGGTTTTCGTTGGGCCGGGAACCTGGGAGGTACCTGCAAGGTTGCAGTTCGCGGCCCGAGAAGCACTCTCCGGCCAACATGCCCAACTGCAGCAACAGCTCCCAAACCGAAGGAGCCAGGACCCAAAGACCTAGCTGGCCTGAAGGGCCCCCAGGGGGGCCCCAAGCAGCCCCTCTCCATTTGGGTCTGGGGGCTTTCGTTGGGCCGGGAACCTGGGAGAATCCTGCAAGGCTGCAGTTCGCGGCCGGAGAAGCACTCTCCGGCCAACATGCCCAACTGCAGCAACAGCTCCCAAAGCGAAGGAGCCAGGACCCAAAGACCTAGCTGGCCTGAAGGGCCCCAGGGGGCCCCCAAGCAGCCCCTCTCCATTTGGGTCTGGGGGCTTTTGTTGGGCCGGGAACCTAGGAGAATCCTGCAAGGTTGCAGTTCGCGGCCCGAGAAGCACTCTCCGGCCAACATGCCCAACTGCAGCAACAGCTCCCAAACCGAAGGAGCCAGGACCCAAAGACCTAGCTGGCCTGAAGGGCCCCCAGGGGGCCCCAAGCAGCCCCTCTCCATTTGGGTCTGGGGGCTTTCGTTGGGCCGGGAACCTGGGAGGTACCTGCAAGGTTGCAGTTCGCGGCCCGAGAAGCACTCTCCGGCCAACATGCCCAACTGCAGCAACAGCTCCCAAAGCGAAGGAGCCAGGACCCAAAGACCTAGCTGGCCTGAAGGGCCCCCAGGGGGCCCCCAAGCAGCCCCTCTCCATTTGGGTCTGGGGGCTTTCGTTGGGCCAGGAACCTGGGAGAATCCTGCAAGGTTACAGTTCGCGGCCCGAGAAGCACTCTCCGGCCAACATGCCCAACTCCAGCAACAGCTCCCAAACCGAAGGAGCCAGGACCCAAAGACCTAGCTGGCCTGAAGGGCCCCCAGGGGGCCACCAAGCAGCCCCTCTCAATTTGGGTCTGGGGGCTTTCGTTGGGCATGGAACCTGGGAGATTCCTGCAAGATTGCAGTTCGCGGCCCGAGAAGCACTCTCCGGCCAACATGCCCAACTGCAGCAACAGCTCCCAAACCGAAGGAGCCAGGACCCAAAGACCTAGCTGGCCTGAAGGGCCCCCATGGGGCCCCCAAGAAGCTCCTCTCCATTTGGGTCTGGGGGCTTTAGTTGGGCCGGGAACCTGGGAGGTACCTGCAAGGTAGCAGTTCGCGGCCGGAGAAGCACTCTCCGGCCAACATGCCCAACTGCAGCAACAGCTCCCAAACCGAAGGAGCCAGGACCCAAAGACCTAGCTGGCCTGAAGGGCCCCCAGGGGGCCCCCAAGCAGCCCCTCTCCATTTGGGTCTGGGGGCTTTTGTTGGGCCAGGAACCTGGGAGAATCCTGCAAGGTTGCAGTTCGAGGCCCGAGAAGCACTCTCCGGCCAACATGCCCAACTGCAGCAACAGCTCCCAAACCGAAGGAGCCAGGACACAAAGACCTAGCTGGCCTGAAGGGCCCCCAGGGGGCCCCCAAGCAGCCCCTCTCCATTTGGGTCTGGGGGTTTTCGTTGGGCATGTATACCTGAGAGGTACCTGCAAGGTTACAGTTCGCGGCCCGAGAAGCACTCTCCGGCCAACATGCCCAACTGCAGCAACAGCTCCCAAAGCGAAGGAGCCAGGACCCAAAGACCTAGCTGGCCTGAAGTGCCCCCAGGGGGTCCCCAAGCAGCCCCTCTCCATTTGGGTCTGGGGGCTTTCGTTGGGCATGGAACCTGGGAGATACCAGCAAGTTTGCAGTTCGCGGCCCGAGAAGCACTCTCCGGCCAACATGCCCAATATCCAGCAACAGCTCCCAAAGCGAAGGAGCCAGGACCCAAAGACCTAGCTGGCCTGAAGGGCCCCCAGAAGGCCCCCAAGCAGCCCCTCTCAATTTGGGTCTGGGGGCTTTCGTTGGGTATGTATACCTGAGAGGTACCTGCAAGTTACACTTCGCGGCCCGAGAAGCACTCTCCGGCCAACATGCCCAACTGCAGCAACATCTCCCAAAGCGAAGGAGCCAGGACCCAAAGACCTAGCTGGCCTGAAGGGCCCCCAGGGGGCCCCCAAGCAGCCCCTCTCCATTTGGGTCTGGGGGCTTTCGTTGGGCCGGGAACCTGGGAGAATCCTGCAAGGTTGCAGTTCGCGGCCCGAGAAGCACTCTCCGGCCAACATGCCCAACTGCAGCAACAGCTCCCAAAGCGAAGGAGCCAGGACCCAAAGACCTAGCTGGCCTGAAGGGCCCCCAGGGGGCCCCCAAGCAGCCCCTCTCCATTTGGGTCTGGGGGCTTTCGTTGGGCCGGGAACCTGGGAGATTCCTGCAAGGTTGCAGTTCGCGGCCCGAGAAGCACTCTCCGGCCAACATGCCCAACTGCAGCAACAGCTCCCAAACCGAAGGAGCCAGGACCCAAAGACCTAGCTGGCCTGAAGGGCCCCCATGGGGCCCCCAAGGAGCTCCTCTCCATTTGGGTCTGGGGGCTTTCGTTGGGCCGGGAACCTGGGAGGTACCTGCAAGGTTGCAGTTCGCGGCCCGAGAAGCACTCTCCGGCCAACATGCCCAACTGCAGCAACAGCTCCCAAACCGAAGGAGCCAGGACCCAAAGACCTAGCTGGCCTGAAGGGCCCCCAGGGGGCCCCCAAGCAGCCCCTCTCCATTTGGGTCTGGGGGCTTTTGTTGGGCCGGGAACCTGGGAGATTCCTGCAAGGTTGCAGTTCGAGGCCCGAGAAGCACTCTCCGGCCAACATGCCCAACTGCAGCAACAGCTCCCAAACCGAAGGAGCCAGGACCCAAAGACCTAGCTGGCCTGAAGGGCCCCCAGGGGGCCCCCAAGCAGCCCCTCTCAATTTGGGTCTGGGGGCTTTCGTTGGGCATGTATACCTGAGAGGTATCTGCAAGGTTACAGTTCGCGGCCCGAGAAGCACTCTCCGGCCAACATGCCCAACTGCAGCAACAGCTCCCAAACCGAAGGAGCCAGGACCCAAAGACCTAGCTGGCCTGAAGGGCCCCCAGGGGGCCCCCAAGGAGCTCCTCTCCATTTGGGTCTGGGGGCTTTAGTTGGGCCGGGAACCTGGTCGGTACCTGCAAGGTTGCAGTTCGCGGCCGGAGAAGCACTCTCCGGCCAACATGCCCAACTGCAGCAACAGCTCCCAAAGCGAAGGAGCCAGGACCCAAAGACCTAGCTGGCCTGAAGGGCCCCCAGGGGGCCCCCAAGCAGCCCCTCTCCATTTGGGTCTGGGGGCTTTTGTTGGGCCGGGAACCTGGGAGATTCCTGCAAGGTTGCAGTTCGAGGCCCGAGAAGCACTCTCCGGCCAACATGCCCAACTGCAGCAACAGCTCCCAAACCGAATGAGCCAGGACACAAAGACCTAGCTGGCCTGAAGGGCCCCCAGGGGGCCCCCAAGCAGCCCCTCTCCATTTGGGTCTGGGGGCTTTCTTTAGGCTGAGAACCTGGGAGATACCAGCAAGGTTGCAGTTCGAGGCCCGAGAAGCACTCTCCGGCCAACATGCCCAATATCCAGCAACAGCTCACAAAGCGAAGGAGCCAGGACCCAAAGACCTAGCTGGCCTGAAGGGCCCCCAGAAGGCCAACAAGCAGCCCCTCTCCATTTGGGTCTGGGGGCTTTTGTTGGGCCAGGAACCTGGGAGAATCCTGCAAGGTTGCAGTTCGAGGCCCGAGAAGCACTCTCCGGCCAACATGCCCAACTGCAGCAACAGCTCCCAAACCGAAGGAGCCAGGACACAAAGACCTAGCTGGCCTGAAGGGCCCCCAGGGGGCCCCCAAGCAGCCCCTCTCCATTTGGGTCTGGGGGTTTTCGTTGGGCATGTATACCTGAGAGGTACCTGCAAGGTTACAGTTCGCGGCCCGAGAAGCACTCTCCGGCCAACATGCCCAACTGCAGCAACAGCTCCCAAAGCGAAGGAGCCAGGACCCAAAGACCTAGCTGGCCTGAAGTGCCCCCAGGGGGTCCCCAAGCAGCCCCTCTCCATTTGGGTCTGGGGGCTTTCGTTGGGCATGGAACCTGGGAGATACCAGCAAGTTTGCAGTTCGCGGCCCGAGAAGCACTCTCCGGCCAACATGCCCAATATCCAGCAACAGCTCCCAAAGCGAAGGAGCCAGGACCCAAAGACCTAGCTGGCCTGAAGGGCCCCCAGGGGGCCCCCAAGCAGCCCCTCTCAATTTGGGTCTGGGGGCTTTCGTTGGGCATGTATACCTGAGAGGTACCTGCAAGTTACACTTCGCGGCCCGAGAAGCACTCTCCGGCCAACATGCCCAACTGCAGCAACAGCTCCCAAAGCGAAGGAGCCAGGACCCAAAGACCTAGCTGGCCTGAAGGGCCCCCAGGGGGCCCCCAAGCAGCCCCTCTCCATTTGGGTCTGGGGGCTTTCGTTGGGCCGGGAACCTGGGAGAATCCTGCAAGGTTGCAGTTCGCGGCCCGAGAAGCACTCTCCGGCCAACATGCCCAACTGCAGCAACAGCTCCCAAAGCGAAGGAGCCAGGACCCAAAGACCTAGCTGGCCTGAAGGGCCCCCAGGGGGCCCCCAAGCAGCCCCTCTCCATTTGGGTCTGGGGGCTTTCGTTGGGCCGGGAACCTGGGAGATTCCTGCAAGGTTGCAGTTCGCGGCCCGAGAAGCACTCTCCGGCCAACATGCCCAACTGCAGCAACAGCTCCCAAACCGAAGGAGCCAGGACCCAAAGACCTAGCTGGCCTGAAGGGCCCCCATGGGGCCCCCAAGGAGCTCCTCTCCATTTGGGTCTGGGGGCTTTCGTTGGGCCGGGAACCTGGGAGGTACCTGCAAGGTTGCAGTTCGCGGCCCGAGAAGCACTCTCCGGCCAACATGCCCAACTGCAGCAACAGCTCCCAAACCGAAGGAGCCAGGACCCAAAGACCTAGCTGGCCTGAAGGGCCCCCAGGGGGCCCCCAAGCAGCCCCTCTCCATTTGGGTCTGGGGGCTTTTGTTGGGCCGGGAACCTGGGAGATTCCTGCAAGGTTGCAGTTCGAGGCCCGAGAAGCACTCTCCGGCCAACATGCCCAACTGCAGCAACAGCTCCCAAACCGAAGGAGCCAGGACCCAAAGACCTAGCTGGCCTGAAGGGCCCCCAGGGGGCCCCCAAGCAGCCCCTCTCAATTTGGGTCTGGGGGCTTTCGTTGGGCATGTATACCTGAGAGGTACCTGCAAGGTTAAAGTTCGCGACCCGAGAAGCACTCTCCGGCCAACATGCCCAACTGCAGCAACAGCTCCCAAAGCGAAGGAGCCAGGACCCAAAGACCTAGCTGGCCTGAAGGGCCCCCAGAAGGCCAACAAGCAGCCCCTCTCCATTTGGGTCTGGGGGCTTTCGTTGGGCCGGGAACCTGGGAGATTCATGCAAGGTTGCAGTTCGCGGCCCGAGAAGCACTCTCCGGCCAACATGCCCAACTGCAGCAACAGCTCCCAAACCGAAGGAGCCAGGACCCAAAGACCTAGCTGGCCTGAAGGGCCCCCAGGGGGCCCCCAAGCAGCCCCTCTCAATTTGGGTCTGGGGGCTTTCGTTGGGCATGGAACCTGGGAGATTCCTGCAAGGTTGCAGTTCGCGGCCCGAGAAGCACTCTCCGTTCAACATGCCCAACTGCAGCAACAGCTCCCAAACCGAAGGAGCCAGGACCCAAAGACCTAGCTGGCCTGAAGGGCCCCCATGGGGCCCCCAAGGAGCTCCTCTCCATTTGGGTCTGGGGGCTTTAGTTGGGCCGGGAACCTGGGAGGTACCTGCAAGGTTGCAGTTCGCGGCCCGAGAAGCACTCTCCGGCCAACATGCCCAACTGCAGCAACAGCTCCCAAAGCGAAGGAGCCAGGACCCAAAGACCTAGCTGGCCTGAAGGGCCCCCAGGGGGCCCCCAAGCAGCCCCTCTCCATTTGGGTCTGGGGGCTTTTGTTGGGCCGGGAACCTGGGAGATTCCTGCAAGGTTGCAGTTCGAGGCCCGAGAAGCACTCTCCGGCCAACATGCCCAACTGCAGCAACAGCTCCCAAACCGAAGGAGCCAGGACACAAAGACCTAGCTGGCCTGAAGGGCCCCCAGGGGGCCCCCAAGCAGCCCCTCTCCATTTGGGTCTGGGGGCTTTCTTTAGGCTGAGAACCTGGGAGATACCAGCAAGGTTGCAGTTCGAGGCCCGAGAAGCACTCTCCGGCCAACATGCCCAATATCCAGCAACAGCTCACAAAGCGAAGGAGCCAGGACCCAAAGACCTAGCTGGCCTGAAGGGCCCCCAGAAGGCCCCCAAGCAGCCCCTCTCCATTTGGGTCTGGGGGCTTTCGTTGGGCATGTATACCTGAGAGGTACCTGTAAGTTGCAGTTCGCGGCCCGAGAAGCACTCTCCGGCCAACATGCCCAACTGCAGCAACAGCTCCCAAAGCGAAGGAGCCAGGACCCAAAGACCTAGCTGGCCTGAAGGGCCCCCAGGGGGTCCCCAAGCAGCCCCTCTCCATTTGGGTCTGGGGGTTTTCGTTGGGCCGGGAACCTGGGAGGTACCTGCAAGGTTGCAGTTCGCGGCCCGAGAAGCACTCTCAGGCCAACATGCCCAACTGCAGCAACAGCTCCCAAACCGAAGGAGCCAGGACCCAAAGACCTAGCTGGCCTGAAGGGCCCCCAGGGGGGCCCCAAGCAGCCCCTCTCCATTTGGGTCTGGGGGCTTTCGTTGGGCCGGGAACCTGGGAGAATCCTGCAAGGCTGCAGTTCGCGGCCGGAGAAGCACTCTCCGGCCAACATGCCCAACTGCAGCAACAGCTCCCAAAGCGAAGGAGCCAGGACCCAAAGACCTAGCTGGCCTGAAGGGCCCCAGGGGGCCCCCAAGCAGCCCCTCTCCATTTGGGTCTGGGGGCTTTTGTTGGGCCGGGAACCTAGGAGAATCCTGCAAGGTTGCAGTTCGCGGCCCGAGAAGCACTCTCCGGCCAACATGCCCAACTGCAGCAACAGCTCCCAAACCGAAGGAGCCAGGACCCAAAGACCTAGCTGGCCTGAAGGGCCCCCAGGGGGCCCCAAGCAGCCCCTCTCCATTTGGGTCTGGGGGCTTTCGTTGGGCCGGGAACCTGGGAGGTACCTGCAAGGTTGCAGTTCGCGGCCCGAGAAGCACTCTCCGGCCAACATGCCCAACTGCAGCAACAGCTCCCAAAGCGAAGGAGCCAGGACCCAAAGACCTAGCTGGCCTGAAGGGCCCCCAGGGGGCCCCCAAGCAGCCCCTCTCCATTTGGGTCTGGGGGCTTTCGTTGGGCCAGGAACCTGGGAGAATCCTGCAAGGTTACAGTTCGCGGCCCGAGAAGCACTCTCCGGCCAACATGCCCAACTCCAGCAACAGCTCCCAAACCGAAGGAGCCAGGACCCAAAGACCTAGCTGGCCTGAAGGGCCCCCAGGGGGCCACCAAGCAGCCCCTCTCAATTTGGGTCTGGGGGCTTTCGTTGGGCATGGAACCTGGGAGATTCCTGCAAGATTGCAGTTCGCGGCCCGAGAAGCACTCTCCGGCCAACATGCCCAACTGCAGCAACAGCTCCCAAACCGAAGGAGCCAGGACCCAAAGACCTAGCTGGCCTGAAGGGCCCCCATGGGGCCCCCAAGAAGCTCCTCTCCATTTGGGTCTGGGGGCTTTAGTTGGGCCGGGAACCTGGGAGGTACCTGCAAGGTAGCAGTTCGCGGCCGGAGAAGCACTCTCCGGCCAACATGCCCAACTGCAGCAACAGCTCCCAAACCGAAGGAGCCAGGACCCAAAGACCTAGCTGGCCTGAAGGGCCCCCAGGGGGCCCCCAAGCAGCCCCTCTCAATTTGGGTCTGGGGGCTTTCGTTGGGCCGGGAACCTGGGAGGTACCTGCAAGGTTGCAGTTGGCGGCCCGAGAAGCACTCTCCGGCCAACATGCCCAACTGCAGCAACAGCTCCCAAACCGAAGGAGCCAGGACCCAAAGACCTAGCTGGCCTGAAGGGCCCCCAGGGGGCCCCCAAGCAGCCCCTCTCAATTTGGGTCTGGGGACTTTCGTTCGGCCGGGAACCTGGGAGGTACCTGCAAGGTTGCAGTTCGCGGCCCGAGAAGCACTCTCCGGCCAACATGCCCAACTGCAGCAACAGCTCCCAAAGCGAAGGAGCCAGGACCCAAAGACCTAGCTGGCCTGAAGGGCCCCCAGGGGGCCCCCAAGCAGCCCCTCTCAATTTGGGTCTGGGGGCTTTCGTTGGGCCGGGAACCTGGGAGAATCCTGCAAGGTTGCAGTTCGCGGCCCGAGAAGCACTCTCCGGCCAACATGCCCAACTGCAGCAACAGCTCCCAAACCGAAGGAGCCAGGACCCAAAGACCTAGCTGGCCTGAAGGGCCCCCAGGGGGGCCCCAAGCAGCCCCTCTCAATTTGGGTCTGGGGGCTTTCGTTGGGCCGGGAACCTGGGAGAATCCTGCAAGGTTGCAGTTCGCGGCCCGAGAAGCACTCTCCGGCCAACATGCCCAACTGCAGCAACAGCTCCCAAAGCGAAGGAGCCAGGACCCAAAGACCTAGCTGGCCTGAAGGGCCCCCAGGGGGCCCCCAAGCAGCCCCTCTCCATTTGGGTCTGGGGGCTTTCCTTGGGCATGGAACCTGGGAGATTCCTGCAAGGTTGCAGTTCGCGGCCCGAGAAGCACTCTCCGGCCAACATGCCCAACTGCAGCAACAGCTCCCAAACCGAAGGAGCCAGGACCCAAAGACCTAGCTGGCCTGAAGGGCCCCCAGGGGGCCCCCAAGGAGCTCCTCTCCATTTGGGTCTGGGGGCTTTCGTTGGGCCGGGAACCTGGGAGGTACCTGCAAGGTTGCAGTTCGCGGCCCGAGAAGCACTCTCCGGCCAAGATGCTCAACTGCAGCAACAGCTCCCAAACCGAAGGAGCCAGGACCCAAAGACCTAGCTGGCCTGAAGGGCCCCCAGGGGGCCCCCAAGCAGCCCCTCTCCATTTGGGTCTGGGGGCTTTTGTTGGGCCGGGAACCTGGGAGATTCCTGCAAGGTTGCAGTTCGAGGCCCGAGAAGCACTCTCCGGCCAACATGCCCAACTGCAGCAACAGCTCCCAAACCGAATGAGCCAGGACCCAAAGACCTAGCTGGCCTGAAGGGCCCCCAGGGGGCCCCCAAGCAGCCCCTCTCCATTTGGGTCTGGGGGCTTTCGTTGGGCATGTATACCTGAGAGGTACCTGCAAGGTTACAGTTCGCGGCCCGAGAAGCACTCTCCGGCCAACATGCCCAACTGCAGCAACAGCTCCCAAACCGAAGGAGCCAGGACCCAAAGACCTAGCTGGCCTGAAGGGCCCCCAGGGGGTCCCCAAGCAGCCCCTCTCCATTTGGGTCTGGGGGCTTTCGTTGGGCGGGGAACCTGGGAGATTCATGCAAGGTTGCAGATCGCGGCCCGAGAAGCACTCTCCGGCCAACATGCCCAACTGCAGCAACAGCTCCCAAACCGAAGGAGCCAGGACCCAAAGACCTAGCTGGCTTGAAGGGCCCCCAGGGGGCCCCCAAGCAGCCCCTCTCAATTTGGGTCTGGGGGCTTTCGTTGGGCATGGAACCTGGGAGATTCCTGCAAGGTTGCAGTTCGCGGCCCGAGAAGCACTCTCCGGCCAACATGCCCAACTGCAGCAACAGCTCCCAAACCGAAGGAGCCAGGACCCAAAGACATAGCTGGCCTGAAGGGCCCCCATGGGGCCCCCAAGGAGTTCCTCTCCATTTGGGTCTGGGGGCTTTAGTTGGGCCGGGAACCTGGGAGGTACCTGCAAGGTTGCAGTTCGCGGCCGGAGAAGCACTCTCCGGCCAACATGCCCAACTGCAGCAACAGCTCCCAAAGCGAAGGAGCCAGGACCCAAAGACCTAGCTGGCCTGAAGGGCCCCCAGGGGGTCCCCAAGCAGCCCCTCTCCATTTGGGTCTGGGGGCTTTCGTTGGGCCGGGAACCTGGGAGATTCCTGCAAGGTTGCAGTTCGAGGCCCGAGAAGCACTCTCCGGCCAACATGCCCAACTGCAGCAACAGCTCCCAAACCGAATGAGCCAGGAGACAAAGACCTAGCTGGCCTGAAGGGCCCCCAGGGGGCCCCCAAGCAGCCCCTCTCCATTTGGGTCTGGGGGCTTTCTTTAGGCTGAGAACCTGGGAGATACCAGCAAGGTTGCAGTTCGAGGCCCGAGAAGCACTCTCCGGCCAACATGCCCAATATCCAGCAACAGCTCCCAAAGCGAAGGAGCCAGGACCCAAAGACCTAGCTGGCCTGAAGGGCCCCCAGAAGGCCAACAAGCAGCCCCTCTCCATTTGGGTCTGGGGGCTTTCGTTGGGCATGTATACCTGAGAGGTACCTGTAAGTTACAGTTCGCGGCCCGAGAAGCACTCTCCGGCCAACATGCCCAACTGCAGCAACAGCTCCCAAAGCGAAGGAGCCAGGACCCAAAGACCTAGCTGGCCTGAAGGGCCCCCAGGGGGTCCCCAAGCAGCCCCTCTCCATTTGGGTCTGGGGGTTTTCGTTGGGCCGGGAACCTGGGAGGTACCTGCAAGGTTGCAGTTCGCGGCACGAGAAGCACTCTCCGGCCAACATGCCCAACTGCAGCAACAGCTCCCAAACCGAAGGATCCAGGACCCAAAGACCTAGCTGGACTGAAGTGCCCCCAGGGGGTCCCCAAGCAGCCCCTCTCCATTTGGGTCTGGGGGCTTTCATTGGGCCGGGAACCTGGGAGAATCCTGCAAGGCTGCAGTTCGCGGCCGGAGAAGCACTCTCCGGCCAACATGCCCAACTGCAGCAACAGCTCCCAAAGCGAAGGAGCCAGGACCCAAAGACCTAGCTGGCCTGAAGGGCCCCAGGGGGCCCCCAAGCAGCCCCTCTCCATTTGGGTCTGGGGGCTTTTGTTGGGCCGGGAACCTGGGAGAATCCTGCAAGGTTGCAGTTCGCGGCCCGAGAAGCACTCTCCGGCCAACATGCCCAACTGCAGCAACAGCTCCCAAACCGAAGGAGCCAGGACCCAAAGACCTAGCTGGCCTGAAGGGCCCCCAGGGGGGCCCCAAGCAGCCCCTCTCCATTTGGGTCTGGGGGCTTTCGTTGGGCCGGGAACCTGGGAGAATCCTGCAAGGTTGCAGTTCGAGGCCCGAGAAGCACTCTCCGGCCAACATGCCCAACTGCAGCAACAGCTCCCAAACCGAAGGAGCCAGGACCCAAAGACCTAGCTGGCCTGAAGGGCCCCCAGGGGGCCCCCAAGCAGCCCCTCTCCATTTGGGTCTGGGGGCTTTCGTTGGGCCAGGAACCTGGGAGAATCCTGCAAGGTTACAGTTCGCGGCCCGAGAAGCACTCTCCGGCCAACATGCCCAACTCCAGCAACAGCTCCCAAACCGAAGGAGCCAGGACCCAAAGACCTAGCTGGCCTGAAGGGCCCCCAGGGGGCCACCAAGCAGCCCCTCTCAATTTGGGTCTGGCGGCTTTCGTTGGGCATGGAACCTGGGAGATTCCTGCAAGGTTGCAGTTCGCGGCCCGAGAAGCACTCTCCGGCCAACATGCCCAACTGCAGCAACAGCTCCCAAACCGAAGGAGCCAGGACCCAAAGACCTAGCTGGCCTGAAGGGCCCCCATGAGGCCCCCAAGAAGCTCCTCTCCATTTGGGTCTGGGGGCTTTAGTTGGGCCGGGAACCTGGGAGGTACCTGCAAGGTTGCAGTTCGCGGCCGGAGAAGCACTCTCCGGCCAACATGCCCAACTGCAGCAACAGCTCCCAAAGCGAAGGAGCCAGGACCCAAAGACCTAGCTGGCCTGAAGGGCCCCCAGGGGGCCCCCAAGCAGCCCCTCTCAATTTGGGTCTGGGGACTTTCGTTCGGCCGGGAACCTGGGAGGTACCTGCAAGGTTGCAGTTCGCGGCCCGAGAAGCACTCTCCGGCCAACATGCCCAACTGCAGCAACAGCTCCCAAAGCGAAGGAGCCAGGACCCAAAGACCTAGCTGGCCTGAAGGGCCCCCAGGGGGGCCCCAAGCAGCCCCTCTCAATTTGGGTCTGGGGGCTTTCGTTGGGCCGGGAACCTGGGAGAATCCTGCAAGGTTGCAGTTCGCGGCCCGAGAAGCACTCTCCGGCCAACATGCCCAACTGCAGCAACAGCTCCCTAACCGAAGGAGCCAGGACCCAAAGACCTAGCTGGCCTGAAGGGCCCCCAGGGGGCCCGCAAGCAGCCCCTCTCAATTTGGGTCTGGGGGCTTTCGTTGGGCCGGGAACCTGGGAGAATCCTGCAAGGTTGCAGTTCGCGGCCCGAGAAGCACTCTCCGGCCAACATGCCCAACTGCAGCAACAGCTCCCAAACCGAAGGAGCCAGGACCCAAAGACCTAGCTGGCCTGAAGGGCCCCCAGGGGGGCCCCAAGCAGCCCCTCTCCATTTGGGTCTGGGGGCTTTCGTTGTGCCGGGAACCTGGGAGAATCCTGCAAGGTTGCAGTTCGAGGCCCGAGAAGCACTCTCCGGCCAACATGCCCAACTGCAGCAACAGCTCCCAAAGCGAAGGAGCCAGGACCCAAAGACCTAGCTGGCCTGAAGGGCCCCCAGGGGGCCCCCAAGCAGCCCCTCTCCATTTGGGTCTGGGGGCTTTCGTTGGGCCAGGAACCTGGGAGAATCCTGCAAGGTTACAGTTCGCGGCCCGAGAAGCACTCTCCGGCCAACATGCCCAACTCCAGCAACAGCTCCCAAACCGAAGGAGCCAGGACCCAAAGACCTAGCTGGCCTGAAGGGCCCCCAGGGGGCCACCAAGCAGCCCCTCTCAATTTGGGTCTGGCGGCTTTCGTTGGGCATGGAACCTGGGAGATTCCTGCAAGGTTGCAGTTCGCGGCCCGAGAAGCACTCTCCGGCCAACATGCCCAACTGCAGCAACAGCTCCCAAACCGAAGGAGCCAGGACCCAAAGACCTAGCTGGCCTGAAGGGCCCCCAGGGGGCCCCCAAGCAGCCCCTCTCAATTTGGGTCTGGGGGCTTTCGTTGGGCCGGGAACCTGGGAGAATCCTGCAAGGTTGCAGTTCGCGGCCCGAGAAGCACTCTCCGGCCAACATGCCCAACTGCAGCAACAGCTCCCAAACCGAAGGAGCCAGGACCCAAAGACCTAGCTGGCCTGAAGGGCCCCCAGGGGGGCCCCAAGCAGCCCCTCTCCATTTGGGTCTGGGGGCTTTCGTTGGGCCGGGAACCTGGGAGAATCCTGCAAGGCTGCAGTTCGCGGCCGGAGAAGCACTCTCCGGCCAACATGCCCAACTGCAGCAACAGCTCCCAAAGCGAAGGAGCCAGGACCCAAAGACCTAGCTGGCCTGAAGGGCCCCCAGGGGGCCCCCAAGCAGCCCCTCTCCATTTGGGTCTGGGGGCTTTCGTTGGGCATGGAACCTGGGAGATTCCTGCAAGGTTGCAGTTCGCGGCCCGAGAAGCACTCTCCGGCCAACATGCCCAACTGCAGCAACAGCTCCCAAAGCGAAGGAGCCAGGACCCAAAGACCTAGCTGGCCTGAAGGGCCCCCATGGGGCCCCCAAGGAGCTCCTCTCCATTTGGGTCTGGGGGCTTTCGTTGGGCCGGGAACAAGGGAGGTACCTGCAAGGTTGCAGTTCGCGGCCCGAGAAGCACTCTCCGGCCAAGATGCTCAACTGCAGCAACAGCTCCCAAACCGAAGGAGCCAGGACCCAAAGACCTAGCTGGCCTGAAGGGCCCCCAGGGGGCCCCCAAGCAGCCCCTCTCCATTTGGGTCTGGGGGCTTTTGTTGGGCCGGGAACCTGGGAGATTCCTGCAAGGTTGCAGTTCGAGGCCCGAGAAGCACTCTCCGGCCAACATGCCCAACTGCAGCAACAGCTCCCAAACCGAATGAGCCAGGACCCAAAGACCTAGCTGGCCTGAAGGGCCCCCAGGGGGCCCCCAAGCAGCCCCTCTCCATTTGGGTCTGGGGGCTTTCGTTGGGCATGTATACCTGAGAGGTACCTGCAAGGTTACAGTTCGCGGCCCGAGAAGCACTCTCCGGCCAACATGCCCAACTGCAGCAACAGCTCCCAAACCGAAGGAGCCAGGACCCAAAGACCTAGCTGGCCTGAAGGGCCCCCAGGGGGTCCCCAAGCAGCCCCTCTCCATTTGGGTCTGGGGGCTTTCGTTGGGCGGGGAACCTGGGAGATTCATGCAAGGTTGCAGATCGCGGCCCGAGAAGCACTCTCCGGCCAACATGCCCAACTGCAGCAACAGCTCCCAAACCGAAGGAGCCAGGACCCAAAGACCTAGCTGGCTTGAAGGGCCCCCAGGGGGCCCCCAAGCAGCCCCTCTCAATTTGGGTCTGGGGGCTTTCGTTGGGCATGGAACCTGGGAGATTCCTGCAAGGTTGCAGTTCGCGGCCCGAGAAGCACTCTCCGGCCAACATGCCCAACTGCAGCAACAGCTCCCAAACCGAAGGAGCCAGGACCCAAAGACATAGCTGGCCTGAAGGGCCCCCATGGGGCCCCCAAGGAGTTCCTCTCCATTTGGGTCTGGGGGCTTTAGTTGGGCCGGGAACCTGGGAGGTACCTGCAAGGTTGCAGTTCGCGGCCCGAGAAGCACTCTCCGGCCAACATGCCCAACTGCAGCAACAGCTCCCAAAGCGAAGGAGCCAGGACCCAAAGACCTAGCTGGCTTGAAGGGCCCCCAGGGGGTCCCCAAGCAGCCCCTCTCCATTTGGGTCTGGGGGCTTTCGTTGGGCCGGGAACCTGGGAGATTCCTGCAAGGTTGCAGTTCGAGGCCCGAGAAGCACTCTCCGGCCAACATGCCCAACTGCAGCAACAGCTCCCAAACCGAATGAGCCAGGAGACAAAGACCTAGCTGGCCTGAAGGGCCCCCAGGGGGCCCCCAAGCAGCCCCTCTCCATTTGGGTCTGGGGGCTTTCTTTAGGCTGAGAACCTGGGAGATACCAGCAAGGTTGCAGTTCGAGGCCCGAGAAGCACTCTCCGGCCAACATGCCCAATATCCAGCAACAGCTCCCAAAGCGAAGGAGCCAGGACCCAAAGACCTAGCTGGCCTGAAGGGCCCCCAGAAGGCCAACAAGCAGCCCCTCTCCATTTGGGTCTGGGGGCTTTCGTTGGGCATGTATACCTGAGAGGTACCTGTAAGTTACAGTTCGCGGCCCGAGAAGCACTCTCCGGCCAACATGCCCAACTGCAGCAACAGCTCCCAAAGCGAAGGAGCCAGGACCCAAAGACCTAGCTGGCCTGAAGGGCCCCCAGGGGGTCCCCAAGCAGCCCCTCTCCATTTGGGTCTGGGGGTTTTCGTTGGGCCGGGAACCTGGGAGGTACCTGCAAGGTTGCAGTTCGCGGCACGAGAAGCACTCTCCGGCCAACATGCCCAACTGCAGCAACAGCTCCCAAACCGAAGGATCCAGGACCCAAAGACCTAGCTGGACTGAAGTGCCCCCAGGGGGTCCCCAAGCAGCCCCTCTCCATTTGGGTCTGGGGGCTTTCGTTGGGCCGGGAACCTGGGAGAATCCTGCAAGGCTGCAGTTCGCGGCCGGAGAAGCACTCTCCGGCCAACATGCCCAACTGCAGCAACAGCTCCCAAAGCGAAGGAGCCAGGACCCAAAGACCTAGCTGGCCTGAAGGGCCCCAGGGGGCCCCCAAGCAGCCCCTCTCCATTTGGGTCTGGGGGCTTTTGTTGGGCCGGGAACCTGGGAGAATCCTGCAAGGTTGCAGTTCGCGGCCCGAGAAGCACTCTCCGGCCAACATGCCCAACTGCAGCAACAGCTCCCAAACCGAAGGAGCCAGGACCCAAAGACCTAGCTGGCCTGAAGGGCCCCCAGGGGGGCCCCAAGCAGCCCCTCTCCATTTGGGTCTGGGGGCTTTCGTTGGGCCGGGAACCTGGGAGAATCCTGCAAGGTTGCAGTTCGAGGCCCGAGAAGCACTCTCCGGCCAACATGCCCAACTGCAGCAACAGCTCCCAAACCGAAGGAGCCAGGACCCAAAGACCTAGCTGGCCTGAAGGGCCCCCAGGGGGCCCCCAAGCAGCCCCTCTCCATTTGGGTCTGGGGGCTTTCGTTGGGCCAGGAACCTGGGAGAATCCTGCAAGGTTACAGTTCGCGGCCCGAGAAGCACTCTCCGGCCAACATGCCCAACTCCAGCAACAGCTCCCAAACCGAAGGAGCCAGGACCCAAAGACCTAGCTGGCCTGAAGGGCCCCCAGGGGGCCACCAAGCAGCCCCTCTCAATTTGGGTCTGGCGGCTTTCGTTGGGCATGGAACCTGGGAGATTCCTGCAAGGTTGCAGTTCGCGGCCCGAGAAGCACTCTCCGGCCAACATGCCCAACTGCAGCAACAGCTCCCAAACCGAAGGAGCCAGGACCCAAAGACCTAGCTGGCCTGAAGGGCCCCCATGGGGCCCCCAAGAAGCTCCTCTCCATTTGGGTCTGGGGGCTTTAGTTGGGCCGGGAACCTGGGAGGTACCTGCAAGGTTGCAGTTCGCGGCCGGAGAAGCACTCTCCGGCCAACATGCCCAACTGCAGCAACAGCTCCCAAAGCGAAGGAGCCAGGACCCAAAGACCTAGCTGGCCTGAAGGGCCCCCAGGGGGCCCCCAAGCAGCCCCTCTCAATTTGGGTCTGGGGACTTTCGTTCGGCCGGGAACCTGGGAGGTACCTGCAAGGTTGCAGTTCGCGGCCCGAGAAGCACTCTCCGGCCAACATGCCCAACTGCAGCAACAGCTCCCAAAGCGAAGGAGCCAGGACCCAAAGACCTAGCTGGCCTGAAGGGCCCCCAGGGGGGCCCCAAGCAGCCCCTCTCAATTTGGGTCTGGGGGCTTTCGTTGGGCCGGGAACCTGGGAGAATCCTGCAAGGTTGCAGTTCGCGGCCCGAGAAGCACTCTCCGGCCAACATGCCCAACTGCAGCAACAGCTCCCTAACCGAAGGAGCCAGGACCCAAAGACCTAGCTGGCCTGAAGGGCCCCCAGGGGGCCCGCAAGCAGCCCCTCTCAATTTGGGTCTGGGGGCTTTCGTTGGGCCGGGAACCTGGGAGAATCCTGCAAGGTTGCAGTTCGCGGCCCGAGAAGCACTCTCCGGCCAACATGCCCAACTGCAGCAACAGCTCCCAAACCGAAGGAGCCAGGACCCAAAGACCTAGCTGGCCTGAAGGGCCCCCAGGGGGGCCCCAAGCAGCCCCTCTCCATTTGGGTCTGGGGGCTTTCGTTGTGCCGGGAACCTGGGAGAATCCTGCAAGGTTGCAGTTCGAGGCCCGAGAAGCACTCTCCGGCCAACATGCCCAACTGCAGCAACAGCTCCCAAACCGAAGGAGCCAGGACCCAAAGACCTAGCTGGCCTGAAGGGCCCCCAGGGGGCCCCCAAGCAGCCCCTCTCCATTTGGGTCTGGGGGCTTTCGTTGGGCCAGGAACCTGGGAGAATCCTGCAAGGTTACAGTTCGCGGCCCGAGAAGCACTCTCCGGCCAACATGCCCAACTCCAGCAACAGCTCCCAAAGCGAAGGAGCCAGGACCCAAAGACCTAGCTGGCCTGAAGGGCCCCCAGGGGGCCACCAAGCAGCCCCTCTCAATTTGGGTCTGGCGGCTTTCGTTGGGCCAGGAACCTGGGAGAATCCTGCAAGGTTACAGTTCGCGGCCCGAGAAGCACTCTCCGGCCAACATGCCCAACTCCAGCAACAGCTCCCAAAGCGAAGGAGCCAGGACCCAAAGACCTAGCTGGCCTGAAGGGCCCCCAGGGGGCCCCCAAGCAGCCCCTCTCCATTTGGGTCTGGGGGCTTTCGTTGGGCATGGAACCTGGGAGATTCCTGCAAGGTTGCAGTTCGCGGCCCGAGAAGCACTCTCCGGCCAACATGCCCAACTGCAGCAACAGCTCCCAAAGCGAAGGAGCCAGGACCCAAAGACCTAGCTGGCCTGAAGGGCCCCCATGGGGCCCCCAAGGAGCTCCTCTCCATTTGGGTCTGGGGGCTTTCGTTGGGCCGGGAACAAGGGAGGTACCTGCAAGGTTGCAGTTCGCGGCCCGAGAAGCACTCTCCGGCCAACATGCTCAACTGCAGCAACAGATCCCAAACCGAAGGAGCCAGGACCCAAAGACCTAGCTGGCCTGAAGGGCCCCCAGGGGGCCCCCAAGCAGCCCCTCTCCATTTGGGTCTGGGGGCTTTTGTTGGGCCGGGAACCTGGGAGATTCCTGCAAGGTTGCAGTTCGAGGCCCGAGAAGCACTCTCCGGCCAACATGCCCAACTGCAGCAACAGCTCCCAAACCGAATGAGCCAGGACCCAAAGACCTAGCTGGCCTGAAGGGCCCCCAGGGGGCCCCCAAGCAGCCCCTCTCAATTTGGGTCTGGGGGCTTTCGTTGGGCATGTATACCTGAGAGGTACCTGCAAGGTTACAGTTCGCGGCCGGAGAAGCACTCTCCGGCCAACATGCCCAACTGCAGCAACAGCTCCCAAACCGAAGGAGCCAGGACCCAAAGACCTAGCTGGCCTGAAGGGCCCCCAGGGGGTCCCCAAGCAGTCCCTCTCCATTTGGGTCTGTGGGCTTTCGTTGGGCGGGGAACCTGGGAGATTCATGCAAGGTTGCAGTTCGCGGCCCGAGAAGCACTCTCCGGCCAACATGCCCAACTGCAGCAACAGCTCCCAAACCGAAGGAGCCAGGACCCAAAGACCTAGCTGGCCTGAAGGGCCCCCAGGGGGCCCCCAAGCAGCCCCTCTCAATTTGGGTCTGGGGGCTTTCGTTGGGCGGGGAACCTGGGAGATTCATGCAAGGTTGCAGTTCGCGGCCCGAGAAGCACTCTCCGGCCAACATGCCCAACTGCAGCAACAGCTCCCAAACCGAAGGAGCCAGGACCCAAAGACCTAGCTGGCCTGAAGGGCCCCCAGGGGGCCCCCAAGCAGCCCCTCTCAATTTGGGTCTGGGGGCTTTCGTTGGGCATGGAACCTGGGAGATTCCTGCAAGGTTGCAGTTCGCGGCCCGAGAAGCACTCTCCGGCCAACATGCCCAACTGCAGCAACAGCTCCCAAACCGAAGGAGCCAGGACCCAAAGACCTAGCTGGCCTGAAGGGCCCCCATGGGGCCCCCAAGGAGCTCCTCTCCATTTGGGTCTGGCGGCTTTCGTTGGGCATGGAACCTGGGAGATTCCTGCAAGGTTGCAGTTCGCGGCCCGAGAAGCACTCTCCGGCCAACATGCCCAACTGCAGCAACAGCTCCCAAAGCGAAGGAGCCAGGACCCAAAGACCTAGCTGGCCTGAAGGGCCCCCATGGGGCCCCCAAGAAGCTCCTCTCCATTTGGGTCTGGGGGCTTTAGTTGGGCCGGGAACCTGGGAGGTACCTGCAAGGTTGCAGTTCGCGGCCTGAGAAGCAGTCTCCGGCCAACATGCCCAACTGCAGCAACAGCTCCCAAAGCGAAGGAGCCAGGACCCAAAGACCTAGCTGGCCTGAAGGGCCCCCAGGGGGCCCCCAAGCAGCCCCTCTCAATTTGGGTCTGGGGGCTTTCGTTGGGCCGGGAACCTGAGAGGTACCTGCAAGGTTGCAGTTGGCGGCCCGAGAAGCACTCTCCGGCCAACATGCCCAACTGCAGCAACAGCTCCCAAAGCGAAGGAGCCAGGACCCAAAGACCTAGCTGGCCTGAAGGGCCCCCAGGGGGGCCCCAAGCAGCCCCTCTCAATTTGGGTCTGGGGGCTTTCGTTGGGCCGGGAACCTGGGAGAATCCTGCAAGGTTGCAGTTCGCGGCCCGAGAAGCACTCTCCGGCCAACATGCCCAACTGCAGCAACAGCTCCCTAACCGAAGGAGCCAGGACCCAAAGACCTAGCTGGCCTGAAGGGCCCCCAGGGGGCCCCCAAGCAGCCCCTCTCAATTTGGGTCTGGGGGCTTTTGTTGGGCCGGGAACCTGGGAGAATCCTGCAAGGTTGCAGTTCGCGGCCCGAGAAGCACTCTCCGGCCAACATGCCCAACTGCAGCAACAGCTCCCAAACCGAAGGAGCCAGGACCCAAAGACCTAGCTGGCCTGAAGGGCCCCCAGGGGGGCCCCAAGCAGCCCCTCTCAATTTGGGTCTGGGGGCTTTCGTTGGGCCGGGATCCTGGGAGAATCCTGCAAGGTTGCAGTTCGCAGCCCGAGAAGCACTCTCCGGCCAACATGTCCAACTGCAGCAACAGCTCCCAAAGCGAAGGAGCCAGGACCCAAAGACCTAGCTGGCCTGAAGGGCCCCCAGGGGGCCCCCAAGCAGCCCCTCTCCATTTGGGTCTGGGGGCTTTCGTTGGGCATGTATACCTGAGAGGTACCTGCAAGGTTACAGTTCGCGGCCCGAGAAGCACTCTCCGGCCAACATGCCCAACTGCAGCAACAGCTCCCAAAGCGAAGGAGCCAGGACCCAAAGACCTAGCTGGCCTGAAGGGCCCCCAGGGGGCCCCCAAGCAGCCCCTCTCCATTTGGGTCTGGGGGCTTTCGTTGGGCCGGGAACCTGGGAGATTCCTGCAAGGTTGCAGTTCGCGGCCGGAGAAGCACTCTCCGGCCAACATGCCCAACTGCAGCAACAGCTCCCAAACCGAAGGAGCCAGGACCCAAAGACCTAGCTGGCCTGAAGGGCCCCCATGGGGCCCCCAAGCAGCCCCTCTCCATTTGGGTCTGGGGGCTTTCTTTAGGCTGAGAACCTGGGAGATACCAGCAAGTTTGCAGTTCGCGGCCCGAGAAGCACTCTCCGGCCAACATGCCCAATATCCAGCAACAGCTCCCAAAGCGAAGGAGCCAGGACCCAAAGACCTAGCTGGCCTGAAGGGCCCCCAGAAGGCCACCAAGCAGCCCCTCTCAATTTGGGTCTGGGGGCTTTCGTTGGGCCGGGAACCTGGGAGGTACCTGCAAGGTTGCAGTTCGCGGCCCGAGAAGCACTCTCCGGCCAACATGCCCAACTGCAGCAACAGCTCCCAAAGCGAAGGAGCCAGGACCCAAAGACCTAGCTGGCCTGAAGGGCCCCCAGGGGGCCCCCAAGCAGCCCCTCTCAATTTGGGTCTGGGGGCTTTCGTTGGGCCGGGAACCTGGGAGGTACCTGCAAGGTTGCAGTTCGCGGCCCGAGAAGCACTCTCCGGCCAACATGCCCAACTGCAGCAACAGCTCCCAAAGCGAAGGAGCCAGGACCCAAAGACCTAGCTGGCCTGAAGGGCCCCCAGGGGGCCCCCAAGCAGCCCCTCTCCATTTGGGTCTGGGGGCTTTCGTTGGGCATGGAACCTGGGAGATTCCTGCAAGGTTGCAGTTCGCGGCCCGAGAAGCACTCTCTGGCCAACATGCCCAACTGCAGCAACAGCTCCCAAACCGAAGGAGCCAGGACCCAAAGACCTAGCTGGCCTGAAGGGCCCCCATGGGGCCCCCAAGGAGCTCCTCTCCATTTGGGTCTGGGGGCTTTCGTTGGGCCGGGAACCTGGGAGGTACCTGCAAGGTTGCAGTTCGCGGCCCGAGAAGCACTCTCCGGCCAACATGCCCAACTGCAGCAACAGCTCCCAAACCGAAGGAGCCAGGACACAAAGACCTAGCTGGCCTGAAGGGCCCCCAGGGGGCCCCCAAGCAGCCCCTCTCCATTTGGGTCTGGGGGCTTTTGTTGGGCCGGGAACCTGGGAGATTCCTGCAAGGTTGCAGTTCGAGGACCGAGAAGCACTCTCCGGCCAACATGCCCAACTGCAGCAACAGCTCCCAAACCGAATGAGCCAGGACCCAAAGACCTAGCTGGCCTGAAGGGCCCCCAGGGGGCCCCCAAGCAGCCCCTCTCCATTTGGGTCTGGGGGCTTTCGTTGGGCATGGAACCTGGGAGATTCCTGCAAGGTTGCAGTTCGCGGCCCGAGAAGCACTCTCTGGCCAACATGCCCAACTGCAGCAACAGCTCCCAAACCGAAGGAGCCAGGACCCAAAGACCTAGCTGGCCTGAAGGGCCCCCATGGGGCCCCCAAGGAGCTCCTCTCCATTTGGGTCTGGGGGCTTTCGTTGGGCCGGGAACCTGGGAGGTACCTGCAAGGTTGCAGTTCGCGGCCCGAGAAGCACTCTCCGGCCAACATGCCCAACTGCAGCAACAGCTCCCAAACCGAAGGAGCCAGGACCCAAAGACCTAGCTGGCCTGAAGGGCCCCCAGGGGGCCCCCAAGCAGCCCCTCTCCATTTGGGTCTGGGGGCTTTTGTTGGGCCGGGAACCTGGGAGATTCCTGCAAGGTTGCAGTTCGAGGACCGAGAAGCACTCTCCGGCCAACATGCTCAACTGCAGCAACAGCTCCCAAACCGAATGAGCCAGGACCCAAAGACCTAGCTGGCCTGAAGGGCCCCCAGGGGGCCCCCAAGCAGCCCCTCTCAATTTGGGTCTGGGGGCTTTCGTCGGGCATGTATACCTGAGAGGTACCTGCAAGGTTACAGTTCGTGGCCCGAGAAGCACTCTCCGGCCAACATGCCCAACTGCAGCAACAGCTCCCAAAGCGAAGGAGCCAGGACCCAAAGACCTAGCTGGCCTGAAGGGCCCCCAGGGCGTCCCCAAGCAGTCCCTCTCCATTTGGGTCTGGGGGCTTTCGTTGGGCCGGGGAACCTGGGAGATTCATGCAAAGTTGCAGTTCGCGGCCCGAGAAGCACTCTCCGGCCAACATGCCCAACTGCAGCAACAGCTCCCAAACCGAAGGAGCCAGGACCCAAAGACCTAGCTGGCCTGAAGGGCCCCCATGGGGCCCCCAAGGAGCTCCTCTCCATTTGGGTCTGGGGGCTTTCGTTGGGCCGGGAACCTGGGAGGTACCTGCAAGGTTGCAGTTCGCGGCCGGAGAAGCACTCTCCGGCCAACATGCCCAACTGCAGCAACAGCTCCCAAAGCGAAGGAGCCAGGACCCAAAGACCTAGCTGGCCTGAAGGGCCCCCAGGGGGCCCCCAAGCAGCCCCTCTCCATTTGGGTCTGGGGGCTTTCGTTGGGCCGGGAACCTGGGAGATTCCTGCAAGGTTGCAGTTCGAGGCCCGAGAAGCACTCTCCGGCCAACATGCCCAACTGCAGCAACAGCTCCCAAACCGAATGAGCCAGGACCCAAAGACCTAGCTGGCCTGAAGGGCCCCCAGGGGGCCCCCAAGCAGCCCCTCTCAATTTGGGTCTGGGGGCTTTCTTTAGGCTGAGAACCTGGGAGATACCTGCAAGGTTGCAGTTCGAGGCCCGAGAAGCACTCTCCGGCCAACATGCCCAATATCCAGCAACAGCTCACAAAGCGAAGGAGCCAGGACCCAAAGACCTAGCTGGCCTGAAGGGCCCCCAGAAGGCCAACAAGCAGCCCCTCTCCATTTGGGTCTGGGGGCTTTCGTTGGGCATGTATACCTGAGAGGTACCTGTAAGTTACTGTTCGCGGCCCGAGAAGCACTCTCCGGCCAACATGCCCAACTGCAGCAACAGCTCCCAAAGCGAAGGAGCCAGGACCCAAAGACCTAGCTGGCCTGAAGGGCCCCCAGGGCGTCCCCAAGCAGTCCCTCTCCATTTGGGTCTGGGGGTTTTCGTTGGGCTGGGAACCTGGGAGGTACCTGCAAGGTTGCAGTTCGCGGCCCGAGAAGCACTCTCCGGCCAACATGCCCAACTGCAGCAACAGCTCCCAAAGCGAAGGAGCCAGGACCCAAAGACCTAGCTGGCCTGAAGGGCCCCCAGGGGGGCCCCAAGCAGCCCCTCTCCATTTGGGTCTGGGGGCTTTCGTTGGGCCGGGAACCTGGGAGAATCCTGCAAGGTTGCAGTTCGCGGCCCGAGAAGCACTCTCCGGCCAACATGCCCAACTGCAGCAACAGCTCCCAAAGCGAAGGAGCCAGGACCCAAAGACCTAGCTGGCCTGAAGGGCCCCATGGGGCCCCCAAGCAGCTCCTCTCCATTTGGGTCTGGGGGCTTTCGTTGGGCCGGGAACAAGGGAGGTACCTGCAAGGTTGCAGTTCGCGGCCCGAGAAGCACTCTCCGGCCAACATGCTCAACTGCAGCAACAGCTCCCAAACCGAAGGAGCCAGGACCCAAAGACCTAGCTGGCCTGAAGGGCCCCCAGGGGGCCCCCAAGCAGCCCCTCTCCATTTGGGTCTGGGGGCTTTTGTTGGGCCGGGAACCTGGGAGATTCCTGCAAGGTTGCAGTTCGCGGCCCGAGAAGCACTCTCCGGCCAACATGCCCAACTGCAGCAACAGCTCCCAAACCGAATGAGCCAGGACCCAAAGACCTAGCTGGCCTGAAGGGCCCCCAGGGGGCCCCCAAGCAGCCCCTCTCAATTTGGGTCTGGGGGCTTTCGTTGGGCATGTATACCTGAGAGGTACCTGCAAGGTTACAGTTCGCGGCCCGAGAAGCACTCTCCGGCCAACATGCCCAACTGCAGCAACAGCTCCCAAAGCGAAGGAGCCAGGACCCAAAGACCTAGCTGGCCTGAAGGGCCCCCAGGGGGTCCCCAAGCAGTCCCTCTCCATTTGGGTCTGGGGGCTTTCGTTGGGCGGGGAACCTGGGAGATTCATGCAAGGTTGCAGTTCGCGGCCCGAGAAGCACTCTCCGGCCAACATGCCCAACTGCAGCAACAGCTCCCAAACCGAAGGAGCCAGGACCCAAAGACCTAGCTGGCCTGAAGGGCCCCCAGGGGGCCCCCAAGCAGCCCCTCTCAATTTGGGTCTGGGGGCTTTCGTTGGGCATGGAACCTGGGAGATTCCTGCAAGGTTGCAGTTCGCGGCCCGAGAAGCACTCTCCGGCCAACATGCCCAACTGCAGCAACAGCTCCCAAACCGAAGGAGCCAGGACCCAAAGACCTAGCTGGCCTGAAGGGCCCCCAGGGGGCCCCCAAGGAGCTCCTCTCCATTTGGGTCTGGGGGCTTTCCTTGGCCGGGAACCTGGGAGGTACCTGCAAGGTTGCAGTTCGCGGCCGGAGAAGCACTCTCCGGCCAACATGCCCAACTGCAGCAACAGCTCCCAAAGCGAAGGAGCCAGGACCCAAAGACCTAGCTGGCCTGAAGGGCCCCCAGGGGGCCCCCAAGCAGCCCCTCTCAATTTGGGTCTGGGGGCTTTCGTTGGGCCGGGAACCTGAGAGGTACCTGCAAGGTTGCAGTTGGCGGCCCGAGAAGCACTCTCCGGCCAACATGCCCAACTGCAGCAACAGCTCCCAAAGCGAAGGAGCCAGGACCCAAAGACCTAGCTGGCCTGAAGGGCCCCCAGGGGGCCCCCAAGCAGCCCCTCTCAATTTGGGTCTGGGGGCTTTCGTTGGGCATGTATACCTGAGAGGTACCTGCAAGGTTGCAGTTCGCGGCCCGAGAAGCACTCTCCGGCCAACATGCCCAACTGCAGCAACAGCTCCCAAAGCGAAGGAGCCAGGACCCAAAGACCTAGCTGGCCTGAAGGGCCCCCAGGGGGGCCCCAAGCAGCCCCTCTCAATTTGGGTCTGGGGGCTTTCGTTGGGCCGGGAACCTGGGAGAATCCTGCAAGGTTGCAGTTCGCGGCCCGAGAAGCACTCTCCGGCCAACATGCCCAACTGCAGCAACAGCTCCCTAACCGAAGGAGCCAGGACCCAAAGACCTAGCTGGCCTGAAGGGCCCCCAGGGGGCCCCCAAGCAGCCCCTCTCCATTTGGGTCTGGGGGCTTTCGTTGGGCATGTATACCTGAGAGGTACCAGCAAGGTTGCAGTTCGCGGACCGAGAAGCACTCTCCGGCCAACATGCCCAACTGCAGCAACAGCTCCCAAAGCGAAGGAGCCAGGACCCAAAGACCTAGCTGGCCTGAAGTGCCCCCAGGGGGTCCCCAAGCAGCCCCTCTCCATTTGGGTCTGGGGTTTTTCGTTGGGCGGGGAACCTGGGAGATTCCTGCAAGGTTGCAGTTCGCGGCCCGAGAAGCACTCTCCGGCCAACATGCCCAACTGCAGCAACAGCTCCCAAAGCGAAGGAGCCAGGACCCAAAGACCTAGCTGGCCTGAAGGGCCCCCAGGGGGCCCCCAAGCAGCCCCTCTCCATTTGGGTCTGGGGGCTTTCGTTGGGCCGGGAACCTGGGAGATTCCTGCAAGGTTGCAGTTCGCGGCCGGAGAAGCACTCTCCGGCCAACATGCCCAACTGCAGCAACAGCTCCCAAACCGAAGGAGCCAGGACCCAAAGACCTAGCTGGCCTGAAGGGCCCCCATGGGGCCCCCAAGCAGCCCCTCTCCATTTGGGTCTGGGGGCTTTCTTTAGGCTGAGAACCTGGGAGATACCAGCAAGTTTGCAGTTCGCGGCCCGAGAAGCACTCTCCGGCCAACATGCCCAATATCCAGCAACAGCTCCCAAAGCGAAGGAGCCAGGACCCAAAGACCTAGCTGGCCTGAAGGGCCCCCAGGGCGTCCCCAAGCAGTCCCTCTCCATTTGGGTCTGGGGGCTTTCGTTGGGCCGGGGAACCTGGGAGATTCATGCAAAGTTACAGTTCGCGGCCCGAGAAGCACTCTCCGGCCAACATGCCCAACTGCAGCAACAGCTCCCAAACCGAAGGAGCCAGGACCCAAAGACCTAGCTGGCCTGAAGGGCCCCCATGGGGCCCCCAAGGAGCTCCTCTCCATTTGGGTCTGGGGGCTTTCGTTGGGCCGGGAACCTGGGAGGTACCTGCAAGGTTGCAGTTCGCGGCCGGAGAAGCACTCTCCGGCCAACATGCCCAACTGCAGCAACAGCTCCCAAAGCGAAGGAGCCAGGACCCAAAGACCTAGCTGGCCTGAAGGGCCCCCAGGGGGCCCCCAAGCAGCCCCTCTCCATTTGGGTCTGGGGGCTTTCGTTGGGCCGGGAACCTGGGAGATTCCTGCAAGGTTGCAGTTCGAGGCCCGAGAAGCACTCTCCGGCCAACATGCCCAACTGCAGCAACAGCTCCCAAACCGAATGAGCCAGGACCCAAAGACCTAGCTGGCCTGAAGGGCCCCCAGGGGGCCCCCAAGCAGCCCCTCTCAATTTGGGTCTGGGGGCTTTCTTTAGGCTGAGAACCTGGGAGATACCTGCAAGGTTGCAGTTCGAGGCCCGAGAAGCACTCTCCGGCCAACATGCCCAATATCCAGCAACAGCTCACAAAGCGAAGGAGCCAGGACCCAAAGACCTAGCTGGCCTGAAGGGCCCCCAGAAGGCCAACAAGCAGCCCCTCTCCATTTGGGTCTGGGGGCTTTCGTTGGGCATGTATACCTGAGAGGTACCTGTAAGTTACTGTTCGCGGCCCGAGAAGCACTCTCCGGCCAACATGCCCAACTGCAGCAACAGCTCCCAAAGCGAAGGAGCCAGGACCCAAAGACCTAGCTGGCCTGAAGGGCCCCCAGGGCGTCCCCAAGCAGTCCCTCTCCATTTGGGTCTGGGGGTTTTCGTTGGGCTGGGAACCTGGGAGGTACCTGCAAGGTTGCAGTTCGCGGCCCGAGAAGCACTCTCCGGCCAACATGCCCAACTGCAGCAACAGCTCCCAAAGCGAAGGAGCCAGGACCCAAAGACCTAGCTGGCCTGAAGGGCCCCCAGGGGGGCCCCAAGCAGCCCCTCTCCATTTGGGTCTGGGGGCTTTCGTTGGGCCGGGAACCTGGGAGAATCCTGCAAGGTTGCAGTTCGCGGCCCGAGAAGCACTCTCCGGCCAACATGCCCAACTGCAGCAACAGCTCCCAAAGCGAAGGAGCCAGGACCCAAAGACCTAGCTGGCCTGAAGGGCCCCATGGGGCCCCCAAGCAGCTCCTCTCCATTTGGGTCTGGGGGCTTTCGTTGGGCCGGGAACAAGGGAGGTACCTGCAAGGTTGCAGTTCGCGGCCCGAGAAGCACTCTCCGGCCAACATGCTCAACTGCAGCAACAGCTCCCAAACCGAAGGAGCCAGGACCCAAAGACCTAGCTGGCCTGAAGGGCCCCCAGGGGGCCCCCAAGCAGCCACTCTCCATTTGGGTCTGGGGGCTTTTGTTGGGCCGGGAACCTGGGAGATTCCTGCAAGGTTGCAGTTCGCGGCCCGAGAAGCACTCTCCGGCCAACATGCCCAACTGCAGCAACAGCTCCCAAACCGAATGAGCCAGGACCCAAAGACCTAGCTGGCCTGAAGGGCCCCCAGGGGGCCCCCAAGCAGCCCCTCTCAATTTGGGTCTGGGGGCTTTCGTTGGGCATGTATACCTGAGAGGTACCTGCAAGGTTACAGTTCGCGGCCCGAGAAGCACTCTCCGGCCAACATGCCCAACTGCAGCAACAGCTCCCAAAGCGAAGGAGCCAGGACCCAAAGACCTAGCTGGCCTGAAGGGCCCCCAGGGGGTCCCCAAGCAGTCCCTCTCCATTTGGGTCTGGGGGCTTTCGTTGGGCGGGGAACCTGGGAGATTCATGCAAGGTTGCAGTTCGCGGCCCGAGAAGCACTCTCCGGCCAACATGCCCAACTGCAGCAACAGCTCCCAAACCGAAGGAGCCAGGACCCAAAGACCTAGCTGGCCTGAAGGGCCCCCAGGGGGCCCCCAAGCAGCCCCTCTCAATTTGGGTCTGGGGGCTTTCGTTGGGCATGGAACCTGGGAGATTCCTGCAAGGTTGCAGTTCGCGGCCCGAGAAGCACTCTCCGGCCAACATGCCCAACTGCAGCAACAGCTCCCAAACCGAAGGAGCCAGGACCCAAAGACCTAGCTGGCCTGAAGGGCCCCCAGGGGGCCCCCAAGGAGCTCCTCTCCATTTGGGTCTGGGGGCTTTCCTTGGCCGGGAACCTGGGAGGTACCTGCAAGGTTGCAGTTCGCGGCCGGAGAAGCACTCTCCGGCCAACATGCCCAACTGCAGCAACAGCTCCCAAAGCGAAGGAGCCAGGACCCAAAGACCTAGCTGGCCTGAAGGGCCCCCAGGGGGCCCCCAAGCAGCCCCTCTCAATTTGGGTCTGGGGGCTTTCGTTGGGCCGGGAACCTGAGAGGTACCTGCAAGGTTGCAGTTGGCGGCCCGAGAAGCACTCTCCGGCCAACATGCCCAACTGCAGCAACAGCTCCCAAAGCGAAGGAGCCAGGACCCAAAGACCTAGCTGGCCTGAAGGGCCCCCAGGGGGCCCCCAAGCAGCCCCTCTCAATTTGGGTCTGGGGGCTTTCGTTCGGCCGGGAACCTGAGAGGTACCTGCAAGGTTGCAGTTCGCGGCCCGAGAAGCACTCTCCGGCCAACATGCCCAACTGCAGCAACAGCTCCCAAAGCGAAGGAGCCAGGACCCAAAGACCTAGCTGGCCTGAAGGGCCCCCAGGGGGGCCCCAAGCAGCCCCTCTCAATTTGGGTCTGGGGGCTTTCGTTGGGCCGGGAACCTGGGAGAATCCTGCAAGGTTGCAGTTCGCGGCCCGAGAAGCACTCTCCGGCCAACATGCCCAACTGCAGCAACAGCTCCCTAACCGAAGGAGCCAGGACCCAAAGACCTAGCTGGCCTGAAGGGCCCCCAGGGGGCCCCCAAGCAGCCCCTCTCCATTTGGGTCTGGGGGCTTTCGTTGGGCATGTATACCTGAGAGGTACCAGCAAGGTTGCAGTTCGCGGACCGAGAAGCACTCTCCGGCCAACATGCCCAACTGCAGCAACAGCTCCCAAAGCGAAGGAGCCAGGACCCAAAGACCTAGCTGGCCTGAAGTGCCCCCAGGGGGTCCCCAAGCAGCCCCTCTCCATTTGGGTCTGGGGTTTTTCGTTGGGCGGGGAACCTGGGAGATTCCTGCAAGGTTGCAGTTCGCGGCCCGAGAAGCACTCTCCGGCCAACATGCCCAACTGCAGCAACAGCTCCCAAAGCGAAGGAGCCAGGACCCAAAGACCTAGCTGGCCTGAAGGGCCCCCAGGGGGCCCCCAAGCAGCCCCTCTCCATTTGGGTCTGGGGGCTTTCGTTGGGCCGGGAACCTGGGAGATTCCTGCAAGGTTGCAGTTCGCGGCCGGAGAAGCACTCTCCGGCCAACATGCCCAACTGCAGCAACAGCTCCCAAACCGAAGGAGCCAGGACCCAAAGACCTAGCTGGCCTGAAGGGCCCCCATGGGGCCCCCAAGCAGCCCCTCTCCATTTGGGTCTGGGGGCTTTCTTTAGGCTGAGAACCTGGGAGATACCAGCAAGTTTGCAGTTCGCGGCCCGAGAAGCACTCTCCGGCCAACATGCCCAATATCCAGCAACAGCTCCCAAAGCGAAGGAGCCAGGACCCAAAGACCTAGCTGGCCTGAAGGGCCCCCAGAAGGCCACCAAGCAGCCCCTCTCAATTTGGGTCTGGGGGCTTTCGTTGGGCATGTATACCTGAGAGGTACCTGCAAGTTACACTTCGCGGCCCGAGAAGCACTCTCCGGCCAACATGCCCAACTGCAGCAACAGCTCCCAAAGCGAAGGAGCCAGGACCCAAAGACCTAGCTGGCCTGAAGGGCCCCCATGGGGCCCCCAAGCAGCCCCTCTCCATTTGGGTCTGGGGGCTTTCGTTGGGCCGGGAACCTGGGAGGTACCTGCAAGGTTGCAGTTCGCGGCCCGAGAAGCACTCTCCGGCCAACATGCCCAACTGCAGCAACAGCTCCCAAAGCGAAGGAGCCAGGACCCAAAGACCTAGCTGGCCTGAAGGGCCCCCAGGGGGCCCCCAAGCAGCCCCTCTCCATTTGGGTCTGGGGGCTTTCGTTGGGCATGGAACCTGGGAGATTCCTGCAAGGTTGCAGTTCGCGGCCCGAGAAGCACTCTCCGGCCAACATGCCCAACTGCAGCAACAGCTCCCAAACCGAAGGAGCCAGGACCCAAAGACCTAGCTGGCCTGAAGGGCCCCCATGGGGCCCCCAAGGAGCTCCTCTCCATTTGGGTCTGGGGGCTTTCGTTGGGCCGGGAACCTGGGAGGTACCTGCAAGGTTGCAGTTCGCGGCCCGAGAAGCACTCTCCGGCCAACATGCCCAACTGCAGCAACAGCTCCCAAACCGAAGGAGCCAGGACCCAAAGACCTAGCTGGCCTGAAGGGCCCCCAGGGGGCCCCCAAGCAGCCCCTCTCCATTTGGGTCTGGGGGCTTTTGTTGGGCCGGGAACCTGGGAGATTCCTGCAAGGTTGCAGTTCGAGGACCGAGAAGCACTCTCCGGCCAACATGCTCAACTGCAGCAACAGCTCCCAAACCGAATGAGCCAGGACCCAAAGACCTAGCTGGCCTGAAGGGCCCCCAGGGGGCCCCCAAGCAGCCCCTCTCAATTTGGGTCTGGGGGCTTTCGTTGGGCATGTATACCTGAGAGGTACCTGCAAGGTTACAGTTGGCGGCCCGAGAAGCACTCTCCGGCCAACATGCCCAACTGCAGCAACAGCTCCCAAAGCGAAGGAGCCAGGACCCAAAGACCTAGCTGGCCTGAAGGGCCCCCAGGGCTTCCCCAAGCAGTCCCTCTCCATTTGGGTCTGGGGGCTTTCGTTGGGCCAGGGAACCTGGGAGATTCATGCAAGGTTGCAGTTCGCGGCCCGAGAAGCACTCTCCGGCCAACATGCCCAACTGCAGCAACAGCTCCCAAAGCGAAGGAGCCAGGACCCAAAGACCTAGCTGGCCTGAAGGGCCCCCAGGGGGGCCCCAAGCAGCCCCTCTCCATTTGGGTCTGGGGGCTTTCGTTGGGCCGGGAACCTGGGAGAATCCTGCAAGGTTGCAGTTCGCGGCCCGAGAAGCACTCTCCGGCCAACATGCCCAACTGCAGCAACAGCTCCCAAAGCGAAGGAGCCAGGACCCAAAGACCTAGCTGGCCTGAAGGGCCCCATGGGGCCCCCAAGGAGCTCCTCTCCATTTGGGTCCGGGGGCTTTCGTTGGGCCGGGAACAAGGGAGGTACCTGCAAGGTTGCAGTTCGCGGCCCGAGAAGCACTCTCCGGCCAACATGCTCAACTGCAGCAACAGCTCCCAAACCGAAGGAGCCAGGACCCAAAGACCTAGCTGGCCTGAAGGGCCCCCAGGGGGCCCCCAAGCAGCCCCTCTCCATTTGGGTCTGGGGGCTTTTGTTGGGCCGGGAACCTGGGAGATTCCTGCAAGGTTGCAGTTCGCGGCCCGAGAAGCACTCTCCGGCCAACATGCTCAACTGCAGCAACAGCTCCCAAACCGAATGAGCCAGGACCCAAAGACCTAGCTGGCCTGAAGGGCCCCCAGGGGGCCCCCAAGCAGCCCCTCTCAATTTGGGTCTGGGGGCTTTCGTTGGGCATGTATACCTGAGAGGTACCTGCAAGGTTACAGTTCGCGGCCCGAGAAGCACTCTCCGGCCAACATGCCCAACTGCAGCAACAGCTCCCAAAGCGAAGGAGCCAGGACCCAAAGACCTAGCTGGCCTGAAGGGCCCCCAGGGGGTCCCCAAGCAGTCCCTCTCCATTTGGGTCTGGGGGCTTTCGTTGGGCGGGGAACCTGGGAGATTCCTGCAAGGTTGCAGTTCGCGGCCCGAGAAGCACTCTCCGGCCAACATGCCCAACTGCAGCAACAGCTCCCAAACCGAAGGAGCCAGGACCCAAAGACCTAGCTGGCCTGAAGGGCCCCCATGGGGCCCCCAAGGAGCTCCTCTCCATTTGGGTCTGGGGGCTTTAGTTGGGCCGGGAACCTGGGAGGTACCTGCAAGGTTGCAGTTCGAGGCCCGAGAAGCACTCTCCGGCCAACATGCCCAATATCCAGCAACAGCTCCCAAAGCGAAGGAGCCAGGACCCAAAGACCTAGCTGGCCTGAAGGGCCCCCAGAAGGCCAACAAGCAGCCCCTCTCCATTTGGGTCTGGGGGCTTTCGTTGGGCATGTATACCTGAGAGGTACCTGTAAGTTACAGTTCGCGGCCCGAGAAGCACTCTCCGGCCAACATGCCCAACTGCAGCAACAGCTCCCAAAGCGAAGGAGCCAGGACCCAAAGACCTAGCTGGCCTGAAGGGCCCCCAGGGGGTCTCCAAGCAGCCCCTCTCCATTTGGGTCTGGGGGTTTTCGTTGGGCCGGGAACCTGGGAGGTACCTGCAAGGTTGCAGTTCGCGGCCCGAGAAGCACTCTCCGGCCAACATGCCCAACTGCAGCAACAGCTCCCAAACCGAAGGATCCAGGACCCAAAGACCTAGCTGGCCTGAAGGGCCCCCAGGGGGCCCCCAAGCAGCCCCTCTCCATTTGGGTCTGGGGGCTTTCGTTGGGCCGGGAACCTGGGAGAATCCTGCAAGGCTGCAGTTCGCGGCCGGAGAAGCACTCTCCGGCCAACATGCCCAACTGCAGCAACAGCTCCCAAAGCGAAGGAGCCAGGACCCAAAGACCTAGCTGGCCTGAAGGGCCCCAGGGGGCCCCCAAGCAGCCCCTCTCCATTTGGGTCTGGGGGCTTTTGTTGGGCCGGGAACCTGGGAGAATCCTGCAAGGTTGCAGTTCGCGGCCCGAGAAGCACTCTCCGGCCAACATGCCCAACTGCAGCAACAGCTCCCAAACCGAAGGAGCCAGGACCCAAAGACCTAGCTGGCCTGAAGGGCCCCCAGGGGGGCCCCAAGCAGCCCCTCTCCATTTGGGTCTGGGGGCTTTCGTTGGGCCGGGAACCTGGGAGAATCCTGCAAGGTTGCAGTTCGAGGCCCGAGAAGCACTCTCCGGCCAACATGCCCAACTGCAGCAACAGCTCCCAAACCGAAGGAGCCAGGACCCAAAGACCTAGCTGGCCTGAAGGGCCCCCAGGGGGCCCCCAAGCAGCCCCTCTCCATTTGGGTCTGGGGGCTTTCGTTGGGCCAGGAACCTGGGAGAATCCTGCAAGGTTACAGTTCGCGGCCCGAGAAGCACTCTCCGGCCAACATGCCCAACTGCAGCAACAGCTCCCAAACCGAAGGAGCCAGGACCCAAAGACCTAGCTGGCCTGAAGGGCCCCCAGGGGGCCACCAAGCAGCCCCTCTCAATTTGGGTCTGGCAGCTTTCGTTGGCCATGGAACCTGGGAGATTCCTGCAAGGTTGCAGTTCGCGGCCCGAGAAGCACTCTCCGGCCAACATGCCCAACTGCAGCAACAGCTCCCAAACCGAAGGAGCCAGGACCCAAAGACCTAGCTGGCCTGAAGGGCCCCCAGGGGGCCCTCAAGAAGCTCCTCTCCATTTGGGTCTGGGGGCTTTAGTTGGGCCGGGAACCTGGGAGGTACCTGCAAGGTTGCAGTTCGCGGCCGGAGAAGCACTCTCCGGCCAACATGCCCAACTGCAGCAACAGCTCCCAAAGCGAAGGAGCCAGGACCCAAAGACCTAGCTGGCCTGAAGGGCCCCCAGGGGGCCCCCAAGCAGCCCCTCTCAATTTGGGTCTGGGGGCTTTCGTTGGGCCGGGAACCTGAGAGGAACCTGCAAGGTTGCAGTTGGCGGCCCGAGAAGCACTCTCCGGCCAACATGCCCAACTGCAGCAACAGCTCCCAAAGCGAAGGAGCCAGGACCCAAAGACCGAGCTGGCCTGAAGGGCCCCCAGGGGGCCCCCAAGCAGCCCCTCTCAATTTGGGTCTGGGGACTTTCGTTCGGCCGGGAACCTGGGAGGTACCTGCAAGGTTGCAGTTCGCGGCCCGAGAAGCACTCTCCGGCCAACATGCCCAACTGCAGCAACAGCTCCCAAAGCGAAGGAGCCAGGACCCAAAGACCTAGCTGGCCTGAAGGGCCCCCAGGGGGGCCCCAAGCAGCCCCTCTCAATTTGGGTCTGGGGGCTTTCGTTGGGCCGGGAACCTGGGAGAATCCTGCAAGGTTGCAGTTCGAGGCCCGAGAAGCACTCTCCGGCCAACATGCCCAACTGCAGCAACAGCTCCCTAACCGAAGGAGCCAGGACCCAAAGACCTAGCTGGCCTGAAGGGCCCCCAGGGGGCCCCCAAGCAGCCCCTCTCAATTTGGGTCTGGGGGCTTTTGTTGGGCCGGGAACCTGGGAGAATCCTGCAAGGTTGCAGTTCGCGGCCCGAGAAGCACTCTCCGGCCAACATGCCCAACTGCAGCAACAGCTCCCAAACCGAAGGAGCCAGGACCCAAAGACCTAGCTGGCCTGAAGGGCCCCCAGGGGGGCCCCAAGCAGCCCCTCTCAATTTGGGTCTGGGGGCTTTCGTTGGGCCGGGAACCTGGGAGAATCCTGCAAGGTTGCAGTTCGCGGCCCGAGAAGCACTCTCCGGCCAACATGCCCAACTGCAGCAACAGCTCCCAAAGCGAAGGAGCCAGGACCCAAAGACCTAGCTGGCCTGAAGGGCCCCCAGGGGGCCCCCAAGCAGCCCCTCTCCATTTGGGTCTGGGGGCTTTCTTTAGGCTGAGATCCTGGGAGATACCAGCAAGTTTGCAGTTCGCGGCCGGAGAAGCACTCTCCGGCCAACATGCCCAATATCCAGCAACAGCTCCCAAACCGAATGAGCCAGGACCCAAAGACCTAGCTGGCCTGAAGGGCCCCCAGGGGGCCCCCAAGCAGCCCCTCTCAATTTGGGTCTGGGGGCTTTCGTTGGGCATGTATACCTGAGAGGTACCTGCAAGGTTACAGTTCGCGGCCCGAGAAGCACTCTCCGGCCAACATGCCCAACTGCAGCAACAGCTCCCAAAGCGAAGGAGCCAGGACCCAAAGACCGAGCTGGCCTGAAGGGCCCCCAGGGGGCCCCCAAGCAGCCCCTCTCAATTTGGGTCTGGGGACTTTCGTTGGGCCGGGAACCTGGGAGGTACCTGCAAGGTTGCAGTTCGCGGCCCGAGAAGCACTCTCCGGCCAACATGCCCAACTGCAGCAACAGCTCCCAAAGCGAAGGAGCCAGGACCCAAAGACCTAGCTGGCCTGAAGGGCCCCCAGGGGGGCCCCAAGCAGCCCCTCTCAATTTGGGTCTGGGGGCTTTCGTTGGGCCGGGAACCTGGGAGAATCCTGCAAGGTTGCAGTTCGAGGCCCGAGAAGCACTCTCCGGCCAACATGCCCAACTGCAGCAACAGCTCCCTAACCGAAGGAGCCAGGACCCAAAGACCTAGCTGGCCTGAAGGGCCCCCAGGGGGCCCCCAAGCAGCCCCTCTCAATTTGGGTCTGGGGGCTTTTGTTGGGCCGGGAACCTGGGAGAATCCTGCAAGGTTGCAGTTCGCGGCCCGAGAAGCACTCTCCGGCCAACATGCCCAACTGCAGCAACAGCTCCCAAACCGAAGGAGCCAGGACCCAAAGACCTAGCTGGCCTGAAGGGCCCCCAGGGGGCCCCCAAGCAGCCCCTCTCCATTTGGGTCTGGGGGCTTTCTTTAGGCTGAGATCCTGGGAGATACCAGCAAGTTTGCAGTTCGCGGCCCGAGAAGCACTCTCCGGCCAACATGCCCAATATCCAGCAACAGCTCCCAAACCGAATGAGCCAGGACCCAAAGACCTAGCTGGCCTGAAGGGCCCCCAGGGGGCCCCCAAGCAGCCCCTCTCAATTTGGGTCTGGGGGCTTTCGTTGGGCATGTATACCTGAGAGGTACCTGCAAGGTTACAGTTCGCGGCCCGAGAAGCACTCTCCGGCCAACATGCCCAACTGCAGCAACAGCTCCCAAAGCGAAGGAGCCAGGACCCAAAGACCGAGCTGGCCTGAAGGGCCCCCAGGGGGCCCCCAAGCAGCCCCTCTCAATTTGGGTCTGGGGACTTTCGTTGGGCCGGGAACCTGGGAGGTACCTGCAAGGTTGCAGTTCGCGGCCCGAGAAGCACTCTCCGGCCAACATGCCCAACTGCAGCAACAGCTCCCAAAGCGAAGGAGCCAGGACCCAAAGACCTAGCTGGCCTGAAGGGCCCCCAGGGGGGCCCCAAGCAGCCCCTCTCAATTTGGGTCTGGGGGCTTTCGTTGGGCCGGGAACCTGGGAGAATCCTGCAAGGTTGCAGTTCGAGGCCCGAGAAGCACTCTCCGGCCAACATGCCCAACTGCAGCAACAGCTCCCTAACCGAAGGAGCCAGGACCCAAAGACCTAGCTGGCCTGAAGGGCCCCCAGGGGGCCCCCAAGCAGCCCCTCTCAATTTGGGTCTGGGGGCTTTTGTTGGGCCGGGAACCTGGGAGAATCCTGCAAGGTTGCAGTTCGCGGCCCGAGAAGCACTCTCCGGCCAACATGCCCAACTGCAGCAACAGCTCCCAAAGCGAAGGAGCCAGGACCCAAAGACCTAGCTGGCCTGAAGGGCCCCCAGGGGGCCCCCAAGCAGCCCCTCTCAATTTGGGTCTGGGGGCTTTCGTTGGGCCGGGAACCTGGGAGAATCCTGCAAGGTTGCAGTTCGCGGCCCGAGAAGCACTCTCCGGCCAACATGCCCAACTGCAGCAACAGCTCCCAAAGCGAAGGAGCCAGGACCCAAAGACCTAGCTGGCCTGAAGGGCCCCCAGGGGGCCCCCAAGCAGCCCCTCTCCATTTGGGTCTGGGGGCTTTCTTTAGGCTGAGAACCTGGGAGATACCAGCAAGTTTGCAGTTCGCGGCCCGAGAAGCACTCTCCGGCCAACATGCCCAATATCCAGCAACAGCTCCCAAACCGAAGGAGCCAGGACCCAAAGACCTAGCTGGCCTGAAGGGCCCCCAGGGGGCCCCCAAGCAGCCCCTCTCAATTTGGGTCTGGGGGCTTTCGTTGGGCATGTATACCTGAGAGGTACCTGCAAGGTTACAGTTCGCGGCCCGAGAAGCACTCTCCGGCCAACATGCCCAACTGCAGCAACAGCTCCCAAAGCGAAGGAGCCAGGACCCAAAGACCTAGCTGGCCTGAAGGGCCCCCAGGGGGTCCCCAAGCAGTCCCTCTCCATTTGGGTCTGGGGGCTTTCGTTGGGCCGGGGAACCTGGGAGATTCATGCAAGGTTGCAGTTCGCGGCCCGAGAAGCACTCTCCGGCCAACATGCCCAACTGCAGCAACAGCTCCCAAACCGAAGGAGCCAGGACCCAAAGACCTAGCTGGCCTGAAGGGCCCCCAGGGGGCCCCCAAGCAGCCCCTCTCCATTTGGGTCTGGGGGCTTTCGTTGGGCCGGGAACCTGGGAGATTCCTGCAAGGTTGCAGTTCGAGGCCCGAGAAGCACTCTCCGGCCAACATGCCCAACTGCAGCAACAGCTCCCAAACCGAATGAGCCAGGACCCAAAGACCTAGCTGGCCTGAAGGGCCCCCAGGGGGCCCCCAAGCAGCCCCTCTCAATTTGGGTCTGGGGGCTTTCTTTAGGCTGAGAACCTGGGAGATACCTGCAAGGTTGCAGTTCGAGGCCCGAGAAGCACTCTCCGGCCAACATGCCCAATATCCAGCAACAGCTCACAAAGCGAAGGAGCCAGGACCCAAAGACCTAGCTGGCCTGAAGGGCCCCCAGAAGGCCAACAAGCAGCCCCTCTCCATTTGGGTCTGGGGGCTTTCGTTGGGCATGTATACCTGAGAGGTACCTGTAAGTTACTGTTCGCGGCCCGAGAAGCACTCTCCGGCCAACATGCCCAACTGCAGCAACAGCTCCCAAACCGAAGGAGCCAGGACCCAAAGACCTAGCTGGCCTGAAGGGCCCCCAGGGGGGCCCCAAGCAGCCCCTCTCCATTTGGGTCTGGGGCTTTTCGTTGGGCCGGGAACCTGGGAGGTACCTGCAAGGTTGCAGTTCGCGGCCCGAGAAGCACTCTCCGGCCAACATGCTCAACTGCAGCAACAGCTCCCAAACCGAAGGAGCCAGGACCCAAAGACCTAGCTGGCCTGAAGGGCCCCCAGGGGGCCCCCAAGCAGCCCCTCTCCATTTGGGTCTGGGGGCTTTTGTTGGGCCGGGAACCTGGGAGATTCCTGCAAGGTTGCAGTTCGCGGCCCGAGAAGCACTCTCCGGCCAACATGCTCAACTGCAGCAACAGCTCCCAAACCGAATGAGCCAGGACCCAAAGACCTAGCTGGCCTGAAGGGCCCCCAGGGGGCCCCCAAGCAGCCCCTCTCAATTTGGGTCTGGGGGCTTTCGTTGGGCATGTATACCTGAGAGGTACCTGCAAGGTTACAGTTCGCGGCCCGAGAAGCACTCTCCGGCCAACATGCCCAACTGCAGCAACAGCTCCCAAAGCGAAGGAGCCAGGACCCAAAGACCTAGCTGGCCTGAAGGGCCCCCAGGGGGTCCCCAAGCAGTCCCTCTCCATTTGGGTCTGGGGGCTTTCGTTGGGCGGGGAACCTGGGAGATTCCTGCAAGGTTGCAGTTCGCGGCCCGAGAAGCACTCTCCGGCCAACATGCCCAACTGCAGCAACAGCTCCCAAACCGAAGGAGCCAGGACCCAAAGACCTAGCTGGCCTGAAGGGCCCCCATGGGGCCCCCAAGGAGCTCCTCTCCATTTGGGTCTGGGGGCTTTAGTTGGGCCGGGAACCTGGGAGGTACCTGCAAGGTTGCAGTTCGAGGCCCGAGAAGCACTCTCCGGCCAACATGCCCAATATCCAGCAACAGCTCCCAAAGCGAAGGAGCCAGGACCCAAAGACCTAGCTGGCCTGAAGGGCCCCCAGAAGGCCAACAAGCAGCCCCTCTCCATTTGGGTCTGGGGGCTTTCGTTGGGCATGTATACCTGAGAGGTACCTGTAAGTTACAGTTCGCGGCCCGAGAAGCACTCTCCGGCCAACATGCCCAACTGCAGCAACAGCTCCCAAAGCGAAGGAGCCAGGACCCAAAGACCTAGCTGGCCTGAAGGGCCCCCAGGGGGTCCCCAAGCAGCCCCTCTCCATTTGGGTCTGGGGGTTTTCGTTGGGCCGGGAACCTGGGAGGTACCTGCAAGGTTGCAGTTCGCGGCCCGAGAAGCACTCTCCGGCCAACATGCCCAACTGCAGCAACAGCTCCCAAACCGAAGGATCCAGGACCCAAAGACCTAGCTGGCCTGAAGGGCCCCCAGGGGGCCCCCAAGCAGCCCCTCTCCATTTGGGTCTGGGGGCTTTCGTTGGGCCGGGAACCTGGGAGAATCCTGCAAGGCTGCAGTTCGCGGCCGGAGAAGCACTCTCCGGCCAACATGCCCAACTGCAGCAACAGCTCCCAAAGCGAAGGAGCCAGGACCCAAAGACCTAGCTGGCCTGAAGGGCCCCAGGGGGCCCCCAAGCAGCCCCTCTCCATTTGGGTCTGGGGGCTTTTGTTGGGCCGGGAACCTGGGAGAATCCTGCAAGGTTGCAGTTCGCGGCCCGAGAAGCACTCTCCGGCCAACATGCCCAACTGCAGCAACAGCTCCCAAACCGAAGGAGCCAGGACCCAAAGACCTAGCTGGCCTGAAGGGCCCCCAGGGGGGCCCCAAGCAGCCCCTCTCCATTTGGGTCTGGGGGCTTTCGTTGGGCCGGGAACCTGGGAGAATCCTGCAAGGTTGCAGTTCGAGGCCCGAGAAGCACTCTCCGGCCAACATGCCCAACTGCAGCAACAGCTCCCAAACCGAAGGAGCCAGGACCCAAAGACCTAGCTGGCCTGAAGGGCCCCCAGGGGGCCCCCAAGCAGCCCCTCTCCATTTGGGTCTGGGGGCTTTCGTTGGGCCAGGAACCTGGGAGAATCCTGCAAGGTTACAGTTCGCGGCCCGAGAAGCACTCTCCGGCCAACATGCCCAACTGCAGCAACAGCTCCCAAACCGAAGGAGCCAGGACCCAAAGACCTAGCTGGCCTGAAGGGCCCCCAGGGGGCCACCAAGCAGCCCCTCTCAATTTGGGTCTGGCAGCTTTCGTTGGCCATGGAACCTGGGAGATTCCTGCAAGGTTGCAGTTCGCGGCCCGAGAAGCACTCTCCGGCCAACATGCCCAACTGCAGCAACAGCTCCCAAACCGAAGGAGCCAGGACCCAAAGACCTAGCTGGCCTGAAGGGCCCCCAGGGGGCCCTCAAGAAGCTCCTCTCCATTTGGGTCTGGGGGCTTTAGTTGGGCCGGGAACCTGGGAGGTACCTGCAAGGTTGCAGTTCGCGGCCGGAGAAGCACTCTCCGGCCAACATGCCCAACTGCAGCAACAGCTCCCAAAGCGAAGGAGCCAGGACCCAAAGACCTAGCTGGCCTGAAGGGCCCCCAGGGGGCCCCCAAGCAGCCCCTCTCAATTTGGGTCTGGGGGCTTTCGTTGGGCCGGGAACCTGAGAGGAACCTGCAAGGTTGCAGTTGGCGGCCCGAGAAGCACTCTCCGGCCAACATGCCCAACTGCAGCAACAGCTCCCAAAGCGAAGGAGCCAGGACCCAAAGACCGAGCTGGCCTGAAGGGCCCCCAGGGGGCCCCCAAGCAGCCCCTCTCAATTTGGGTCTGGGGACTTTCGTTCGGCCGGGAACCTGGGAGGTACCTGCAAGGTTGCAGTTCGCGGCCCGAGAAGCACTCTCCGGCCAACATGCCCAACTGCAGCAACAGCTCCCAAAGCGAAGGAGCCAGGACCCAAAGACCTAGCTGGCCTGAAGGGCCCCCAGGGGGGCCCCAAGCAGCCCCTCTCAATTTGGGTCTGGGGGCTTTCGTTGGGCCGGGAACCTGGGAGAATCCTGCAAGGTTGCAGTTCGAGGCCCGAGAAGCACTCTCCGGCCAACATGCCCAACTGCAGCAACAGCTCCCTAACCGAAGGAGCCAGGACCCAAAGACCTAGCTGGCCTGAAGGGCCCCCAGGGGGCCCCCAAGCAGCCCCTCTCAATTTGGGTCTGGGGGCTTTTGTTGGGCCGGGAACCTGGGAGAATCCTGCAAGGTTGCAGTTCGCGGCCCGAGAAGCACTCTCCGGCCAACATGCCCAACTGCAGCAACAGCTCCCAAACCGAAGGAGCCAGGACCCAAAGACCTAGCTGGCCTGAAGGGCCCCCAGGGGGGCCCCAAGCAGCCCCTCTCAATTTGGGTCTGGGGGCTTTCGTTGGGCCGGGAACCTGGGAGAATCCTGCAAGGTTGCAGTTCGCGGCCCGAGAAGCACTCTCCGGCCAACATGCCCAACTGCAGCAACAGCTCCCAAAGCGAAGGAGCCAGGACCCAAAGACCTAGCTGGCCTGAAGGGCCCCCAGGGGGCCCCCAAGCAGCCCCTCTCCATTTGGGTCTGGGGGCTTTCTTTAGGCTGAGATCCTGGGAGATACCAGCAAGTTTGCAGTTCGCGGCCGGAGAAGCACTCTCCGGCCAACATGCCCAATATCCAGCAACAGCTCCCAAACCGAATGAGCCAGGACCCAAAGACCTAGCTGGCCTGAAGGGCCCCCAGGGGGCCCCCAAGCAGCCCCTCTCAATTTGGGTCTGGGGGCTTTCGTTGGGCATGTATACCTGAGAGGTACCTGCAAGGTTACAGTTCGCGGCCCGAGAAGCACTCTCCGGCCAACATGCCCAACTGCAGCAACAGCTCCCAAAGCGAAGGAGCCAGGACCCAAAGACCGAGCTGGCCTGAAGGGCCCCCAGGGGGCCCCCAAGCAGCCCCTCTCAATTTGGGTCTGGGGACTTTCGTTGGGCCGGGAACCTGGGAGGTACCTGCAAGGTTGCAGTTCGCGGCCCGAGAAGCACTCTCCGGCCAACATGCCCAACTGCAGCAACAGCTCCCAAAGCGAAGGAGCCAGGACCCAAAGACCTAGCTGGCCTGAAGGGCCCCCAGGGGGGCCCCAAGCAGCCCCTCTCAATTTGGGTCTGGGGGCTTTCGTTGGGCCGGGAACCTGGGAGAATCCTGCAAGGTTGCAGTTCGAGGCCCGAGAAGCACTCTCCGGCCAACATGCCCAACTGCAGCAACAGCTCCCTAACCGAAGGAGCCAGGACCCAAAGACCTAGCTGGCCTGAAGGGCCCCCAGGGGGCCCCCAAGCAGCCCCTCTCAATTTGGGTCTGGGGGCTTTTGTTGGGCCGGGAACCTGGGAGAATCCTGCAAGGTTGCAGTTCGCGGCCCGAGAAGCACTCTCCGGCCAACATGCCCAACTGCAGCAACAGCTCCCAAACCGAATGAGCCAGGACCCAAAGACCTAGCTGGCCTGAAGGGCCCCCAGGGGGCCCCCAAGCAGCCCCTCTCAATTTGGGTCTGGGGGCTTTCTTTAGGCTGAGAACCTGGGAGATACCTGCAAGGTTGCAGTTCGAGGCCCGAGAAGCACTCTCCGGCCAACATGCCCAATATCCAGCAACAGCTCACAAAGCGAAGGAGCCAGGACCCAAAGACCTAGCTGGCCTGAAGGGCCCCCAGAAGGCCAACAAGCAGCCCCTCTCCATTTGGGTCTGGGGGCTTTCGTTGGGCATGTATACCTGAGAGGTACCTGTAAGTTACTGTTCGCGGCCCGAGAAGCACTCTCCGGCCAACATGCCCAACTGCAGCAACAGCTCCCAAACCGAAGGAGCCAGGACCCAAAGACCTAGCTGGCCTGAAGGGCCCCCAGGGGGGCCCCAAGCAGCCCCTCTCCATTTGGGTCTGGGGCTTTTCGTTGGGCCGGGAACCTGGGAGGTACCTGCAAGGTTGCAGTTCGCGGCCCGAGAAGCACTCTCCGGCCAACATGCCCAACTGCAGCAACAGATCCCAAAGCGAAGGAGCCAGGACCCAAAGACCTAGCTGGCCTGAAGGGCCCCCAGGGGGGCCCCAAGCAGCCCCTCTCAATTTGGGTCTGGGGGCTTTCGTTGGGCCGGGAACCTGGGAGAATCCTGCAAGGTTGCAGTTCGCGGCCCGAGAAGCACTCTCCGGCCAACATGCCCAACTGCAGCAACAGCTCCCAAAGCGAAGGAGCCAGGACCCAAAGACCTAGCTGGCCTGAAGGGCCCCCAGGGGGCCCCCAAGCAGCCCCTCTCAATTTGGGTCTGGGGGCTTTCGTTGGGCCGGGAACCTGGGAGAATCCTGCAAGGTTGCAGTTCGCGGCCCGAGAAGCACTCTCCGGCCAACATGCCCAACTGCAGCAACAGCTCCCAAAGCGAAGGAGCCAGGACCCAAAGACCTAGCTGGCCTGAAGGGCCCCCAGGGGGCCCCCAAGCAGCCCCTCTCCATTTGGGTCTGGGGGCTTTCTTTAGGCTGAGAACCTGGGAGATACCAGCAAGTTTGCAGTTCGCGGCCCGAGAAGCACTCTCCGGCCAACATGCCCAATATCCAGCAACAGCTCCCAAACCGAATGAGCCAGGACCCAAAGACCTAGCTGGCCTGAAGGGCCCCCAGGGGGCCCCCAAGCAGCCCCTCTCAATTTGGGTCTGGGGGCTTTCGTTGGGCATGTATACCTGAGAGGTACCTGCAAGGTTACAGTTCGCGGCCCGAGAAGCACTCTCCGGCCAACATGCCCAACTGCAGCAACAGCTCCCAAAGCGAAGGAGCCAGGACCCAAAGACCTAGCTGGCCTGAAGGGCCCCCAGGGGGTCCCCAAGCAGTCCCTCTCCATTTGGGTCTGGGGGCTTTCGTTGGGCCGGGGAACCTGGGAGATTCATGCAAGGTTGCAGTTCGCGGCCCGAGAAGCACTCTCCGGCCAACATGCCCAACTGCAGCAACAGCTCCCAAACCGAAGGAGCCAGGACCCAAAGACCTAGCTGGCCTGAAGGGCCCCCAGGGGGCCCCCAAGCAGCCCCTCTCCATTTGGGTCTGGGGGCTTTCGTTGGGCCGGGAACCTGGGAGATTCCTGCAAGGTTGCAGTTCGAGGCCCGAGAAGCACTCTCCGGCCAACATGCCCAACTGCAGCAACAGCTCCCAAACCGAATGAGCCAGGACCCAAAGACCTAGCTGGCCTGAAGGGCCCCCAGGGGGCCCCCAAGCAGCCCCTCTCAATTTGGGTCTGGGGGCTTTCTTTAGGCTGAGAACCTGGGAGATACCTGCAAGGTTGCAGTTCGAGGCCCGAGAAGCACTCTCCGGCCAACATGCCCAATATCCAGCAACAGCTCACAAAGCGAAGGAGCCAGGACCCAAAGACCTAGCTGGCCTGAAGGGCCCCCAGAAGGCCAACAAGCAGCCCCTCTCCATTTGGGTCTGGGGGCTTTCGTTGGGCATGTATACCTGAGAGGTACCTGTAAGTTACTGTTCGCGGCCCGAGAAGCACTCTCCGGCCAACATGCCCAACTGCAGCAACAGCTCCCAAACCGAAGGAGCCAGGACCCAAAGACCTAGCTGGCCTGAAGGGCCCCCAGGGGGGCCCCAAGCAGCCCCTCTCCATTTGGGTCTGGGGCTTTTCGTTGGGCCGGGAACCTGGGAGGTACCTGCAAGGTTGCAGTTCGCGGCCCGAGAAGCACTCTCCGGCCAACATGCTCAACTGCAGCAACAGCTCCCAAACCGAAGGAGCCAGGACCCAAAGACCTAGCTGGCCTGAAGGGCCCCCAGGGGGCCCCCAAGCAGCCCCTCTCCATTTGGGTCTGGGGGCTTTTGTTGGGCCGGGAACCTGGGAGATTCCTGCAAGGTTGCAGTTCGCGGCCCGAGAAGCACTCTCCGGCCAACATGCTCAACTGCAGCAACAGCTCCCAAACCGAATGAGCCAGGACCCAAAGACCTAGCTGGCCTGAAGGGCCCCCAGGGGGCCCCCAAGCAGCCCCTCTCAATTTGGGTCTGGGGGCTTTCGTTGGGCATGTATACCTGAGAGGTACCTGCAAGGTTACAGTTCGCGGCCCGAGAAGCACTCTCCGGCCAACATGCCCAACTGCAGCAACAGCTCCCAAAGCGAAGGAGCCAGGACCCAAAGACCTAGCTGGCCTGAAGGGCCCCCAGGGGGTCCCCAAGCAGTCCCTCTCCATTTGGGTCTGGGGGCTTTCGTTGGGCGGGGAACCTGGGAGATTCCTGCAAGGTTGCAGTTCGCGGCCCGAGAAGCACTCTCCGGCCAACATGCCCAACTGCAGCAACAGCTCCCAAACCGAAGGAGCCAGGACCCAAAGACCTAGCTGGCCTGAAGGGCCCCCATGGGGCCCCCAAGGAGCTCCTCTCCATTTGGGTCTGGGGGCTTTAGTTGGGCCGGGAACCTGGGAGGTACCTGCAAGGTTGCAGTTCGAGGCCCGAGAAGCACTCTCCGGCCAACATGCCCAATATCCAGCAACAGCTCCCAAAGCGAAGGAGCCAGGACCCAAAGACCTAGCTGGCCTGAAGGGCCCCCAGAAGGCCAACAAGCAGCCCCTCTCCATTTGGGTCTGGGGGCTTTCGTTGGGCATGTATACCTGAGAGGTACCTGTAAGTTACAGTTCGCGGCCCGAGAAGCACTCTCCGGCCAACATGCCCAACTGCAGCAACAGCTCCCAAAGCGAAGGAGCCAGGACCCAAAGACCTAGCTGGCCTGAAGGGCCCCCAGGGGGTCCCCAAGCAGCCCCTCTCCATTTGGGTCTGGGGGTTTTCGTTGGGCCGGGAACCTGGGAGGTACCTGCAAGGTTGCAGTTCGCGGCCCGAGAAGCACTCTCCGGCCAACATGCCCAACTGCAGCAACAGCTCCCAAACCGAAGGATCCAGGACCCAAAGACCTAGCTGGCCTGAAGGGCCCCCAGGGGGCCCCCAAGCAGCCCCTCTCCATTTGGGTCTGGGGGCTTTCGTTGGGCCGGGAACCTGGGAGAATCCTGCAAGGCTGCAGTTCGCGGCCGGAGAAGCACTCTCCGGCCAACATGCCCAACTGCAGCAACAGCTCCCAAAGCGAAGGAGCCAGGACCCAAAGACCTAGCTGGCCTGAAGGGCCCCAGGGGGCCCCCAAGCAGCCCCTCTCCATTTGGGTCTGGGGGCTTTTGTTGGGCCGGGAACCTGGGAGAATCCTGCAAGGTTGCAGTTCGCGGCCCGAGAAGCACTCTCCGGCCAACATGCCCAACTGCAGCAACAGCTCCCAAACCGAAGGAGCCAGGACCCAAAGACCTAGCTGGCCTGAAGGGCCCCCAGGGGGGCCCCAAGCAGCCCCTCTCCATTTGGGTCTGGGGGCTTTCGTTGGGCCGGGAACCTGGGAGAATCCTGCAAGGTTGCAGTTCGAGGCCCGAGAAGCACTCTCCGGCCAACATGCCCAACTGCAGCAACAGCTCCCAAACCGAAGGAGCCAGGACCCAAAGACCTAGCTGGCCTGAAGGGCCCCCAGGGGGCCCCCAAGCAGCCCCTCTCCATTTGGGTCTGGGGGCTTTCGTTGGGCCAGGAACCTGGGAGAATCCTGCAAGGTTACAGTTCGCGGCCCGAGAAGCACTCTCCGGCCAACATGCCCAACTGCAGCAACAGCTCCCAAACCGAAGGAGCCAGGACCCAAAGACCTAGCTGGCCTGAAGGGCCCCCAGGGGGCCACCAAGCAGCCCCTCTCAATTTGGGTCTGGCAGCTTTCGTTGGCCATGGAACCTGGGAGATTCCTGCAAGGTTGCAGTTCGCGGCCCGAGAAGCACTCTCCGGCCAACATGCCCAACTGCAGCAACAGCTCCCAAACCGAAGGAGCCAGGACCCAAAGACCTAGCTGGCCTGAAGGGCCCCCAGGGGGCCCTCAAGAAGCTCCTCTCCATTTGGGTCTGGGGGCTTTAGTTGGGCCGGGAACCTGGGAGGTACCTGCAAGGTTGCAGTTCGCGGCCGGAGAAGCACTCTCCGGCCAACATGCCCAACTGCAGCAACAGCTCCCAAAGCGAAGGAGCCAGGACCCAAAGACCTAGCTGGCCTGAAGGGCCCCCAGGGGGCCCCCAAGCAGCCCCTCTCAATTTGGGTCTGGGGGCTTTCGTTGGGCCGGGAACCTGAGAGGAACCTGCAAGGTTGCAGTTGGCGGCCCGAGAAGCACTCTCCGGCCAACATGCCCAACTGCAGCAACAGCTCCCAAAGCGAAGGAGCCAGGACCCAAAGACCGAGCTGGCCTGAAGGGCCCCCAGGGGGCCCCCAAGCAGCCCCTCTCAATTTGGGTCTGGGGACTTTCGTTCGGCCGGGAACCTGGGAGGTACCTGCAAGGTTGCAGTTCGCGGCCCGAGAAGCACTCTCCGGCCAACATGCCCAACTGCAGCAACAGCTCCCAAAGCGAAGGAGCCAGGACCCAAAGACCTAGCTGGCCTGAAGGGCCCCCAGGGGGGCCCCAAGCAGCCCCTCTCAATTTGGGTCTGGGGGCTTTCGTTGGGCCGGGAACCTGGGAGAATCCTGCAAGGTTGCAGTTCGAGGCCCGAGAAGCACTCTCCGGCCAACATGCCCAACTGCAGCAACAGCTCCCTAACCGAAGGAGCCAGGACCCAAAGACCTAGCTGGCCTGAAGGGCCCCCAGGGGGCCCCCAAGCAGCCCCTCTCAATTTGGGTCTGGGGGCTTTTGTTGGGCCGGGAACCTGGGAGAATCCTGCAAGGTTGCAGTTCGCGGCCCGAGAAGCACTCTCCGGCCAACATGCCCAACTGCAGCAACAGCTCCCAAACCGAAGGAGCCAGGACCCAAAGACCTAGCTGGCCTGAAGGGCCCCCAGGGGGGCCCCAAGCAGCCCCTCTCAATTTGGGTCTGGGGGCTTTCGTTGGGCCGGGAACCTGGGAGAATCCTGCAAGGTTGCAGTTCGCGGCCCGAGAAGCACTCTCCGGCCAACATGCCCAACTGCAGCAACAGCTCCCAAAGCGAAGGAGCCAGGACCCAAAGACCTAGCTGGCCTGAAGGGCCCCCAGGGGGCCCCCAAGCAGCCCCTCTCCATTTGGGTCTGGGGGCTTTCTTTAGGCTGAGATCCTGGGAGATACCAGCAAGTTTGCAGTTCGCGGCCGGAGAAGCACTCTCCGGCCAACATGCCCAATATCCAGCAACAGCTCCCAAACCGAATGAGCCAGGACCCAAAGACCTAGCTGGCCTGAAGGGCCCCCAGGGGGCCCCCAAGCAGCCCCTCTCAATTTGGGTCTGGGGGCTTTCGTTGGGCATGTATACCTGAGAGGTACCTGCAAGGTTACAGTTCGCGGCCCGAGAAGCACTCTCCGGCCAACATGCCCAACTGCAGCAACAGCTCCCAAAGCGAAGGAGCCAGGACCCAAAGACCGAGCTGGCCTGAAGGGCCCCCAGGGGGCCCCCAAGCAGCCCCTCTCAATTTGGGTCTGGGGACTTTCGTTGGGCCGGGAACCTGGGAGGTACCTGCAAGGTTGCAGTTCGCGGCCCGAGAAGCACTCTCCGGCCAACATGCCCAACTGCAGCAACAGCTCCCAAAGCGAAGGAGCCAGGACCCAAAGACCTAGCTGGCCTGAAGGGCCCCCAGGGGGGCCCCAAGCAGCCCCTCTCAATTTGGGTCTGGGGGCTTTCGTTGGGCCGGGAACCTGGGAGAATCCTGCAAGGTTGCAGTTCGAGGCCCGAGAAGCACTCTCCGGCCAACATGCCCAACTGCAGCAACAGCTCCCTAACCGAAGGAGCCAGGACCCAAAGACCTAGCTGGCCTGAAGGGCCCCCAGGGGGCCCCCAAGCAGCCCCTCTCAATTTGGGTCTGGGGGCTTTTGTTGGGCCGGGAACCTGGGAGAATCCTGCAAGGTTGCAGTTCGCGGCCCGAGAAGCACTCTCCGGCCAACATGCCCAACTGCAGCAACAGCTCCCAAACCGAAGGAGCCAGGACCCAAAGACCTAGCTGGCCTGAAGGGCCCCCAGGGGGCCCCCAAGCAGCCCCTCTCCATTTGGGTCTGGGGGCTTTCTTTAGGCTGAGATCCTGGGAGATACCAGCAAGTTTGCAGTTCGCGGCCCGAGAAGCACTCTCCGGCCAACATGCCCAATATCCAGCAACAGCTCCCAAACCGAATGAGCCAGGACCCAAAGACCTAGCTGGCCTGAAGGGCCCCCAGGGGGCCCCCAAGCAGCCCCTCTCAATTTGGGTCTGGGGGCTTTCGTTGGGCATGTATACCTGAGAGGTACCTGCAAGGTTACAGTTCGCGGCCCGAGAAGCACTCTCCGGCCAACATGCCCAACTGCAGCAACAGCTCCCAAAGCGAAGGAGCCAGGACCCAAAGACCGAGCTGGCCTGAAGGGCCCCCAGGGGGCCCCCAAGCAGCCCCTCTCAATTTGGGTCTGGGGACTTTCGTTGGGCCGGGAACCTGGGAGGTACCTGCAAGGTTGCAGTTCGCGGCCCGAGAAGCACTCTCCGGCCAACATGCCCAACTGCAGCAACAGCTCCCAAAGCGAAGGAGCCAGGACCCAAAGACCTAGCTGGCCTGAAGGGCCCCCAGGGGGGCCCCAAGCAGCCCCTCTCAATTTGGGTCTGGGGGCTTTCGTTGGGCCGGGAACCTGGGAGAATCCTGCAAGGTTGCAGTTCGAGGCCCGAGAAGCACTCTCCGGCCAACATGCCCAACTGCAGCAACAGCTCCCTAACCGAAGGAGCCAGGACCCAAAGACCTAGCTGGCCTGAAGGGCCCCCAGGGGGCCCCCAAGCAGCCCCTCTCAATTTGGGTCTGGGGGCTTTTGTTGGGCCGGGAACCTGGGAGAATCCTGCAAGGTTGCAGTTCGCGGCCCGAGAAGCACTCTCCGGCCAACATGCCCAACTGCAGCAACAGCTCCCAAAGCGAAGGAGCCAGGACCCAAAGACCTAGCTGGCCTGAAGGGCCCCCAGGGGGCCCCCAAGCAGCCCCTCTCAATTTGGGTCTGGGGGCTTTCGTTGGGCCGGGAACCTGGGAGAATCCTGCAAGGTTGCAGTTCGCGGCCCGAGAAGCACTCTCCGGCCAACATGCCCAACTGCAGCAACAGCTCCCAAAGCGAAGGAGCCAGGACCCAAAGACCTAGCTGGCCTGAAGGGCCCCCAGGGGGCCCCCAAGCAGCCCCTCTCCATTTGGGTCTGGGGGCTTTCTTTAGGCTGAGAACCTGGGAGATACCAGCAAGTTTGCAGTTCGCGGCCCGAGAAGCACTCTCCGGCCAACATGCCCAATATCCAGCAACAGCTCCCAAACCGAAGGAGCCAGGACCCAAAGACCTAGCTGGCCTGAAGGGCCCCCAGGGGGCCCCCAAGCAGCCCCTCTCAATTTGGGTCTGGGGGCTTTCGTTGGGCATGTATACCTGAGAGGTACCTGCAAGGTTACAGTTCGCGGCCCGAGAAGCACTCTCCGGCCAACATGCCCAACTGCAGCAACAGCTCCCAAAGCGAAGGAGCCAGGACCCAAAGACCTAGCTGGCCTGAAGGGCCCCCAGGGGGTCCCCAAGCAGTCCCTCTCCATTTGGGTCTGGGGGCTTTCGTTGGGCCGGGGAACCTGGGAGATTCATGCAAGGTTGCAGTTCGCGGCCCGAGAAGCACTCTCCGGCCAACATGCCCAACTGCAGCAACAGCTCCCAAACCGAAGGAGCCAGGACCCAAAGACCTAGCTGGCCTGAAGGGCCCCCAGGGGGCCCCCAAGCAGCCCCTCTCCATTTGGGTCTGGGGGCTTTCGTTGGGCCGGGAACCTGGGAGATTCCTGCAAGGTTGCAGTTCGAGGCCCGAGAAGCACTCTCCGGCCAACATGCCCAACTGCAGCAACAGCTCCCAAACCGAATGAGCCAGGACCCAAAGACCTAGCTGGCCTGAAGGGCCCCCAGGGGGCCCCCAAGCAGCCCCTCTCAATTTGGGTCTGGGGGCTTTCTTTAGGCTGAGAACCTGGGAGATACCTGCAAGGTTGCAGTTCGAGGCCCGAGAAGCACTCTCCGGCCAACATGCCCAATATCCAGCAACAGCTCACAAAGCGAAGGAGCCAGGACCCAAAGACCTAGCTGGCCTGAAGGGCCCCCAGAAGGCCAACAAGCAGCCCCTCTCCATTTGGGTCTGGGGGCTTTCGTTGGGCATGTATACCTGAGAGGTACCTGTAAGTTACTGTTCGCGGCCCGAGAAGCACTCTCCGGCCAACATGCCCAACTGCAGCAACAGCTCCCAAACCGAAGGAGCCAGGACCCAAAGACCTAGCTGGCCTGAAGGGCCCCCAGGGGGGCCCCAAGCAGCCCCTCTCCATTTGGGTCTGGGGCTTTTCGTTGGGCCGGGAACCTGGGAGGTACCTGCAAGGTTGCAGTTCGCGGCCCGAGAAGCACTCTCCGGCCAACATGCCCAACTGCAGCAACAGATCCCAAAGCGAAGGAGCCAGGACCCAAAGACCTAGCTGGCCTGAAGGGCCCCCAGGGGGGCCCCAAGCAGCCCCTCTCAATTTGGGTCTGGGGGCTTTCGTTGGGCCGGGAACCTGGGAGAATCCTGCAAGGTTGCAGTTCGCGGCCCGAGAAGCACTCTCCGGCCAACATGCCCAACTGCAGCAACAGCTCCCAAAGCGAAGGAGCCAGGACCCAAAGACCTAGCTGGCCTGAAGGGCCCCCAGGGGGCCCCCAAGCAGCCCCTCTCAATTTGGGTCTGGGGGCTTTCGTTGGGCCGGGAACCTGGGAGAATCCTGCAAGGTTGCAGTTCGCGGCCCGAGAAGCACTCTCCGGCCAACATGCCCAACTGCAGCAACAGCTCCCAAAGCGAAGGAGCCAGGACCCAAAGACCTAGCTGGCCTGAAGGGCCCCCAGGGGGCCCCCAAGCAGCCCCTCTCCATTTGGGTCTGGGGGCTTTCTTTAGGCTGAGAACCTGGGAGATACCAGCAAGTTTGCAGTTCGCGGCCCGAGAAGCACTCTCCGGCCAACATGCCCAATATCCAGCAACAGCTCCCAAACCGAATGAGCCAGGACCCAAAGACCTAGCTGGCCTGAAGGGCCCCCAGGGGGCCCCCAAGCAGCCCCTCTCAATTTGGGTCTGGGGGCTTTCGTTGGGCATGTATACCTGAGAGGTACCTGCAAGGTTACAGTTCGCGGCCCGAGAAGCACTCTCCGGCCAACATGCCCAACTGCAGCAACAGCTCCCAAAGCGAAGGAGCCAGGACCCAAAGACCTAGCTGGCCTGAAGGGCCCCCAGGGGGTCCCCAAGCAGTCCCTCTCCATTTGGGTCTGGGGGCTTTCGTTGGGCCGGGGAACCTGGGAGATTCATGCAAGGTTGCAGTTCGCGGCCCGAGAAGCACTCTCCGGCCAACATGCCCAACTGCAGCAACAGCTCCCAAACCGAAGGAGCCAGGACCCAAAGACCTAGCTGGCCTGAAGGGCCCCCAGGGGGCCCCCAAGCAGCCCCTCTCCATTTGGGTCTGGGGGCTTTCGTTGGGCCGGGAACCTGGGAGATTCCTGCAAGGTTGCAGTTCGAGGCCCGAGAAGCACTCTCCGGCCAACATGCCCAACTGCAGCAACAGCTCCCAAACCGAATGAGCCAGGACCCAAAGACCTAGCTGGCCTGAAGGGCCCCCAGGGGGCCCCCAAGCAGCCCCTCTCAATTTGGGTCTGGGGGCTTTCTTTAGGCTGAGAACCTGGGAGATACCTGCAAGGTTGCAGTTCGAGGCCCGAGAAGCACTCTCCGGCCAACATGCCCAATATCCAGCAACAGCTCACAAAGCGAAGGAGCCAGGACCCAAAGACCTAGCTGGCCTGAAGGGCCCCCAGAAGGCCAACAAGCAGCCCCTCTCCATTTGGGTCTGGGGGCTTTCGTTGGGCATGTATACCTGAGAGGTACCTGTAAGTTACTGTTCGCGGCCCGAGAAGCACTCTCCGGCCAACATGCCCAACTGCAGCAACAGCTCCCAAACCGAAGGAGCCAGGACCCAAAGACCTAGCTGGCCTGAAGGGCCCCCAGGGGGGCCCCAAGCAGCCCCTCTCCATTTGGGTCTGGGGCTTTTCGTTGGGCCGGGAACCTGGGAGGTACCTGCAAGGTTGCAGTTCGCGGCCCGAGAAGCACTCTCCGGCCAACATGCCCAACTGCAGCAACAGCTCCCAAAGCGAAGGAGCCAGGACCCAAAGACCTAGCTGGCCTGAAGGGCCCCCAGGGGGGCCCCAAGCAGCCCCTCTCCATTTGGGTCTGGGGGCTTTCGTTGGGCCGGGAACCTGGGAGAATCCTGCAAGGTTGCAGTTCGCGGCCCGAGAAGCACTCTCTGGCCAACATGCCCAACTGCAGCAACAGCTCCCAAAGCGAAGGAGCCAGAACCCAAAGACCTAGCTGGCCTGAAGGGCCCCAGGGGGCCCCCAAGCAGCCCCTCTCCATTTGGGTCTGGGGGCTTTTGTTGGGCCGGGAACCTGGGAGCTACCTGCAAGGTTGCAGTTCGCGGCCCGAGAAGCACTCTCCGGCCAACATGCCCAACTGCAGCAACAGCTCCCAAAGCGAAGGAGCCAGGACCCAAAGACCTAGCTGGCCTGAAGGGCCCCCAGGGGGCCCCCAAGCAGCCCCTCTCCATTTGGGTCTGGGGGCTTTCGTTGGGCCGGGAACCTGGGAGAATCCTGCAAGGTTGCAGTTCGCAGCCCGAGAAGCACTCTCCGGCCAACATGCCCAACTGCAGCAACAGCTCCCAAACCGAAGGAGCCAGGACCCAAAGACCTAGCTGGCCTGAAGGGCCCCCAGGGGGCCCCCAAGCAGCCCCTCTCCATTTGGGTCTGGGGGCTTTCGTTGGGCCGGGAACCTGGGAGAATCCTGCAAGGTTGCAGTTCGAGGCCCGAGAAGCACTCTCCGGCCAACATGCCCAACTGCAGCAACAGCTCCCAAACCGAAGGAGCCAGGACCCAAAGACCTAGCTGGCCTGAAGGGCCCCCAGGGGGCCCCCAAGCAGCCCCTCTCCATTTGGGTCTGGGGGCTTTCGTTGGGCCAGGAACCTGGGAGAATCCTGCAAGGTTACAGTTCGCGGCCCGAGAAGCACTCTCCGGCCAACATGCCCAACTGCAGCAACAGCTCCCAAACCGAAGGAGCCAGGACCCAAAGACCTAGCTGGCCTGAAGGGCCCCCAGGGGGCCACCAAGCAGCCCCTCTCAATTTGGGTCTGGCGGCTTTCGTTGGGCATGGAACCTGGGAGATTCCTGCAAGGTTGCAGTTCGCGGCCCGAGAAGCACTCTCCGGCCAACATGCCCAACTGCAGCAACAGCTCCCAAACCGAAGGAGCCAGGACCCAAAGACCTAGCTGGCCTGAAGGGCCCCCATGGGGCCCCCAAGAAGCTCCTCTCCATTTGGGTCTGGGGGCTTTAGTTGGGCCGGGAACCTGGGAGGTACCTGCAAGGTTGCAGTTCGCGGCCGGAGAAGCACTCTCCGGCCAACATGCCCAACTGCAGCAACAGCTCCCAAAGCGAAGGAGCCAGGACCCAAAGACCTAGCTGGCCTGAAGGGCCCCCAGGGGGCCCCCAAGCAGCCCCTCTCAATTTGGGTCTGGGGGCTTTCGTTGGGCCGGGAACCTGGGAGAATCCTGCAAGGTTGCAGTTGGCGGCCCGAGAAGCACTCTCCGGCCAACATGCCCAACTGCAGCAACAGCTCCCAAAGCGAAGGAGCCAGGACCCAAAGACCTAGCTGGCCTGAAGGGCCCCCAGGGGGCCCCCAAGCAGCCCCTCTCAATTTGGGTCTGGGGACTTTCGTTCGGCCGGGAACCTGGGAGGTACCTGCAAGGTTGCAGTTCGCGGCCCGAGAAGCACTCTCCGGCCAACATGCCCAACTGGAGCAACAGCTCCCAAAGCGAAGGAGCCAGGACCCAAAGACCTAGCTGGCCTGAAGGGCCCCCAGGGGGCCCCCAAGCAGCCCCTCTCAATTTGGGTCTGGGGACTTTCGTTGGGCCGGGAACCTGGGAGAATCCTGCAAGGTTGCAGTTCGAGGCCCGAGAAGCACTCTCCGGCCAACATGCCCAACTGCAGCAACAGCTCCCTAACCGAAGGAGCCAGGACCCAAAGACCTAGCTGGCCTGAAGGGCCCCCAGGGGGCCCCCAAGCAGCCCCTCTCAATTTGGGTCTGGGGGCTTTTGTTGGGCCGGGAACCTGGGAGAATCCTGCAAGGTTGCAGTTCGCGGCCCGAGAAGCACTCTCCGGCCAACATGCCCAACTGCAGCAACAGCTCCCAAACCGAAGGAGCCAGGACCCAAAGACCTAGCTGGCCTGAAGGGCCCCCAGGGGGGCCCCAAGCAGCCCCTCTCAATTTGGGTCTGGGGGCTTTCGTTGGGCCGGGAACCTGGGAGAATCCTGCAAGGTTGCAGTTCGCGGCCCGAGAAGCACTCTCCGGCCAACATGCCCAACTGCAGCAACAGCTCCCAAAGCGAAGGAGCCAGGACCCAAAGACCTAGCTGGCCTGAAGGGCCCCCAGGGGGCCCCCAAGCAGCCCCTCTCCATTTGGGTCTGGGGGCTTTCGTTGGGCATGTATACCTGAGAGGTACCTGCAAGGTTACAGTTCGCGGCCCGAGAAGCACTCTCCGGCCAACATGCCCAACTGCAGCAACAGCTCCCAAAGCGAAGGAGCCAGGACCCAAAGACCTAGCTGGCCTGAAGTGCCCCCAGGGGGTCCCCAAGCAGCCCCTCTCCATTTGGGTCTGGGGTTTTTCGTTGGGCGGGGAACCTGGGAGATTCATGCAAGGTTGCAGTTCGCGGCCCGAGAAGCACTGTCCGGCCAACATGCCCAACTGCAGCAACAGCTCCCAAAGCGAAGGAGCCAGGACCCAAAGACCTAGCTGGCCTGAAGGGCCCCCAGGGGGCCCCCAAGCAGCCCCTCTCCATTTGGGTCTGGGGGCTTTCGTTGGGCCGGGAACCTGGGAGATTCCTGCAAGGTTGCAGTTCGCGGCCGGAGAAGCACTCTCCGGCCAACATGCCCAACTGCAGCAACAGCTCCCAAACCGAAGGAGCCAGGACCCAAAGACCTAGCTGGCCTGAAGGGCCCCCAGGGGGCCCCCAAGCAGCCCCTCTCCATTTGGGTCTGGGGGCTTTCTTTAGGCTGAGAACCTGGGAGATACCAGCAAGTTTGAAGTTCGCGGCCCGAGAAGCACTCTCCGGCCAACATGCCCAATATCCAGCAACAGCTCCCAAAGCGAAGGAGCCAGGACCCAAAGACCTAGCTGGCCTGAAGGGCCCCCATGGGGCCCCCAAGCAGCCCCTCTCAATTTGGGTCTGGGGGCTTTCGTTGGGCATGTATACCTGAGAGGTACCTGCAAGTTACACTTCGCGGCCCGAGAAGCACTCTCCGGCCAACATGCCCAACTGCAGCAACAGCTCCCAAAGCGAAGGAGCCAGGACCCAAAGACCTAGCTGGCCTGAAGGGCCCCCATGGGGCCCCCAAGCAGCCCCTCTCAATTTGGGTCTGGGGGCTTTCGATGGGCCGGGAACCTGGGAGGTACCTGCAAGGTTGCAGTTCGAGGACCGAGAAGCACTCTCCGGCCAACATGCTCAACTGCAGCAACAGCTCCCAAACCGAATGAGCCAGGACCCAAAGACCTAGCTGGCCTGAAGGGCCCCCAGGGGGCCCCCAAGCAGCCCCTCTCAATTTGGGTCTGGGGGCTTTCGTTGGGCATGTATACCTGAGAGGTACCTGCAAGGTTACAGTTCGCGGCCCGAGAAGCACTCTCCGGCCAACATGCCCAACTGCAGCAACAGCTCCCAAAGCGAAGGAGCCAGGACCCAAAGACCTAGCTGGCCTGAAGGGCCCCCAGGGGGTCCCCAAGCAGTCCCTCTCCATTTGGGTCTGGGGGCTTTCGTTGGGCCGGGGAACCTGGGAGATTCATGCAAGGTTGCAGTTCGCGGCCCGAGAAGCACTCTCCGGCCAACATGCCCAACTGCAGCAACAGCTCCCAAACCGAAGGAGCCAGGACCCAAAGACCTAGCTGGCCTGAAGGGCCCCCAGGGGGCCCCCAAGGAGCTCCTCTCAATTTGGGTCTGGGGGCTTTAGTTGGGCCGGGAACCTGGGAGGTACCTGCAAGGTTGCAGTTCGCGGCCGGAGAAGCACTCTCCGGCCAACATGCCCAACTGCAGCAACAGCTCCCAAAGCGAAGGAGCCAGGACCCAAAGACCTAGCTGGCCTGAAGGGCCCCCAGGGGGCCCCCAAGCAGCCCCTCTCCATTTGGGTCTGGGGGCTTTCGTTGGGCCGGGAACCTGGGAGATTCCTGCAAGGTTGCAGTTCGAGGCCCGAGAAGCACTCTCCGGCCAACATGCCCAACTGCAGCAACAGCTCCCAAACCGAATGAGCCAGGACCCAAAGACCTAGCTGGCCTGAAGGGCCCCCAGGGGGCCCCCAAGCAGCCCCTCTCAATTTGGGTCTGGGGGCTTTCTTTAGGCTGAGAACCTGGGATATACCTGCAAGGTTGCAGTTCGAGGCCCGAGAAGCACTCTCCGGCCAACATGCCCAATATCCAGCAACAGCTCCCAAAGCGAAGGAGCCAGGACCCAAAGACCTAGCTGGCCTGAAGGGCCCCCAGAAGGCCAACAAGCAGCCCCTCTCCATTTGGGTCTGGGGGCTTTCGTTGGGCATGTATACCTGAGAGGTACCTGTAAGTTACTGTTCGCGGCCCGAGAAGCACTCTCCGGCCAACATGCCCAACTGCAGCAACAGCTCCCAAACCGAAGGAGCCAGGACCCAAAGACCTAGCTGGCCTGAAGGGCCCCCAGGGGGTCCCCAAGCAGCCCCTCTCCATTTGGGTCTGGGGGTTTTCGTTGGGCCGGGAACCTGGGAGGTACCTGCAAGGTTGCAGTTCGCGGCCCGAGAAGCACTCTCCGGCCAACATGCCCAACTGCAGCAACAGCTCCCAAAGCGAAGGAGCCAGGACCCAAAGACCTAGCTGGCCTGAAGGGCCCCCAGGGGGGCCCCAAGCAGCCCCTCTCCATTTGGGTCTGGGGGCTTTCGTTGGGCCGGGAACCTGGGAGAATCCTGCAAGGTTGCAGTTCGCGGCCCGAGAAGCACTCTCCGGCCAACATGCCCAACTGCAGCAACAGCTCCCAAAGCGAAGGAGCCAGGACCCAAAGACCTAGCTGGCCTGAAGGGCCCCAGGGGGCCCCCAAGCAGCCCCTCTCCATTTGGGTCTGGGGGCTTTTGTTGGGCCGGGAACCTGGGAGCTACCTGCAAGGTTGCAGTTCGCGGCCCGAGAAGCACTCTCCGGCCAACATGCCCAACTGCAGCAACAGCTCCCAAAGCGAAGGAGCCAGGACCCAAAGACCTAGCTGGCCTGAAGGGCCCCCAGGGGGCCCCCAAGCAGCCCCTCTCCATTTGGGTCTGGGGGCTTTCGTTGGGCCGGGAACCTGGGAGAATCCTGCAAGGTTGCAGTTCGAGGCCCGAGAAGCACTCTCCAGCCAACATGCCCAACTGCAGCAACAGCTCCCAAACCGAAGGAGCCAGGACCCAAAGACCTAGCTGGCCTGAAGGGCCCCCATGGGGCCCCCAAGCAGCCCCTCTCCATTTGGGTCTGGGGGCTTTCGTTGGGCCGGGAACCTGGGAGAATCCTGCAAGGTTGCAGTTCGAGGCCCGAGAAGCACTCTCCGGCCAACATGCCCAACTGCAGCAACAGCTCCCAAACCGAAGGAGCCAGGACCCAAAGACCTAGCTGGCCTGAAGGGCCCCCAGGGGGCCCCCAAGCAGCCCCTCTCCATTTGGGTCTGGGGGCTTTCGTTGGGCCAGGAACCTGGGAGAATCCTGCAAGGTTACAGTTCGCGGCCCGAGAAGCACTCTCCGGCCAACATGCCCAACTGCAGCAACAGCTCCCAAACCGAAGGAGCCAGGACCCAAAGACCTAGCTGGCCTGAAGGGCCCCCATGGGGCCCCCAAGAAGCTCCTCTCCATTTGGGTCTGGGGGCTTTCGTTGGGCCGGGAACCTGGGAGAATCCTGCAAGGTTGCAGTTCGCGGCCCGAGAAGCACTATCCGGCCAACATGCCCAACTGCAGCAACAGCTCCCAAACCGAAGGAGCCAGGACCCAAAGACCTAGCTGGCCTGAAGGGCCCCCAGGGGGGCCCCAAGCAGCCCCTCTCAATTTGGGTCTGGGGACTTTCGTTGGGCCGGGAACCTGGGAGAATCCTGCAAGGTTGCAGTTCGCGGCCCGAGAAGCACTCTCCGGCCAACATGCCCAAATGCAGCAACAGCTCCCAAAGCGAAGGAGCCAGGACCCAAAGACCTAGCTGGCCTGAAGGGCCCCCAGGGGGCCCCCAAGCAGCCCCTCTCCATTTGGGTCTGGGGGCTTTCGTTGGGCATGTATACCTGAGAGGTACCTGCAAGGTTACAGTTCGCGGCCCGAGAAGCACTCTCCGGCCAACATGCCCAACTGCAGCAACAGCTCCCAAAGCGAAGGAGCCAGGACCCAAAGACCTAGCTGGCCTGAAGGGCCCCCATGGGGCCCCCAAGGAGCTCCTCTCCATTTGGGTCTGGGGGTTTAGTTGGGCCGGGAACCTGGGAGGTACCTGCAAGGTTGCAGTTCGCGGCCGGAGAAGCACTCTCCGGCCAACATGCAAAACTGCAGCAACAGCTCCCAAAGCGAAGGAGCCAGGACCCAAAGACCTAGCTGGCCTGAAGGGCCCCCAGGGGGGCCCCAAGCAGCCCCTCTCCATTTGGGTCTGGGGGCTTTTGTTGGGCCGGGAACCTGGGAGGTACCTGCAAGGTTGCAGTTCGAGGCCCGAGAAGCACTCTCCGGCCAACATGCCCAACTGCAGCAACAGCTCCCAAACCGAAGGAGCCAGGACCCAAAGACCTAGCTGGCCTGAAGGGCCCCCAGGGGGCCCCCAAGCAGCCCCTCTCAATTTGGGTCTGGGGGCTTTCTTTAGGCTGAGAACCTGGGAGATACCAGCAAGGTTGCAGTTCGAGGCCCGAGAAGCACTCTCCGGCCAACATGCCCAATATCCAGCAACAGCTCACAAAGCGAAGGAGCCAGGACCCAAAGACCTAGCTGGCCTGAAGGGCCCCCAGAAGGCCACCAAGCAGCCCCTCTCCATTTGGGTCTGGGGGCTTTCGTTGGGCATGTATACCTGAGAGGTACCTGTAAGTTACTGTTCGCGGCCCGAGAAGCACTCTCCGGCCAACATGCCCAACTGCAGCAACAGCTCCCAAAGCGAAGGAGCCAGGACCCAAAGACCTAGCTGGCCTGAAGGGCCCCCATGGGGCCCCCAAGAAGCTCCTCTCCATTTGGGTCTGCGGGCTTTAGTTGGGCCGGGAACCTGGGAGAATCCTGCAAGGTTGCAGTTCGCGGCCCGAGAAGCACTCTCCGGCCAACATGCACAACTGCAGCAACAGCTCCCAAAGCGAAGGAGCCAGGACCCAAAGACCTAGCTGGCCTGAAGGGCCCCCAGGGGGCCCCCAAGCAGCCCCTCTCAATTTGGGTCTGGGGGCTTTCGTTGGGCCGGGAACCTGAGAGGTACCTGCAAGGTTGCAGTTCGCGGCCCGAGAAGCACTCTCCGGCCAACATGCCCAACTGCAGCAACAGCTCCCAAACCGAAGGAGCCAGGACCCAAAGACCTAGCTGGCCTGAAGGGCCCCCAGGGGGGCCCCAAGCAGCCCCTCTCCATTTGGGTCTGGGGACTTTCGTTGGGCCGGGAACCTGGGAGAATCCTGCAAGGTTGCAGTTCGCGGCCCGAGAAGCACTCTCCGGCCAACATGCCCAAATGCAGCAACAGCTCCCAAAGCGAAGGAGCCAGGACCCAAAGACCTAGCTGGCCTGAAGGGCCCCCAGGGGGCCCCCAAGCAGCCCCTCTCCATTTGGGTCTGGGGGCTTTCGTTGGGCATGTATACCTGAGAGGTACCTGCAAGGTTACAGTTCGCGGCCCGAGAAGCACTCTCCGGCCAACATGCCCAACTGCAGCAACAGCTCCCAAAGCGAAGGAGCCAGGACCCAAAGACCTAGCTGGCCTGAAGGGCCCCCAGGGGTCCCCCAAGCAGCCCCTCTCCATTTGGGTCTGGGGGCTTTCGTTGGGCGGAGAACCTGGGAGATTCATGCAAGGTTGCAGTTCGCGGCCCGAGAAGCACTCTCCGGCCAACATGCCCAACTGCAGCAACAGCTCCCAAACCGAAGGAGCCAGGACCCAAAGACCTAGTTGGCCTGAAGGGCCCCCAGGGGGCCCCCAAGCAGCCCCTCTCCATTTGGGTCTGGGGGCTTTTGTTGGGCCGGGAACCTGGGAGATTCCTGCAAGGTTGCAGTTCGAGGCCCGAGAAGCACTCTCCGGCCAACATGCCCAACTGCAGCAACAGCTCCCAAACCGAAGGAGCCAGGACCCAAAGACCTAGCTGGCCTGAAGGGCCCCCAGGGGGCCCCCAAGCAGCCCCTCTCCATTTGGGTCTGGGGGCTTTCGTTGGGCCGGGAACCTGGGAGGTACCTGCAAGGTTGCAGTTCGAGGCCCGAGAAGCACTCTCCGGCCAACATGCCCAACTGCAGCAACAGCTCCCAAACCGAAGGAGCCAGGACCCAAAGACCTAGCTGGCCTGAAGGGCCCCCAGGGGGCCCCCAAGCAGCCCCTCTCCATTTGGGTCTGGGGGCTTTCGTTGGGCCGGGAACCTGGGAGGTACCTGCAAGGTTGCAGTTCGCGGCCGGAGAAGCACTCTCCGGCCAACATGCCCAACTGCAGCAACAGCTCCCAAAGCGAAGGAGCCAGGACCCAAAGACCTAGCTGGCCTGAAGGGCCCCCAGGGGGCCCCCAAGCAGCCCCTCTCAATTTGGGTCTGGGGGCTTTCGTTGGGCCGGGAACCTGGGAGAATCCTGCAAGGTTGCAGTTCGCGGCCCGAGAAGCACTCTCCGGCCAACATGCCCAACTGCAGCAACAGCTCCCAAAGCGAAGGAGCCAGGACCCAAAGACCTAGCTGGCCTGAAGGGCCCGCAGGGGGCCCCCAAGCAGCCCCTCTCCATTTGGGTCTGGGGGCTTTCGTTGGGCGGGGAACCTGGGAGATTCATGCAAGGTTGCAATTCGAGGCCCGAGAAGCACTCTCCGGCCAACATGCCCAACTGCAGCAACAGCTCCCAAAGCGAAGGAGCCAGGACCCAAAGACCTAGCTGGCCTGAAGGGCCCCCAGGGGGCCCCCAAGCAGCCCCTCTCAATTTGGGTCTGGGGGCTTTCGTTGGGCCGGGAACCTGGGAGGTACCTGCAAGGTTGCAGTTCGCGGCCCGAGAAGCACTCTCCGGCCAACATGCCCAACTGCAGCAACAGCTCCCAAAGCGAAGGAGCCAGGACCCAAAGACCTAGCTGGCCTGAAGGGCCCCCAGGGGGCCCCCAAGCAGCCTCTCTCAATTTGGGTCTGGGGGCTTTCGTTGGGCCGGGAACCTGGGAGGTACCTGCAAGGTTGCAGTTCGCGGCCGGAGAAGCACTCTCCGGCCAACATGCCCAACTGCAGCAACAGCTCCCAAACCGAAGGAGCCAGGACCCAAAGACCTAGCTGGCCTGAAGGGCCCCCAGGGGTCCCCCAAGCAGCCCCTCTCCATTTGGGTCTGGGGGTTTTCGTTGGGCATGTATACCTGAGAGGTACCTGCAAGGTTACAGTTCGCGGCCCGAGAAGCACTCTCCGGCCAACATGCCCAACTGCAGCAACAGCTCCCAAAGCGAAGGAGCCAGGACCCAAAGACTTCGCTGGCCTGAAGGGCCCCCAGGGGGCCCCCAAGCAGCCCCTCTCCATTTGGGTCTGGGGGCTTTCGTTGGGCCGGGAACCTGGGAGATTCCTGCAAGGTTGCAGTTCGCGGCCGGAGAAGCACTCTCCGGCCAACATGCCCAACTGCAGCAACAGCTCCCAAAGCGAAGGAGCCAGGACCCAAAGACCTAGCTGGCCTGAAGGGCCCCCAGGGGGCCCCCAAGCAGCCCCTCTCAATTTGGGTCTGGGGGCTTTCGTTGGGCCGGGAACCTGGGAGAATCCTGCAAGGTTGCAGTTCGCGGCCCGAGAAGCACTCTCCGGCCAACATGCCCAACTGCAGCAACAGCTCCCAAAGCGAAGGAGCCAGGACCCAAAGACCTAGCTGGCCTGAAGGGCCCCCAGGGGGGCCCCAAGCAGACCCTCTCCATTTGGGTCTGGGGGCTTTCGTTGGGCATGGAACCTGGGAGAATCCTGCAAGGTTGCAGTCCGAGGCCCGAGAAGCACTCTCCGGCCAACATGCCCAACTGCAGCAACAGCTCCCAAACCGAAGGAGCCAGGACCCAAAGACCTAGCTGGCCTGAAGGGCCCCCAGGGGGCCCCCAAGCAGCCCCTCTCCATTTGGGTCTGGGGGCTTTCGTTGGGCCAGGAACCTGGGAGAATCCTGCAAGGTTACAGTTCGCGGCCCGAGAAGCACTCTCCGGCCAACATGCCCAACTGCAGCAACAGCTCCCAAACCGAAGGAGCCAGGACCCAAAGACCTAGCTGGCCTGAAGGGCCCCCATGGGGCCCCCAAGAAGCTCCTCTCCATTTGGGTCTGGGGGCTTTAGTTGGGCCGGGAACCTGGGAGAATCCTGCAAGGTTGCAGTTCGCGGCCCGAGAAGCACTCTCCGGCCAACATGCCCAACTGCAGCAACAGCTCCCAAACCGAAGGAGCCAGGACCCAAAGACCTAGCTGGCCTGAAGGGCCCCCAGGGGGGCCCCAAGCAGCCCCTCTCAATTTGGGTCTGGGGACTTTCGTTGGGCCGGGAACCTGGGAGAATCCTGCAAGGTTGCAGTTCGCGGCCCGAGAAGCACTCTCCGGCCAACATGCCCAAATGCAGCAACAGCTCCCAAAGCGAAGGAGCCAGGACCCAAAGACCTAGCTGGCCTGAAGGGCCCCCAGGGGGCCCCCAAGCAGCCCCTCTCCATTTGGGTCTGGGGGCTTTCGTTGGGCATGTATACCTGAGAGGTACCTGCAAGGTTACAGTTCGCGGCCCGAGAAGCACTCTCCGGCCAACATGCCCAACTGCAGCAACAGCTCCCAAAGCGAAGGAGCCAGGACCCAAAGACCTAGCTGGCCTGAAGGGCCCCCAGGGGTCCCCCAAGCAGCCCCTCTCCATTTGGGTCTGGGGGCTTTCGTTGGGCTGAGAACCTGGGAGATTCATGCAAGGTTGCAGTTCGCGGCCCGAGAAGCACTCTCCGGCCAACATGCCCAACTGCAGCAACAGCTCCCAAACCGAAGGAGCCAGGACCCAAAGACCTAGTTGGCCTGAAGGGCCCCCAGGGGGCCCCCAAGCAGCCACTCTCAATTTGGGTCTGGGGGCTTTCGTTGGGCATGGAACCTGGGAGATTCCTGCAAGGTTGCAGTTGGCGGCCCGAGAAGCACTCTCCGGCCAACATGTCCAACTGCAGCAACAGCTCCCAAAGCGAAGGAGCCAGGACCCAAAGACCTAGCTGGCCTGAAGGGCCCCCATGGGGCCCCCAAGGAGCTCCTCTCCATTTGGGTCTGGGGGCTTTAGTTGGGCCGGGAACCTGGGAGGTACCTGCAAGGTTGCAGTTCGCGGCCGGAGAAGCACTCTCCGGCCAACATGCAAAACTGCAGCAACAGCTCCCAAAGCGAAGGAGCCAGGACCCAAAGACCTAGCTGGCCTGAAGGGCCCCCAGGGGGGCCCCAAGCAGCCCCTCTCCATTTGGGTCTGGGGGCTTTTGTTGGGCCGGGAACCTGGGAGGTACCTGCAAGGTTGCAGTTCGAGGCCCGAGAAGCACTCTCCGGCCAACATGCCCAACTGCAGCAACAGCTCCCAAACCGAAGGAGCCAGGACCCAAAGACCTAGCTGGCCTGAAGGGCCCCCAGGGGGCCCCCAAGCAGCCCCTCTCAATTTGGGTCTGGGGGCTTTCTTTAGGGTGAGAACCTGGGAGATACCAGCAAGGTTGCAGTTCGAGGCCCGAGAAGCACTCTCCGGCCAACATGCCCAATATCCAGCAACAGCTCACAAAGCGAAGGAGCCAGGACCCAAAGACCTAGCTGGCCTGAAGGGCCCCCAGAAGGCCAACAAGCAGCCCCTCTCCATTTGGGTCTGGGGGCTTTCGTTGGGCATGTATACCTGAGAGGTACCTGTAAGTTACTGTTCGCGGCCCGAGAAGCACTCTCCGGCCAACATGCCCAACTGCAGCAACAGCTCCCAAAGCGAAGGAGCCAGGACCCAAAGACCTAGCTGGCCTGAAGGGCCCCCAGGGGGCCCCCAAGAAGCTCCTCTCCATTTGGGTCTGCGGGCTTTAGTTGGGCCGGGAACCTGGGAGAATCCTGCAAGGTTGCAGTTCGCGGCCCGAGAAGCACTCTCCGGCCAACATGCACAACTGCAGCAACAGCTCCCAAAGCGAAGGAGCCAGGACCCAAAGACCTAGCTGGCCTGAAGGGCCCCCAGGGGGCCCCCAAGCAGCCCCTCTCAATTTGGGTCTGGGGGCTTTCGTTGGGCCGGGAACCTGAGAGGTACATGCAAGGTTGCAGTTCGCGGCCCGAGAAGCACTCTCCGGCCAACATGCCCAACTGCAGCAACAGCTCCCAAACCGAAGGAGCCAGGACCCAAAGACCTAGCTGGCCTGAAGGGCCCCCAGGGGGGCCCCAAGCAGCCCCTCTCCATTTGGGTCTGGGGACTTTCGTTGGGCCGGGAACCTGGGAGAATCCTGCAAGGTTGCAGTTCGCGGCCCGAGAAGCACTCTCCGGCCAACATGCCCAAATGCAGCAACAGCTCCCAAAGCGAAGGAGCCAGGACCCAAAGACCTAGCTGGCCTGAAGGGCCCCCAGGGGGCCCCCAAGCAGCCCCTCTCCATTTGGGTCTGGGGGCTTTCGTTGGGCATGTATACCTGAGAGGTACCTGCAAGGTTACAGTTCGCGGCCCGAGAAGCACTCTCCGGCCAACATGCCCAACTGCAGCAACAGCTCCCAAAGCGAAGGAGCCAGGACCCAAAGACCTAGCTGGCCTGAAGGGCCCCCAGGGGTCCCCCAAGCAGCCCCTCTCCATTTGGGTCTGGGGGCTTTCGTTGGGCGGAGAACCTGGGAGATTCATGCAAGGTTGCAGTTCGCGGCCCGAGAAGCACTCTCCGGCCAACATGCCCAACTGCAGCAACAGCTCCCAAACCGAAGGAGCCAGGACCCAAAGACCTAGTTGGCCTGAAGGGCCCCCAGGGGGCCCCCAAGCAGCCCCTCTCCATTTGGGTCTGGGGGCTTTTGTTGGGCCGGGAACCTGGGAGATTCCTGCAAGGTTGCAGTTCGAGGCCCGAGAAGCACTCTCCGGCCAACATGCCCAACTGCAGCAACAGCTCCCAAACCGAAGGAGCCAGGACCCAAAGACCTAGCTGGCCTGAAGGGCCCCCAGGGGGCCCCCAAGCAGCCCCTCTCCATTTGGGTCTGGGGGCTTTCGTTGGGCCGGGAACCTGGGAGGTACCTGCAAGGTTGCAGTTCGAGGCCCAAGAAGCACTCTCCGGCCAACATGCCCAACTGCAGCAACAGCTCCCAAACCGAAGGAGCCAGGACCCAAAGACCTAGCTGGCCTGAAGGGCCCCCAGGGGGCCCCCAAGCAGCCCCTCTCCATTTGGGTCTGGGGGCTTTCGTTGGGCCGGGAACCTGGGAGGTACCTGCAAGGTTGCAGTTCGCGGCCGGAGAAGCACTCTCCGGCCAACATGCTCAACTGCAGCAACAGCTCCCAAACCGAAGGAGCCAGGACCCAAAGACCTAGCTGGCCTGAAGGGCCCCCAGGGGGCCCCCAAGCAGCCCCTCTCAATTTGGGTCTGGGGGCTTTCGTTGGGCCGGGAACCTGGGAGAATCCTGCAAGGTTGCAGTTCGCGGCCCGAGAAGCACTCTCCGGCCAACATGCCCAACTGCAGCAACAGCTCCCAAAGCGAAGGAGCCAGGACCCAAAGACCTAGCTGGCCTGAAGGGCCCCCAGGGGGCCCCCAAGCAGCCCCTCTCCATTTGGGTCTGGGGGCTTTCGTTGGGCGGGGAACCTGGGAGATTCATGCAAGGTTGCAGTTCGAGGCCCGAGAAGCACTCTCCGGCCAACATGCCCAACTGCAGCAACAGCTCCCAAAGCGAAGGAGCCAGGACCCAAAGACCTAGCTGGCCTGAAGGGCCCCCAGGGGGCCCCCAAGCAGCCCCTCTCAATTTGGGTCTGGGGGCTTTCGTTGGGCCGGGAACCTGGGAGGTACCTGCAAGGTTGCAGTTCGCGGCCCGAGAAGCACTCTCCGGCCAACATGCCCAACTGCAGCAACAGCTCCCAAAGCGAAGGAGCCAGGACCCAAAGACCTAGCTGGCCTGAAGGGCCCCCAGGGGGCCCCCAAGCAGCCTCTCTCAATTTGGGTCTGGGGGCTTTCGTTGGGCCGGGAACCTGGGAGGTACCTGCAAGGTTGCAGTTCGCGGCCGGAGAAGCACTCTCCGGCCAACATGCCCAACTGCAGCAACAGCTCCCAAACCGAAGGAGCCAGGACCCAAAGACCTAGCTGGCCTGAAGGGCCCCCAGGGGTCCCCCAAGCAGCCCCTCTCCATTTGGGTCTGGGGGCTTTCGTTGGGCATGTATACCTGAGAGGTACCTGCAAGGTTACAGTTCGCGGCCCGAGAAGCACTCTCCGGCCAACATGCCCAACTGCAGCAACAGCTCCCAAAGCGAAGGAGCCAGGACCCAAAGACTTCGCTGGCCTGAAGGGCCCCCAGGGGGCCCCCAAGCAGCCCCTCTCCATTTGGGTCTGGGGGCTTTCGTTGGGCCGGGAACCTGGGAGATTCCTGCAAGGTTGCAGTTCGCGGCCGGAGAAGCACTCTCCGGCCAACATGCCCAACTGCAGCAACAGCTCCCAAAGCGAAGGAGCCAGGACCCAAAGACCTAGCTGGCCTGAAGGGCCCCCAGGGGGCCCCCAAGCAGCCCCTCTCAATTTGGGTCTGGGGGCTTTCGTTGGGCCGGGAACCTGGGAGAATCCTGCAAGGTTGCAGTTCGCGGCCCGAGAAGCACTCTCCGGCCAACATGCCCAACTGCAGCAACAGCTCCCAAAGCGAAGGAGCCAGGACCCAAAGACCTAGCTGGCCTGAAGGGCCCCCAGGGGGGCCCCAAGCAGACCCTCTCCATTTGGGTCTGGGGGCTTTCGTTGGGCATGGAACCTGGGAGATTCCTGCAAGGTTGCAGTTCGCGGCCCGAGAAGCACTCTCCGGTCAACATGTACAACTGCAGCAACAGCTCCCAAAGCGAAGGAGCCAGGACCCAAAGACCTAGCTGGCCTGAAGGGCCCCCAGGGGGCCCCCAAGGAGCTCCTCTCCATTTGGGTCTGGGGGCTTTTGTTGGGCCGGGAACCTGGGAGGTACCTGCAAGGTTGCAGTTCGCGGCCCGAGAAGCACTCTCCGGCCAACATGCCCAACTGCAGCAACAGCTCCCAAAGCGAAGGAGCCAGGACCCAAAGACCTAGCTGGCCTGAAGGGCCCCCAAGGGGCCCCCAAGCAGCCCCTCTCCATTTGGGTCTGGGGGCTTTTGTTGGGCCGGGAACCTGGGAGATTCCTGCAAGGTTGCAGTTCGAGGCCCGAGAAGCACTCTCCGGCCAACATGCCCAACTGCAGCAACAGCTCCCAAACCGAATGAGCCAGGACCCAAAGACCTAGCTGGCCTGAAGGGCCCCCAGGGGGCCCCCAAGCAGCCCCTCTCCATTTGGGTCTGGGGGCTTTCGATGGGCATGTATACCTGAGAGGTACCTGCAAGGTTACAGTTCGCGGCCGGAGAAGCACTCTCCGGCCAACATGCCCAACTGCAGCAACAGCTCCCAAAGCGAAGGAGCCAGGACCCAAAGACCTAGCTGGCCTGAAGGGCCCCCAGGGGGCCCCCAAGCAGCCCCTCTCCATTTGGGTCTGGGGGCTTTCGTTGGGCCGGGAACCTGGGAGAATCCTGCAAGGTTGCAGTTCGCGGCCGGAGAAGCACTCTCCGGCCAACATGCCCAACTGCAGCAACAGCTCCCAAACCGAAGGAGCCAGGACCCAAAGACCTAGCTGGCCTGAAGGGCCCCCAGGGGGCCCCCAAGCAGCCCCTCTCAATTTGGGTCTGGGGGCTTTCGTTGGGCCGGGAACCTGGGAGGTACCTGCAAGGTTGCAGTTCGCGGGCCGAGAAGCACTCTCCGGCCAACATGCCCAACTGCAGCAACAGCTCCCAAACCGAAGGAGCCAGGACCCAAAGACCTAGCTGGCCTGAAGGGCCCCCAGGGGGCCCCCAAGCAGCCTCTCTCAATTTGGGTCTGGGGGCTTTCGTTGGGCCGGGAACCTGGGAGGTACCTGCAAGGTTGCAGTTCGCGGCCGGAGAAGCACTCTCCGGCCAACATGCCCAACTGCAGCAACAGCTCCCAAACCGAAGGAGCCAGGACCCAAAGACCTAGCTGGCCTGAAGGGCCCCCAGGGGGCCCCCAAGCAGCCCCTCTCCATTTGGGTCTGGGGGCTTTCGTTGGGCGGGGAACCTGGGAGATTCATGCAAGGTTGCAGTTCGAGGCCCGAGAAGCACTCTCCGGCCAACATGCCCAACTGCAGCAACAGCTCCCAAAGCGAAGGAGCCAGGACCCAAAGACCTAGCTGGCCTGAAGGGCCCCCAGGGGGCCCCCAAGCAGCCCCTCTCAATTTGGGTCTGGGGGCTTTCGTTGGGCCGGGAACCTGGGAGGTACCTGCAAGGTTGCAGTTCGCGGGCCGAGAAGCACTCTCCGGCCAACATGCCCAACTGCAGCAACAGCTCCCAAACCGAAGGAGCCAGGACCCAAAGACCTAGCTGGCCTGAAGGGCCCCCAGGGGGCCCCCAAGCAGCCTCTCTCAATTTGGGTCTGGGGGCTTTCGTTGGGCCGGGAACCTGGGAGGTACCTGCAAGGTTGCAGTTCGCGGCCGGAGAAGCACTCTCCGGCCAACATGCCCAACTGCAGCAACAGCTCCCAAAGCGAAGGAGCCAGGACCCAAAGACCTAGCTGGCCTGAAGGGCCCCCAGGGGGCCCCCAAGCAGCCCCTCTCCATTTGGGTCTGGGGGTTTTCGTTGGGCATGTATACCTGAGAGGTACCTGCAAGGTTACAGTTCGCGGCCCGAGAAGCACTCTCCGGCCAACATGCCCAACTGCAGCAACAGCTCCCAAAGCGAAGGAGCCAGGACCCAAAGACCTAGCTGGCCTGAAGTGCCCCCAGGGGGTCCCCAAGCAGCCCCTCTCCATTTGGGTCTGGGGGCTTTCTTTGGGCGGGGAACCTGTTAGATTCATGCAAGGTTGCAGTTCGCGGCCCGAGAAGCACTCTCCGGCCAACATGCACAACTGCAGCAACAGCTCCCAAACCGAAGGAGCCAGGACCCAAAGACCTAGCTGGCCTGAAGGGCCCCCAGGGGGCCCCCAAGCAGCCCCTCTCAATTTGGGTCTGGGGGCTTTCGTTGGGCCGGGAACCTGGGAGATTCCTGCAAGGTTGCAGTTCGCGGCCGGAGAAGCACTCTCCGGCCAACATGCCCAACTGCAGCAACAGCTCCCAAACCGAAGGGGCCAGGACCCAAAGACCTAGCTGGCCTGAAGGGCCCCCAGGGGGTCCCCAAGCAGCCCCTCTCCATTTGGGTCTGGGGGCTTTCTTTAGGCTGAGAACTTGGGAGATACCGGCAAGGTTGCAGTTCGCGGACCGAGAAGCACTCTCCGGCCAACATGCCCAATATCCAGCAACAGCTCCCAAAACGAAGGAGCCAGAACACAAAGACCTAGCTAGCCTGAAGGGCCCCCAGGGGGCCCCCAAGCAGCCCCTCTCAATTTGGGTCTGGGGGCTTTCGTTGGGCATGTATACCTGAGAGGTACCTGCAAGTTACAGTTCGCGGCCCGAGAAGCACTCTCAGGCCAACATGCCCAACTGCAGCAACAGCTCCCAAAGCGAAGGAGCCAGGACCCAAAGACCTAGCTGGCCTGAAGGGCCCCCAGGGGGTCCCCAAGCAGCCCCTCTCAATTTGGGTCTGGGGGCTTTCGTTGGGCCGGGATCCTGGGAGAATCCTGCAAGGTTGCAGTTCGCGGCCCGAGAAGCACTCTCCGGCCAACATGCCCAACTGCAGCAACAGCTCCCAAACCGAAGGAGCCAGGACCCAAAGACCTAGCTGGCCTGAAGGGCCCCAGGGGGCCCCCAAGCAGCCCCTCTCCATTTGGGTCTGGGGGCTTTCGTTGGGCCGGGAACCTGGGAGAATCCTGCAAGGTTGCAGTTCGCGGCCCGAGAAGCACTCTCCGGCCAACATGCCCAACTGCAGCAACAGCTCCCAAAGCGAAGGAGCCAGGACCCAAAGACCTAGCTGGCCTGAAGGGCCCCCAGGGGGGCCCCAAGCAGCCCCTCTCCATTTGGGTCTGGGGGCTTTCGTTGGGCCGGGAACCTGGGAGAATCCTGCAAGGTTGCAGTTCGCGGCCCGAGAAGCACTCTCCGGCCAACATGCCCAACTGCAGCAACAGCTCCCAAACAGAAGGAGCCAGGACCCAAAGACCTAGCTGGCCTGAAGGGCCCCCAGGGGGCCCCCAAGCAGCCCCTCTCCATTTGGGTCTGGGGGCTTTCGTTGGGCCGGGAACCTGGGAGAATCCTGCAAGGTTGCAGTTCGCGGCCCGAGAAGCACTCTCCGGCCAACATGCCCAACTGCAGCAACAGCTCCCAAACCGAAGGAGCCAGGACCCAAAGACCTAGCTGGCCTGAAGGGCCCCCAGGGGGCCCCCAAGCAGCCCCTCTCAATTTGGGTCTGGGGGCTTTCGTTGGGCATGGAACCTGGGAGAATCCTGCAAGGTTGCAGTTCGCGGCCCGAGAAGCACTCTCCGGCCAACATGCCCAACTGCAGCAACAGCTCCCAAACCGAATGAGCCAGGACCCAAAGACCTAGCTGGCCTGAAGGGCCCCCAGGGGGCCCCCAAGCAGCCCCTCTCAATTTGGGTCTGGGGGCTTTCGTTGGGCCGGGAACCTGGGAGAATCCTGCAAGGTTGCAGTTCGCGGCCCGAGAAGCACTCTCCGGCCAACATGCCCAACTGCAGCAACAGCTCCCAAAGCGAAGGAGCCAGGACACAAAGACCTAGCTGGCCTGAAGGGCCCCCAGGGGGCCCCCAAGCAGCCCCTCTCCATTTGGGTCTGGGGGCTTTCGTTGGGCGGGGAACCTGGGAGGTGCCTGCAAGGTTGCAGTTCGAGGCCCGAGAAGCACTCTCCGGCCAACATGCCCAACTGCAGCAACAGCTCCCAAACCGAAGGAGCCAGGACCCAAAGACCTAGCTGGCCTGAAGGGCCCCCATGGGGCCCCCAAGGAGCTCCTCTCCATTTGGGTCTGGGGGCTTTAGTTGGGCCGGGAACCTGAGAGGTACCTGCAAGGTTGCAGTTCGCGGCCGGAGAAGCACTCTCCGCCCAACATGCCCAATATCCAGCAACAGCTCCCAAAGCGAAGGAGCCAGGACCCAAAGACCTAGCTGGCCTGAAGGGCCCCCAGAAGGCCACCAAGCAGCCCCTCTCAATTTGGGTCTGGGGGCTTTCGTTGGGCCGGGAACCTGGGAGAATCCTGCAAGGTTGCAGTTCGCGGCCCGAGAAGCACTCTCCGGCCAACATGCCCAACTGCAGCAACAGCTCCCAAACCGAAGGAGCCAGGACCCAAAGACCTAGCTGGCCTGAAGGGCCCCCAGGGGGCCCCCAAGCAGCCCCTCTCCATTTGGGTCTGGGGGCTTTCGTTGGGCCGGGAACCTGGGAGAATCCTGCAAGTTTGCAGTTCGCGGCCCGAGAAGCACTCTCCGGCCAACATGCCCAACTGCAGCAACAGCTCCCAAAGCGAAGGAGCCAGGACCCAAAGACCTAGCTGGCCTGAAGGGCCCCCAGGGGGCCCCCAAGCAGCCCCTCTCCATTTGGGTCTGCGGGCTTTCGTTGGGCCGGGAACCTGGGAGGTACCTGCAAGGTTGCAGTTCGCGGCCCGAGAAGCACTCTCCGGCCAACATGCCCAACTGCAGCAACAGCTCCCAAAGCGAAGGAGCCAGGACCCAAAGACCTAGCTGGCCTGAAGGGCCCCCAGGGGGCCCCCAAGCAGCCCCTCTCCATTTGGGTCTGGGGGCTTTTGTTGGGCCGGGAACCTGGGAGATTCCTGCAAGGTTGCAGTTCGAGGCCCGAGAAGCACTCTCCGGCCAACATGCCCAACTGCAGCAACAGCTCCCAAACCGAATGAGCCAGGACACAAAGACCTAGCTGGCCTGAAGGGCCCCCAGGGGGCCCCCAAGCAGCCCCTCTCCATTTGGGTCTGGGGGCTTTCGTTGGGCATGTATACCTGAGAGGTACCTGCAAGGTTACAGTTCGCGGCCCGAGAAGCACTCTCCGGCCAACATGCCCAACTGCAGCAACAGCTCCCAAAGCGAGGGAGCCAGGACCCAAAGACCTAGCTGGCCTGAAGTGCCCCCAGGGGGTCCCCAAGCAGCCCCTCTCCATTTGGGTCTGGGGGCTTTCGTTGGGCCGGGAACCTGGGAGATTCCTGCAAGGTTGCAGTTCGCGGCCCGAGAAGCACTCTCCGGCCAACATGCCCAACTGCAGCAACAGCTCCCAAACCGAAGGAGCCAGGACCCAAAGACCTAGCTGGCCTGAAGGGCCCCCAGGGGGCCCCCAAGCAGCCCCTCTCAATTTGGGTCTGGGGGCTTTCGTTGGGCCGGGAACCTGGGAGATTCCTGCAAGGTTGCAGTTCGCGGCCCGAGAAGCACTCTCCGGCCAACATGCCCAACTGCAGCAACAGCTCCCAAAGCGAAGGAGCCAGGACCCAAAGACCTAGCTGGCCTGAAGGGCCCCCAGGGGGCCCCCAAGCAGCCCCTCTCAATTTGGGTCTGGGGGCTTTCGTTGGGCGGGGAACCTGGGAGATTCCTGCAAGGTTGCAGTTCGCGGCCCGAGAAGCACTCTCCGGCCAACATGCCCAACTGCAGCAACAGCTCCCAAACCGAAGGAACCAGGACCCAAAGACCTAGCTGGCCTGAAGGGCCCCCATGGGGCCCCCAAGGAGCCCCTCTCCATTTGGGTCTGGGGGCTTTAGTTGGGCCGGGAACCTGGGAGAATCCTGCAAGGTTGCAGTTCGCGGCCGGAGAAGCACTCTCCGGCCAACATGCCCAACTGCAGCAACAGCTCCCAAACCGAAGGAGCCAGGACCCAAAGACCTAGCTGGCCTGAAGGGCCCCCATGGGGCCCCCAAGGAGCTCCTCTCCATTTGGGTCTGGGGGCTTACGTTGGGCCGGGAACCTGGGAGAATCCTGCAAGGTTGCAGTTCGCGGCCCGAGAAGCACTCTCCGGCCAACATGCCCAACTGCAGCAACAGCTCCCAAAGCGAAGGAGCCAGGACCCAAAGACCTAGCTGGCCTGAAGGGCCCCCAGGGGGCCCCCAAGCAGCCCCTCTCCATTTGGGTCTGGGGGCTTTTGTTGGGCCGGGAACCTGGGAGATTCCTGCAAGGTTGCAGTTCGAGGCCCGAGAAGCACTCTCCGGCCAACATGCCCAACTGCAGCAACAGCTCCCAAACCGAATGAGCCAGGACACAAAGACCTAGCTGGCCTGAAGGGCCCCCAGGGGGCCCCCAAGCAGCCCCTCTCCATTTGGGTCTGGGGGCTTTCGTTGGGCATGTATACCTGAGAGGTACCTGCAAGGTTACAGTTCGCGGCCCGAGAAGCACTCTCCGGCCAACATGCCCAAATGCAGCAACAGCTCCCAAAGCGAAGGAGCCAGGACCCAAAGACCTAGCTGGCCTGAAGGGCCCCCAGGGGGGCCCCAAGCAGCCCCTCTCCATTTGGGTCTGGGGGCTTTCGTTGGGCCGGGAACCTGGGAGATTCATGCAAGGTTGCAGTTCGCGGACCGAGAAGCACTCTCCGGCCAACATGCACAACTGCAGCAACAGCTCCCAAACCGAAGGAGCCAGGACCCAAAGACCTAGCTGGCCTGAAGGGCCCCCAGGGGGCCCCCAAGCAGCCCCTCTCAATTTGGGTCTGGGGGCTTTCGTTGGGCCGGGAACCTGGGAGGTACCTGCAAGGTTGCAGTTCGCGGCCCGAGAACCACTCTCCGCCCAACATGCCCAAAAGCAGCAACAGCTCCCAAAGCGAAGGAGCCAGGACCCAAAGACCTAGCTGGCCTGAAGGGCCCCCAGGGGGCCACCAAGCAGCCCCTCTCCATTTGGGTCTGGGGGCTTTCGTTGGGCAGAGATACCTGAGAGGTACCTGCAAGGTTATAGTTCGCGGCCCGAGAAGCACTCTCCGGCCAACATGCTCAACTGCAGCAACAGCTCCCAAACCGAAGGAGCCAGGACCCAAAGACCTAGCTGGCCTGAAGGGCCCCCAGGGGGCCCCCAAGCAGCCCCTCTCCATTTGGGTCTGGGGGCTTTCGTTGGGCCGGGAACCTGGGAGAATCCTGCAAGGTTGCAGTTCGCGGCCCGAGAAGCACTCTCCGGCCAACATGCCCAACTGCAGCAACAGCTCCCAAAGCGAAGGAGCCAGGACCCAAAGACCTAGCTGGCCTGAAGGGCCCCCAGGGGGCCCCCAAGCAGCCCCTCTCCATTTGGGTCTGGGGGCTTTTGTTGGGCCGGGAACCTGGGAGATTCCTGCAAGGTTGCAGTTCGAGGCCCGAGAAGCACTCTCCGGCCAACATGCCCAACTGCAGCAACAGCTCCCAAACCGAAGGAGCCAGGACCCAAAGACCTAGCTGGCCTGAAGGGCCCCCAGGGGGCCCCCAAGCAGCCCCTCTCCATTTGGGTCTGGGGGCTTTTGTTGGGCCGGGAACCTGGGAGATTCATGCAAGGTTGCAGTTCGCGGCCCGAGAAGCACTCTCCGGCCAACATGCCCAACTGCAGCAACAGCTCCCAAAGCGAAGGAGCCAGGACCCAAAGACCTAGCTGGCCTGAAGGGCCCCCAGGGGGCCCCCAAGCAGCCCCTCTCAATTTGGGTCTGGGGGCTTTCGTTGGGCCGGGAACCTGGGAGATTCCTGCAAGGTTGCAGTTTGCGGCCGGAGAAGCACTCTCCGGCCAACATGCCCAACTGCAGCAACAGCTCCCAAAGCGAAGGAGCCAGGACCCAAAGACCTAGCTGGCCTGAAGGGCCCCCAGGGGGCCACCAAGCAGCCCCTCTCAATTTGGGTCTGGGGGCTTTCGTTGGGCATGTATACCTGAGAGGTACCTGCAAGGTTACAGTTCGCGGCCCGAGAAGCACTCTCCGGCCAACATGCCCAACTGCAGCAACAGCTCCCAAAGCGAAGGAGCCAGGATCCAAAGACTTAGCTGGCCTGAAGGGCCCCCAGGGGGTCCCCAAGCAGTCCCTCTCCATTTGGGTCTGGGGACTTTCGTTGGGCGGGGAACCTGGGAGATTCATGCAAGGTTGCAGTTCGCGGCCCGAGAAGCACTCTCCGGCCAACATGCCCAACTGCAGCAACAGCTCCCAAAGCGAAGGAGCCAGGACCCAAAGACCTAGCTGGCCTGAAGGGCCCCCAGGGGGCCACCAAGCAGCCCCTCTCAATTTGGGTCTGGGGGCTTTCGTTGGGCATGTATACCTGAGAGGTACCTGCAAGGTTACAGTTCGCGGCCCGAGAAGCACTCTCCGGCCAACATGCCCAACTGCAGCAACAGCTCCCAAAGCGAAGGAGCCAGGATCCAAAGACCTAGCTGGCCTGAAGGGCCCCCAGGGGGCCCCCAAGCAGCCCCTCTCCATTTGGGTCTGGGGGCTTTCGTTGGGCCGGGAACCTGGGAGATTCCTGCAAGGTTGCAGTTCGCGGCCGGAGAAGCACTCTCCGGCCAACATGCACAACGTCAGCAACAGCTCCCAAACCGAATGAGCCAGGACCCAAAGACCTAGCTGGCCTGAAGGGCCCCCAGGGGGCCCCCAAGGAGCCCCTCTCCATTTGGGTCTGGGGGCTTTCTTTAGGCTGAGAACCTGGGAGATACCAGCAAGGTTGCAGTTCGCGGCCCGAGAAGCACTCTCCGGCCAACATGCCCAACTGCAGCAACAGATCCCAAAGCGAAGGAGCCAGGACCCAAAGACCTAGCTGGCCTGAAGGGCCCCCAGAAGGCCACCAAGCAGCCCCTCTCAATTTGGGTCTGGGGGCTTTCGTTGGGCCGGGAACCTGGGAGAATCCACCAAGGTTGCAGTTCGCGGCCCGAGAAGCACTCTCCGGCCAACATGCCCAACTGCAGCAACAGCTCCCAAACCGAAGGAGCCAGGACCCAAAGACCTAGCTGGCCTGAAGGGCCCCCAGGGGGCCCCCAAGCAGCCCCTCTCAATTTGGGTCTGGGGGCTTTCGTTGGGCCGGGAACCTGGGAGAATCCTACAAGGTTGCAGTTCGCGGCCCGAGAAGCACTCTCCGGCCAACATGCCCAACTGCAGCAACAGCTCCCAAAGCGAAGGAGCCAGGACCCAAAGACCTAGCTGGCCTGAAGGGCCCCCAGGGGGCCCCCAAGCAGCCCCTCTCCATTTGGGTCTGGGGGCTTTTGTTGGGCCGGGAACCTGGGAGATTCCTGCAAGGTTGCAGTTCGAGGCCCGAGAAGCACTCTCCGGCCAACATGCCCAACTGCAGCAACAGCTCCCAAACCGAAGGAGCCAGGACACAAAGACCTAGCTGGCCTGAAGGGCCCCCAGGGGGCCCCCAAGCAGCCCCTCTCCATTTGGGTCTGGGGGCTTTCGTTGGGCGGGGAACCTGGGAGATTCATGCAAGGTTGCAGTTCGCGGCCCGAGAAGCACTCTCCGGCCAACATGCACAACTGCAGCAACAGCTCCCAAACCGAAGGAGCCAGGACCCAAAGACCTAGCTGGCCTGAAGGGCCCCCAGGGGGCCCCCAAGCAGCCCCTCTCAATTTGGGTCTGGGGGCTTTCGTTGGGCCGGGAACCTGGGAGATTCCTGCAAGGTTGCAGTTCGCGGCCGGAGAAGCACTAACCGGCCAACATGCCCAACTGCAGCAACAGCTCCCAAAGCGAAGGAGCCAGGACCCAAAGACCTAGCTGGCCTGAAGGGCCCCCAGGGGGCCCCCAAGCAGCCCCTCTCCATTTGGGTCTGGGGGCTTTCTTTAGGCTGAGAACCTGGGAGATACCAGCAAGGTTGCAGTTCGCGGCCCGAGAAGCACTCTCCGGCCAACATGCCCAACTGCAGCAACAACTCCCAAACCGAAGGAGCCAGGACCCAAAGACCTAGCTGGCCTGAAGTGCCCCCAGGGGGCCCCCAAGCAGCCCCTCTCAATTTGGGTCTGGGGGCTTTCGTTGGGCCGGGAACCTGGGAGGTACCTGCAAGGTTGCAGTTTGCGGCCCGAGAAGCACTCTCCGGCCAACATGCCCAACTGCAGCAACAGCTCCCAAAGCGAAGGAGCCAGGACCCAAAGACCTAGCTGGCCTGAAGGGCCCCCAGGGGGCCCCCAAGCAGCCCCTCTCCATTTGGGTCTGGGGGCTTTTGTTGGGCCGGGAACCTGGGAGATTCCTGCAAGGTTGCAGTTCGAGGCCCGAGAAGCACTCTCCGGCCAACATGCCCAACTGCAGCAACAGCTCCCAAACCGAATGAGCCAGGACACAAAGACCTAGCTGGCCTGAAGGGCCCCCAGGGGGCCCCCAAGCAGCCCCTCTCCATTTGGGTCTGGGGGCTTTCGTTGGGCATGTATACCTGAGAGGTACCTGCAAGGTTACAGTTCGCGGCCCGAGAAGCACTCTCCGGCCAACATGCCCAAATGCAGCAACAGCTCCCAAAGCGAAGGAGCCAGGACCCAAAGACCTAGCTGGCCTGAAGGGCCCCCAGGGGGGCCCCAAGCAGCCCCTCTCCATTTGGGTCTGGGGGCTTTCGTTGGGCCGGGAACCTGGGAGATTCATGCAAGGTTGCAGTTCGCGGACCGAGAAGCACTCTCCGGCCAACATGCCCAACTGCAGCAACAGCTCCCAAAGCGAAGGAGCCAGGACCCAAAGACCTAGCTGGCCTGAAGGGCCCCCAGGGGGCCCCCAAGCAGCCCCTCTCCATTTGGGTCTGGGGGCTTTCGTTGGGCCGGGAACCTGGGAGATTCCTGCAAGGTTGCAGTTTGCGGCCGGAGAAGCACTCTCCGGCCAACATGCCCAACTGCAGCAACAGCTCCCAAAGCGAAGGAGCCAGGACCCAAAGACCTAGCTGGCCTGAAGGGCCCCCAGGGGGCCACCAAGCAGCCCCTCTCAATTTGGGTCTGGGGGCTTTCGTTGGGCATGTATACTTGAGAGGTACCTGCAAGGTTACAGTTCGCGGCCCGAGAAGCACTCTCCGGCCAACATGCCCAACTGCAGCAACAGCTCCCAAAGCGAAGGAGCCAGGATCCAAAGACTTAGCTGGCCTGAAGGGCCCCCAGGGGGTCCCCAAGCAGTCCCTCTCCATTTGGGTCTGGGGGCTTTCTTTAGGCTGAGAACCTGGGAGATACCATCAAGGTTGCAGTTCGCGGCCCGAGAAGCACTCTCCGGCCAACATGCCCAACTGCAGCAACAACTCCCAAACCGAAGGAGCCAGGACCCAAAGACCTAGCTGGCCTGAAGTGCCCCCAGGGGGCCCCCAAGCAGCCCCTCTCAATTTGGGTCTGGGGGCTTTCGTTGGGCCGGGAACCTGGGAGATTCCTGCAAGGTTGCAGTTCGCGGCCGGAGAAGCACTCTCCGGCCAACATGCACAACGTCAGCAACAGCTCCCAAACCGAATGAGCCAGGACCCAAAGACCTAGCTGGCCTGAAGGGCCCCCAGGGGGCCCCCAAGGAGCCCCTCTCCATTTGGGTCTGGGGGCTTTCTTTAGGCTGAGAACCTGGGAGATACCAGCAAGGTTGCAGTTCGCGGCCCGAGAAGCACTCTCCGGCCAACATGCCCAATATCCAGCAACAGATCCCAAAGCGAAGGAGCCAGGACCCAAAGACCTAGCTGGCCTGAAGGGCCCCCAGAAGGCCACCAAGCAGCCCCTCTCCATTTGGGTCTGGGGGCTTTCGTTGGGCATGTATACCTGAGAGGTACCTGCAAGTTACAGTTCGCGGCCCGAGAAGCACTCTCCGGCCAACATGCCCAACTGCAGCAACAGCTCCCAAACCGAAGGAGCCAGGACCCAAAGACCTAGCTGGCCTGAAGGGCCCCCAGGAGCCCCCCAAGCAGCCCCTCTCCATTTGGGTCTGGGGGCTTTCGTTGGGCCGGGAACCTGGGAGGTACCTGCAAGGTTGCAGTTCGCGGCCCGAGAAGCACTCTCCGGCCAACATGCCCAACTGCAGCAACAGCTCCCAAAGCGAAGGAGCCAGGACCCAAAGACCTAGCTGGCCTGAAGGGCCCCCAGGGGGCCCCCAAGCAGCCCCTCTCCATTTGGGTCTGGGGGCTTTTGTTGGGCCGGGAACCTGGGAGATTCCTGCAAGGTTGCAGTTCGAGGCCCGAGAAGCACTCTCCGGCCAACATGCCCAACTGCAGCAACAGCTCCCAAACCGAATGAGCCAGGACACAAAGACCTAGCTGGCCTGAAGGGCCCCCAGGGGGCCCCCAAGCAGCCCCTCTCCATTTGGGTCTGGGGGCTTTCGTTGGGCATGTATACCTGAGAGGTACCTGCAAGGTTACAGTTCGCGGCCCGAGAAGCACTCTCCGGCCAACATGCCCAAATGCAGCAACAGCTCCCAAAGCGAAGGAGCCAGGACCCAAAGACCTAGCTGGCCTGAAGGGCCCCCAGGGGGCCCCCAAGCAGCCCCTCTCCATTTGGGTCTGGGGGCTTTCGTTGGGCCGGGAACCTGGGAGATTCCTGCAAGGTTGCAGTTCGCGGACCGAGAAGCACTCTCCGGCCAACATGCCCAACTGCAGCAACAGCTCCCAAAGCGAAGGAGCCAGGACCCAAAGACCTAGCTGGCCTGAAGGGCCCCCAGGGGGCCACCAAGCAGCCCCTCTCAATTTGGGTCTGGGGGCTTTCGTTGGGCATGTATACTTGAGAGGTACCTGCAAGGTTACAGTTCGCGGCCCGAGAAGCACTCTCCGGCCAACATGCCCAACTGCAGCAACAGCTCCCAAAGCGAAGGAGCCAGGATCCAAAGACTTAGCTGGCCTGAAGGGCCCCCAGGGGGTCCCCAAGCAGTACCTCTCCATTTGGGTCTGGGGGCTTTCGTTGGGCGGGGAACCTGGGAGATTCATGCAAGGTTGCAGTTCGCGGCCCGAGAAGCACTCTCCGGCCAACATGCTCAACTGCAGCAACAGCTCCCAAACCGAAGGAGCCAGGACCCAAAGACCTAGCTGGCCTGAAGGGCCCCCAGGGGGCCCCCAAGCAGCCCCTCTCCATTTGGGTCTGGGGGCTTTCGTTGGGCGGGGAACCTGGGAGATTCCTGCAAGGTTGCAGTTCGCGGACCGAGAAGCACTCTCCGGCCAACATGCCCAACTGCAGCAACAGCTCCCAAAGCGAAGGAGCCAGGACCCAAAGACCTAGCTGGCCTGAAGGGCCCCCAGGGGGCCCCCAAGCAGCCCCTCTCCATTTGGGTCTGGGGGCTTTCGTTGGGCCGGGAACCTGGGAGATTCCTGCAAGGTTGCAGTTCGAGGCCGGAGAAGCACTCTCCGGCCAACATGCCCAACTGCAGCAACAGCTCCCAAAGCGAAGGAGCCAGGACCCAAAGACCTAGCTGGCCTGAAGGACCCCCAGAAGACCACCAAGCAGCCCCTCTCCATTTGGGTCTGGGGGCTTTCGTTGGGCATGTATACCTGAGAGGTACCTGCAAGGTTACAGTTCGCGGCCCGAGAAGCACTCCCCGGCCAACATGCCCAACTGCAGCAACAGCTCCCAAACCGAAGGAGCCAGGACCCAAAGACCTAGCTGGCCTGAAGGGCCCCCAGGGGGCCCCCAAGCAGCCCCTCTCAATTTGGGTCTGGGGGCTTTCTTTGGGCCGGGAACCTGGGAGATTCCTGCAAGGTTGCAGTTCGCGGCCGGAGAAGCACTCTCCGGCCAACATGCCCAACTGCAGCAACAGCTCCCAAAGCGAAGGAGCCAGGACCCAAAGACCTAGCTGGCCTGAAGGGCCCCCAGGGGGCCCCCAAGCAGCCCCTCTCCATTTGGGTCTGGGGGCTTTCTTTAGGCTGAGAACCTGGGAGATACCAGCAAGGTTGCAGTTCGCGGCCCGAGAAGCACTCTCCGGCCAACATGCCCAACTGCAGCAACAGCTCCCAAACCGAAGGAGCCAGGACCCAAAGACCTAGCTGGCCTGAAGGGCCCCCAGGGGGGCCCCAAGCAGCCCCTCTCAATTTGGGTCTGGGGGCTTTCGTTGGGCCGGGAACCTGGGAGAATCCACCAAGGTTGCAGTTCGCGGCCCGAGAAGCACTCTCCGGCCAACATGCCCAACTGCAGCAACAGCTCCCAAACCGAAGGAGCCAGGACCCAAAGACCTAGCTGGCCTGAAGGGCCCCCAGGGGGCCCCCAAGCAGCCCCTCTCAATTTGGGTCTGGGGGCTTTCGTTGGGCCGGGAACCTGGGAGAATCCTACAAGGTTGCAGTTCGCGGCCCGAGAAGCACTCTCCGGCCAACATGCCCAACTGCAGCAACAGCTCCCAAAGCGAAGGAGCCAGGACCCAAAGACCTAGCTGGCCTGAAGGGCCCCCAGGGGGCCCCCAAGCAGCCCCTCTCCATTTGGGTCTGGGGGCTTTTGTTGGGCCGGGAACCTGGGAGATTCCTGCAAGGTTGCAGTTCGAGGCCCGAGAAGCACTCTCCGGCCAACATGCCCAACTGCAGCAACAGCTCCCAAACCGAATGAGCCAGGACACAAAGACCTAGCTGGCCTGAAGGGCCCCCAGGGGGCCCCCAAGCAGCCCCTCTCCATTTGGGTCTGGGGGCTTTCGTTGGGCATGTATACCTGAGAGGTACCTGCAAGGTTACAGTTCGCGGCCCGAGAAGCACTCTCCGGCCAACATGCCCAAATGCAGCAACAGCTCCCAAAGCGAAGGAGCCAGGACCCAAAGACCTAGCTGGCCTGAAGGGCCCCCAGGGGGCCCCCAAGCAGCCCCTCTCCATTTGGGTCTGGGGGCTTTCGTTGGGCCGGGAACCTGGGAGATTCCTGCAAGGTTGCAGTTTGCGGCCGGAGAAGCACTCTCCGGCCAACATGCCCAACTGCAGCAACAGCTCCCAAAGCGAAGGAGCCAGGACCCAAAGACCTAGCTGGCCTGAAGGGCCCCCAGGGGGCCCCCAAGCAGCCCCTCTCAATTTGGGTCTGGGGGCTTTCGTTGGGCCGGGAACCTGGGAGATTCCTGCAAGGTTGCAGTTTGCGGCCGGAGAAGCACTCTCCGGCCAACATGCCCAACTGCAGCAACAGCTCCCAAAGCGAAGGAGCCAGGACCCAAAGACCTAGCTGGCCTGAAGGGCCCCCAGGGGGCCACCAAGCAGCCCCTCTCAATTTGGGTCTGGGGGCTTTCGTTGGGCATGTATACCTGAGAGGTACCTGCAAGGTTACAGTTCGCGGCCCGAGAAGCACTCTCCGGCCAACATGCCCAACTGCAGCAACAGCTCCCAAAGCGAAGGAGCCAGGATCCAAAGACTTAGCTGGCCTGAAGGGCCCCCAGGGGGTCCCCAAGCAGTCTCTCTCCATTTGGGTCTGGGGGCTTTCGTTGGGCGGGGAACCTGGGAGATTCATGCAAGGTTGCAGTTCGCGGCCCGAGAAGCACTCTCCGGCCAACATGCTCAACTGCAGCAACAGCTCCCAAACCGAAGGAGCCAGGACCCAAAGACCTAGCTGGCCTGAAGGGCCCCCAGGGGGCCCCCAAGCAGCCCCTCTCCATTTGGGTCTGGGGGCTTTCGTTGGGCGGGGAACCTGGGAGATTCCTGCAAGGTTGCAGTTCGCGGCCGGAGAAGCACTCTCCGGCCAACATGCTCAACTGCAGCAACAGCTCCCAAAGCGAAGGAGCCAGGACCCAAAGACCTAGCTGGCCTGAAGGGCCCCCAGGTGGCCCCCAAGCAGCCCCTCTCCATTTGGGTCTGGGGGCTTTCGTTGGGCCGGGAACCTGGGAGATTCCTGCAAGGTTGCAGTTCGCGGCCGGAGAAGCACTCTCCGGCCAACATGCCCAACTGCAGCAACAGCTCCCAAAGCGAAGGAGCCAGGACCCAAAGACCTAGCTGGCCTGAAGGGCCCCCAGGGGGCCCCCAAGCAGCCCCTCTCCATTTGGGTCTGGGGGCTTTCTTTAGGCTGAGAACATGGGAGGTACCAGCAAGGTTGCAGTTCGCGGCCCGAGAAGCACTCTCCGGCCAACATGCCCAATATCCAGCAACAGCTCCCAAAGCGAAGGAGCCAGGACACAAAGACCTAGCTGGCCTGAAGGGCCCCCAGAAGACCACCAAGCAGCCCCTCTCCATTTGGGTCTGGGGGCTTTCATTGGGCATGTATACCTGAGAGGTACCTGCAAGGTTACAGTTCGCGGCCCGAGAAGCACTCCCCGGCCAACATGCCCAACTGCAGCAACAGCTCCCAAACCGAATGAGCCAGGACACAAAGACCTAGCTGGCCTGAAGGGCCCCCAGGGGGCCCCCAAGCAGCCCCTCTCAATTTGGGTCTGGGGGCTTTCGTTGGGCCGGGAACCTGGGAGCTACCTGCAAGGTTGCAGTTCGCGGCCCGAGAAGCACTCTCCGGCCAACATGCCCAACTGCAGCAACAGCTCCCAAAGCGAAGGAGCCAGGACCCAAAGACCTAGCTGGCCTGAAGGGCCCCCATGGGGCCCCCAAGCAGCCCCTCTCCATTTGGGTCTGGGGGCTTTAGTTGGGCCGGGAACCTGGGAGGTACCTGCAAGGTTGCAGTTCGCGGCCGGAGAAGCAGTCTCCGGCCAACATGCCCAACTGCAGCAACAGCTCCCAAAGCGAAGGAGCCAGGACCCAAAGACCTAGCTGGCCTGAAGGGCCCCCAGGGGGCCCCCAAGCAGCCCCTCTCCATTTGGGTCTGGGGGCTTTTGTTGGGCCGGGAACCTGGGAGATTCCTGCAAGGTTGCAGTTCGAGGCCCGAGAAGCACTCTCCGGCCAACATGCCCAACTGCAGCAACAGCTCCCAAACCGAAGGAGCCAGGACACAAAGACCTAGCTGGCCTGAAGGGCCCCCAGGGGGCCCCCAAGCAGCCCCTCTCCATTTGGGTCTGGGGGCTTTCGTTGGGCATGTATACCTGAGAGGTACCTGCAAGGTTACAGTTCGCGGCCCGAGAAGCACTCTCCGGCCAACATGCCCAACTGCAGCAACAGCTCCCAAAGCGAAGGAGCCAGGACCCAAAGACCTAGCTGGCCTGAAGGGCCCCCAGGGGGCCCCCAAGCAGCCCCTCTCCATTTGGGTCTGGGGGCTTTCGTTGGGCGGGGAACCTGGGAGATTCCTGCAAGGTTGCAGTTCGCGGACCGAGAAGCACTCTCCGGCCAACATGCCCAACTGCAGCAACAGCTCCCAAAGCGAAGGAGCCAGGACCCAAAGACCTAGCTGGCCTGAAGGGCCCCCAGGGGGCCCCCAAGCAGCCCCTCTCCATTTGGGTCTGGGGGCTTTCGTTGGGCCGGGAACCTGGGAGATTCCTGCAAGGTTGCAGTTCGCGGCCGGAGAAGCACTCTCCGGCCAACATGCCCAACTGCAGCAACAGCTCCCAAAGCGAAGGAGCCAGGACCCAAAGACCTAGCTGGCCTGAAGGGCCCCCAGGGGGCCCCCAAGCAGCCCCTCTCCATTTGGGTCTGGGGGCTTTCTTTAGGCTGAGAACCTGGGAGATACCAGCAAGGTTGCAGTTCGCGGCCCGAGAAGCACTCTCCGGCCAACATGCCCAACTGCAGCAACAACTCCCAAACCGAAGGAGCCAGGACCCAAAGACCTAGCTGGCCTGAAGGGCCCCCAGGGGGCCCCCAAGCAGCCCCTCTCAATTTGGGTCTGGGGGCTTTCGTTGGGCCGGGAACCTGGGAGATTCCTGCAAGGTTGCAGTTCGCGGCCGGAGAAGCACTCTCCGGCCAACATGCACAACGTCAGCAACAGCTCCCAAACCGAATGAGCCAGGACCCAAAGACCTAGCTGGCCTGAAGGGCCCCCAGGGGGCCCCCAAGCAGCCCCTCTCCATTTGGGTCTGGGGGCTTTCTTTAGGCTGAGAACCTGGGAGATACCAGCAAGGTTGCAGTTCGCGGCCCGAGAAGCACTCTCCGGCCAACATGCCCAATATCCAGCAACAGATCCCAAAGCGAAGGAGCCAGGACCCAAAGACTTAGCTGGCCTGAAGGGCCCCCAGAAGGCCACCAAGCAGCCCCTCTCCATTTGGGTCTGGGGGCTTTCGTTGGGCATGTATACCTGAGAGGTACCTGCAAGTTACAGTTCGCGGCCCGAGAAGCACTCTCCGGCCAACATGCCCAACTGCAGCAACAGCTCCCAAACCGAAGGAGCCAGGACCCAAAGACCTAGCTGGCCTGAAGGGCCCCCAGGAGCCCCCCAAGCAGCCCCTCTCCATTTGGGTCTGGGGGCTTTCGTTGGGCCGGGAACCTGGGAGGTACCTGCAAGGTTGCAGTTCGCGGCCCGAGAAGCACTCTCCGGCCAACATGCCCAACTGCAGCAACAGCTCCCAAAGCGAAGGAGCCAGGACCCAAAGACCTAGCTGGCCTGAAGGGCCCCCAGGGGGCCCCCAAGCAGCCCCTCTCCATTTGGGTCTGGGGGCTTTTGTTGGGCCGGGAACCTGGGAGATTCCTGCAAGGTTGCAGTTCGAGGCCCGAGAAGCACTCTCCGGCCAACATGCCCAACTGCAGCAACAGCTCCCAAACCGAATGAGCCAGGACACAAAGACCTAGCTGGCCTGAAGGGCCCCCAGGGGGCCCCCAAGCAGCCCCTCTCCATTTGGGTCTGGGGGCTTTCGTTGGGCATGTATACCTGAGAGGTACCTGCAAGGTTACAGTTCGCGGCCCGAGAAGCACTCTCCGGCCAACATGCCCAAATGCAGCAACAGCTCCCAAACCGAAGGAGCCAGGACCCAAAGACCTAGCTGGCCTGAAGGGCCCCCAGGGGGGCCCCAAGCAGCCCCTCTCCATTTGGGTCTGGGGGCTTTCGTTGGGCCGGGAACCTGGGAGATTCATGCAAGGTTGCAGTTCGCGGACCGAGAAGCACTCTCCGGCCAACATGCCCAACTGCAGCAACAGCTCCCAAAGCGAAGGAGCCAGGACCCAAAGACCTAGCTGGCCTGAAGGGCCCCCAGGGGGCCCCCAAGCAGCCCCTCTCCATTTGGGTCTGGGGGCTTTCGTTGGGCGGGGAACCTGGGAGATTCCTGCAAGGTTGCAGTTCGCGGCCCGAGAAGCACTCTCCGGCCAACATGCCCAACTGCAGCAACAGCTCCCAAAGCGAAGGAGCCAGGACCCAAAGACCTAGCTGGCCTGAAGGGCCCCCAGGGGGCCCCCAAGCAGCCCCTCTCCATTTGGGTCTGGGGGCTTTCTTTAGGCTGAGAACCTGGGAGATACCAGCAAGGTTGCAGTTCGCGGCCCGAGAAGCACTCTCCGGCCAACATGCCCAACTGCAGCAACAGCTCCCAAACCGAAGGAGCCAAGACCCAAAGACCTAGCTGGCCTGAAGGGCCCCCAGAAGACCACCAAGCAGCCCCTCTCCATTTGGGTCTGGGGGCTTTCGTTGGGCATGTATACCTGAGAGGTACCTGCAAGGTTACAGTTCGCGGCCCGAGAAGCACTCCCCGGCCAACATGCCCAACGTCCAGCAACAGCTCCCAAACCGAAGGAGCCAGGACCCAAAGACCTAGCTGGCCTGAAGGGCCCCCAGGGGGCCCCCAAGCAGCCCCTCTCAATTTGGGTCTGGGGGCTTTCTTTGGGCCGGGAACCTGGGAGATTCCTGCAAGGTTGCAGTTCGCGGCCGGAGAAGCACTAACCGGCCAACATGCCCAACTGCAGCAACAGCTCCCAAAGCGAAGGAGCCAGGACCCAAAGACCTAGCTGGCCTGAAGGGCCCCCAGGGGGGCCCCAAGCAGCCCCTCTCAATTTGGGTCTGGGGGCTTTCGTTGGGCCGGGAACCTGGGAGAATCCACCAAGGTTGCAGTTCGCGGCCCGAGAAGCACTCTCCGGCCAACATGCTCAACTGCAGCAACAGCTCCCAAACCGAAGGAGCCAGGACCCAAAGACCTAGCTGGCCTGAAGGGCCCCCAGGGGGCCCCCAAGCAGCCCCTCTCAATTTGGGTCTGGGGGCTTTCGTTGTGCCGGGAACCTGGGAGAATCCTACAAGGTTGCAGTTCGCGGCCCGAGAAGCACTCTCCGGCCAACATGCCCAACTGCAGCAACAGCTCCCAAAGCGAAGGAGCCAGGACCCAAAGACCTAGCTGGCCTGAAGGGCCCCCAGGGGGCCCCCAAGCAGCCCCTCTCCATTTGGGTCTGGGGGCTTTTGTTGGGCCGGGAACCTGGGAGATTCCTGCAAGGTTGCAGTTCGAGGCCCGAGAAGCACTCTCCGGCCAACATGCCCAACTGCAGCAACAGCTCCCAAACCGAATGAGCCAGGACACAAAGACCTAGCTGGCCTGAAGGGCCCCCAGGGGGCCCCCAAGCAGCCCCTCTCCATTTGGGTCTGGGGGCTTTCGTTGGGCCGGGAACCTGGGAGGTACCTGCAAGGTTGCAGTTCGCGGCCGGAGAAGCACTCTCCGGCCAACATGCCCAACTGCAGCAACAGCTCCCAAAGCGAAGGAGCCAGGACCCAAAGACCTAGCTGGCCTGAAGGGCCCCCAGGGGGCCCCCAAGCAGCCCCTCTCAATTTGGGTCTGGGGGCTTTCGTTGGGCCGGGAACCTGGGAGAATCCTGCAAGGTTGCAGTTCGCGGCCCGAGAAGCACTCTCCGGCCAACATGCCCAAATGCAGCAACAGCTCCCAAAGCGAAGGAGCCAGGACCCAAAGACCTAGCTGGCCTGAAGGGCCCGCAGGGGGCCCCCAAGCAGCCCCTCTCCATTTGGGTCTGGGGGCTTTCGTTGGGCGGGGAACCTGGGAGATTCATGCAAGGTTGCAGTTCGAGGCCCGAGAAGCACTCTCCGGCCAACATGCCCAACTGCAGCAACAGCTCCCAAAGCGAAGGAGCCAGGACCCAAAGACCTAGCTGGCCTGAAGGGCCCCCAGGGGGCCCCCAAGCAGCCCCTCTCAATTTGGGTCTGGGGGCTTTCGTTGGGCCGGGAACCTGGGAGGTACCTGCAAGGTTGCAGTTCGCGGCCCGAGAAGCACTCTCCGGCCAACATGCCCAACTGCAGCAACAGCTCCCAAAGCGAAGGAGCCAGGACCCAAAGACCTAGCTGGCCTGAAGGGCCCCCAGGGGGCCCCCAAGCAGCCTCTCTCAATTTGGGTCTGGGGGCTTTCGTTGGGCCGGGAACCTGGGAGGTACCTGCAAGGTTGCAGTTCGCGGCCGGAGAAGCACTCTCCGGCCAACATGCCCAACTGCAGCAACAGCTCCCAAACCGAAGGAGCCAGGACCCAAAGACCTAGCTGGCCTGAAGGGCCCCCAGGGGTCCCCCAAGCAGCCCCTCTCCATTTGGGTCTGGGGGTTTTCGTTGGGCATGTATACCTGAGAGGTACCTGCAAGGTTACAGTTCGCGGCCCGAGAAGCACTCTCCGGCCAACATGCCCAACTGCAGCAACAGCTCCCAAAGCGAAGGAGCCAGGACCCAAAGACTTCGCTGGCCTGAAGGGCCCCCAGGGGGCCCCCAAGCAGCCCCTCTCCATTTGGGTCTGGGGGATTTCGTTGGGCCGGGAACCTGGGAGATTCCTGCAAGGTTGCAGTTCGCTGCCGGAGAAGCACTCTCCGGCCAACATGCCCAACTGCAGCAACAGCTCCCAAAGCGAAGGAGCCAGGACCCAAAGACCTAGCTGGCCTGAAGGGCCCCCAGGGGGCCCCCAAGCAGCCCCTCTCAATTTGGGTCTGGGGGCTTTCGTTGGGCCGGGAACCTGGGAGAATCCTGCAAGGTTGCAGTTCGCGGACCAAGAAGCACTCTCCGGCCAACATGCCCAACTGCAGCAACAGCTCCCAAAGCGAAGGAGCCAGGACCCAAAGACCTAGCTGGCCTGAAGGGCCCCCAGGGGGGCCCCAAGCAGACCCTCTCCATTTGGGTCTGGGGGCTTTCGTTGGGCATGGAACCTGGGAGAATCCTGCAAGGTTGCAGTTCGAGGCCCGAGAAGCACTCTCCGGCCAACATGCCCAACTGCAGCAACAGCTCCCAAACCGAAGGAGCCAGGACCCAAAGACCTAGCTGGCCTGAAGGGCCCCCAGGGGGCCCCCAAGCAGCCCCTCTCCATTTGGGTCTGGGGGCTTTCGTTGGGCCAGGAACCTGGGAGAATCCTGCAAGGTTACAGTTCGCGGCCCGAGAAGCACTCTCCGGCCAACATGCCCAACTGCAGCAACAGCTCCCAAACCGAAGGAGCCAGGACCCAAAGACCTAGCTGGCCTGAAGGGCCCCCATGGGGCCCCCAAGAAGCTCCTCTCCATTTGGGTCTGGGGGCTTTAGTTGGGCCGGGAACCTGGGAGAATCCTGCAAGGTTGCAGTTCGCGGCCCGAGAAGCACTATCCGGCCAACATGCCCAACTGCAGCAACAGCTCCCAAACTGAAGGAGCCAGGACCCAAAGACCTAGCTGGCCTGAAGGGCCCCCAGGGGGGCCCCAAGCAGCCCCTCTCAATTTGGGTCTGGGGACTTTCGTTGGGCCGGGAACCTGGGAGAATCCTGCAAGGTTGCAGTTCGCGGCCCGAGAAGCACTCTCCGGCCAACATGCCCAAATGCAGCAACAGCTCCCAAAGCGAAGGAGCCAGGACCCAAAGACCTAGCTGGCCTGAAGGGCCCCCAGGGGGCCCCCAAGCAGCCCCTCTCCATTTGGGTCTGGGGGCTTTCGTTGGGCATGTATACCTGAGAGGTACCTGCAAGGTTACAGTTCGCGGCCCGAGAAGCACTCTCCGGCCAACATGCCCAACTGCAGCAACAGCTCCCAAAGCGAAGGAGCCAGGACCCAAAGACCTAGCTGGCCTGAAGGGCCCCCAGGGGTCCCCCAAGCAGCCCCTCTCCATTTGGGTCTGGGGGCTTTCGTTGGGCTGAGAACCTGGGAGATTCATGCAAGGTTGCAGTTCGCGGCCCGAGAAGCACTCTCCGGCCAACATGCCCAACTGCAGCAACAGCTCCCAAACCGAAGGAGCCAGGACCCAAAGACCTAGTTGGCCTGAAGGGCCCCCAGGGGGCCCCCAAGCAGCCACTCTCAATTTGGGTCTGGGGGCTTTCGTTGGGCATGGAACCTGGGAGATTCCTGCAAGGTTGCAGTTGGCGGCCCGAGAAGCACTCTCCGGCCAACATGTCCAACTGCAGCAACAGCTCCCAAAGCGAAGGAGCCAGGACCCAAAGACCTAGCTGGCCTGAAGGGCCCCCATGGGGCCCCCAAGGAGCTCCTCTCCATTTGGGTCTGGGGGCTTTAGTTGGGCCGGGAACCTGGGAGGTACCTGCAAGGTTGCAGTTCGCGGCCGGAGAAGCACTCTCCGGCCAACATGCAAAACTGCAGCAACAGCTCCCAAAGCGAAGGAGCCAGGACCCAAAGACCTAGCTGGCCTGAAGGGCCCCCAGGGGGGCCCCAAGCAGCCCCTCTCCATTTGGGTCTGGGGGCTTTTGTTGGGCCGGGAACCTGGGAGGTACCTGCAAGGTTGCAGTTCGAGGCCCGAGAAGCACTCTCCGGCCAACATGCCCAACTGCAGCAACAGCTCCCAAACCGAAGGAGCCAGGACCCAAAGACCTAGCTGGCCTGAAGGGCCCCCAGGGGGCCCCCAAGCAGCCCCTCTCAATTTGGGTCTGGGGGCTTTCTTTAGGCTGAGAACCTGGGAGATACCAGCAAGGTTGCAGTTCGAGGCCCGAGAAGCACTCTCCGGCCAACATGCCCAATATCCAGCAACAGCTCACAAAGCGAAGGAGCCAGGACCCAAAGACCTAGCTGGCCTGAAGGGCCCCCAGAAGGCCAACAAGCAGCCCCTCTCCATTTGGGTCTGGGGGCTTTCGTTGGGCATGTATACCTGAGAGGTACCTGTAAGTTACTGTTCGCGGCCCGAGAAGCACTCTCCGGCCAACATGCCCAACTGCAGCAACAGCTCCCAAAGCGAAGGAGCCAGGACCCAAAGACCTAGCTGGCCTGAAGGGCCCCCATGGGGCCCCCAAGAAGCTCCTCTCCATTTGGGTCTGCGGGCTTTAGTTGGGCCGGGAACCTGGGAGAATCCTGCAAGGTTGCAGTTCGCGGCCCGAGAAGCACTCTCCGGCCAACATGCACAACTGCAGCAACAGCTCCCAAAGCGAAGGAGCCAGGACCCAAAGACCTAGCTGGCCTGAAGGGCCCCCAGGGGGCCCCCAAGCAGCCCCTCTCAATTTGGGTCTGGGGGCTTTCGTTGGGCCGGGAACCTGAGAGGTACATGCAAGGTTGCAGTTCGCGGCCCGAGAAGCACTCTCCGGCCAACATGCCCAACTGCAGCAACAGCTCCCAAACCGAAGGAGCCAGGACCCAAAGACCTAGCTGGCCTGAAGGGCCCCCAGGGGGGCCCCAAGCAGCCCCTCTCCATTTGGGTCTGGGGACTTTCGTTGGGCCGGGAACCTGGGAGAATCCTGCAAGGTTGCAGTTCGCGGCCCGAGAAGCACTCTCCGGCCAACATGCCCAAATGCAGCAACAGCTCCCAAAGCGAAGGAGCCAGGACCCAAAGACCTAGCTGGCCTGAAGGGCCCCCAGGGGGCCCCCAAGCAGCCCCTCTCCATTTGGGTCTGGGGGCTTTCGTTGGGCATGTATACCTGAGAGGTACCTGCAAGGTTACAGTTCGCGGCCCGAGAAGCACTCTCCGGCCAACATGCCCAACTGCAGCAACAGCTCCCAAAGCGAAGGAGCCAGGACCCAAAGACCTAGCTGGCCTGAAGGGCCCCCAGGGGTCCCCCAAGCAGCCCCTCTCCATTTGGGTCTGGGGGCTTTCGTTGGGCGGAGAACCTGGGAGATTCATGCAAGGTTGCAGTTCGCGGCCCGAGAAGCACTCTCCGGCCAACATGCCCAACTGCAGCAACAGCTCCCAAACCGAAGGAGCCAGGACCCAAAGACCTAGTTGGCCTGAAGGGCCCCCAGGGGGCCCCCAAGCAGCCCCTCTCCATTTGGGTCTGGGGGCTTTTGTTGGGCCGGGAACCTGGGAGATTCCTGCAAGGTTGCAGTTCGAGGCCCGAGAAGCACTCTCCGGCCAACATGCCCAACTGCAGCAACAGCTCCCAAACCGAAGGAGCCAGGACCCAAAGACCTAGCTGGCCTGAAGGGCCCCCAGGGGGCCCCCAAGCAGCCCCTCTCCATTTGGGTCTGGGGGCTTTCGTTGGGCCGGGAACCTGGGAGGTACCTGCAAGGTTGCAGTTCGAGGCCCGAGAAGCACTCTCCGGCCAACATGCCCAACTGCAGCAACAGCTCCCAAACCGAAGGAGCCAGGACCCAAAGACCTAGCTGGCCTGAAGGGCCCCCAGGGGGCCCCCAAGCAGCCCCTCTCCATTTGGGTCTGGGGGCTTTCGTTGGGCCGGGAACCTGGGAGGTACCTGCAAGGTTGCAGTTCGCGGCCGGAGAAGCACTCTCCGGCCAACATGCCCAACTGCAGCAACAGCTCCCAAACCGAAGGAGCCAGGACCCAAAGACCTAGCTGGCCTGAAGGGCCCCCAGGGGGCCCCCAAGCAGCCCCTCTCAATTTGGGTCTGGGGGCTTTCGTTGGGCCGGGAACCTGGGAGAATCCTGCAAGGTTGCAGTTCGCGGCCCGAGAAGCACTCTCCGGCCAACATGCCCAACTGCAGCAACAGCTCCCAAAGCGAAGGAGCCAGGACCCAAAGACCTAGCTGGCCTGAAGGGCCCGCAGGGGGCCCCCAAGCAGCCCCTCTCCATTTGGGTCTGGGGGCTTTCGTTGGGCGGGGAACCTGGGAGATTCATGCAAGGTTGCAGTTCGATGCCCGAGAAGCACTCTCCGGCCAACATGCCCAACTGCAGCAACAGCTCCCAAAGCGAAGGAGCCAGGACCCAAAGACCTAGCTGGCCTGAAGGGCCCCCAGGGGGCCCCCAAGCAGCCCCTCTCAATTTGGGTCTGGGGGCTTTCGTTGGGCCGGGAACCTGGGAGGTACCTGCAAGGTTGCAGTTCGCGGCCCGAGAAGCACTCTCCGGCCAACATGCCCAACTGCAGCAACAGCTCCCAAAGCGAAGGAGCCAGGACCCAAAGACCTAGCTGGCCTGAAGGGCCCCCAGGGGGCCCCCAAGCAGCCTCTCTCAATTTGGGTCTGGGGGCTTTCGTTGGGCCGGGAACCTGGGAGGTACCTGCAAGGTTGCAGTTCGCGGCCGGAGAAGCACTCTCCGGCCAACATGCCCAACTGCAGCAACAGCTCCCAAACCGAAGGAGCCAGGACCCAAAGACCTAGCTGGCCTGAAGGGCCCCCAGGGGTCCCCCAAGCAGCCCCTCTCCATTTGGGTCTGGGGGCTTTCGTTGGGCATGTATACCTGAGAGGTACCTGCAAGGTTACAGTTCGCGGCCCGAGAAGCACTCTCCGGCCAACATGCCCAACTGCAGCAACAGCTCCCAAAGCGAAGGAGCCAGGACCCAAAGACTTCGCTGGCCTGAAGGGCCCCCAGGGGGCCCCCAAGCAGCCCCTCTCCATTTGGGTCTGGGGGCTTTCGTTGGGCCGGGAACCTGGGAGATTCCTGCAAGGTTGCAGTTCGCGGCCGGAGAAGCACTCTCCGGCCAACATGCCCAACTGCAGCAACAGCTCCCAAAGCGAAGGAGCCAGGACCCAAAGACCTAGCTGGCCTGAAGGGCCCCCAGGGGGCCCCCAAGCAGCCCCTCTCAATTTGGGTCTGGGGGCTTTCGTTGGGCCGGGAACCTGGGAGAATCCTGCAAGGTTGCAGTTCGCGGCCCGAGAAGCACTCTCCGGCCAACATGCCCAACTGCAGCAACAGCTCCCAAAGCGAAGGAGCCAGGACCCAAAGACCTAGCTGGCCTGAAGGGCCCCCAGGGGGGCCCCAAGCAGACCCTCTCCATTTGGGTCTGGGGGCTTTCGTTGGGCATGGAACCTGGGAGATTCCTGCAAGGTTGCAGTTCGCGGCCCGAGAAGCACTCTCCGGTCAACATGTCCAACTGCAGCAACAGCTCCCAAAGCGAAGGAGCCAGGACCCAAAGACCTAGCTGGCCTGAAGGGCCCCCAGGGGGCCCCCAAGGAGCTCCTCTCCATTTGGGTCTGGGGGCTTTTGTTGGGCCGGGAACCTGGGAGGTACCTGCAAGGTTGCAGTTCGCGGCCCGAGAAGCACTCTCCGGCCAACATGCCCAACTGCAGCAACAGCTCCCAAAGCGAAGGAGCCAGGACCCAAAGACCTAGCTGGCCTGAAGGGCCCCCAAGGGGCCCCCAAGCAGCCCCTCTCCATTTGGGTCTGGGGGCTTTTGTTGGGCCGGGAACCTGGGAGATTCCTGCAAGGTTGCAGTTCGAGGCCCGAGAAGCACTCTCCGGCCAACATGCCCAACTGCAGCAACAGCTCCCAAACCGAATGAGCCAGGACCCAAAGACCTAGCTGGCCTGAAGGGCCCCCAGGGGGCCCCCAAGCAGCCCCTCTCCATTTGGGTCTGGGGGCTTTCGTTGGGCATGTATACCTGAGAGGTACCTGCAAGGTTACAGTTCGCGGCCGGAGAAGCACTCTCCGGCCAACATGCCCAACTGCAGCAACAGCTCCCAAAGCGAAGGAGCCAGGACCCAAAGACCTAGCTGGCCTGAAGGGCCCCCAGGGGGCCCCCAAGCAGCCCCTCTCCATTTGGGTCTGGGGGCTTTCGTTGGGCCGGGAACCTGGGAGAATCCTGCAAGGTTGCAGTTCGCGGCCGGAGAAGCACTCTCCGGCCAACATGCCCAACTGCAGCAACAGCTCCCAAACCGAAGGAGCCAGGACCCAAAGACCTAGCTGGCCTGAAGGGCCCCCAGGGGGCCCCCAAGCAGCCCCTCTCAATTTGGGTCTGGGGGCTTTCGTTGGGCCGGGAACCTGGGAGGTACCTGCAAGGTTGCAGTTCGCGGGCCGAGAAGCACTCTCCGGCCAACATGCCCAACTGCAGCAACAGCTCCCAAACCGAAGGAGCCAGGACCCAAAGACCTAGCTGGCCTGAAGGGCCCCCAGGGGGCCCCCAAGCAGCCTCTCTCAATTTGGGTCTGGGGGCTTTCGTTGGGCCGGGAACCTGGGAGGTACCTGCAAGGTTGCAGTTCGCGGCCGGAGAAGCACTCTCCGGCCAACATGCCCAACTGCAGCAACAGCTCCCAAACCGAAGGAGCCAGGACCCAAAGACCTAGCTGGCCTGAAGGGCCCCCAGGGGGCCCCCAAGCAGCCCCTCTCCATTTGGGTCTGGGGGCTTTCGTTGGGCGGGGAACCTGGGAGATTCATGCAAGGTTGCAGTTCGAGGCCCGAGAAGCACTCTCCGGCCAACATGCCCAACTGCAGCAACAGCTCCCAAAGCGAAGGAGCCAGGACCCAAAGACCTAGCTGGCCTGAAGGGCCCCCAGGGGGCCCCCAAGCAGCCCCTCTCAATTTGGGTCTGGGGGCTTTCGTTGGGCCGGGAACCTGGGAGGTACCTGCAAGGTTGCAGTTCGCGGGCCGAGAAGCACTCTCCGGCCAACATGCCCAACTGCAGCAACAGCTCCCAAACCGAAGGAGCCAGGACCCAAAGACCTAGCTGGCCTGAAGGGCCCCCAGGGGGCCCCCAAGCAGCCTCTCTCAATTTGGGTCTGGGGGCTTTCGTTGGGCCGGGAACCTGGGAGGTACCTGCAAGGTTGCAGTTCGCGGCCGGAGAAGCACTCTCCGGCCAACATGCCCAACTGCAGCAACAGCTCCCAAAGCGAAGGAGCCAGGACCCAAAGACCTAGCTGGCCTGAAGGGCCCCCAGGGGGCCCCCAAGCAGCCCCTCTCCATTTGGGTCTGGGGGTTTTCGTTGGGCATGTATACCTGAGAGGTACCTGCAAGGTTACAGTTCGCGGCCCGAGAAGCACTCTCCGGCCAACATGCCCAACTGCAGCAACAGCTCCCAAAGCGAAGGAGCCAGGACCCAAAGACCTAGCTGGCCTGAAGTGCCCCCAGGGGGTCCCCAAGCAGCCCCTCTCCATTTGGGTCTGGGGGCTTTCTTTGGGCGGGGAACCTGTTAGATTCATGCAAGGATGCAGTTCGCGGCCCGAGAAGCACTCTCCGGCCAACATGCACAACTGCAGCAACAGCTCCCAAACCGAAGGAGCCAGGACCCAAAGACCTAGCTGGCCTGAAGGGCCCCCAGGGGGCCCCCAAGCAGCCCCTCTCAATTTGGGTCTGGGGGCTTTCGTTGGGCCGGGAACCTGGGAGATTCCTGCAAGGTTGCAGTTCGCGGCCGGAGAAGCACTCTCCGGCCAACATGCCCAACTGCAGCAACAGCTCCCAAACCGAAGGGGCCAGGACCCAAAGACCTAGCTGGCCTGAAGGGCCCCCAGGGGGTCCCCAAGCAGCCCCTCTCCATTTGGGTCTGGGGGCTTTCTTTAGGCTGAGAACTTGGGAGATACCGGCAAGGTTGCAGTTCGCGGACCGAGAAGCACTCTCCGGCCAACATGCCCAATATCCAGCAACAGCTCCCAAAACGAAGGAGCCAGAACACAAAGACCTAGCTAGCCTGAAGGGCCCCCAGGGGGCCCCCAAGCAGCCCCTCTCAATTTGGGTCTGGGGGCTTTCGTTGGGCATGTATACCTGAGAGGTACCTGCAAGTTACAGTTCGCGGCCCGAGAAGCACTCTCAGGCCAACATGCCCAACTGCAGCAACAGCTCCCAAAGCGAAGGAGCCAGGACCCAAAGACCTAGCTGGCCTGAAGGGCCCCCAGGGGGTCCCCAAGCAGCCCCTCTCAATTTGGGTCTGGGGGCTTTCGTTGGGCCGGGATCCTGGGAGAATCCTGCAAGGTTGCAGTTCGCGGCCCGAGAAGCACTCTCCGGCCAACATGCCCAACTGCAGCAACAGCTCCCAAACCGAAGGAGCCAGGACCCAAAGACCTAGCTGGCCTGAAGGGCCCCAGGGGGCCCCCAAGCAGCCCCTCTCCATTTGGGTCTGGGGGCTTTCGTTGGGCCGGGAACCTGGGAGAATCCTGCAAGGTTGCAGTTCGCGGCCCGAGAAGCACTCTCCGGCCAACATGCCCAACTGCAGCAACAGCTCCCAAAGCGAAGGAGCCAGGACCCAAAGACCTAGCTGGCCTGAAGGGCCCCCAGGGGGGCCCCAAGCAGCCCCTCTCCATTTGGGTCTGGGGGCTTTCGTTGGGCCGGGAACCTGGGAGAATCCTGCAAGGTTGCAGTTCGCGGCCCGAGAAGCACTCTCCGGCCAACATGCCCAACTGCAGCAACAGCTCCCAAACAGAAGGAGCCAGGACCCAAAGACCTAGCTGGCCTGAAGGGCCCCCAGGGGGCCCCCAAGCAGCCCCTCTCCATTTGGGTCTGGGGGCTTTCGTTGGGCCGGGAACCTGGGAGAATCCTGCAAGGTTGCAGTTCGCGGCCCGAGAAGCACTCTCCGGCCAACATGCCCAACTGCAGCAACAGCTCCCAAACCGAAGGAGCCAGGACCCAAAGACCTAGCTGGCCTGAAGGGCCCCCAGGGGGCCCCCAAGCAGCCCCTCTCAATTTGGGTCTGGGGGCTTTCGTTGGGCATGGAACCTGGGAGAATCCTGCAAGGTTGCAGTTCGCGGCCCGAGAAGCACTCTCCGGCCAACATGCCCAACTGCAGCAACAGCTCCCAAACCGAATGAGCCAGGACCCAAAGACCTAGCTGGCCTGAAGGGCCCCCAGGGGGCCCCCAAGCAGCCCCTCTCAATTTGGGTCTGGGGGCTTTCGTTGGGCCGGGAACCTGGGAGAATCCTGCAAGGTTGCAGTTCGCGGCCCGAGAAGCACTCTCCGGCCAACATGCCCAACTGCAGCAACAGCTCCCAAAGCGAAGGAGCCAGGACACAAAGACCTAGCTGGCCTGAAGGGCCCCCAGGGGGCCCCCAAGCAGCCCCTCTCCATTTGGGTCTGGGGGCTTTCGTTGGGCGGGGAACCTGGGAGGTGCCTGCAAGGTTGCAGTTCGAGGCCCGAGAAGCACTCTCCGGCCAACATGCCCAACTGCAGCAACAGCTCCCAAACCGAAGGAGCCAGGACCCAAAGACCTAGCTGGCCTGAAGGGCCCCCATGGGGCCCCCAAGGAGCTCCTCTCCATTTGGGTCTGGGGGCTTTAGTTGGGCCGGGAACCTGAGAGGTACCTGCAAGGTTGCAGTTCGCGGCCGGAGAAGCACTCTCCGGCCAACATGCCCAATATCCAGCAACAGCTCCCAAAGCGAAGGAGCCAGGACCCAAAGACCTAGCTGGCCTGAAGGGCCCCCAGAAGGCCACCAAGCAGCCCCTCTCCATTTGGGTCTGGGGGCTTTCGTTGGGCATGTATACCTGAGAGGTACATGCAAGTTACAGTTCGCGGCCCGAGAAGCACTCTCCGGCCAACATGCCCAACTGCAGCAACAGCTCCCAAAGCGAAGGAGCCAGGACCCAAAGACCTAGCTGGCCTGAAGGGCCCCCAGGGGGCCCCCAAGCAGCCCCTCTCCATTTGGGTCTGGGGGTTTTCGTTGGGCCGGGAACCTGGGAGGTACCTGCAAGGTTGCAGTTCGCGGCCCGAGAAGCACTCTCCGGCCAACATGCCCAACTGCAGCAACAGCTCCCAAAGCGAAGGAGCCAGGACCCAAAGACCTAGCTGGCCTGAAGGGCCCCCAGGGGGCCCCCAAGCAGTCCCTCTCCATTTGGGTCTGGGGGCTTTCGTTGGGCCGGGAACCTGGGAGAATCCTGCAAGGTTGCAGTTCGCGGCCCGAGAAGCACTCTCCGGTCAACATGCCCAACTGCAGCAACAGCTCCCAAAGCGAAGGAGCCAGGACCCAAAGACCTAGCTGGCCTGAAGGGCCCCAGGGGGCCCCCAAGCAGCCCCTCTCCATTTGGGTCTGGGGGCTTTCGTTGGGCCGGGAACCTGGGAGAATCCTGCAAGTTTGCAGTTAGCGGCCCGAGAAGCACTCTCCGGCCAACATGCCCAACTGCAGCAACAGCTCCCAAAGCGAAGGAGCCAGGACCCAAAGACCTAGCTGGCCTGAAGGGCCCCCAGGGGGGCCCCAAGCAGCCCCTCTCCATATGGGTCTGGGGGCTTTCGTTGGGCCGGGAACCTGGGAGAATCCTGCAAGGTTGCAGTTCGCGGCCCGAGAAGCACTCTCCGGCCAACATGCCCAACTGCAGCAACAGCTCCCAAAGCGAAGGAGCCAGGACCCAAAGACCTAGCTGGCCTGAAGGGCCCCCAGGGGGCCCCCAAGCAGCCCCTCTCAATTTGGGTCTGGGGGCTTTCGTTGGGCCGGGAACCTGGGAGAATCCTGCAAGGTTGCAGTTCGCGGCCCGAGAAGCACTCTCCGGCCAACATGCCCAACTGCAGCAACAGCTCCCAAACCGAAGGAGCCAGGACCCAAAGACCTAGCTGGCCTGAAGGGCCCCCAGGGGGCCCCCAAGCAGCCCCTCTCCATTTGGGTCTGGGGGCTTTCGTTGGGCCGGGAACCTGGGAGAATCCTGCAAGTTTGCAGTTCGCGGCCCGAGAAGCACTCTCCGGCCAACATGCCCAACTGCAGCAACAGCTCCCAAAGCGAAGGAGCCAGGACCCAAAGACCTAGCTGGCCTGAAGGGCCCCCAGGGGGCCCCCAAGCAGCCCCTCTCCATTTGGGTCTGCGGGCTTTCGTTGGGCCGGGAACCTGGGAGGTACCTGCAAGGTTGCAGTTCGCGGCCCGAGAAGCACTCTCCGGCCAACATGCCCAACTGCAGCAACAGCTCCCAAAGCGAAGGAGCCAGGACCCAAAGACCTAGCTGGCCTGAAGGGCCCCCAGGGGGCCCCCAAGCAGCCCCTCTCCATTTGGGTCTGGGGGCTTTTGTTGGGCCGGGAACCTGGGAGATTCCTGCAAGGTTGCAGTTCGAGGCCCGAGAAGCACTCTCCGGCCAACATGCCCAACTGCAGCAACAGCTCCCAAACCGAATGAGCCAGGACACAAAGACCTAGCTGGCCTGAAGGGCCCCCAGGGGGCCCCCAAGCAGCCCCTCTCCATTTGGGTCTGGGGGCTTTCGTTGGGCATGTATACCTGAGAGGTACCTGCAAGGTTACAGTTCGCGGCCCGAGAAGCACTCTCCGGCCAACATGCCCAACTGCAGCAACAGCTCCCAAAGCGAGGGAGCCAGGACCCAAAGACCTAGCTGGCCTGAAGTGCCCCCAGGGGGTCCCCAAGCAGCCCCTCTCCATTTGGGTCTGGGGGCTTTCGTTGGGCCGGGAACCTGGGAGATTCCTGCAAGGTTGCAGTTCGCGGCCCGAGAAGCACTCTCCGGCCAACATGCCCAACTGCAGCAACAGCTCCCAAACCGAAGGAGCCAGGACCCAAAGACCTAGCTGGCCTGAAGGGCCCCCAGGGGGCCCCCAAGCAGCCCCTCTCAATTTGGGTCTGGGGGCTTTCGTTGGGCCGGGAACCTGGGAGATTCCTGCAAGGTTGCAGTTCGCGGCCCGAGAAGCACTCTCCGGCCAACATGCCCAACTGCAGCAACAGCTCCCAAAGCGAAGGAGCCAGGACCCAAAGACCTAGCTGGCCTGAAGGGCCCCCAGGGGGCCCCCAAGCAGCCCCTCTCAATTTGGGTCTGGGGGCTTTCGTTGGGCGGGGAACCTGGGAGATTCCTGCAAGGTTGCAGTTCGCGGCCCGAGAAGCACTCTCCGGCCAACATGCCCAACTGCAGCAACAGCTCCCAAACCGAAGGAACCAGGACCCAAAGACCTAGCTGGCCTGAAGGGCCCCCATGGGGCCCCCAAGGAGCCCCTCTCCATTTGGGTCTGGGGGCTTTAGTTGGGCCGGGAACCTGGGAGAATCCTGCAAGGTTGCAGTTCGCGGCCGGAGAAGCACTCTCCGGCCAACATGCCCAACTGCAGCAACAGCTCCCAAACCGAAGGAGCCAGGACCCAAAGACCTAGCTGGCCTGAAGGGCCCCCATGGGGCCCCCAAGGAGCTCCTCTCCATTTGGGTCTGGGGGCTTACGTTGGGCCGGGAACCTGGGAGAATCCTGTAAGGTTGCAGTTCGCGGCCCGAGAAGCACTCTCCGGCCAACATGCCCAACTGCAGCAACAGCTCCCAAAGCGAAGGAGCCAGGACCCAAAGACCTAGCTGGCCTGAAGGGCCCCCAGGGGGCCCCCAAGCAGCCCCTCTCCATTTGGGTCTGGGGGCTTTTGTTGGGCCGGGAACCTGGGAGATTCCTGCAAGGTTGCAGTTCGAGGCCCGAGAAGCACTCTCCGGCCAACATGCCCAACTGCAGCAACAGCTCCCAAACCGAATGAGCCAGGACACAAAGACCTAGCTGGCCTGAAGGGCCCCCAGGGGGCCCCCAAGCAGCCCCTCTCCATTTGGGTCTGGGGGCTTTCGTTGGGCATGTATACCTGAGAGGTACCTGCAAGGTTACAGTTCGCGGCCCGAGAAGCACTCTCCGGCCAACATGCCCAAATGCAGCAACAGCTCCCAAAGCGAAGGAGCCAGGACCCAAAGACCTAGCTGGCCTGAAGGGCCCCCAGGGGGGCCCCAAGCAGCCCCTCTCCATTTGGGTCTGGGGGCTTTCGTTGGGCCGGGAACCTGGGAGATTCATGCAAGGTTGCAGTTCGCGGACCGAGAAGCACTCTCCGGCCAACATGCACAACTGCAGCAACAGCTCCCAAACCGAAGGAGCCAGGACCCAAAGACCTAGCTGGCCTGAAGGGCCCCCAGGGGGCCCCCAAGCAGCCCCTCTCAATTTGGGTCTGGGGGCTTTCGTTGGGCCGGGAACCTGGGAGGTACCTGCAAGGTTGCAGTTCGCGGCCCGAGAACCACTCTCCGGCCAACATGCCCAAAAGCAGCAACAGCTCCCAAAGCGAAGGAGCCAGGACCCAAAGACCTAGCTGGCCTGAAGGGCCCCCAGGGGGCCACCAAGCAGCCCCTCTCCATTTGGGTCTGGGGGCTTTCGTTGGGCATAGATACCTGAGAGGTACCTGCAAGGTTATAGTTCGCGGCCCGAGAAGCACTCTCCGGCCAACATGCTCAACTGCAGCAACAGCTCCCAAACCGAAGGAGCCAGGACCCAAAGACCTAGCTGGCCTGAAGGGCCCCCAGGGGGCCCCCAAGCAGCCCCTCTCCATTTGGGTCTGGGGGCTTTCGTTGGGCCGGGAACCTGGGAGAATCCTGCAAGGTTGCAGTTCGCGGCCCGAGAAGCACTCTCCGGCCAACATGCCCAACTGCAGCAACAGCTCCCAAAGCGAAGGAGCCAGGACCCAAAGACCTAGCTGGCCTGAAGGGCCCCCAGGGGGCCCCCAAGCAGCCCCTCTCCATTTGGGTCTGGGGGCTTTTGTTGGGCCGGGAACCTGGGAGATTCCTGCAAGGTTGCAGTTCGAGGCCCGAGAAGCACTCTCCGGCCAACATGCCCAACTGCAGCAACAGCTCCCAAACCGAAGGAGCCAGGACCCAAAGACCTAGCTGGCCTGAAGGGCCCCCAGGGGGCCCCCAAGCAGCCCCTCTCCATTTGGGTCTGGGGGCTTTTGTTGGGCCGGGAACCTGGGAGATTCATGCAAGGTTGCAGTTCGCGGCCCGAGAAGCACTCTCCGGCCAACATGCCCAACTGCAGCAACAGCTCCCAAAGCGAAGGAGCCAGGACCCAAAGACCTAGCTGGCCTGAAGGGCCCCCAGGGGGCCCCCAAGCAGCCCCTCTCAATTTGGGTCTGGGGGCTTTCGTTGGGCCGGGAACCTGGGAGATTCCTGCAAGGTTGCAGTTTGCGGCCGGAGAAGCACTCTCCGGCCAACATGCCCAACTGCAGCAACAGCTCCCAAAGCGAAGGAGCCAGGACCCAAAGACCTAGCTGGCCTGAAGGGCCCCCAGGGGGCCACCAAGCAGCCCCTCTCAATTTGGGTCTGGGGGCTTTCGTTGAGCATGTATACCTGAGAGGTACCTGCAAGGTTACAGTTCGCGGCCCGAGAAGCACTCTCCGGCCAACATGCCCAACTGCAGCAACAGCTCCCAAAGCGAAGGAGCCAGGATCCAAAGACTTAGCTGGCCTGAAGGGCCCCCAGGGGGTCCCCAAGCAGTCCCTCTCCATTTGGGTCTGGGGACTTTCGTTGGGCGGGGAACCTGGGAGATTCATGCAAGGTTGCAGTTCGCGGCCCGAGAAGCACTCTCCGGCCAACATGCCCAACTGCAGCAACAGCTCCCAAAGCGAAGGAGCCAGGACCCAAAGACCTAGCTGGCCTGAAGGGCCCCCAGGGGGCCACCAAGCAGCCCCTCTCAATTTGGGTCTGGGGGCTTTCGTTGGGCATGTATACCTGAGAGGTACCTGCAAGGTTACAGTTCGCGGCCCGAGAAGCACTCTCCGGCCAACATGCCCAACTGCAGCAACAGCTCCCAAAGCGAAGGAGCCAGGATCCAAAGACCTAGCTGGCCTGAAGGGCCCCCAGGGGGCCCCCAAGCAGCCCCTCTCCATTTGGGTCTGGGGGCTTTCGTTGGGCCGGGAACCTGGGAGATTCCTGCAAGGTTGCAGTTCGCGGCCGGAGAAGCACTCTCCGGCCAACATGCACAACGTCAGCAACAGCTCCCAAACCGAATGAGCCAGGACCCAAAGACCTAGCTGGCCTGAAGGGCCCCCAGGGGGCCCCCAAGGAGCCCCTCTCCATTTGGGTCTGGGGGCTTTCTTTAGGCTGAGAACCTGGGAGATACCAGCAAGGTTGCAGTTCGCGGCCCGAGAAGCACTCTCCGGCCAACATGCCCAACTGCAGCAACAGATCCCAAAGCGAAGGAGCCAGGACCCAAAGACCTAGCTGGCCTGAAGGGCCCCCAGAAGGCCACCAAGCAGCCCCTCTCAATTTGGGTCTGGGGGCTTTCGTTGGGCCGGGAACCTGGGAGGTACCTGCAAGGTTGCAGTTCGCGGCCCGAGAAGCACTCTCCGGCCAACATGCCCAACTGCAGCAACAGCTCCCAAACCGAAGGAGCCAGGACCCAAAGACCTAGCTGGCCTGAAGGGCCCCCAGGGGGCCCCCAAGCAGCCCCTCTCAATTTGGGTCTGGGGGCTTTCGTTGGGCCGGGAACCTGGGAGAATCCTACAAGGTTGCAGTTCGCGGCCCGAGAAGCACTCTCCGGCCAACATGCCCAACTGCAGCAACAGCTCCCAAAGCGAAGGAGCCAGGACCCAAAGACCTAGCTGGCCTGAAGGGCCCCCAGGGGGCCCCCAAGCAGCCCCTCTCCATTTGGGTCTGGGGGCTTTTGTTGGGCCGGGAACCTGGGAGATTCCTGCAAGGTTGCAGTTCGAGGCCCGAGAAGCACTCTCCGGCCAACATGCCCAACTGCAGCAACAGCTCCCAAACCGAAGGAGCCAGGACACAAAGACCTAGCTGGCCTGAAGGGCCCCCAGGGGGCCCCCAAGCAGCCCCTCTCCATTTGGGTCTGGGGGCTTTCGTTGGGCGGGGAACCTGGGAGATTCATGCAAGGTTGCAGTTCGCGGCCCGAGAAGCACTCTCCGGCCAACATGCACAACTGCAGCAACAGCTCCCAAACCGAAGGAGCCAGGACCCAAAGACCTAGCTGGCCTGAAGGGCCCCCAGGGGGCCCCCAAGCAGCCCCTCTCCATTTGGGTCTGGGGGCTTTCTTTAGGCTGAGAACCTGGGAGATACCAGCAAGGTTGCAGTTCGCGGCCCGAGAAGCACTCTCCGGCCAACATGCCCAACTGCAGCAACAACTCCCAAACCGAAGGAGCCAGGACCCAAAGACCTAGCTGGCCTGAAGTGCCCCCAGGGGGCCCCCAAGCAGCCCCTCTCAATTTGGGTCTGGGGGCTTTCGTTGGGCCGGGAACCTGGGAGATTCCTGCAAGGTTGCAGTTCGCGGCCGGAGAAGCACTCTCCGGCCAACATGCACAACGTCAGCAACAGCTCCCAAACCGAATGAGCCAGGACCCAAAGACCTAGCTGGCCTGAAGGGCCCCCAGGGGGCCCCCAAGGAGCCCCTCTCCATTTGGGTCTGGGGGCTTTCTTTAGGCTGAGAACCTGGGAGATACCAGCAAGGTTGCAGTTCGCGGCCCGAGAAGCACTCTCCGGCCAACATGCCCAATATCCAGCAACAGATCCCAAAGCGAAGGAGCCAGGACCCAAAGACCTAGCTGGCCTGAAGGGCCCCCAGAAGGCCACCAAGCAGCCCCTCTCCATTTGGGTCTGGGGGCTTTCGTTGGGCATGTATACCTGAGAGGTACCTGCAAGTTACAGTTCGCGGCCCGAGAAGCACTCTCCGGCCAACATGCCCAACTGCAGCAACAGCTCCCAAACCGAAGGAGCCAGGACCCAAAGACCTAGCTGGCCTGAAGGGCCCCCAGGAGCCCCCCAAGCAGCCCCTCTCCATTTGGGTCTGGGGGCTTTCGTTGGGCCGGGAACCTGGGAGGTACCTGCAAGGTTGCAGTTCGCGGCCCGAGAAGCACTCTCCGGCCAACATGCCCAACTGCAGCAACAGCTCCCAAAGCGAAGGAGCCAGGACCCAAAGACCTAGCTGGCCTGAAGGGCCCCCAGGGGGCCCCCAAGCAGCCCCTCTCCATTTGGGTCTGGGGGCTTTTGTTGGGCCGGGAACCTGGGAGATTCCTGCAAGGTTGCAGTTCGAGGCCCGAGAAGCACTCTCCGGCCAACATGCCCAACTGCAGCAACAGCTCCCAAACCGAATGAGCCAGGACACAAAGACCTAGCTGGCCTGAAGGGCCCCCAGGGGGCCCCCAAGCAGCCCCTCTCCATTTGGGTCTGGGGGCTTTCGTTGGGCATGTATACCTGAGAGGTACCTGCAAGGTTACAGTTCGCGGCCCGAGAAGCACTCTCCGGCCAACATGCCCAAATGCAGCAACAGCTCCCAAAGCGAAGGAGCCAGGACCCAAAGACCTAGCTGGCCTGAAGGGCCCCCAGGGGGGCCCCAAGCAGCCCCTCTCCATTTGGGTCTGGGGGCTTTCGTTGGGCCGGGAACCTGGGAGATTCATGCAAGGTTGCAGTTCGCGGACCGAGAAGCACTCTCCGGCCAACATGCCCAACTGCAGCAACAGCTCCCAAAGCGAAGGAGCCAGGACCCAAAGACCTAGCTGGCCTGAAGGGCCCCCAGGGGGCCCCCAAGCAGCCCCTCTCCATTTGGGTCTGGGGGCTTTCGTTGGGCCGGGAACCTGGGAGATTCCTGCAAGGTTGCAGTTTGCGGCCGGAGAAGCACTCTCCGGCCAACATGCCCAACTGCAGCAACAGCTCCCAAAGCGAAGGAGCCAGGACCCAAAGACCTAGCTGGCCTGAAGGGCCCCCAGGGGGCCCCCAAGCAGCCCCTCTCAATTTGGGTCTGGGGGCTTTCGTTGGGCATGTATACTTGAGAGGTACCTGCAAGGTTACAGTTCGCGGCCCGAGAAGCACTCTCCGGCCAACATGCCCAACTGCAGCAACAGCTCCCAAAGCGAAGGAGCCAGGATCCAAAGACTTAGCTGGCCTGAAGGGCCCCCAGGGGGTCCCCAAGCAGTCCCTCTCCATTTGGGTCTGGGGGCTTTCTTTAGGCTGAGAACCTGGGAGATACCATCAAGGTTGCAGTTCGCGGCCCGAGAAGCACTCTCCGGCCAACATGCCCAACTGCAGCAACAACTCCCAAACCGAAGGAGCCAGGACCCAAAGACCTAGCTGGCCTGAAGTGCCCCCAGGGGGCCCCCAAGCAGCCCCTCTCAATTTGGGTCTGGGGGCTTTCGTTGGGCCGGGAACCTGGGAGATTCCTGCAAGGTTGCAGTTCGCGGCCGGAGAAGCACTCTCCGGCCAACATGCACAACGTCAGCAACAGCTCCCAAACCGAATGAGCCAGGACCCAAAGACCTAGCTGGCCTGAAGGGCCCCCAGGGGGCCCCCAAGGAGCCCCTCTCCATTTGGGTCTGGGGGCTTTCTTTAGGCTGAGAACCTGGGAGATACCAGCAAGGTTGCAGTTCGCGGCCCGAGAAGCACTCTCCGGCCAACATGCCCAATATCCAGCAACAGATCCCAAAGCGAAGGAGCCAGGACCCAAAGACCTAGCTGGCCTGAAGGGCCCCCAGAAGGCCACCAAGCAGCCCCTCTCCATTTGGGTCTGGGGGCTTTCGTTGGGCATGTATACCTGAGAGGTACCTGCAAGTTACAGTTCGCGGCCCGAGAAGCACTCTCCGGCCAACATGCCCAACTGCAGCAACAGCTCCCAAACCGAAGGAGCCAGGACCCAAAGACCTAGCTGGCCTGAAGGGCCCCCAGGAGCCCCCCAAGCAGCCCCTCTCCATTTGGGTCTGGGGGCTTTCGTTGGGCCGGGAACCTGGGAGGTACCTGCAAGGTTGCAGTTCGCGGCCCGAGAAGCACTCTCCGGCCAACATGCCCAACTGCAGCAACAGCTCCCAAAGCGAAGGAGCCAGGACCCAAAGACCTAGCTGGCCTGAAGGGCCCCCAGGGGGCCCCCAAGCAGCCCCTCTCCATTTGGGTCTGGGGGCTTTTGTTGGGCCGGGAACCTGGGAGATTCCTGCAAGGTTGCAGTTCGAGGCCCGAGAAGCACTCTCCGGCCAACATGCCCAACTGCAGCAACAGCTCCCAAACCGAATGAGCCAGGACACAAAGACCTAGCTGGCCTGAAGGGCCCCCAGGGGGCCCCCAAGCAGCCCCTCTCCATTTGGGTCTGGGGGCTTTCGTTGGGCATGTATACCTGAGAGGTACCTGCAAGGTTACAGTTCGCGGCCCGAGAAGCACTCTCCGGCCAACATGCCCAAATGCAGCAACAGCTCCCAAAGCGAAGGAGCCAGGACCCAAAGACCTAGCTGGCCTGAAGGGCCCCCAGGGGGGCCCCAAGCAGCCCCTCTCCATTTGGGTCTGGGGGCTTTCGTTGGGCCGGGAACCTGGGAGATTCATGCAAGGTTGCAGTTCGCGGACCGAGAAGCACTCTCCGGCCAACATGCCCAACTGCAGCAACAGCTCCCAAAGCGAAGGAGCCAGGACCCAAAGACCTAGCTGGCCTGAAGGGCCCCCAGGGGGCCCCCAAGCAGCCCCTCTCCATTTGGGTCTGGGGGCTTTCGTTGGGCCGGGAACCTGGGAGATTCCTGCAAGGTTGCAGTTTGCGGCCGGAGAAGCACTCTCCGGCCAACATGCCCAACTGCAGCAACAGCTCCCAAAGCGAAGGAGCCAGGACCCAAAGACCTAGCTGGCCTGAAGGGCCCCCAGGGGGCCACCAAGCAGCCCCTCTCAATTTGGGTCTGGGGGCTTTCGTTGGGCATGTATACTTGAGAGGTACCTGCAAGGTTACAGTTCGCGGCCCGAGAAGCACTCTCCGGCCAACATGCCCAACTGCAGCAACAGCTCCCAAAGCGAAGGAGCCAGGATCCAAAGACTTAGCTGGCCTGAAGGGCCCCCAGGGGGTCCCCAAGCAGTCCCTCTCCATTTGGGTCTGGGGGCTTTCGTTGGGCGGGGAACCTGGGAGATTCATGCAAGGTTGCAGTTCGCGGCCCGAGAAGCACTCTCCGGCCAACATGCTCAACTGCAGCAACAGCTCCCAAACCGAAGGAGCCAGGACCCAAAGACCTAGCTGGCCTGAAGGGCCCCCAGGGGGCCCCCAAGCAGCCCCTCTCCATTTGGGTCTGGGGGCTTTCGTTGGGCGGGGAACCTGGGAGATTCCTGCAAGGTTGCAGTTCGCGGACCGAGAAGCACTCTCCGGCCAACATGCCCAACTGCAGCAACAGCTCCCAAAGCGAAGGAGCCAGGACCCAAAGACCTAGCTGGCCTGAAGGGCCCCCAGGGGGCCCCCAAGCAGCCCCTCTCCATTTGGGTCTGGGGGCTTTCGTTGGGCCGGGAACCTGGGAGATTCCTGCAAGGTTGCAGTTCGAGGCCGGAGAAGCACTCTCCGGCCAACATGCCCAACTGCAGCAACAGCTCCCAAAGCGAAGGAGCCAGGACCCAAAGACCTAGCTGGCCTGAAGGACCCCCAGAAGACCACCAAGCAGCCCCTCTCCATTTGGGTCTGGGGGCTTTCGTTGGGCATGTATACCTGAGAGGTACCTGCAAGGTTACAGTTCGCGGCCCGAGAAGCACTCCCCGGCCAACATGCCCAACTGCAGCAACAGCTCCCAAACCGAAGGAGCCAGGACCCAAAGACCTAGCTGGCCTGAAGGGCCCCCAGGGGGCCCCCAAGCAGCCCCTCTCAATTTGGGTCTGGGGGCTTTCTTTGGGCCGGGAACCTGGGAGATTCCTGCAAGGTTGCAGTTCGCGGCCGGAGAAGCACTCTCCGGCCAACATGCCCAACTGCAGCAACAGCTCCCAAAGCGAAGGAGCCAGGACCCAAAGACCTAGCTGGCCTGAAGGGCCCCCAGGGGGCCCCCAAGCAGCCCCTCTCCATTTGGGTCTGGGGGCTTTCTTTAGGCTGAGAACCTGGGAGATACCAGCAAGGTTGCAGTTCGCGGCCCGAGAAGCACTCTCCGGCCAACATGCCCAACTGCAGCAACAGCTCCCAAACCGAAGGAGCCAGGACCCAAAGACCTAGCTGGCCTGAAGGGCCCCCAGGGGGGCCCCAAGCAGCCCCTCTCAATTTGGGTCTGGGGGCTTTCGTTGGGCCGGGAACCTGGGAGAATCCACCAAGGTTGCAGTTCGCGGCCCGAGAAGCACTCTCCGGCCAACATGCCCAACTGCAGCAACAGCTCCCAAACCGAAGGAGCCAGGACCCAAAGACCTAGCTGGCCTGAAGGGCCCCCAGGGGGCCCCCAAGCAGCCCCTCTCAATTTGGGTCTGGGGGCTTTCGTTGGGCCGGGAACCTGGGAGAATCCTACAAGGTTGCAGTTCGCGGCCCGAGAAGCACTCTCCGGCCAACATGCCCAACTGCAGCAACAGCTCCCAAAGCGAAGGAGCCAGGACCCAAAGACCTAGCTGGCCTGAAGGGCCCCCAGGGGGCCCCCAAGCAGCCCCTCTCCATTTGGGTCTGGGGGCTTTTGTTGGGCCGGGAACCTGGGAGATTCCTGCAAGGTTGCAGTTCGAGGCCCGAGAAGCACTCTCCGGCCAACATGCCCAACTGCAGCAACAGCTCCCAAACCGAATGAGCCAGGACACAAAGACCTAGCTGGCCTGAAGGGCCCCCAGGGGGCCCCCAAGCAGCCCCTCTCCATTTGGGTCTGGGGGCTTTCGTTGGGCATGTATACCTGAGAGGTACCTGCAAGGTTACAGTTCGCGGCCCGAGAAGCACTCTCCGGCCAACATGCCCAAATGCAGCAACAGCTCCCAAAGCGAAGGAGCCAGGACCCAAAGACCTAGCTGGCCTGAAGGGCCCCCAGGGGGCCCCCAAGCAGCCCCTCTCCATTTGGGTCTGGGGGCTTTCGTTGGGCCGGGAACCTGGGAGATTCCTGCAAGGTTGCAGTTTGCGGCCGGAGAAGCACTCTCCGGCCAACATGCCCAACTGCAGCAACAGCTCCCAAAGCGAAGGAGCCAGGACCCAAAGACCTAGCTGGCCTGAAGGGCCCCCAGGGGGCCCCCAAGCAGCCCCTCTCCATTTGGGTCTGGGGGCTTTCGTTGGGCGGGGAACCTGGGAGATTCCTGCAAGGTTGCAGTTCGCGGCCGGAGAAGCACTCTCCGGCCAACATGCTCAACTGCAGCAACAGCTCCCAAAGCGAAGGAGCCAGGACCCAAAGACCTAGCTGGCCTGAAGGGCCCCCAGGTGGCCCCCAAGCAGCCCCTCTCCATTTGGGTCTGGGGGCTTTCGTTGGGCCGGGAACCTGGGAGATTCCTGCAAGGTTGCAGTTCGCGGCCGGAGAAGCACTCTCCGGCCAACATGCCCAACTGCAGCAACAGCTCCCAAAGCGAAGGAGCCAGGACCCAAAGACCTAGCTGGCCTGAAGGGCCCCCAGGGGGCCCCCAAGCAGCCCCTCTCCATTTGGGTCTGGGGGCTTTCTTTAGGCTGAGAACCTGGGAGGTACCAGCAAGGTTGCAGTTCGCGGCCCGAGAAGCACTCTCCGGCCAACATGCCCAATATCCAGCAACAGCTCCCAAAGCGAAGGAGCCAGGACACAAAGACCTAGCTGGCCTGAAGGGCCCCCAGAAGACCACCAAGCAGCCCCTCTCCATTTGGGTCTGGGGGCTTTCATTGGGCATGTATACCTGAGAGGTACCTGCAAGGTTACAGTTCGCGGCCCGAGAAGCACTCCCCGGCCAACATGCCCAACTGCAGCAACAGCTCCCAAACCGAATGAGCCAGGACACAAAGACCTAGCTGGCCTGAAGGGCCCCCAGGGGGCCCCCAAGCAGCCCCTCTCAATTTGGGTCTGGGGGCTTTCGTTGGGCCGGGAACCTGGGAGCTACCTGCAAGGTTGCAGTTCGCGGCCCGAGAAGCACTCTCCGGCCAACATGCCCAACTGCAGCAACAGCTCCCAAAGCGAAGGAGCCAGGACCCAAAGACCTAGCTGGCCTGAAGGGCCCCCATGGGGCCCCCAAGCAGCCCCTCTCCATTTGGGTCTGGGGGCTTTAGTTGGGCCGGGAACCTGGGAGGTACCTGCAAGGTTGCAGTTCGCGGCCGGAGAAGCAGTCTCCGGCCAACATGCCCAACTGCAGCAACAGCTCCCAAAGCGAAGGAGCCAGGACCCAAAGACCTAGCTGGCCTGAAGGGCCCCCAGGGGGCCCCCAAGCAGCCCCTCTCCATTTGGGTCTGGGGGCTTTTGTTGGGCCGGGAACCTGGGAGATTCCTGCAAGGTTGCAGTTCGCGGCCCGAGAAGCACTCTCCGGCCAACATGCCCAACTGCAGCAACAGCTCCCAAACCGAAGGAGCCAGGACACAAAGACCTAGCTGGCCTGAAGGGCCCCCAGGGGGCCCCCAAGCAGCCCCTCTCCATTTGGGTCTGGGGGCTTTCGTTGGGCATGTATACCTGAGAGGTACCTGCAAGGTTACAGTTCGCGGCCCGAGAAGCACTCTCCGGCCAACATGCCCAACTGCAGCAACAGCTCCCAAAGCGAAGGAGCCAGGACCCAAAGACCTAGCTGGCCTGAAGGGCCCCCAGGGGGCCCCCAAGCAGCCCCTCTCCATTTGGGTCTGGGGGCTTTCGTTGGGCGGGGAACCTGGGAGATTCCTGCAAGGTTGCAGTTCGCGGACCGAGAAGCACTCTCCGGCCAACATGCCCAACTGCAGCAACAGCTCCCAAAGCGAAGGAGCCAGGACCCAAAGACCTAGCTGGCCTGAAGGGCCCCCAGGGGGCCCCCAAGCAGCCCCTCTCCATTTGGGTCTGGGGGCTTTCGTTGGGCCGGGAACCTGGGAGATTCCTGCAAGGTTGCAGTTCGCGGCCGGAGAAGCACTCTCCGGCCAACATGCCCAACTGCAGCAACAGCTCCCAAAGCGAAGGAGCCAGGACCCAAAGACCTAGCTGGCCTGAAGGGCCCCCAGGGGGCCCCCAAGCAGCCCCTCTCCATTTGGGTCTGGGGGCTTTCTTTAGGCTGAGAACCTGGGAGATACCAGCAAGGTTGCAGTTCGCGGCCCGAGAAGCACTCTCCGGCCAACATGCCCAACTGCAGCAACAACTCCCAAACCGAAGGAGCCAGGACCCAAAGACCTAGCTGGCCTGAAGTGCCCCCAGGGGGCCCCCAAGCAGCCCCTCTCAATTTGGGTCTGGGGGCTTTCGTTGGGCCGGGAACCTGGGAGATTCCTGCAAGGTTGCAGTTCGCGGCCGGAGAAGCACTCTCCGGCCAACATGCACAACGTCAGCAACAGCTCCCAAACCGAATGAGCCAGGACCCAAAGACCTAGCTGGCCTGAAGGGCCCCCAGGGGGCCCCCAAGCAGCCCCTCTCCATTTGGGTCTGGGGGCTTTCTTTAGGCTGAGAACCTGGGAGATACCAGCAAGGTTGCAGTTCGCGGCCCGAGAAGCACTCTCCGGCCAACATGCCCAATATCCAGCAACAGATCCCAAAGCGAAGGAGCCAGGACCCAAAGACTTAGCTGGCCTGAAGGGCCCCCAGAAGGCCACCAAGCAGCCCCTCTCCATTTGGGTCTGGGGGCTTTCGTTGGGCATGTATACCTGAGAGGTACCTGCAAGTTACAGTTCGCGGCCCGAGAAGCACTCTCCGGCCAACATGCCCAACTGCAGCAACAGCTCCCAAACCGAAGGAGCCAGGACCCAAAGACCTAGCTGGCCTGAAGGGCCCCCAGGAGCCCCCCAAGCAGCCCCTCTCCATTTGGGTCTGGGGGCTTTCGTTGGGCCGGGAACCTGGGAGGTACCTGCAAGGTTGCAGTTCGCGGCCCGAGAAGCACTCTCCGGCCAACATGCCCAACTGCAGCAACAGCTCCCAAAGCGAAGGAGCCAGGACCCAAAGACCTAGCTGGCCTGAAGGGCCCCCAGGGGGCCCCCAAGCAGCCCCTCTCCATTTGGGTCTGGGGGCTTTTGTTGGGCCGGGAACCTGGGAGATTCCTGCAAGGTTGCAGTTCGAGGCCCGAGAAGCACTCTCCGGCCAACATGCCCAACTGCAGCAACAGCTCCCAAACCGAATGAGCCAGGACACAAAGACCTAGCTGGCCTGAAGGGCCCCCAGGGGGCCCCCAAGCAGCCCCTCTCCATTTGGGTCTGGGGGCTTTCGTTGGGCATGTATACCTGAGAGGTACCTGCAAGGTTACAGTTCGCGGCCCGAGAAGCACTCTCCGGCCAACATGCCCAAATGCAGCAACAGCTCCCAAAGCGAAGGAGCCAGGACCCAAAGACCTAGCTGGCCTGAAGGGCCCCCAGGGGGGCCCCAAGCAGCCCCTCTCCATTTGGGTCTGGGGGCTTTCGTTGGGCCGGGAACCTGGGAGATTCATGCAAGGTTGCAGTTCGCGGACCGAGAAGCACTCTCCGGCCAACATGCCCAACTGCAGCAACAGCTCCCAAAGCGAAGGAGCCAGGACCCAAAGACCTAGCTGGCCTGAAGGGCCCCCAGGGGGCCCCCAAGCAGCCCCTCTCAATTTGGGTCTGGGGGCTTTCGTTGGGCGGGGAACCTGGGAGATTCCTGCAAGGTTGCAGTTCGCGGCCCGAGAAGCACTCTCCGGCCAACATGCCCAACTGCAGCAACAGCTCCCAAAGCGAAGGAGCCAGGACCCAAAGACCTAGCTGGCCTGAAGGGCCCCCAGGGGGCCCCCAAGCAGCCCCTCTCCATTTGGGTCTGGGGGCTTTCGTTGGGCCGGGAACCTGGGAGATTCCTGCAAGGTTGCAGTTCGCGGCCGGAGAAGCACTCTCCGGCCAACATGCCCAACTGCAGCAACAGCTCCCAAAGCGAAGGAGCCAGGACCCAAAGACCTAGCTGGCCTGAAGGGCCCCCAGGGGGCCCCCAAGCAGCCCCTCTCCATTTGGGTCTGGGGGCTTTCTTTAGGCTGAGAACCTGGGAGATACCAGCAAGGTTGCAGTTCGCGGCCCGAGAAGCACTCTCCGGCCAACATGCCCAACTGCAGCAACAGCTCCCAAACCGAAGGAGCCAAGACCCAAAGACCTAGCTGGCCTGAAGGGCCCCCAGAAGACCACCAAGCAGCCCCTCTCCATTTGGGTCTGGGGGCTTTCGTTGGGCATGTATACCTGAGAGGTACCTGCAAGGTTACAGTTCGCGGCCCGAGAAGCACTCCCCGGCCAACATGCCCAACGTCCAGCAACAGCTCCCAAAGCGAAGGAGCCAGGACCCAAAGACCTAGCTGGCCTGAAGGGCCCCCAGGGGGCCCCCAAGCAGCCCCTCTCAATTTGGGTCTGGGGGCTTTCTTTGGGCCGGGAACCTGGGAGATTCCTGCAAGGTTGCAGTTCGCGGCCGGAGAAGCACTAACCGGCCAACATGCCCAACTGCAGCAACAGCTCCCAAAGCGAAGGAGCCAGGACCCAAAGACCTAGCTGGCCTGAAGGGCCCCCAGGGGGGCCCCAAGCAGCCCCTCTCAATTTGGGTCTGGGGGCTTTCGTTGGGCCGGGAACCTGGGAGAATCCACCAAGGTTGCAGTTCGCGGCCCGAGAAGCACTCTCCGGCCAACATGCTCAACTGCAGCAACAGCTCCCAAACCGAAGGAGCCAGGACCCAAAGACCTAGCTGGCCTGAAGGGCCCCCAGGGGGCCCCCAAGCAGCCCCTCTCAATTTGGGTCTGGGGGCTTTCGTTGTGCCGGGAACCTGGGAGAATCCTACAAGGTTGCAGTTCGCGGCCCGAGAAGCACTCTCCGGCCAACATGCCCAACTGCAGCAACAGCTCCCAAAGCGAAGGAGCCAGGACCCAAAGACCTAGCTGGCCTGAAGGGCCCCCAGGGGGCCCCCAAGCAGCCCCTCTCCATTTGGGTCTGGGGGCTTTTGTTGGGCCGGGAACCTGGGAGATTCCTGCAAGGTTGCAGTTCGCGGCCCGAGAAGCACTCTCCGGCCAACATGCCCAACTGCAGCAACAGCTCCCAAACCGAATGAGCCAGGACACAAAGACCTAGCTGGCCTGAAGGGCCCCCAGGGGGCCCCCAAGCAGCCCCTCTCCATTTGGGTCTGGGGGCTTTCGTTGGGCATGTATACCTGAGAGGTACCTGCAAGGTTACAGTTCGCGGCCCGAGAAGCACTCTCCGGCCAACATGCCCAAATGCAGCAACAGCTCCCAAAGCGAAGGAGCCAGGACCCAAAGACCTAGCTGGCCTGAAGGGCCCCCAGGGGGTCCCCAAGCAGCCCCTCTCCATTTGGGTCTGGGGGCTTTCGTTGGGCCGGGAACCTGGGAGATTCATGCAAGGTTGCAGTTCGCGGCCCGAGAAGCACTCTCCGGCCAACATGCCCAACTGCAGCAACAGCTCCCAAAGCGAAGGAGCCAGGACCCAAAGACCTAGCTGGCCTGAAGGGCCCCCAGGGGGCCCCCAAGCAGCCCCTCTCCATTTGGGTCTGGGGGCTTTCGTTGGGCGGGGAACCTGGGAGATTCCTGCAAGGTTGCAGTTTGCGGCCGGAGAAGCACTCTCCGGCCAACATGCCCAACTGCAGCAACAGCTCCCAAAGCGAAGGAGCCAGGACCCAAAGACCTAGCTGGCCTGAAGGGCCCCCAGGGGGCCCCCAAGCAGCCCCTCTCAATTTGGGTCTGGGGGCTTTCTTTAGGCTGAGAACCTGGGAGATACCAGCAAGGTTGCAGTTCGCGGCCCGAGAAGCACTCTCCGGCCAACATGCCCAATATCCAGCAACAGCTCCCAAAGCGAAGGAGCCAGGACACAAAGACCTAGCTGGCCTGAAGGGCCCCCAGAAGACCACCAAGCAGCCCCTCTCCATTTGGGTCTGGGGGCTTTCATTGGGCATGTATACCTGAGAGGTACCTGCAAGGTTACAGTTCGCGGCCCGAGAAGCACTCCCCGGCCAACATGCCCAACTGCAGCAACAGCTCCCAAACCGAAGGAGCCAGGACCCAAAGACCTAGCTGGCCTGAAGGGCCCCCAGGGGGCCCCCAAGCAGCCCCTCTCAATTTGGGTCTGGGGGCTTTCGTTGGGCATGGAACCTGGGAGATTCCTGCAAGGTTGCAGTTCGCGGCCCGAGAAGCACTCTCCGGCCAACATGCCCAACTGCAGCAACAGCTCCCAAAGCGAAGGAGCCAGGACCCAAAGACCTAGCTGGCCTGAAGGGCCCCCATGGGGCCCCCAAGCAGCCCCTCTCCATTTGGGTCTGGGGGCTTTAGTTGGGCCGGGAACCTGGGAGGTACCTGCAAGGTTGCAGTTCGCGGCCGGAGAAGCACTCTCCGGCCAACATGCCCAACTGCAGCAACAGCTCCCAAACCGAAGGAGCCAGGACCCAAAGACCTAGCTGGCCTGAAGGGCCCCCAGGGGGCCCCCAAGCAGCCCCTCTCCATTTGGGTCTGGGGGCTTTTGTTGGGCCGGGAACCTGGGAGATTCCTGCAAGGTTGCAGTTCGAGGCCCGAGAAGCACTCTCCGGCCAACATGCCCAACTGCAGCAACAGCTCCCAAACCGAAGGAGCCAGGACACAAAGACCTAGCTGGCCTGAAGGGCCCCCAGGGGGCCCCCAAGCAGCCCCTCTCCATTTGGGTCTGGGGGCTTTCGTTGGGCATGTATACCTGAGAGGTACCTGCAAGGTTACAGTTCGCGGCCGGAGAAGCACTCTCCGGCCAACATGCCCAACTGCAGCAACAGCTCCCAAAGCGAAGGAGCCAGGACCCAAAGACCTAGCTGGCCTGAAGTGCCCCCAGGGGGTCCCCAAGCAGCCCCTCTCCATTTGGGTCTGGGGGCTTTCGTTGGGCGGGGAACCTGGGAGATTCATGCAAGGTTGCAGTTCGCGGCCCGAGAAGCACTCTCCGGCCAACATGCACAACTGCAGCAACAGCTCCCAAACCGAAGGAGCCAGGACCCAAAGACCTAGCTGGCCTGAAGGGCCCCCAGGGGGCCCCCAAGCAGCCCCTCTCAATTTGGGTCTGGGGGCTTTCGTTGGGCCGGGAACCTGGGAGATTCCTGCAAGGTTGCAGTTCGCGGCCGGAGAAGCACTAACCGGCCAACATGCCCAACTGCAGCAACAGCTCCCAAAGCGAAGGAGCCAGGACCCAAAGACCTAGCTGGCCTGAAGGGCCCCCAGGGGGCCCCCAAGCAGCCCCTCTCCATTTGGGTCTGGGGGCTTTCTTTAGGCTGAGAACCTGGGAGATACCAGCAAGGTTGCAGTTCGCGGCCCGAGAAGCACTCTCCGGCCAACATGCCCAACTGCAGCAACAGCTCCCAAACCGAAGGAGCCAGGACCCAAAGACCTAGCTGGCCTGAAGGGCCCCCAGGGGGGCCCCAAGCAGCCCCTCTCAATTTGGGTCTGGGGGCTTTCGTTGGGCCGGGAACCTGGGAGAATCCTGCAAGGTTGCAGTTCGCGGCCCGAGAAGCACTCTCCGGCCAACATGCCCAACTGCAGCAACAGTTCCCAAACCGAAGGAGCCAGGACCCAAAGACCTAGCTGGCCTGAAGGGCCCCCAGGGGGCCCCCAAGCAGCCCCTCTCCATTTGGGTCTGGGGGCTTTCGTTGGGCCGGGAACCTGGGAGGTACCTGCAAGGTTGCAGTTCGCAGCCCGAGAAGCACTCTCCGGCCAACATGCCCAACTGCAGCAACAGCTCCCAAAGCGAAGGAGCCAGGACCCAAAGACCTAGCTGGCCTGAAGGGCCCCCAGGGGGCCCCCAAGCAGCCCCTCTCCATTTGGGTCTGGGGGCTTTTGTTGGGCCGGGAACCTGGGAGATTCCTGCAAGGTTGCAGTTCGAGGCCCGAGAAGCACTCTCCGGCCAACATGCCCAACTGCAGCAACAGCTCCCAAAGCGAAGGAGCCAGGACACAAAGACCTAGCTGGCCTGAAGGGCCCCCAGGGGGCCCCCAAGCAGCCCCTCTCCATTTGGGTCTGGGGGCTTTCGTTGGGCATGTATACCTGAGAGGTACCTGCAAGGTTACAGTTCGCGGCCCGAGAAGCACTCTCCGGCCAACATGCCCAACTGCAGCAACAGCTCCCAAAGCGAAGGAGCCAGGACCCAAAGACCTAGCTGGCCTGAAGTGCCCCCAGGGGGTCCCCAAGCAGCCCCTCTCCATTTGGGTCTGGGGGCTTTCTTTAGGCTGAGAACCTGGGAGATACCAGCAAGGTTGCAGTTCGCGGCCCGAGAAGCACTCTCCGGCCAACATGCCCAACTGCAGCAACAGCTCCCAAAGCGAAGGAGCCAGGACCCAAAGACCTAGCTGGCCTGAAGGGCCCCCAGGGGGGCCCCAAGCAGCCCCTCTCAATTTGGGTCTGGGGGCTTTCGTTGGGTTGGGAACCTGGGAGAATCCTGCAAGGTTGCAGTTCGCGGCCCGAGAAGCACTCTCCGGCCAACATGCCCAACTGCAGCAACAGCTCCCAAACCGAAGGAGCCAGGACCCAAAGACCTAGCTGGCCTGAAGGGCCCCCAGAAGGCCACCAAGCAGCCCCTCTCCATTTGGGTCTGGGGGCTTTCGTTGGGCCGGGAACTTGGGAGAATCCTGCAAGGTTGCAGTTCGCGGCCCGAGAAGCACTCTCCGGCCAACATGCCCAACTGCAGCAACAGCTCCCAAAGCGAAGGAGCCAGGACCCAAAGACCTAGCTGGCCTGAAGGGCCCCCAGGGGGCCCCCAAGCAGCCCCTCTCAATTTGGGTCTGGGGGCTTTCGTTGGGCCGGGAACCTGGGAGGTACCTGCAAGGTTGCAGTTCGCGGCCCGAGAAGCACTCTCCGGCCAACATGCTCAACTGCAGCAACAGCTCCCAAACCGAAGGAGCCAGGACCCAAAGACCTAGCTGGCCTGAAGGGCCCCCAGAAGGCCACCAAGCAGCCCCTCTCCATTTGGGTCTGGGGGCTTTCGTTGGGCATGGATACCTGAGAGGTACCTGCAAGGTTATAGTTCGCGGCCCGAGAAGCACTCTCCGGCCAACATGCTCAACTGCAGCAACAGCTCCCAAACCGAAGGAGCCAGGACCCAAAGACCTAGCTGGCCTGAAGGGCCCCCAGGGGGCCCCCAAGCAGCCCCTCTCAATTTGGGTCTGGGGGCTTTCGTTGGGCATGGATACCTGAGAGGTACCTGCAAGGTTGCAGTTCGCGGCCCGAGAAGCACTCTCCGGCCAACATGCTCAACTGCAGCAACAGCTCCCAAAGCGAAGGAGCCAGGACCCAAAGACCTAGCTGGCCTGAAGGGCCCCCAGGGGGCCCCCAAGCAGCCCCTCTCCATTTGGGTCTGGGGGCTTTCGTTGGGCCGGGAACCTGGGAGATTCCTGCAAGGTTGCAGTTCGCGGCCCGAGAAGCACTCTCCGGCCAACATGCCCAACTGCAGCAACAGCTCCCAAACCGAAGGAGCCAGGACCCAAAGACCTAGCTGGCCTGAAGGGCCCTAGGGGGGCCCCAAGCAGCCCCTCTCAATTTGGGTCTGGGGGCTTTCGTTGGGCCGGGAACCTGGGAGAATCCTGCAAGGTTGCAGTTCGCGGCCCGAGAATCACTCTCTGGCCAACATGCCCAACTGCAGCAACAGCTCCCAAAGCGAAGGAGCCAGGACCCAAAGACCTAGCTGGCCTGAAGGGCCCCCAGGGGGCCCCCAAGCAGCCCCTCTCCATTTGGGTCTGGGGGCTTTCTTTAGGCTGAGAACCTGGGAGATACCAGCAAGGTTGCAGTTCGCGGCCCGAGAGGCACTCTCCGGCCAACATGCCCAATATCCAGCAACAGATCCCAAAGCGAAGGAGCCAGGACCCAAAGACCTAGCTGGCCTGAAGGGCCCCCAGAAGGCCACCAAGCAGCCCCTCTCCATTTGGGTCTGGGGGCTTTCGTTGGGCATGTATACCTGAGAGGTAACTGCAAGGTTGCAGTTCGAGGCCCGAGAAGCACTCTCCGGCCAACATGCCCAACTGCAGCAACAGCTCCCAAACCGAAGGAGCCAGGACCCAAAGACCTAGCTGGCCTGAAGGGCCCCCAGGGGGCCCCCAAGCAGCCCCTCTCCATTTGGGTCTGGGGGCTTTCGTTGGGCCGGGAACCTGGGAGATTCCTGCAAGGTTGCAGTTCGCGGCCCGAGAAGCACTCTCCGGCCAACATGCACAACTGCAGCAACAGCTCCCAAACCGAAGGAGCCAGGACCCAAAGACCTAGCTGGCCTGAAGGGCCCCCAGGGGGCCCCAAGCAGCCCCTCTCAATTTGGGTCTGGGGGCTTTTGTTGGGCCGGGAACCTGGGAGAATCCTGCAAGGTTGCAGTTCGCGGCCCTGAGAATCACTCTCTGGCCAACATGCCCAACTGCAGCAACAGCTCCCAAAGCGAAGGAGCCAGGACCCAAAGACCTAGCTGGCCTGAAGGGCCCCCAGGGGGCCCCCAAGCAGCCCCTCTCCATTTGGGTCTGGGGGCTTTCTTTAGGCTGAGAACCTGGGAGATACCAGCAAGGTTGCAGTTCGCAGCCCGAGAGGCACTCTCCGGCCAACATGCCCAATATCCAGCAACAGATCCCAAAGCGAAGGAGCCAGGACCCAAAGACCTAGCTGGCCTGAAGGGCCCCCAGAAGGCCCCCAAGCAGCCCCTCTCCATTTGGGTCTGGGGGCTTTCGTTGGGCATGTATACCTGAGAGGTACCTGCAAGGTTGCAGTTCGAGGCCCGAGAAGCACTCTCCAGCCAACATGCCCAACTGCAGCAACAGCTCCCAAAGCGAAGGAGCCAGGACCCAAAGACCTAGCTGGCCTGAAGGGCCCCCAGGGGGCCCCCAAGCAGCCCCTCTCAATTTGGGTCTGGGGGCTTTCGTTGGGCCGGGAACCTGGGAGATTCCTGCAAGGTTGCAGTTCGCGGCCGGAGAAGCACTCTCCGGCCAACATGCCCAACGTCAGAAACAGCTCCCAAACCGAATGAGCCAGGACCCAAAGACCTAGCTGGCCTGAAGGGCCCCCAGGGGGCCCCCAAGCAGCCCCTCTCCATTTGGGTCTGGGGGCTTTCTTTAGGCTGAGAACCTGGGAGATACCAGCAAGGTTGCAGTTCGCGGCCCGAGAAGCACTCTCCGGCCAACATGCCCAACTGCAGCAACAGCTCCCAAAGCGAAGGAGCCAGGACCCAAAGACCTAGCTGGCCTGAAGGGCCCCCAGAAGGCCACCAAGCAGCCCCTCTCCATTTGGGTCTGGGGGCTTTCGTTGGGCATGTATACCTGAGAGGTACCTGCAAGTTACATTTCGCGGCCCGAGAAGCACTCTCCGGCCAACATGCCCAACTGCAGCAACAGCTCCCAAAGCGAAGGAGCCAGGACACAAAGACCTAGCTGGCCTGAAGGGCCCCCAGGGGGCCCCCAAGCAGCCCCTCTCAATTTGGGTCTGGGGGCTTTCGTTGGGCCGGGAACCTGGGAGATTCCTGCAAGGTTGCAGTTCGCGGCCGGAGAAGCACTCTCCGGCCAACATGCCCAACTGCAGCAACAGCTCCCAAAGCGAAGGAGCCAGGACCCAAAGACCTAGCTGGCCTGAAGGGCCCCCAGGGGGCCCCCAAGCAGCCCCTCTCAATTTGGGTCTGGGGGCTTTCGTTGGGCCGGGAACCTGGGAGATTCCTGCAAGGTTGCAGTTCGCGGCCGGAGAAACACTAACCGGCCAACATGCCCAACTGCAGCAACAGCTCCCAAAGCGAAGGAGCCAGGACCCAAAGACCTAGCTGGCCTGAAGGGCCCCCAGGGGGCCCCCAAGCAGCCCCTCTCCATTTGGGTCTGGGGGCTTTCTTTAGGCTGAGAACCTGGGAGATACCAGCAAGGTTGCAGTTCGAGGCCCGAGAAGCACTCTCCGGCCAACATGCACAACTGCAGCAACAGCTCCCAAAGCGAAGGAGCCAGGACCCAAAGACCTAGCTGGCCTGAAGGGCCCCCAGTGGGCCACCAAGCAGCCCCTCTCAATTTGGGTCTGGGGGCTTTCGTTGGGCATGGATACCTGAGAGGTACCTGCAAGGTTATAGTTCGCGGCCCGAGAAGCACTCTCCGGCCAACATGCTCAACTGCAGCAACAGCTCCCAAAGCGAAGGAGCCAGGACCCAAAGACCTAGCTGGCCTGAAGGGCCCCCAGGGGGCCCCCAAGCAGCCCCTCTCCATTTGGGTCTGGGGGCTTTCGTTGGGCGGGGAACCTGGGAGATTCCTGCAAGGTTGCAGTTCGCGGCCCGAGAAGCACTCTCCGGCCAACATGCCCAACTGCAGCAACAGCTCCCAAAGCGAAGGAGCCAGGACCCAAAGACCTAGCTGGCCTGAAGGGCCCCCAGGGGGCCCCCAAGCAGCCCCTCTCCATTTGGGTCTGGGGGCTTTCGTTGGGCCGGGAACCTGGGAGATTCCTGCAAGGTTGCATTTTGCGGCCGGAGAAGCACTCTCCGGCCAACATGCCCAACTGCAGCAACAGCTCCCAAAGCGAGGGAGCCAGGACCCAAAGACCTAGCTGGCCTGAAGGGCCCCCAGGGGGCCCCCAAGCAGCCCCTCTCAATTTGGGTCTGGGGGCTTTCGTTGGGCCGGGAACCTGGGAGATTCCTGCAAGGTTGCAGTTCGCGGCCAGAGAAGCACTCTCCGGCCAACATGCCCAACTGCAGCAACAGCTCCCAAAGCGAAGGAGCCAGGACCCAAAGACCTAGCTGGCCTGAAGGGCCCCCAGGGGGCCCCCAAGCAGCCCCTCTCCATTTGGGTCTGGGGGCTTTCTTTAGGCTGAGAACCTGGGAGATACCAGCAAGGTTGCAGTTCGCGGCCCGAGAAGCACTCTCCGGCCAACATGCCCAATATCCAGCAACAGCTCCCAAAGCGTAGGAGACAGGACCCAAAGACCTAGCTGGCCTGAAGGGCCCCCAGAAGACCACCAAGCAGCCCCTCTCCATTTGGGTCTGGGGGCTTTCGTTGGGCATGTATACCTGAGAGGTACCTGCAAGGTTACAGTTCGCGGCCCGAGAAGCACTCTCCGGCCCACATGCCCAACTGCAGCAACAGCTCCCAAAGCGAAGGAGCCAGGACCCAAAGACCTAGCTGGCCTGAAGTGCCCCCAGGGGGCCCCCAAGCAGTCCCTCTCCATTTGGGTCTGGGGGCTTTCGTTGGGCGGGGAACCTGGGAGATTCATGCAAGGTTGCAGTTCGCGGCCCGAGAAGCACTCTCCGGCCAACATGCCCAACTGCAGCAACAGCTCCCAAACCGAAGGAGCCAGGACCCAAAGACCTAGCTGGCCTGAAGGGCCCCCAGGGGGCCCCCAAGCAGCCCCTCTCCATTTGGGTCTGGGGGCTTTCGTTGGGCCGGGAACCTGGGAGATTCCTGCAAGGTTGCAGTTCGCGGCCCGAGAAGCACTCTCCGGCCAACATGCCCAACTGCAGCAACAGCTCCCAAACCGAAGGAGCCAGGACCCAAAGACCTAGCTGGCCTGAAGGGCCCCCAGGGGGCCCCCAAGCAGCCCCTCTCCATTTGGGTCTGGGGGCTTTCGTTGGGCATGTATACCTGAGAGGTACCTGCAAGGTTACAGTTCGCGGCCCGAGAAGCACTCTCCGGCCAACATGCCCAACTGCAGCAACAGCTCCCAAAGCGAAGGAGCCAGGACCCAAAGACCTAGCTGGCCTGAAGTGCCCCCAGGGGGTCCCCAAGCAGCCCCTCTCCATTTGGGTCTGGGGGCTTTCTTTAGGCTGAGAACCTGGGAGATACCAGCAAGGTTGCAGTTCGAGGCCCGAGAAGCACTCTCCGGCCAACATGCCCAACTGCAGCAACAGCTCCCAAACCGAAGGAGCCAGGACCCAAAGACCTAGCTGGCCTGAAGGGCCCCCAGGGGGCCCCCAAGCAGCCCCTCTCAATTTGGGTCTGGGGGCTTTCGTTGGGCATGGATACCTGAGAGGTACCTGCAAGGTTATAGTTCGCGGCCCGAGAAGCACTCTCCGGCCAACATGCTCAACTGCAGCAACAGCTCCCAAAGCGAAGGAGCCAGGACCCAAAGACCTAGCTGGCCTGAAGGGCCCCCAGGGGGCCCCCAAGCAGCCCCTCTCAATTTGGGTCTGGGGGCTTTCGTTGGGCATGGAACCTGGGAGATTCCTGCAAGGTTGCAGTTCGCGGCCCGAGAAGCACTCTCCGGCCAACATGCCCAACTGCAGCAACAGCTCCCAAACCGAAGGAGCCAGGACCCAAAGACCTAGCTGGCCTGAAGGTCCCCCAGGAGGCCCCCAAGCAGCCGCTCTCCATTTGGGTCTGGGGGCTTTCGTTGGGCCGGGAACCTGGGAGATTCCTGCAAGGTTGCAGTTTGCGGCCGGAGAAGCAGTCTCCGGCCAACATGCCCAACTGCAGCAACAGCTCCCAAAGCGAAGGAGCCAGGACCCAAAGACCTAGCTGGCCTGAAGGGCCCCCAGGGGGCCCCCAAGCAGCCCCTCTCCATTTGGGTCTGGGGGCTTTCTTTAGGCTGAGAACCTGGGAGATACCAGCAAGGTTGCAGTTCGAGGCCCGAGAAGCACTCTCCGGCCAACATGCCCAACTGCAGCAACAGCTCCCAAACCGAATGAGCCAGGACCCAAAGACCTAGCTGGCCTGAAGGGCCCCCAGGGGGCCCCCAAGCAGCCCCTCTCCATTTGGGTCTGGGGGCTTTCGTTGGGCCGGGAACCTGGGAGATTCCTGCAAGGTTGCAGTTCGCGGCCGGAGAAGCACTCTCCGGCCAACATGCCCAACTGCAGCAACAGCTCCCCAAGCGAAGGAGCCAGGACCCAAAGACCTAGCTGGCCTGAAGGGCCCCCAGGGGACCCCCAAGCAGCCCCTCTCCATTTGGGTCTGGGGGCTTTCTTTAGGCTGAGAACCTGGGAGATACCAGCAAGGTTGCAGTTCGCGGCCCGAGAAGCACTCTCCGGCCAACATGCCCAATATCCAGCAACAGCTCCCAAAGCGAAGGAGCCAGGACCCAAAGACCTAGCTGGCCTGAAGGGCCCCCAGAAGACCACCAAGCAGCCCCTCTCCATTTGAGTCTGGGGGCTTTCGTTGGGCATGTATACCTGAGAGGTACCTGCAAGGTTGCAGTTCGCGGCCCGAGAAGCACTCTCCGGCCAACATGCCCAACTGCAGCAACAGCTCCCAAAGCGAAGGAGCCAGGACCCAAAGACCTAGCTGGCCTGAAGGGCCCCCAGGGGGTCCCCAAGCAGCCCCTCTCCATTTGGGTCTGGGGGCTTTCGTTGGGCGGGGAACCTGGGAGATTCCTGCAAGGTTGCAGTTCGCGGACCGAGAAGCACTCTCCGGCCAACATGCCCAACTGCAGCAACAGCTCCCAAAGCGAAGGAGCCAGGACCCAAAGACCTAGCTGGCCTGAAGGGCCCCCAGGGGGCCCCCAAGCAGCCCCTCTCCATTTGGGTCTGGGGGCTTTCGTTGGGCCGGGAACCTGGGAGATTCCTGCAAGGTTGCAGTTCGCGGCCGGAGAAGCACTCTCCGGCCAACATGCCCAACTGCAGCAACAGCTCCCAAAGCGAAGGAGCCAGGACCCAAAGACCTAGCTGGCCTGAAGGGCCCCCAGGGGGCCCCCAAGCAGCCCCTCTCCATTTGGGTCTGGGGGCTTTCTTTAGGCTGAGAACCTGGGAGATACCAGCAAGGTTGCAGTTCGCGGCCCGAGAAGCACTCTCCGGCCAACATGCCCAACTGCAGCAACAACTCCCAAACCGAAGGAGCCAGGACCCAAAGACCTAGCTGGCCTGAAGTGCCCCCAGGGGGCCCCCAAGCAGCCCCTCTCAATTTGGGTCTGGGGGCTTTCGTTGGGCCGGGAACCTGGGAGATTCCTGCAAGGTTGCAGTTCGCGGCCGGAGAAGCACTCTCCGGCCAACATGCACAACGTCAGCAACAGCTCCCAAACCGAATGAGCCAGGACCCAAAGACCTAGCTGGCCTGAAGGGCCCCCAGGGGGCCCCCAAGGAGCCCCTCTCCATTTGGGTCTGGGGGCTTTCTTTAGGCTGAGAACCTGGGAGATACCAGCAAGGTTGCAGTTCGCGGCCCGAGAAGCACTCTCCGGCCAACATGCCCAATATCCAGCAACAGATCCCAAAGCGAAGGAGCCAGGACCCAAAGACTTAGCTGGCCTGAAGGGCCCCCAGAAGGCCACCAAGCAGCCCCTCTCCATTTGGGTCTGGGGGCTTTCGTTGGGCATGTATACCTGAGAGGTACCTGCAAGGTTACAGTTCGCGGCCCGAGAAGCACTCTCCGGCCAACATGCCCAACTGCAGCAACAGCTCCCAAACCGAAGGAGCCAGGACCCAAAGACCTAGCTGGCCTGAAGGGCCCCCAGGAGCCCCCCAAGCAGCCCCTCTCCATTTGGGTCTGGGGGCTTTCGTTGGGCCGGGAACCTGGGAGGTACCTGCAAGGTTGCAGTTCGCGGCCCGAGAAGCACTCTCCGGCCAACATGCCCAACTGCAGCAACAGCTCCCAAACCGAAGGAGCCAGGACCCAAAGACCTAGCTGGCCTGAAGGGCCCCCAGGGGGCCCCCAAGCAGCCCCTCTCCATTTGGGTCTGGGGGCTTTTGTTGGGCCGGGAACCTGGGAGATTCCTGCAAGGTTGCAGTTCGAGGCCCGAGAAGCACTCTCCGGCCAACATGCCCAACTGCAGCAACAGCTCCCAAACCGAATGAGCCAGGACACAAAGACCTAGCTGGCCTGAAGGGCCCCCAGGGGGCCCCCAAGCAGCCCCTCTCCATTTGGGTCTGGGGGCTTTCGTTCGGCATGTATACCTGAGAGGTACCTGCAAGGTTACAGTTCGCGGCCCGAGAAGCACTCTCCGGCCAACATGCCCAAATGCAGCAACAGCTCCCAAAGCGAAGGAGCCAGGACCCAAAGACCTAGCTGGCCTGAAGGGCCCCCAGGGGGCCCCCAAGCAGCCCCTCTCCATTTGGGTCTGGGGGCTTTCGTTGGGCGGGGAACCTGGGAGATTCCTGCAAGGTTGCAGTTCGCGGCCCGAGAAGCACTCTCCGGCCAACATGCCCAACTGCAGCAACAGCTCCCAAAGCGAAGGAGCCAGGACCCAAAGACCTAGCTGGCCTGAAGGGCCCCCAGGGGGCCCCCAAGCAGCCCCTCTCCATTTGGGTCTGGGGGCTTTCGTTGGGCCGGGAACCTGGGAGATTCCTGCAAGGTTGCAGTTCGCGGCCCGAGAAGCACTCTCCGGCCAACATGCCCAACTGCAGCAACAGCTCCCAAAGCGAAGGAGCCAGGACCCAAAGACCTAGCTGGCCTGAAGGGCCCCCAGGGGGCCCCCAAGCAGCCCCTCTCCATTTGGGTCTGGGGGCTTTCTTTAGGCTGAGAACCTGGGAGATTCCTGCAAGGTTGCAGTTCGCGGCCCGAGAAGCACTCTCCGGCCAACATGCCCAACTGCAGCAACAGCTCCCAAACCGAAGGAGCCAAGACCCAAAGACCTAGCTGGCATGAAGGGCCCCCAGAAGACCACCAAGCAGCCCCTCTCCATTTGGGTCTGGGGGCTTTCGTTGGGCATGTATACCTGAGAGGTACCTGCAAGGTTACAGTTCGCGGCCCGAGAAGCACTCCCCGGACAACATGCCCAACTGCAGCAACAGCTCCCAAAGCGAAGGAGCCAGGACCCAAAGACCTAGCTGGCCTGAAGGGCCCCCAGGGGGCCCCCAAGCAGCCCCTCTCAATTTGGGTCTGGGGGCTTTCGTTGGGCCGGGAACCTGGGAGATTCCTGCAAGGTTGCAGTTCGCGGCCGGAGAAGCACTAACCGGCCAACATGCCCAACTGCAGCAACAGCTCCCAAAGCGAAGGAGCCAGGACCCAAAGACCTAGCTGGCCTGAAGGGCCCCCAGGGGGGCCCCAAGCAGCCCCTCTCAATTTGGGTCTGGGGGCTTTCGTTGGGCCGGGAACCTGGGAGAATCCACCAAGGTTGCAGTTCACGGCCCGAGAAGCACTCTCCGGCCAACATGCCCAACTGCAGCAACAGCTCCCAAACCGAAGGAGCCAGGACCCAAAGACCTAGCTGGCCTGAAGGGCCCCCAGGGGGCCCCCAAGCAGCCCCTCTCAATTTGGGTCTGGGGGCTTTCGTTGGGCCGGGAACCTGGGAGAATCCTACAAGGTTGCAGTTCGCGGCCCGAGAAGCACTCTCCGGCCAACATGCCCAACTGCAGCAACAGCTCCCAAACCGAAGGAGCCAGGACCCAAAGACCTAGCTGGCCTGAAGGGCCCCCAGGGGGCCCCCAAGCAGCCCCTCTCCATTTGGGTCTGGGGGCTTTTGTTGGGCCGGGAACCTGGGAGATTCCTGCAAGGTTGCAGTTCGCGGCCCGAGAAGCACTCTCCGGCCAACATGCCCAACTGCAGCAACAGCTCCCAAACCGAATGAGCCAGGACACAAAGACCTAGCTGGCCTGAAGGGCCCCCAGGGGGCCCCCAAGCAGCCCCTCTCCATTTGGGTCTGGGGGCTTTCGTTGGGCATGTATACCTGAGAGGTACCTGCAAGGTTACAGTTCGCGGCCCGAGAAGCACTCTCCGGCCAACATGCCCAAATGCAGCAACAGCTCCCAAAGCGAAGGAGCCAGGACCCAAAGACCTAGCTGGCCTGAAGGGCCCCCAGGGGGTCCCCAAGCAGCCCCTCTCCATTTGGGTCTGGGGGCTTTCGTTGGGCCGGGAACCTGGGAGATTCATGCAAGGTTGCAGTTCGCGGCCCGAGAAGCACTCTCCGGCCAACATGCCCAACTGCAGCAACAGCTCCCAAAGCGAAGGAGCCAGGACCCAAAGACCTAGCTGGCCTGAAGGGCCCCCAGGGGGCCCCCAAGCAGCCCCTCTCCATTTGGGTCTGGGGGCTTTCGTTGGGCCGGGAACCTGGGAGATTCCTGCAAGGTTGCAGTTTGCGGCCGGAGAAGCACTCTCCGGCCAACATGCCCAACTGCAGCAACAGCTCCCAAAGCGAAGGAGCCAGGACCCAAAGACCTAGCTGGCCTGAAGGGCCCCCAGGGGGCCCCCAAGCAGCCCCTCTCAATTTGGGTCTGGGGGCTTTCGTTGGGCCGGAAACCTGGGAGATTCCTGCAAGGTTGCAGTTTGCGGCCGGAGAAGCACTCTCCGGCCAACATGCCCAACTGCAGCAACAGCTCCCAAAGCGAAGGAGCCAGGACCCAAAGACCTAGCTGGCCTGAAGGGCCCCCAGGGGGCCACCAAGCAGCCCCTCTCAATTTGGGTCTGGGGGCTTTCGTTGGGCATGTATACCTGAGAGGTACCTGCAAGGTTACAGTTCGCGGCCCGAGAAGCACTCCCCGGCCAACATGCCCAACTGCAGCAACAGCTCCCAAAGCGAAGGAGCCAGGACCCAAAGACCTAGCTGGCCTGAAGGGCCCCCAGGGGGCCCCCAAGCAGCCCCTCTCAATTTGGGTCTGGGGGCTTTCGTTGGGCCGGGAACCTGGGAGATTCCTGCAAGGTTGCAGTTCGCGGCCGGAGAAGCACTAACCGGCCAACATGCCCAACTGCAGCAACAGCTCCCAAAGCGAAGGAGCCAGGACCCAAAGACCTAGCTGGCCTGAAGGGCCCCCAGGGGGGCCCCAAGCAGCCCCTCTCAATTTGGGTCTGGGGGCTTTCGTTGGGCCGGGAACCTGGGAGAATCCACCAAGGTTGCAGTTCACGGCCCGAGAAGCACTCTCCGGCCAACATGCCCAACTGCAGCAACAGCTCCCAAACCGAAGGAGCCAGGACCCAAAGACCTAGCTGGCCTGAAGGGCCCCCAGGGGGCCCCCAAGCAGCCCCTCTCAATTTGGGTCTGGGGGCTTTCGTTGGGCCGGGAACCTGGGAGAATCCTACAAGGTTGCAGTTCGCGGCCCGAGAAGCACTCTCCGGCCAACATGCCCAACTGCAGCAACAGCTCCCAAAGCGAAGGAGCCAGGACCCAAAGACCTAGCTGGCCTGAAGGGCCCCCAGGGGGCCCCCAAGCAGCCCCTCTCCATTTGGGTCTGGGGGCTTTTGTTGGGCCGGGAACCTGGGAGATTCCTGCAAGGTTGCAGTTCGCGGCCCGAGAAGCACTCTCCGGCCAACATGCCCAACTGCAGCAACAGCTCCCAAACCGAATGAGCCAGGACACAAAGACCTAGCTGGCCTGAAGGGCCCCCAGGGGGCCCCCAAGCAGCCCCTCTCCATTTGGGTCTGGGGGCTTTCGTTGGGCATGTATACCTGAGAGGTACCTGCAAGGTTACAGTTCGCGGCCCGAGAAGCACTCTCCGGCCAACATGCCCAAATGCAGCAACAGCTCCCAAAGCGAAGGAGCCAGGACCCAAAGACCTAGCTGGCCTGAAGGGCCCCCAGGGGGTCCCCAAGCAGCCCCTCTCCATTTGGGTCTGGGGGCTTTCGTTGGGCCGGGAACCTGGGAGATTCATGCAAGGTTGCAGTTCGCGGCCCGAGAAGCACTCTCCGGCCAACATGCCCAACTGCAGCAACAGCTCCCAAAGCGAAGGAGCCAGGACCCAAAGACCTAGCTGGCCTGAAGGGCCCCCAGGGGGCCCCCAAGCAGCCCCTCTCCATTTGGGTCTGGGGGCTTTCGTTGGGCCGGGAACCTGGGAGATTCCTGCAAGGTTGCAGTTTGCGGCCGGAGAAGCACTCTCCGGCCAACATGCCCAACTGCAGCAACAGCTCCCAAAGCGAAGGAGCCAGGACCCAAAGACCTAGCTGGCCTGAAGGGCCCCCAGGGGGCCCCCAAGCAGCCCCTCTCAATTTGGGTCTGGGGGCTTTCGTTGGGCCGGAAACCTGGGAGATTCCTGCAAGGTTGCAGTTTGCGGCCGGAGAAGCACTCTCCGGCCAACATGCCCAACTGCAGCAACAGCTCCCAAAGCGAAGGAGCTAGGACCCAAAGACCTAGCTGGCCTGAAGGGCCCCCAGGGGGCCACCAAGCAGCCCCTCTCAATTTGGGTCTGGGGGCTTTCGTTGGGCATGTATACCTGAGAGGTACCTGCAAGGTTACAGTTCGCGGCCCGAGAAGCACTCTCCGGCCAACATGCCCAACTGCAGCAACAGCTCCCAAAGCGAAGGAGCCAGGATCCAAAGACTTAGCTGGCCTGAAGGGCCCCCAGGGGGTCCCCAAGCAGTCTCTCTCCATTTGGGTCTGGGGGCTTTCGTTGGGCGGGGAACCTGGGAGATTCATGCAAGGTTGCAGTTCGCGGCCCGAGAAGCACTCTCCGGCCAACATGCTCAACTGCAGCAACAGCTCCCAAAGCGAAGGAGCCAGGACCCAAAGACCTAGGTGGCCTGAAGGGCCCCCAGGGGGCCCCCAAGCAGCCCCTCTCCATTTGGGTCTGGGGGCTTTCGTTGGGCCGGGAACCTGGGAGAATCCACCAAGGTTGCAGTTCACGGCCCGAGAAGCACTCTCCGGCCAACATGCCCAACTGCAGCAACAGCTCCCAAACCGAAGGAGCCAGGACCCAAAGACCTAGCTGGCCTGAAGGGCCCCCAGGGGGCCCCCAAGCAGCCCCTCTCAATTTGGGTCTGGGGGCTTTCGTTGGGCCGGGAACCTGGGAGAATCCTACAAGGTTGCAGTTCGCGGCCCGAGAAGCACTCTCCGGCCAACATGCCCAACTGCAGCAACAGCTCCCAAAGCGAAGGAGCCAGGACCCAAAGACCTAGCTGGCCTGAAGGGCCCCCAGGGGGCCCCCAAGCAGCCCCTCTCCATTTGGGTCTGGGGGCTTTTGTTGGGCCGGGAACCTGGGAGATTCCTGCAAGGTTGCAGTTCGCGGCCCGAGAAGCACTCTCCGGCCAACATGCCCAACTGCAGCAACAGCTCCCAAACCGAATGAGCCAGGACACAAAGACCTAGCTGGCCTGAAGGGCCCCCAGGGGGCCCCCAAGCAGCCCCTCTCCATTTGGGTCTGGGGGCTTTCGTTGGGCATGTATACCTGAGAGGTACCTGCAAGGTTACAGTTCGCGGCCCGAGAAGCACTCTCCGGCCAACATGCCCAAATGCAGCAACAGCTCCCAAAGCGAAGGAGCCAGGACCCAAAGACCTAGCTGGCCTGAAGGGCCCCCAGGGGGTCCCCAAGCAGCCCCTCTCCATTTGGGTCTGGGGGCTTTCGTTGGGCCGGGAACCTGGGAGATTCATGCAAGGTTGCAGTTCGCGGCCCGAGAAGCACTCTCCGGCCAACATGCCCAACTGCAGCAACAGCTCCCAAAGCGAAGGAGCCAGGACCCAAAGACCTAGCTGGCCTGAAGGGCCCCCAGGGGGCCCCCAAGCAGCCCCTCTCCATTTGGGTCTGGGGGCTTTCGTTGGGCCGGGAACCTGGGAGATTCCTGCAAGGTTGCAGTTTGCGGCCGGAGAAGCACTCTCCGGCCAACATGCCCAACTGCAGCAACAGCTCCCAAAGCGAAGGAGCCAGGACCCAAAGACCTAGCTGGCCTGAAGGGCCCCCAGGGGGCCCCCAAGCAGCCCCTCTCAATTTGGGTCTGGGGGCTTTCGTTGGGCCGGAAACCTGGGAGATTCCTGCAAGGTTGCAGTTTGCGGCCGGAGAAGCACTCTCCGGCCAACATGCCCAACTGCAGCAACAGCTCCCAAAGCGAAGGAGCTAGGACCCAAAGACCTAGCTGGCCTGAAGGGCCCCCAGGGGGCCACCAAGCAGCCCCTCTCAATTTGGGTCTGGGGGCTTTCGTTGGGCATGTATACCTGAGAGGTACCTGCAAGGTTGCAGTTCGCGGCCCGAGAAGCACTCTCCGGCCAACATGCCCAACTGCAGCAACAGCTCCCAAAGCGAAGGAGCCAGGATCCAAAGACTTAGCTGGCCTGAAGGGCCCCCAGGGGGTCCCCAAGCAGTCTCTCTCCATTTGGGTCTGGGGGCTTTCGTTGGGCGGGGAACCTGGGAGATTCATGCAAGGTTGCAGTTCGCGGCCCGAGAAGCACTCTCCGGCCAACATGCTCAACTGCAGCAACAGCTCCCAAAGCGAAGGAGCCAGGACCCAAAGACCTAGGTGGCCTGAAGGGCCCCCAGGGGGCCCCCAAGCAGCCCCTCTCCATTTGGGTCTGGGGGCTTTCGTTGGGCGGGGAACCTGGGAGATTCCTGCAAGGTTGCAGTTCGCGGCCGGAGAAGCACTCTCCGGCCAACATGCTCAACTGCAGCAACAGCTCCCAAAGCGAAGGAGCCAGGACCCAAAGACCTAGCTGGCCTGAAGGGCCCCCAGGGGGCCCCCAAGCAGCCCCTCTCCATTTGGGTCTGGGGGCTTTCGTTGGGCCGGGAACCTGGGAGATTCCTGCAAGGTTGCAGTTCGCGGCCGGAGAAGCACTCTCCGGCCAACATGCCCAACTGCAGCAACAGCTCCCAAAGCGAAGGAGCCAGGACCCAAAGACCTAGCTGGCCTGAAGGGCCCCCAGGGGGCCCCCAAGCAGCCCCTCTCCATTTGGGTCTGGGGGCTTTCTTTAGGCTGAGAACCTGGGAGGTACCAGCAAGGTTGCAGTTCGCGGCCCGAGAAGCACTCTCCGGCCAACATGCCCAATATCCAGCAACAGCTCCCAAAGCGAAGGAGCCAGGACACAAAGACCTAGCTGGCCTGAAGGGCCCCCAGAAGACCACCAAGCAGCCCCTCTCCATTTGGGTCTGGGGGCTTTCATTGGGCATGTATACCTGAGAGGTACCTGCAAGGTTACAGTTCGCGGCCCGAGAAGCACTCCCCGGCCAACATGCCCAACTGCAGCAACAGCTCCCAAAGCGAAGGAGCCAGGACCCAAAGACCTAGCTGGCCTGAAGGGCCCCCAGGGGGCCCCCAAGCAGCCCCTCTCAATTTGGGTCTGGGGGCTTTCGTTGGGCATGGAACCTGGGAGATTCCTGCAAGGTTGCAGTTCGCGGCCCGAGAAGCACTCTCCGGCCAACATGCCCAACTGCAGCAACAGCTCCCAAAGCGAAGGAGCCAGGACCCAAAGACCTAGCTGGCCTGAAGGGCCCCCAGGGGGCCCCCAAGCAGCCCCTCTCCATTTGGGTCTGGGGGCTTTAGTTGGGCCGGGAACCTGGGAGGTACCTGCAAGGTTGCAGTTCGCGGCCGGAGAAGCAGTCTCCGGCCAACATGCCCAACTGCAGCAACAGCTCCCAAAGCGAAGGAGCCAGGACCCAAAGACCTAGCTGGCCTGAAGGGCCCCCAGGGGGCCCCCAAGCAGCCCCTCTCCATTTGGGTCTGGGGGCTTTTGTTGGGCCGGGAACCTGGGAGATTCCTGCAAGGTTGCAGTTCGAGGCCCGAGAAGCACTCTCCGGCCAACATGCCCAACTGCAGCAACAGCTCCCAAACCGAAGGAGCCAGGACACAAAGACCTAGCTGGCCTGAAGGGCCCCCAGGGGGCCCCCAAGCAGCCCCTCTCCATTTGGGTCTGGGGGCTTTCGTTGGGCATGTATACCTGAGAGGTACCTGCAAGGTTACAGTTCGCGGCCCGAGAAGCACTCTCCGGCCAACATGCCCAACTGCAGCAACAGCTCCCAAAGCGAAGGAGCCAGGACCCAAAGACCTAGCTGGCCTGAAGTGCCCCCAGGGGGTCCCCAAGCAGCCCCTCTCCATTTGGGTCTGGGGGCTTTCGTTGGGCGGGGAACCTGGGAGATTCATGCAAGGTTGCAGTTCGCGGCCCGAGAAGCACTCTCCGGCCAACATGCACAACTGCAGCAACAGCTCCCAAACCGAAGGAGCCAGGACCCAAAGACCTAGCTGGCCTGAAGGGCCCCCAGGGGGCCCCCAAGCAGCCCCTCTCAATTTGGGTCTGGGGGCTTTCGTTGGGCCGGGAACCTGGGAGATTCCTGCAAGGTTGCAGTTCGCGGCCGGAGAAGCACTCTCCGGCCAACATGCCCAACTGCAGCAACAGCTCCCAAAGCGAAGGAGCCAGGACCCAAAGACCTAGCTGGCCTGAAGGGCCCCCAGGGGGCCCCCAAGCAGCCCCTCTCCATTTGGGTCTGGGGGCTTTCTTTAGGCTGAGAACCTGGGAGATACCAGCAAGGTTGCAGTTCGCGGCCCGAGAAGCACTCTCCGGCCAACATGCCCAACTGCAGCAACAGCTCCCAAAGCGAAGGAGCCAGGACCCAAAGACCTAGCTGGCCTGAAGGGCCCCCAGGGGGGCCCCAAGCAGCCCCTCTCAATTTGGGTCTGGGGGCTTTCGTTGGGCCGGGAACCTGGGAGAATCCTGCAAGGTTGCAGTTCGCGGCCCGAGAAGCACTCTCCGGCCAACATGCCCAACTGCAGCAACAGCTCCCAAACCGAAGGAGCCAGGACCCAAAGACCTAGCTGGCCTGAAGGGCCCCCAGAAGGCCACCAAGCAGCCCCTCTCCATTTGGGTCTGGGGGCTTTCGTTGGGCCGGGAACCTGGGAGAATCCTACAAGGTTGCAGTTCGCGGCCCGAGAAGCACTCTCCGGCCAACATGCCCAACTGCAGCAACAGCTCCCAAAGCGAAGGAGCCAGGACCCAAAGACCTAGCTGGCCTGAAGGGCCCCCAGGGGGCCCCCAAGCAGCCCCTCTCCATTTGGGTCTGGGGGCTTTCTTTAGGCTGAGAACCTGGGAGGTACCTGCAAGGTTGCAGTTCGCGGCCCGAGAGGCACTCTCCGGCCAACATGCCCAATATCCAGCAACAGATCCCAAAGCGAAGGAGCCAGGACCCAAAGACCTAGCTGGCCTGAAGGGCCCCCAGAAGGCCACCAAGCAGCCCCTCTCCATTTGGGTCTGGGGGCTTTCGTTGGGCATGTATACCTGAGAGGTACCTGCAAGGTTGCAGTTCGAGGCCCGAGAAGCACTCTCCGGCCAACATGCCCAACTGCAGCAACAGCTCCCAAACCGAAGGAGCCAGGACACAAAGACCTAGCTGGCCTGACGGGCCCCCAGGGGGCCCCCAAGCAGCCCCTCTCAATTTGGGTCTGGGGGCTTTCGTTGGGCCGGGAACCTGGGAGATTCCTGCAAGGTTGCAGTTCGCGGCCGGAGAAGCACTCTCCGGCCAACATGCCCAACGTCAGAAACAGCTCCCAAACCGAATGAGCCAGGACCCAAAGACCTAGCTGGCCTGAAGGGCCCCCAGGGGGCCCCCAAGCAGCCCCTCTCCATTTGGGTCTGGGGGCTTTCTTTAGGCTGAGAACCTGGGAGATACCAGCAAGGTTGCAGTTCGCGGCCCGAGAAGCACTCTCCGGCCAACATGCCCAATATCCAGCAACAGCTCCCAAAGCGAAGGAGCCAGGACCCAAAGACCTAGCTGGCCTGAAGGGCCCCCAGAAGGCCACCAAGCAGCCCCTCTCCATTTGGGTCTGGGGGCTTTCGTTGGGCATGTATACCTGAGAGGTACCTGCAAGTTACATTTCGCGGCCCGAGAAGCACTCTCCGGCCAACATTCCCAACTGCAGCAACAGCTCCCAAAGCGAAGGAGCCAGGACCCAAAGACCTAGCTGGCCTGAAGGGCCCCCAGGGGGCCCCCAAGCAGCCCCTCTCAATTTGGGTCTGGGGGCTTTCGTTGGGCCGGGAACCTGGGAGATTCCTGCAAGGTTGAAGTTCGCGGCCCGAGAAGCACTCTCCGGCCAACATGCCCAACTGCAGCAACAGCTCCCAAAGCGAAGGAGCCAGGACCCAAAGACCTAGCTGGCCTGAAGGGCCCCCAGGGGGCCCCCAAGCAGCCCCTCTCCATTTGGGTCTGGGGGCTTTCGTTGGGCATGTATACCTGAGAGGTACCTGCAAGTTACAGTTCGCGGCCCGAGAAGCACTCTCCGGCCAACATGCCCAACTGCAGCAACAGCTCCCAAAGCGAAGGAGCCAGGACCCAAAGACCTAGCTGGCCTGAAGGGCCCCCAGGGGGCCACCAAGCAGCCCCTCTCAATTTGGGTCTGGGGGCTTTCGTTGGGCATGTATACCTGAGAGGTACCTGCAAGGTTACAGTTCGCGGCCCGAGAAGCACTCTCCGGCCAACATGCCCAACTGCAGCAACAGCTCCCAAAGCGAAGGAGCCAGGATCCAAAGACTTAGCTGGCCTGAAGGGCCCCCAGGGGGTCCCCAAGCAGTCTCTCTCCATTTGGGTCTGGGGGCTTTCGTTGGGCGGGGAACCTGGGAGATTCATGCAAGGTTGCAGTTCGCGGCCCGAGAAGCACTCTCCGGCCAACATGCTCAACTGCAGCAACAGCTCCCAAAGCGAAGGAGCCAGGACCCAAAGACCTAGGTGGCCTGAAGGGCCCCCAGGGGGCCCCCAAGCAGCCCCTCTCCATTTGGGTCTGGGGGCTTTCGTTGGGCGGGGAACCTGGGAGATTCCTGCAAGGTTGCAGTTCGCGGCCGGAGAAGCACTCTCCGGCCAACATGCTCAACTGCAGCAACAGCTCCCAAAGCGAAGGAGCCAGGACCCAAAGACCTAGCTGGCCTGAAGGGCCCCCAGGGGGCCCCCAAGCAGCCCCTCTCCATTTGGGTCTGGGGGCTTTCGTTGGGCCGGGAACCTGGGAGATTCCTGCAAGGTTGCAGTTCGCGGCCGGAGAAGCACTCTCCGGCCAACATGCCCAACTGCAGCAACAGCTCCCAAAGCGAAGGAGCCAGGACCCAAAGACCTAGCTGGCCTGAAGGGCCCCCAGGGGGCCCCCAAGCAGCCCCTCTCCATTTGGGTCTGGGGGCTTTCTTTAGGCTGAGAACCTGGGAGGTACCAGCAAGGTTGCAGTTCGCGGCCCGAGAAGCACTCTCCGGCCAACATGCCCAATATCCAGCAACAGCTCCCAAAGCGAAGGAGCCAGGACACAAAGACCTAGCTGGCCTGAAGGGCCCCCAGAAGACCACCAAGCAGCCCCTCTCCATTTGGGTCTGGGGGCTTTCATTGGGCATGTATACCTGAGAGGTACCTGCAAGGTTACAGTTCGCGGCCCGAGAAGCACTCCCCGGCCAACATGCCCAACTGCAGCAACAGCTCCCAAAGCGAAGGAGCCAGGACCCAAAGACCTAGCTGGCCTGAAGGGCCCCCAGGGGGCCCCCAAGCAGCCCCTCTCAATTTGGGTCTGGGGGCTTTCGTTGGGCATGGAACCTGGGAGATTCCTGCAAGGTTGCAGTTCGCGGCCCGAGAAGCACTCTCCGGCCAACATGCCCAACTGCAGCAACAGCTCCCAAAGCGAAGGAGCCAGGACCCAAAGACCTAGCTGGCCTGAAGGGCCCCCAGGGGGCCCCCAAGCAGCCCCTCTCCATTTGGGTCTGGGGGCTTTAGTTGGGCCGGGAACCTGGGAGGTACCTGCAAGGTTGCAGTTCGCGGCCGGAGAAGCAGTCTCCGGCCAACATGCCCAACTGCAGCAACAGCTCCCAAAGCGAAGGAGCCAGGACCCAAAGACCTAGCTGGCCTGAAGGGCCCCCAGGGGGCCCCCAAGCAGCCCCTCTCCATTTGGGTCTGGGGGCTTTTGTTGGGCCGGGAACCTGGGAGATTCCTGCAAGGTTGCAGTTCGAGGCCCGAGAAGCACTCTCCGGCCAACATGCCCAACTGCAGCAACAGCTCCCAAACCGAAGGAGCCAGGACACAAAGACCTAGCTGGCCTGAAGGGCCCCCAGGGGGCCCCCAAGCAGCCCCTCTCCATTTGGGTCTGGGGGCTTTCGTTGGGCATGTATACCTGAGAGGTACCTGCAAGGTTACAGTTCGCGGCCCGAGAAGCACTCTCCGGCCAACATGCCCAACTGCAGCAACAGCTCCCAAAGCGAAGGAGCCAGGACCCAAAGACCTAGCTGGCCTGAAGTGCCCCCAGGGGGTCCCCAAGCAGCCCCTCTCCATTTGGGTCTGGGGGCTTTCGTTGGGCGGGGAACCTGGGAGATTCATGCAAGGTTGCAGTTCGCGGCCCGAGAAGCACTCTCCGGCCAACATGCACAACTGCAGCAACAGCTCCCAAACCGAAGGAGCCAGGACCCAAAGACCTAGCTGGCCTGAAGGGCCCCCAGGGGGCCCCCAAGCAGCCCCTCTCAATTTGGGTCTGGGGGCTTTCGTTGGGCCGGGAACCTGGGAGATTCCTGCAAGGTTGCAGTTCGCGGCCGGAGAAGCACTAACCGGCCAACATGCCCAACTGCAGCAACAGCTCCCAAAGCGAAGGAGCCAGGACCCAAAGACCTAGCTGGCCTGAAGGGCCCCCAGGGGGCCCCCAAGCAGCCCCTCTCCATTTGGGTCTGGGGGCTTTCTTTAGGCTGAGAACCTGGGAGATACCAGCAAGGTTGCAGTTCGCGGCCCGAGAAGCACTCTCCGGCCAACATGCCCAACTGCAGCAACAGCTCCCAAAGCGAAGGAGCCAGGACCCAAAGACCTAGCTGGCCTGAAGGGCCCCCAGGGGGGCCCCAAGCAGCCCCTCTCAATTTGGGTCTGGGGGCTTTCGTTGGGCCGGGAACCTGGGAGAATCCTGCAAGGTTGCAGTTCGCGGCCCGAGAAGCACTCTCCGGCCAACATGCCCAACTGCAGCAACAGCTCCCAAAGCGAAGGAGCCAGGACCCAAAGACCTAGCTGGCCTGAAGGGCCCCCAGAAGGCCACCAAGCAGCCCCTCTCCATTTGGGTCTGGGGGCTTTCGTTGGGCCGGGAACCTGGGAGAATCCTACAAGGTTGCAGTTCGCGGCCCGAGAAGCACTCTCCGGCCAACATGCCCAACTGCAGCAACAGCTCCCAAAGCGAAGGAGCCAGGACCCAAAGACCTAGCTGGCCTGAAGGGCCCCCAGGGGGCCCCCAAGCAGCCCCTCTCCATTTGGGTCTGGGGGCTTTCTTTAGGCTGAGAACCTGGGAGGTACCTGCAAGGTTGCAGTTCGCGGCCCGAGAGGCACTCTCCGGCCAACATGCCCAATATCCAGCAACAGATCCCAAAGCGAAGGAGCCAGGACCCAAAGACCTAGCTGGCCTGAAGGGCCCCCAGAAGGCCACCAAGCAGCCCCTCTCCATTTGGGTCTGGGGGCTTTCGTTGGGCATGTATACCTGAGAGGTACCTGCAAGGTTGCAGTTCGAGGCCCGAGAAGCACTCTCCGGCCAACATGCCCAACTGCAGCAACAGCTCCCAAACCGAAGGAGCCAGGACACAAAGACCTAGCTGGCCTGACGGGCCCCCAGGGGGCCCCCAAGCAGCCCCTCTCAATTTGGGTCTGGGGGCTTTCGTTGGGCCGGGAACCTGGGAGATTCCTGCAAGGTTGCAGTTCGCGGCCGGAGAAGCACTCTCCGGCCAACATGCCCAACGTCAGAAACAGCTCCCAAACCGAATGAGCCAGGACCCAAAGACCTAGCTGGCCTGAAGGGCCCCCAGGGGACCCCCAAGCAGCCCCTCTCCATTTGGGTCTGGGGGCTTTCTTTAGGCTGAGAACCTGGGAGATACCAGCAAGGTTGCAGTTCGCGGCCCGAGAAGCACTCTCCGGCCAACATGCCCAAAATCCAGCAACAGCTCCCAAAGCGAAGGAGCCAGGACCCAAAGACCTAGCTGGCCTGAAGGGCCCCCAGAAGGCCACCAAGCAGCCCCTCTCCATTTGGGTCTGGGGGCTTTCGTTGGGCATGTATACCTGAGAGGTACCTGCAAGTTACAGTTCGCGGCCCGAGAAGCACTCTCCGGCCAACATGCCCAACTGCAGCAACAGCTCCCAAAGCGAAGGAGCCAGGACCCAAAGACCTAGCTGGCCTGAAGGGCCCCCAGGGGGCCCCCAAGCAGCCCCTCTCAATTTGGGTCTGGGGGCTTTCGTTGGGCCGGGAACCTGGGAGATTCCTGCAAGGTTGCAGTTCGCGGCCCGAGAAGCACTCTCCGGCCAACATGCCCAACTGCAGCAACAGCTCCCAAAGCGAAGGAGCCAGGACCCAAAGACCTAGCTGGCCTGAAGGGCCCCCAGGGGGCCCCCAAGCAGCCCCTCTCCATTTGGGTCTGGGGGCTTTCGTTGGGCATGTATACCTGAGAGGTACCTGCAAGTTACAGTTCGCGGCCCGAGAAGCACTCTCCGGCCAACATGCCCAACTGCAGCAACAGCTCCCAAAGCGAAGGAGCCAGGACCCAAAGACCTAGCTGGCCTGAAGGGCCCCCAGGGGGCCACCAAGCAGCCCCTCTCAATTTGGGTCTGGGGGCTTTCGTTGGGCATGTATACCTGAGAGGTACCTGCAAGGTTACAGTTCGCGGCCCGAGAAGCACTCTCCGGCCAACATGCCCAACTGCAGCAACAGCTCCCAAAGCGAAGGAGCCAGGATCCAAAGACTTAGCTGGCCTGAAGGGCCCCCAGGGGGTCCCCAAGCAGTCTCTCTCCATTTGGGTCTGGGGGCTTTCGTTGGGCGGGGAACCTGGGAGATTCATGCAAGGTTGCAGTTCGCGGCCCGAGAAGCACTCTCCGGCCAACATGCTCAACTGCAGCAACAGCTCCCAAAGCGAAGGAGCCAGGACCCAAAGACCTAGGTGGCCTGAAGGGCCCCCAGGGGGCCCCCAAGCAGCCCCTCTCCATTTGGGTCTGGGGGCTTTCGTTGGGCCGGGAACCTGGGAGATTCCTGCAAGGTTGCAGTTCGCGGCCGGAGAAGCACTCTCCGGCCAACATGCTCAACTGCAGCAACAGCTCCCAAAGCGAAGGAGCCAGGACCCAAAGACCTAGCTGGCCTGAAGGGCCCCCAGGGGGCCCCCAAGCAGCCCCTCTCCATTTGGGTCTGGGGGCTTTCGTTGGGCCGGGAACCTGGGAGATTCCTGCAAGGTTGCAGTTCGCGGCCGGAGAAGCACTCTCCGGCCAACATGCCCAACTGCAGCAACAGCTCCCAAAGCGAAGGAGCCAGGACCCAAAGACCTAGCTGGCCTGAAGGGCCCCCAGGGGGCCCCCAAGCAGCCCCTCTCAATTTGGGTCTGGGGGCTTTCGTTGGGCATGGAACCTGGGAGATTCCTGCAAGGTTGCAGTTCGCGGCCCGAGAAGCACTCTCCGGCCAACATGCCCAACTGCAGCAACAGCTCCCAAAGCGAAGGAGCCAGGACCCAAAGACCTAGCTGGCCTGAAGGGCCCCCAGGGGGCCCCCAAGCAGCCCCTCTCCATTTGGGTCTGGGGGCTTTAGTTGGGCCGGGAACCTGGGAGGTACCTGCAAGGTTGCAGTTCGCGGCCGGAGAAGCACTCTCCGGCCAACATGCCCAACTGCAGCAACAGCTCCCAAAGCGAAGGAGCCAGGACCCAAAGACCTAGCTGGCCTGAAGGGCCCCCAGGGGGCCCCCAAGCAGCCCCTCTCCATTTGGGTCTGGGGGCTTTTGTTGGGCCGGGAACCTGGGAGATTCCTGCAAGGTTGCAGTTCGAGGCCCGAGAAGCACTCTCCGGCCAACATGCCCAACTGCAGCAACAGCTCCCAAACCGAAGGAGCCAGGACACAAAGACCTAGCTGGCCTGAAGGGCCCCCAGGGGGCCCCCAAGCAGCCCCTCTCCATTTGGGTCTGGGGGCTTTCGTTGGGCATGTATACCTGAGAGGTACCTGCAAGGTTGCAGTTCGCGGCCCGAGAAGCACTCTCCGGCCAACATGCCCAACTGCAGCAACAGCTCCCAAAGCGAAGGAGCCAGGACCCAAAGACCTAGCTGGCCTGAAGTGCCCCCAGGGGGTCCCCAAGCAGCCCCTCTCCATTTGGGTCTGGGGGCTTTCGTTGGGCGGGGAACCTGGGAGATTCATGCAAGGTTGCAGTTCGCTGCCCGAGAAGCACTCTCCGGCCAACATGCACAACTGCAGCAACAGCTCCCAAACCGAAGGAGCCAGGACCCAAAGACCTAGCTGGCCTGAAGGGCCCCCAGGGGGCCCCCAAGCAGCCCCTCTCAATTTGGGTCTGGGGGCTTTCGTTGGGCCGGGAACCTGGGAGATTCCTGCAAGGTTGCAGTTCGCGGCCGGAGAAGCACTAACCGGCCAACATGCCCAACTGCAGCAACAGCTCCCAAAGCGAAGGAGCCAGGACCCAAAGACCTAGCTGGCCTGAAGGGCCCCCAGGGGGCCCCCAAGCAGCCCCTCTCCATTTGGGTCTGGGGGCTTTCTTTAGGCTGAGAACCTGGGAGATACCAGCAAGGTTGCAGTTCGCGGCCCGAGAAGCACTCTCCGGCCAACATGCCCAACTGCAGCAACAGCTCCCAAAGCGAAGGAGCCAGGACCCAAAGACCTAGCTGGCCTGAAGGGCCCCCAGGGGGGCCCCAAGCAGCCCCTCTCAATTTGGGTCTGGGGGCTTTCGTTGGGCCGGGAACCTGGGAGAATCCTGCAAGGTTGCAGTTCGCGGCCCGAGAAGCACTCTCCGGCCAACATGCCCAACTGCAGCAACAGCTCCCAAACCGAAGGAGCCAGGACCCAAAGACCTAGCTGGCCTGAAGGGCCCCCAGAAGGCCACCAAGCAGCCCCTCTCCATTTGGGTCTGGGGGCTTTCGTTGGGCCGGGAACCTGGGAGAATCCTACAAGGTTGCAGTTCGCGGCCCGAGAAGCACTCTCCGGCCAACATGCCCAACTGCAGCAACAGCTCCCAAAGCGAAGGAGCCAGGACCCAAAGACCTAGCTGGCCTGAAGGGCCCCCAGGGGGCCCCCAAGCAGCCCCTCTCCATTTGGGTCTGGGGGCTTTCTTTAGGCTGAGAACCTGGGAGGTACCTGCAAGGTTGCAGTTCGCGGCCCGAGAGGCACTCTCCGGCCAACATGCCCAATATCCAGCAACAGATCCCAAAGCGAAGGAGCCAGGACCCAAAGACCTAGCTGGCCTGAAGGGCCCCCAGAAGGCCACCAAGCAGCCCCTCTCCATTTGGGTCTGGGGGCTTTCGTTGGGCATGTATACCTGAGAGGTACCTGCAAGGTTGCAGTTCGAGGCCCGAGAAGCACTCTCCGGCCAACATGCCCAACTGCAGCAACAGCTCCCAAACCGAAGGAGCCAGGACACAAAGACCTAGCTGGCCTGACGGGCCCCCAGGGGGCCCCCAAGCAGCCCCTCTCCATTTGGGTCTGGGGGCTTTCGTTGGGCCGGGAACCTGGGAGATTCCTGCAAGGTTGCAGTTCGCGGCCGGAGAAGCACTCTCCGGCCAACATGCCCAACGTCAGAAACAGCTCCCAAACCGAATGAGCCAGGACCCAAAGACCTAGCTGGCCTGAAGGGCCCCCAGGGGGCCCCCAAGCAGCCCCTCTCCATTTGGGTCTGGGGGCTTTCTTTAGGCTGAGAACCTGGGAGAAACCAGCAAGGTTGCAGTTCGCGGCCCGAGAAGCACTCTCCGGCCAACATGCCCAATATCCAGCAACAGCTCCCAAAGCGAAGGAGCCAGGACCCAAAGACCTAGCTGGCCTGAAGGGCCCCCAGAAGGCCACCAAGCAGCCCCTCTCCATTTGGGTCTGGGGGCTTTCGTTGGGCATGTATACCTGAGAGGTACCTGCAAGTTACAGTTCGCGGCCCGAGAAGCACTCTCCGGCCAACATGCCCAACTGCAGCAACAGCTCCCAAAGCGAAGGAGCCAGGACCCAAAGACCTAGCTGGCCTGAAGGGCCCCCAGGGGGCCCCCAAGCAGCCCCTCTCAATTTGGGTCTGGGGGCTTTCGTTGGGCCGGGAACCTGGGAGATTCCTGCAAGGTTGCAGTTCGCGGCCCGAGAAGCACTCTCCGGCCAACATGCCCAACTGCAGCAACAGCTCCCAAAGCGAAGGAGCCAGGACCCAAAGACCTAGCTGGCCTGAAGGGCCCCCAGGGGGCCCCCAAGCAGACCCTCTCCATTTGGGTCTGGGGGCTTTCGTTGGGCATGTATACCTGAGAGGTTCCTGCAAGTTACAGTTCGCGGCCCGAGAAGCACTCTCCGGCCAACATGCCCAACTGCAGCAACAGCTCCCAAACCGAAGGAGCCAGGACCCAAAGACCTAGCTGGCCTGAAGGGCCCTAGGGGGGCCCCAAGCTGCCCCTCTCAATTTGGGTCTGGGGGCTTTTGTTGGGCCGGGAACCTGGGAGAATCCTGCAAGGTTGCAGTTCGCGGCCCGAGAATCACTATCTGGCCAACATGCCCAACTGCAGCAACAGCTCCCAAAGCGAAGGAGCCAGGACCCAAAGACCTAGCTGGCCTGAAGGGCCCCCAGGGGGCCCCCAAGCAGCCCCTCTCCATTTGGGTCTGGGGGCTTTCTTTAGGCTGAGAACCTGGGAGATACCAGCAAGGTTGCAGTTCGCGGCCCGAGAAGCACTCTCCGGCCAACATGCCCAACTGCAGCAACAGCTCCCAAACCGAATGAGCCAGGACCCAAAGACCTAGCTGGCCTGAAGGGCCCCCAGAAGGCCACCAAGCAGCCCCTCTCCATTTGGGTCTGGGGGCTTTCGTTGGGCATGTATACCTGAGAGGTACCTGCAAGTTACAGTTCGCGGCCCGAGAAGCACTCTCCGGCCAACATGCCCAACTGCAGCAACAGCTCCCAAAGCGAAGGAGCCAGGACCCAAAGACCTAGCTGGCCTGAAGGGCCCCCAGGGGGCCCCCAAGCAGCCCCTCTCAATTTGGGTCTGGGGGCTTTCGTTGGGCCGGGAACCTGGGAGGTACCTGCAAGGTTGCAGTTCGCGGCCCGAGAAGCACTCTCCGGCCAACATGCCCAACTGCAGCAACAGCTCCCAAAGCGAAGGAGCCAGGACCCAAAGACCTAGCTGGCCTGAAGGGCCCCCAGGGGGCCCCCAAGCAGCCCCTCTCCATTTGGGTCTGGGGGCTTTTGTTGGGCCGGGAACCTGGGAGATTCCTGCAAGGTTGCAGTTCGAGGCCCGAGAAGCACTCTCCGGCCAACATGCCCAACTGCAGCAACAGCTCCCAAACCGAAGGAGCCAGGACACAAAGACCTAGCTGGCCTGAAGGGCCCCCAGGGGGCCCCCAAGCAGCCCCTCTCCATTTGGGTCTGGGGGCTTTCGTTGGGCATGTATACCTGAGAGGTACCTGCAAGGTTACAGTTCGCGGCCCGAGAAGCACTCTCCGGCCAACATGCCCAACTGCAGCAACAGCTCCCAAAGCGAAGGAGCCAGGACCCAAAGACCTAGCTGGCCTGAAGTGCCCCCAGGGGGTCCCCAAGCAGCCCCTCTCCATTTGGGTCTGGGGGCTTTCTTTAGGCTGAGAACCTGGGAGATACCAGCAAGGTTGCAGTTCGCGGCCCGAGAAGCACTCTCCGGCCAACATGCCCAACTGCAGCAACAGCTCCCAAAGCGAAGGAGCCAGGACCCAAAGACCTAGCTGGCCTGAAGGGCCCCCAGGGGGGCCCCAAGCAGCCCCTCTCAATTTGGGTCTGGGGGCTTTCGTTGGGTTGGGAACCTGGGAGAATCCTGCAAGGTTGCAGTTCGCGGCCCGAGAAGCACTCTCCGGCCAACATGCCCAACTGCAGCAACAGCTCCCAAACCGAAGGAGCCAGGACCCAAAGACCTAGCTGGCCTGAAGGGCCCCCAGAAGGCCACCAAGCAGCCCCTCTCCATTTGGGTCTGGGGGCTTTCGTTGGGCCGGGAACTTGGGAGAATCCTGCAAGGTTGCAGTTCGCGGCCCGAGAAGCACTCTCCGGCCAACATGCCCAACTGCAGCAACAGCTCCCAAAGCGAAGGAGCCAGGACCCAAAGACCTAGGTGGCCTGAAGGGCCCCCAGGGGGCCCCCAAGCAGCCCCTCTCCATTTGGGTCTGGGGGCTTTCGTTGGGCCGGGAACCTGGGAGGTACCTGCAAAGTTGCAGTTTGCGGCCCGAGAAGCACTCTCCGGCCAACATGCCCAAATGCAGCAACAGCTCCCAAACCGAAGGAGGCAGGACCCAAAGACCTAGCTGGCCTGAAGGGCCCCCAGAAGGCCACCAAGCAGCCCCTCTCCATTTGGGTCTGGGGGCTTTCGTTGGGCATGGATACCTGAGAGGTACCTGCAAGGTTATAGTTCGCGGCCCGAGAAGCACTCTCCGGCCAACATGCTCAACTGCAGCAACAGCTCCCAAAGCGAAGGAGCCAGGACCCAAAGACCTAGCTGGCCTGAAGGGCCCCCAGGGGGCCCCCAAGCAGCCCCTCTCAATTTGGGTCTGGGGGCTTTCGTTGGGCATGGATACCTGAGAGGTACCTGCAAGGTTGCAGTTCGCGGCCCGAGAAGCACTCTCCGGCCAACATGCTCAACTGCAGCAACAGCTCCCAAAGCGAAGGAGCCAGGACCCAAAGACCTAGCTGGCCTGAAGGGCCCCCAGGGGGCCCCCAAGCAGCCCCTCTCAATTTGGGTCTGGGGGCTTTCGTTGGGCCGGGAACCTGGGAGATTCCTGCAAGGTTGCAGTTCGCGGCCCGAGAAGCACTCTCCGGCCAACATGCCCAACTGCAGCAACAGCTCCCAAACCGAAGGAGCCAGGACCCAAAGACCTAGCTGGCCTGAAGGGCCCCCAGAAGGCCCCCAAGCAGCCCCTCTCCATTTGGGTCTGGGGGCTTTCGTTGGGCATGTATACCTGAGAGGTACCTGCAAGGTTGCAGTTCGAGGCCCGAGAAGCACTCTCCGGCCAACATGCCCAACTGCAGCAACAGCTCCCAAACCGAAGGAGCCAGGACACAAAGACCTAGCTGGCCTGAAGGGCCCCCAGGGGGCCCCCAAGCAGCCCCTCTCAATTTGGGTCTGGGGGCTTTCGTTGGGCCGGGAACCTGGGAGATTCCTGCAAGGTTGCAGTTCGCGGCCGGAGAAGCACTCTCCGGCCAACATGCCCAACGTCAGAAACAGCTCCCAAACCGAATGAGCCAGGACCCAAAGACCTAGCTGGCCTGAAGGGCCCCCAGGGGGCCCCCAAGCAGCCCCTCTCCATTTGGGTCTGGGGGCTTTCTTTAGGCTGAGAACCTGGGAGATACCAGCAAGGTTGCAGTTCGCGGCCCGAGAAGCACTCTCCGGCCAACATGCACAACTGCAGCAACAGCTCCCAAAGCGAAGGAGCCAGGACCCAAAGACCTAGCTGGCCTGAAGGGCCCCCAGAAGGCCACCAAGCAGCCCCTCTCCATTTGGGTCTGGGGGCTTTCGTTGGGCATGTATACCTGAGAGGTACCTGCAAGTTACATTTCGCGGCCCGAGAAGCACTCTCCGGCCAACATGCCCAACTGCAGCAACAGCTCCCAAAGCGAAGGAGCCAGGACACAAAGACCTAGCTGGCCTGAAGGGCCCCCAGGGGGCCCCCAAGCAGCCCCTCTCAATTTGGGTCTGGGGGCTTTCGTTGGGCCGGGAACCTGGGAGATTCCTGCAAGGTTGCAGTTCGCGGCCGGAGAAGCACTCTCCGGCCAACATGCCCAACTGCAGCAACAGCTCCCAAAGCGAAGGAGCCAGGACCCAAAGACCTAGCTGGCCTGAAGGGCCCCCAGGGGGCCCCCAAGCAGCCCCTCTCAATTTGGGTCTGGGGGCTTTCGTTGGGCCGGGAACCTGGGAGATTCCTGCAAGGTTGCAGTTCGCGGCCGGAGAAACACTAACCGGCCAACATGCCCAACTGCAGCAACAGCTCCCAAAGCGAAGGAGCCAGGACCCAAAGACCTAGCTGGCCTGAAGGGCCCCCAGGGGGGCCCCAAGCAGCCCCTCTCCATTTGGGTCTGGGGGCTTTCTTTAGGCTGAGAACCTGGGAGATACCAGCAAGGTTGCAGTTCGAGGCCCGAGAAGCACTCTCCGGCCAACATGCACAACTGCAGCAACAGCTCCCAAAGCGAAGGAGCCAGGACCCAAAGACCTAGCTGGCCTGAAGGGCCCCCAGTGGGCCACCAAGCAGCCCCTCTCAATTTGGGTCTGGGGGCTTTCGTTGGGCATGGATACCTGAGAGGTACCTGCAAGGTTATAGTTCGCGGCCCGAGAAGCACTCTCCGGCCAACATGCTCAACTGCAGCAACAGCTCCCAAAGCGAAGGAGCCAGGACCCAAAGACCTAGCTGGCCTGAAGGGCCCCCAGGGGGCCCCCAAGCAGCCCCTCTCCATTTGGGTCTGGGGGCTTTCGTTGGGCCGGGAACCTGGGAGATTCCTGCAAGGTTGCAGTTCGCGGCCGGAGAAGCACTCTCCGGCCAACATGCCCAACTGCAGCAACAGCTCCCAAAGCGAGGGAGCCAGGACCCAAAGACCTAGCTGGCCTGAAGGGCCCCCAGGGGGCCCCCAAGCAGCCCCTCTCAATTTGGGTCTGGGGGCTTTCGTTGGGCCGGGAACCTGGGAGATTCCTGCAAGGTTGCAGTTCGCGGCCAGAGAAGCACTCTCCGGCCAACATGCCCAACTGCAGCAACAGCTCCCAAAGCGAAGGAGCCAGGACCCAAAGACCTAGCTGGCCTGAAGGGCCCCCAGGGGGCCCCCAAGGAGCCCCTCTCCATTTGGGTCTGGGGGCTTTCTTTAGGCTGAGAACCTGGGAGATACCAGCAAGGTTGCAGTTCGCGGCCCGAGAAGCACTCTCCGGCCAACATGCCCAATATCCAGCAACAGCTCCCAAAGCGAAGGAGACAGGACCCAAAGACCTAGCTGGCCTGAAGGGCCCCCAGAAGACCACCAAGCAGCCCCTCTCCATTTGGGTCTGGGGGCTTTCGTTGGGCATGTATACCTGAGAGGTACCTGCAAGGTTACAGTTCGCGGCCCGAGAAGCACTCTCCGGCCCACATGCCCAACTGCAGCAACAGCTCCCAAAGCGAAGGAGCCAGGACCCAAAGACCTAGCTGGCCTGAAGTGCCCCCAGGGGGCCCCCAAGCAGTCCCTCTCCATTTGGGTCTGGGGGCTTTCGTTGGGCGGGGAACCTGGGAGATTCATGCAAGGTTGCAGTTCGCGGCCCGAGAAGCACTCTCCGGCCAACATGCCCAACTGCAGCAACAGCTCCCAAACCGAAGGAGCCAGGACCCAAAGACCTAGCTGGCCTGAAGGGCCCCCAGGGGGCCCCCAAGCAGCCCCTCTCAATTTGGGTCTGGGGGCTTTCGTTGGGCATGGAACCTGGGAGATTCCTGCAAGGTTGCAGTTCGCGGCCCGAGAAGCACTCTCCGGCCAACATGCCCAACTGCAGCAACAGCTCCCAAATCGAATGAGCCAGGACCCAAAGACCTAGCTGGCCTGAAGGGCCCCCAGGGGGCCCCCAAGCAGCCCCTCTCCATTTGGGTCTGGGGGCTTTCGTTGGGCATGTATACCTGAGAGGTACCTGCAAGGTTACAGTTCGCGGCCCGAGAAGCACTCTCCGGCCAACATGCCCAACTGCAGCAACAGCTCCCAAAGCGAAGGAGCCAGGACCCAAAGACCTAGCTGGCCTGAAGTGCCCCCAGGGGGTCCCCAAGCAGCCGCTCTCCATTTGGGTCTGGGGGCTTTCTTTAGGCTGAGAACCTGGGAGATACCAGCAAGGTTGCAGTTCGAGGCCCGAGAAGCACTCTCCGGCCAACATGCCCAACTGCAGCAACAGCTCCCAAACCGAAGGAGCCAGGACCCAAAGACCTAGCTGGCCTGAAGGGCCCCCAGGGGGCCCCCAAGCAGCCCCTCTCAATTTGGGTCTGGGGGCTTTCGTTGGGCATGGATACCTGAGAGGTACCTGCAAGGTTATAGTTCGCGGCCCGAGAAGCACTCTCCGGCCAACATGCTCAACTGCAGCAACAGCTCCCAAAGCGAAGGAGCCAGGACCCAAAGACCTAGCTGGCCTGAAGGGCCCCCAGGGGGCCCCCAAGCAGCCCCTCTCAATTTGGGTCTGGGGGCTTTCGTTGGGCATGGAACCTGGGAGAATCCTGCAAGGTTGCAGTTCGCGGCCCGAGAAGCACTCTCCGGCCAACATGCCCAACTGCAGCAACAGCTCCCAAACCGAAGGAGCCAGGACCCAAAGACCTAGCTGGCCTGAAGGTCCCCCAGGAGGCCCCCAAGCAGCCGCTCTCCATTTGGGTCTGGGGGCTTTCGTTGGGCCGGGAACCTGGGAGATTCCTGCAAGGTTGCATTTTGCGGCCGGAGAAGCACTCTCCGGCCAACATGCCCAACTGCAGCAACAGCTCCCAAACCGAAGGAGCCAGGACCCAAAGACCTAGCTGGCCTGAAGGGCCCCCAGGGGGCCCCCAAGCAGCCCCTCTCCATTTGGGTCTGGGGGCTTTCTTTAGGCTGAGAACCTGGGAGATACCAGCAAGGTTGCAGTTCGAGGCCCGAGAAGCACTCTCCGGCCAACATGCCCAACTGCAGCAACAGCTCCCAAACCGAATGAGCCAGGACCCAAAGACCTAGCTGGCCTGAAGGGCCCCCAGGGGGCCCCCAAGCAGCCCCTCTCCATTTGGGTCTGGGGGCTTTCGTTGGGCCGGGAACCTGGGAGATTCCTGCAAGGTTGCAGTTCGCGGCCGGAGAAGCACTCTCCGGCCAACATGCCCAACTGCAGCAACAGCTCCCCAAGCGAAGGAGCCAGGACCCAAAGACCTAGCTGGCCTGAAGGGCCCCCAGGGGGCCCCCAAGCAGCCCCTCTCCATTTGGGTCTGGGGGCTTTCTTTAGGCTGAGAACCTGGGAGATACCAGCAAGGTTGCAGTTCGCGGCCCGAGAAGCACTCTCCGGCCAACATGCCCAATATCCAGCAACAGCTCCCAAAGCGAAGGAGCCAGGACCCAAAGACCTAGCTGGCCTGAAGGGCCCCCAGAAGACCACCAAGCAGCCCCTCTCCATTTGAGTCTGGGGGCTTTCGTTGGGCATGTATACCTGAGAGGTACCTGCAAGGTTGCAGTTCGCGGCCCGAGAAGCACTCTCCGGCCAACATGCCCAACTGCAGCAACAGCTCCCAAAGCGAAGGAGCCAGGACCCAAAGACCTAGCTGGCCTGAAGTGCCCCCAGGGGGTCCCCAAGCAGCCCCTCTCCATTTGGGTCTGGGGGCTTTCGTTGGGCGGGGAACCTGGGAGATTCATGCAAGGTTGCAGTTCGCGGCCCGAGAAGCACTCTCCGGCCAACATGCACAACTGCAGCAACAGCTCCCAAAGCGAAGGAGCCAGGACCCAAAGACCTAGCTGGCCTGAAGGGCCCCCAGGGGGCCCCCAAGCAGCCCCTCTCAATTTGGGTCTGGGGGCTTTCGTTGGGCCGGGAACCTGGGAGATTCCTGCAAGGTTGCAGTTCGCGGCCGGAGAAGAACTAACCGGCCAACATGCCCAACTGCAGCAACAGCTCCCAAAGCGAAGGAGCCAGGACCCAAAGACCTAGCTGGCCTGAAGGGCCCCCAGGGGGCCACCAAGCAGCCCCTCTCAATTTGGGTCTGGGGGCTTTCGTTGGGCATGGATACCTGGGATGTACCTGCAAGGTTATAGTTCGCGGCCCGAGAAGCACTCTCCGGCCAACATGCTCAACTGCAGCAACAGCTCCCAAAGCGAAGGAGCCAGGACCCAAAGACCTAGCTGGCCTGAAGGGCCCCCAGGGGGCCCCCAAGCAGCCCCTCTCAATTTGGGTCTGGGGGCTTTCGTTGGGCCGGGAACCTGGGAGATTCCTGCAAGGTTGCAGTTCGCGGCCCTAGAAGCACTCTCCGGCCAACATGCCCAACTGCAGCAACAGCTCCCAAAGCGAAGGAGCCAGGACCCAAAGACCTAGCTGGCCTGAAGGTCCCCCAGGAGGCCCCCAAGCAGCCGCTCTCCATTTGGGTCTGGGGGCTTTCGTTGGGCATGTATACCTGAGAGGTACCTGCAAGGTTACAGTTCGCGGCCCGAGAAGCACTCTCCGGCCAACATGCCCAACTGCAGCAACAGCTCCCAAAGCGAAGGAGCCAGGATCCAAAGACCTAGCTGGCCTGAAGGGCCCCCAGGGGGTCCCCAAGCAGCCCCTCTCCATTTGGGTCTGGGGGCTTTCGTTGGGCGGGGAACCTGGGAGATTCATGCAAGGTTGCAGTTCGCGGCCCGAGAAGCACTCTCCGGCCAACATGCCCAACTGCAGCAACAGCTCCCAAACCGAAGGAGCCAGGACCCAAAGACCTAGCTGGCCTGAAGGGCCCCCAGGGGGCCCCCAAGCAGCCCCTCTCAATTTGGGTCTGGGGGCTTTCGTTGGGCATGGAACCTGGGAGATTCCTGCAAGGTTGCAGTTCGCGGCCCGAGAAGCACTCTCCGGCAAACATGCCCAACTGCAGCAACAGCTCCCAAACCGAAGGAGCCAGGACCCAAAGACCTAGCTGGCCTGAAGGGCCCCCAGGGGGCCCCCAAGCAGCCCCTCTCAATTTGGGTCTGGGGGCTTTCGTTGGGCCGGGAACCTGGGAGATTCCTGCAAGTTTGCAGTTCGCGGCCGGAGAAGCACTCTCCGGCCAACATGCCCAACTGCAGCAACAGCTCCCAAAGCGAAGGAGACAGGACCCAAAGACCTAGCTGGCCTGAAGGGCCCCCAGGGGGCCCCCAAGCAGCCCCTCTCCATTTGGGTCTGGGGGCTTTCTTTAGGCTGAGAACCTGGGAGATACCAGCAAGGTTGCAGTTCGCGGCCCGAGAAGCACTCTCCGGCCAACATGCCCAATATCCAGCAACAGCTCCCAAAGCGAAGGAGCCAGGACCCAAAGACCTAGCTGGCCTGAAGAGCCCCCAGAAGACCACCAAGCAGCCCCTCTCCATTTGGGTCTGGGGGCTTTCGTTGGGCATGTATACCTGAGAGGTACCTGCAAGGTTACAGTTCGCGGCCCGAGAAGCACTCTCCGGCCAACATGCCCAACTGCAGCAACAGCTCCCAAAGCGAAGGAGCCAGGACCCAAAGACCTAGCTGGCCTGAAGTGCCCCCAGGGGGCCCCCAAGCAGTCCCTCTCCATTTGGGTCTGGGGGCTTTCGTTGGGCGGGGAACCTGGGAGATTCATGCAAGGTTGCTGTTCGAGGCCCGAGAAGCACTCTCCGGCCAACATGCCCAAATGCAGCAACAGCTCCCAAACCGAAGGAGCCAGGACCCAAAGACCTAGCTGGCCTGAAGGGCCCCCAGGGGGCCCCCAAGCAGCCCCTCTCAATTTGGGTCTGGGGGCTTTCGTTGGGCATGGAACCTGGGAGATTCCTGCAAGGTTGCAGTTCGCGGACCGAGAAGCACTCTCCGGCCAACATGCCCAACTGCAGCAACAGCTCCCAAACCGAAGGAGCCAGGACCCAAAGACCTAGCTGGCCTGAAGGGCCCCCATGGGGCCCCCAAGGAGCTCCTCTCCATTTGGGTCTGGGGGCTTTAGTTGGGCCGGGAACCTGGGAGGTACCTGCAAGGTTGCAGTTCGCGGCCGGAGAAGCACTCTCCGGCCAACATGCCCAACTGCAGCAACAGCTCCCAAAGCGAAGGAGCCAGGACCCAAAGACCTAGCTGGCGTGAAGGGCCACCAGGGGGCCCCCAAGCAGCCCCTCTCCATTTGGGTCTGGGGGCTTTTCTTGGGCCGGGAACCTGGGAGATTCCTGCAAGGTTGCATTTCGAGGCCCGAGAAGCACTCTCCGGCCAACATGCCCAACTGCAGCAATAGCTCCCAAACCGAAGAAGCCAGGACCCAAAGACCTAGCTGGCCTGAAGTGCCCCCAGGGGGTCCCCAAGCAGCCCCTCTCCATTTGGGTCTGGGGGCTTTCGTTGGGCGGGGAACCTGGGAGATTCATGCAAGGTTGCAGTTCGCGGCCCGAGAAGCACTCTCCGGCCAACATGCACAACTGCAGCAACAGCTCCCAAAGCGAAGGAGCCAGGACCCAAAGACCTAGCTGGCCTGAAGGGCCCCCAGGGGGCCCCCAAGCAGCCCCTCTCAATTTGGGTCTGGGGGCTTTCGTTGGGCATGGAACCTGTGAGATTCCTGCAAGGTTGCAGTTCGCGGCCCGAGAAGCACTCTCCGGCCAACATGCCCAACTGCAGCAACAGCTCCCAAAGCGAAGGAGCCAGGACCCAAAGACCTAGCTGGCCTGAAGGGCCCCCAGGGGGCCCCCAAGCAGCCCCTCTCAATTTGGGTCTGGGGGCTTTCGTTGGGCCGGGAACCTGGGAGATTCCTGCAAGGTTGCAGTTCGCGGCCGGAGAAGCACTCTCCGGCCAACATGCCCAACTGCAGCAACAGCTCCCAAAGCGAAGGAGACAGGACCCAAAGACCTAGCTGGCTTGAAGGGCCCCAGGGGGCCCCCAAGCAGCCCCTCTCCATTTGGGTCTGGGGGCTTTCTTTAGGCTGAGAACCTGGGAGATACCAGCAAGGTTGCAGTTCGCGGCCCGAGAAGCACTCTCCGGCCAACATGCCCAATATCCAGCAACAGCTCCCAAAGCGAAGGAGCCAGGACCCAAAGACCTAGCTGGCCTGAAGGGCCCCCAGAAGACCACCAAGCAGCCCCTCTCCATTTGGGTCTGGGGGCTTTCGTTGGGCATGTATACCTGAGAGGTACCTGCAAGGTTACAGTTCGCGGCCCGAGAAGCACTCTCCGGCCAACATGCCCAACTGCAGCAACAGCTCCCAAAGCGAAGGAGCCAGGACCCAAAGACCTAGCTGGCCTGAAGTGCCCCCATGGGGCCCCCAAGCAGTCCCTCTCCATTTGGGTCTGGGGGCTTTCGTTGGGCGGGGAACCTGGGAGATTCATGCAAGGTTGCAGTTCGCGGCCCGAGAAGCACTCTCCGGCCAACATGCCCAACTGCAGCAACAGCTCCCAAAGCGAAGGAGCCAGGACCCAAAGACCTAGCTGGCCTGAAGGGCCCCCAGGGGGCCCCCAAGCAGCCCCTCTCAATTTGGGTCTGGGGGCTTTCGTTGGGCATGGAACCTGGGAGATTCCTGCAAGGTTGCAGTTCGCGGCCCGAGAAGCACTCTCCGGCCAACATGCCCAACTGCAGCAACAGCTCCCAAACCGAAGGAGCCAGGACCCAAAGACCTAGCTGGCCTGAAGGGCCCCCATGGGGCCCCCAAGGAGCTCCTCTCCATTTGGGTCTGGGGGCTTTCGTTGGGCCGGGAACCTGGGAGGTACCTGCAAGGTTGCAGTTCGCGGCCGGAGAAGCACTCTCCGGCCAACATGCCCAACTGCAGCAACAGCTCCCAAAGCGAAGGAGCCAGGACCCAAAGACCTAGCTGGCCTGAAGGGCCCCCAGGGGGCCCCCAAGCAGCCCCTCTCCATTTGGGTCTGGGGGCTTTTCTTGGGCCGGGAACCTGGGAGATTCCTGCAAGGTTGCAGTTCGAGGCCCGAGAAGCACTCTCCGGCCAACATGCCCAACTGCAGCAACAGCTCCCAAACCGAAGGAGCCAGGACCCAAAGACCTAGCTGGCCTGAAGGGCCCCCAGGGGTTCCCCAAGCAGCCCCTCTCCATTTGGGTCTGGGGGCTTTCGTTGGGCGGGGAACCTGGGAGATTCATGCAAGGTTGCAGTTCGCGGCCCGAGAAGCACTCTCCGGCCAACATGCACAACTGCAGCAACAGCTCCCAAACCGAAGGAGCCAGGACCCAAAGACCTAGCTGGCCTGAAGGGCCCCCAGGGGGCCCCCAAGCAGCCCCTCTCAATTTGGGTCTGGGGGCTTTCGTTGGGCCGGGAACCTGGGAGATTCCTGCAAGGTTGCAGTTCGCGGCCGGAGAAGCACTCTCCGGCCAACATGCCCAACTGCAGCAACAGCTCCCAAAGCGAAGGAGCCAGGACCCAAAGACCTAGCTGGCCTGAAGGGCCCCCAGGGGGCCCCCAAGCAGCCCCTCTCCATTTGGGTCTGGGGGCTTTCTTTAGGCTGAGAACCTGGGAGATACCAGCAAGGTTGCAGTTCGCGGCCCGAGAAGCACTCTCCGGCCAACATGCCCAACTGCAGCAACAGCTCCCAAACCAAAGGAGCCAGGACCCAAAGACCTAGCTGGCCTGAAGGGCCCCCAGGGGGGCCCCAAGCAGTCCCTCTCCATTTGGGTCTGGGGGCTTTCGTTGGGCCGGGAACCTGGGAGAATCCTGCAAGGTTGCAGTTCGCGGCCGGAGAAGCACTCTCCGGCCAACATGCCCAACTGCAGCAACAGCTCCCAAACCGAAGGAGCCAGGACCCAAAGACCTAGCTGGCCTGAAGGGCCCCCAGAAGGCCACCAAGCAGCCCCTCTCCATTTGGGTCTGGGGGCTTTCGTTGGGCCGGGAACCTGGGAGAATCCTGCAAGGTTGCAGTTCGCGGCCCGAGAAGCACTCTCCGGCCAACATGCCCAACTGCAGCAACAGCTCCCAAAGCGAAGGAGCCAGGACCCAAAGACCTAGCTGGCCTGAAGGGCCCCCAGGGGGCCACCAAGCAGCCCCTCTCAATTTGGGTCTGGGGGCTTTCGTTGGGCATGGATACCTGAGAGGTACCTGCAAGGTTATAGTTCGCGGCCCGAGAAGCACTCTCCGGCCAACATGCCCAACTGCAGCAACAGCTCCCAAACCGAAGGAGCCAGGACCCAAAGACCTAGCTGGCCTGAAGGGCCCCCAGGGGGCCCCCAAGCAGTCCCTCTCCATTTGGGTCTGGGGGCTTTCGTTGGGCCGGGAACCTGGGAGATTCCTGCAAGGTTGCATTTCGAGGCCCGAGAAGCACTCTCCGGCCAACATGCTCAACTGCAGCAACAGCTCCCAAAGCGAAGGAGCCAGGACCCAAAGACCTAGCTGGCCTGAAGGGCCCCCAGGGGGCCCCCAAGCAGCCCCTCTCCATTTGGGTCTGGGGGCTTTCGTTGGGCCGGGAACCTGGGAGATTCCTGCAAGGTTGCAGTTTGCGGCCCGAGAAGCACTCTCCGGCCAACATGCCCAACTGCAGCAACAGCTCCCAAAGCGAAGGAGCCAGGACCCAAAGACCTAGCTGGCCTGAAGGGCCCCCAGGGGGCCCCCAAGCAGCCCCTCTCCATTTGGGTCTGGGAGCTTTCGTTGGGCATGGAACCTGGGAGATGCCTGCAAGGTTGCAGTTCGCGGCCCGAGAAGCACTCTCCGGCCAACATGCCCAACTGCAGCAACAGCTCCCAAACCGAAGGAGCCAGGACCCAAAGACCTAGCTGGCCTGAAGGGCCCCCATGGGGCCCCCAAGCAGCCCCTCTCCATTTGGGTCTGGGGGCTTTAGTTGGGCCGGGAACCTGGGAGAATCCTGCAAGGTTGCAGTTCGCGGCCGGAGAAGCACTCTCCGGCCAACATGCTCAACTGCAGCAACAGCTCCCAAAGCGAAGGAGCCAGGACCCAAAGACCTAGCTGGCCTGAAGGGCCCCCAGGGGGCCCCCAAGCAGCCCCTCTCAATTTGGGTCTGGGGGCTTTTGTTGGGCCGGGAACCTGGGAGATTCCTGCAAGGTTGCAGTTCGCGGCCCGAGAAGCACTCTCCGGCCAACATGCCCAACTGCAGCAACAGCTCCCAAAGCGAAGGAGCCAGGACCCAAAGACCTAGCTGGCCTGAAGGGCCCCCAGGGGGCCCCCAAGCAGCCCCTCTCCATTTGGGTCTGGGGGCTTTCTTTAGGCTGAGAACCTGGGAGATACCAGCAAGGTTGCAGTTCGCGGCCCGAGAAGCACTCTCCGGCCAACATGCCCAACTGCAGCAACAGCTCCCAAACCGAAGGAGCCAGGACCCAAAGACCTAGCTGGCCTGAAGGGCCCCCAGGGGGCCCCCAAGCAGCCCCTCTCAATTTGGGTCTGGGGGCTTTCGTTGGGCCGGGAACCTGGGAGAATCCTGCAAGGTTGCAGTTCGCGGCCGGAGAAGCACTCTCCGGCCAACATGCCCAACTGCAGCAACAGCTCCCAAACCGAAGGAGCCAGGACCCAAAGACCTAGCTGGCCTGAAGGGCCCCCAGAAGGCCACCAAGCAGCCCCTCTCCATTTGGGTCTGGGGGCTTTCGTTGGGCCGGGAACATGGGAGAATCCTGCAAGGTTGCAGTTCGCGGCCCGAGAAGCACTCTCCGGCCAACATGCCCAACTGCAGCAACAGCTCCCAAACCGAAGGAGCCAGGACCCAAAGACCTAGCTGGCCTGAAGGGCCCCCATGGGGCCCCCAAGGAGCCCCTCTCCATTTGGGTCTGGGGGCTTTAGTTGGGCCGGGAACCTGGGAGAATCCTGCAAGGTTGCAGTTCGCGGCCGGAGAAGCACTCTCCGGCCAACATGCCCAACTGCAGCAACAGCTCCCAAACCGAAGGAGCCAGGACCCAAAGACCTAGCTGGCCTGAAGGGCCCCCAGAAGACCACCAAGCAGCCCCTCTCCATTTGGGTCTGGGGGCTTTCGTTGGGCATGTATACCTGAGAGGTACCTGCAAGGTTACAGTTCGCGGCCCGAGAAGCACTCTCCGGCCAACATGCCCAACTGCAGCAACAGCTCCCAAAGCGAAGGAGCCAGGACCCAAAGACCTAGCTGGCCTGAAGGGCCCCCAGGGGGTCCCCAAGCAGCCCCTCTCCATTTGGGTCTGGGGGCTTTCGTTGGGCGGGGAACCTGGGAGATTCCTGCAAGGTTGCAGTTCGCGGCCCGAGAAGCACTCTCCGGCCAACATGCCCAACTGCAGCAACAGCTCCCAAAGCGAAGGAGCCAGGACCCAAAGACCTAGCTGGCCTGAAGGGCCCCCAGGGGGCCCCCAAGCAGCCCCTCTCCATTTGGGTCTGGGGGCTTTCTTTAGGCTGAGAACCTGGGAGATACCAGCAAGGTTGCAGTTCGCGGCCCGAGAAGCACTCTCCGGCCAACATGCCCAACTGCAGCAACAGCTCCCAAACCAAAGAAGCCAGGACCCAAAGACCTAGCTGGCCTGAAGGGCCCCCAGAAGGCCACCAAGCAGCCCCTCTCCATTTGGGTCTGGGGGCTTTCGTTGGGCCGGGAACATGGGAGAATCCTGCAAGGTTGCAGTTCGCGGCCCGAGAAGCACTCTCCGGCCAACATGCCCAACTGCAGCAACAGCTCCCAAAGCGAAGGAGACAGGACCCAAAGACCTAGCTGGCTTGAAGGGCCCCCAGGGGGCCCCCAAGCAGCCCCTCTCCATTTGGGTCTGGGGGCTTTCTTTAGGCTGAGAACCTGGGAGATACCAGCAAGGTTGCAGTTCGCGGCCCGAGAAGCACTCTCCGGCCAACATGCCCAATATCCAGCAACAGCTCCCAAAGCGAAGGAGCCAGGACCCAAAGACCTAGCTGGCCTGAAGGGCCCCCAGAAGACCACCAAGCAGCCCCTCTCCATTTGGGTCTGGGGGCTTTCGTTGGGCATGTATACCTGAGAGGTACCTGCAAGGTTACAGTTCGCGGCCCGAGAAGCACTCTCCGGCCAACATGCCCAACTGCAGCAACAGCTCCCAAAGCGAAGGAGCCAGGACCCAAAGACCTAGCTGGCCTGAAGGGCCCCCATGGGGCCCCCAAGCAGTCCCTCTCCATTTGGGTCTGGGGGCTTTCGTTGGGCGGGGAACCTGGGAGATTCATGCAAGGTTGCAGTTCGCGGCCCGAGAAGCACTCTCCGGCCAACATGCCCAACTGCAGCAACAGCTCCCAAACCGAAGGAGCCAGGACCCAAAGACCTAGCTGGCCTGAAGGGCCCCCAGGGGGCCCCCAAGCAGCCCCTCTCAATTTGGGTCTGGGGGCTTTCGTTGGGCATGGAACCTGGGAGATTCCTGCAAGGTTGCAGTTCGCGGCCCGAGAAGCACTCTCCGGCCAACATGCCCAACTGCAGCAACAGCTCCCAAACCGAAGGAGCCAGGACCCAAAGACCTAGCTGGCCTGAAGGGCCCCCATGGGGCCCCCAAGGAGCTCCTCTCCATTTGGGTCTGGGGGCTTTCGTTGGGCCGGGAACCTGGGAGGTACCTGCAAGGTTGCAGTTCGCGGTCGGAGAAGCACTCTCCGGCCAACATGCTCAACTGCAGCAACAGCTCCCAAAGCGAAGGAGCCAGGACCCAAAGACCTAGCTGGCCTGAAGGGCCCCCAGGGGGCCCCCAAGCAGCCCCTCTCCATTTGGGTCTGGGGGCTTTTCTTGGGCCGGGAACCTGGGAGATTCCTGCAAGGTTGCAGTTCGAGGCCCGAGAAGCACTCTCCGGCCAACATGCCCAACTGCAGCAACAGCTCCCAAAGCGAAGGAGCCAGGACCCAAAGACCTAGCTGGCCTGAAGGGCCCCCAGGGGGTCCCCAAGCAGCCCCTCTCCATTTGGGTCTGGGGGCTTTCGTTGGGCGGGGAACCTGGGAGATTCATGCAAGGTTGCAGTTCGCGGCCCGAGAAGCACTCTCCGGCCAACATGCACAACTGCACCAACAGCTCCCAAACCGAAGGAGCCAGGACCCAAAGACCTAGCTGGCCTGAAGGGCCCCCAGGGGGCCCCCAAGCAGCCCCTCTCAATTTGGGTCTGGGGGCTTTCGTTGGTCCGGGAACCTGGGAGATTCCTGCAAGGTTGCAGTTCGCGGCCGGAGAAGCACTCTCCGGCCAACATGCACAACTGCAGCAACAGCTCCCAAAGCGAAGGAGCCAGGACCCAAAGACCTAGCTGGCCTGAAGGGCCCCCAGGGGGCCCCCAAGCAGCCCCTCTCCATTTGGGTCTGGGGGCTTTCTTTAGGCTGAGAACCTGGGAGATACCAGCAAGGTTGCAGTTCGCGGCCCGAGAAGCACTCTCCGGCCAACATGCCCAACTGCAGCAACAGCTCCCAAACCGAAGGAGCCAGGACCCAAAGACCTAGCTGGCCTGAAGGGCCCCCAGGGGGGCCCCAAGCAGCCCCTCTCCATTTGGGTCTGGGGGCTTTCGTTGGGCCGGGAACCTGGGAGAATCCTGCAAGGTTGCAGTTCGCGGCCGGAGAAGCACTCTCCGGCCAACATGCCCAACTGCAGCAACAGCTCCCAAACCGAAGGAGCCAGGACCCAAAGACCTAGCTGGCCTGAAGGGCCCCCAGAAGGCCACCAAGCAGTCCCTCTCCATTTGGGTCTGGGGGCTTTCGTTGGGCCGGGAACCTGGGAGATTCCTGCAAGGTTGCAGTTCGCGGCCCGAGAAGCACTCTCCGGCCAACATGCCCAACTGCAGCAACAGCTCCCAAAGCGAAGGAGCCAGGACCCAAAGACCTAGCTGGCCTGAAGGGCCCCCAGGGGGCCCCCAAGCAGCCCCTCTCCATTTGGGTCTGGGGGCTTTCGTTGGGCCGGGAACCTGGGAGATTCCTGCAAGGTTGCAGTTTGCGGCCCGAGAAGCACTCTCCGGCCAACATGCCCAACTGCAGCAACAGCTCCCAAAGCGAAGGAGCCAGGACCCAAAGACCTAGCTGGCCTGAAGGGCCCCCAGGGGGCCCCCAAGCAGCCCCTCTCCATTTGGGTCTGGGGGCTTTCGTTGGGCATGTATACCTGAGAGGTACCTGCAAGGTTACAGTTCGCGGCCCGAGAAGCAGTCTCCGGCCAACATGCCCAACTGCAGCAACAGCTCCCAAAGCGAAGGAGCCAGGACCCAAAGACTTAGCTGGCCTGAAGGGCCCCCAGGGGGCCCCCAAGCAGCCCCTCTCAATTTGGGTCTGGGGGCTTTCGTTGGGCCGGGAACCTGGGAGAATCCTGCAAGGTTGCAGTTCGCGCCCGTAGAAGCACTCTCCGGCCAACATGCCCAACTGCAGCAACAGCTCCCAAACCGAAGGAGCCAGGACCCAAAGACCTAGCTGGCCTGAAGGGCCCCCAGAAGGCCACCAAGCAGCCCCTCTCCATTTGGGTCTGGGGGCTTTCGTTGGGCCGGGAACATGGGAGAATCCTGCAAGGTTGCAGTTCGCGGCCCGAGAAGCACTCTCCGGCCAACATGCCCAACTGCAGCAACAGCTCCCAAAGCGAAGGAGACAGGACCCAAAGACCTAGCTGGCTTGAAGGGCCCCCAGGGGGCCCCCAAGCAGCCCCTCTCCATTTGGGTCTGGGGGCTTTCTTTAGGCTGAGAACCTGGGAGATACCAGCAAGGTTGCAGTTCGCGGCCCGAGAAGCACTCTCCGGCCAACATGCCCAATATCCAGCAACAGCTCCCAAAGCGAAGGAGCCAGGACCCAAAGACCTAGCTGGCCTGAAGGGCCCCCAGAAGACCACCAAGCAGCCCCTCTCCATTTGGGTCTGGGGGCTTTCGTTGGGCATGTATACCTGAGAGGTACCTGCAAGGTTACAGTTCGCGGCCCGAGAAGCACTCTCCGGCCAACATGCCCAACTGCAGCAACAGCTCCCAAAGCGAAGGAGCCAGGACCCAAAGACCTAGCTGGCCTGAAGTGCCCCCAGGGGGCCCCCAAGCAGTCCCTCTCCATTTGGGTCTGGGGGCTTTCGTTGGGCGGGGAACCTGGGAGATTCATGCAAGGTTGCAGTTCGCGGCCCGAGAAGCACTCTCCGGCCAACATGCCCAACTGCAGCAACAGCTCCCAAAGCGAAGGAGCCAGGACCCAAAGACCTAGCTGGCCTGAAGGGCCCCCAGGGGGCCCCCAAGCAGCCCCTCTCCATTTGGGTCTGGGGGCTTTCGTTGGGCATGGAACCTGGGAGATTCCTGCAAGGTTGCAGTTCGCGGCCCGAGAAGCACTCTCCGGCCAACATGCCCAACTGCAGCAACAGCTCCCAAACCGAAGGAGCCAGGACCCAAAGACCTAGCTGGCCTGAAGGGCCCCCATGGGGCCCCCAAGGAGCTCCTCTCCATTTGGGTCTGGGGGCTTTTCTTGGGCCGGGAACCTGGGAGATTCCTGCAAGGTTGCAGTTCGAGGCCCGAGAAGCACTCTCCGGCCAACATGCCCAACTGCAGCAACAGCTCCCAAACCGAAGGAGCCAGGACCCAAAGACCTAGCTGGCCTGAAGGGCCCCCAGGGGGTCCCCAAGCAGCCCCTCTCCATTTGGGTCTGGGGGCTTTCGTTGGGCGGGGAACCTGGGAGATTCATGCAAGGTTGCAGTTCGCGGCCCGAGAAGCACTCTCCGGCCAACATGCACAACTGCAGCAACAGCTCCCAAACCGAAGGAGCCAGGACCCAAAGACCTAGCTGGCCTGAAGGGCCCCCAGGGGGCCCCCAAGCAGCCCCTCTCAATTTGGGTCTGGGGGCTTTCGTTGGGCCGGGAACCTGGGAGATTCCTGCAAGGTTGCAGTTCGCGGCCGGAGAAGCACTCTCCGGCCAACATGCCCAACTGCAGCAACAGCTCCCAAAGCGAAGGAGCCAGGACCCAAAGACCTAGCTGGCCTGAAGGGCCCCCAGGGGGCCCCCAAGCAGCCCCTCTCCATTTGGGTCTGGGGGCTTTCTTTAGGCTGAGAACCTGGGAGATACCAGCAAGGTTGCAGTTCGCGGCCCGAGAAGCACTCTCCGGCCAACATGCCCAACTGCAGCAACAGCTCCCAAACCGAAGGAGCCAGGACCCAAAGACCTAGCTGGCCTGAAGGGCCCCCAGGGGGGCCCCAAGCAGCCCCTCTCCATTTGGGTCTGGGGGCTTTCGTTGGGCCGGGAACCTGGGAGAATCCTGCAAGGTTGCAGTTCGCGGCCGGAGAAGCACTCTCCGGCCAACATGCCCAACTGCAGCAACAGCTCCCAAACCGAAGGAGCCAGGACCCAAAGACCTAGCTGGCCTGAAGGGCCCCCAGAAGGCCACCAAGCAGCCCCTCTCCATTTGGGTCTGGGGGCTTTCGTTGGGCCGGGAACCTGGGAGAATCCTGCAAGGTTGAAGTTCGCGGCCCGAGAAGCACTCTCCGGCCAACATGCCCAACTGCAGCAACAGCTCCCAAAGCGAAGGAGCCAGGACCCAAAGACCTAGCTGGCCTGAAGGGCCCCCAGGGGGCCACCAAGCAGCCCCTCTCAATTTGGGTCTGGGGGCTTTCGTTGGGCATGGATACCTGAGAGGTACCTGCAAGGTTATAGTTCGCGGCCCGAGAAGCACTCTCCGGCCAACATGCCCAACTGCAGCAACAGCTCCCAAACCGAAGGAGCCAGGACCCAAAGACCTAGCTGGCCTGAAGGGCCCCCAGGGGGCCCCCAAGCAGTCCCTCTCCATTTGGGTCTGGGGGCTTTCGTTGGGCCGGGAACCTGGGAGATTCCTGCAAGGTTGCAGTTCGCGGCCCGAGAAGCACTCTCCGGCCAACATGCCCAACTGCAGCAACAGCTCCCAAAGCGAAGGAGCCAGGACCCAAAGACCTAGCTGGCCTGAAGGGCCCCCAGGGGGCCCCCAAGCAGCCCCTCTCCATTTGGGTCTGGGGGCTTTCGTTGGGCCGGGAACCTGGGAGATTCCTGCAAGGTTGCAGTTTGCGGCCCGAGAAGCACTCTCCGGCCAACATGCCCAACTGCAGCAACAGCTCCCAAAGCGAAGGAGCCAGGACCCAAAGACCTAGCTGGCCTGAAGGGCCCCCAGGGGGCCCCCAAGCAGCCCCTCTCCATTTGGGTCTGGGGGCTTTCTTTAGGCTGAGAACCTGGGAGATTCATGCAAGGTTGCAGTTCGAGGCCCGAGAAGCACTCTCCGGCCAACATGCCCAACTGCAGCAACAGCTCCCAAACCGAAGGAGCCAGGACACAAAGACCTAGCTGGCCTGAAGGGCCCCCAGGGGGGCCCCAAGCAGCCCCTCTCCATTTGGGTCTGGGGGCTTTCGTTGGGCATGTATACCTGAGAGGTACCTGCAAGGTTACAGTTCGCGGCCCGAGAAGCACTCTCCGGCCAACATGCCCAACTGCAGCAACAGCTCCCAAAGCGAAGGAGCCAGGATCCAAAGACTTAGCTGGCCTGAAGGGCCCCCAGGGGGTCCCCAAGCAGTCCCTCTCCATTTGGGTCTGGGGGCTTTCGTTGGGCGGGGAACCTGGGAGATTCATGCAAGGTTGCAGTTCGAGGCCCGAGAAGCACTCTCCGGCCAACATGCCCAACTGCAGCAACAGCTCCCAAAGCGAAGGAGCCAGGACCAAAAGACCTAGCTGGCCTGAAGGGCCCCCAGGGGGCCCCCAAGCAGCCCCTCTCCATTTGGGTCTGGGAGCTTTCGTTGGGCATGGAACCTGGGAGATGCCTGCAAGGTTGCAGTTCGCGGCCCGAGAAGCACTCTCCGGCCAACATGCCCAACTGCAGCAACAGCTCCCAAACCGAAGGAGCCAGGACCCAAAGACCTAGCTGGCCTGAAGGGCCCCCATGGGGTCCCCAAGCAGCCCCTCTCCATTTGGGTCTGGGGGCTTTAGTTGGGCCGGGAACCTGGGAAAATCCTGCAAGGTTGCAGTTCGCGGCCGGAGAAGCACTCTCCGGCCAACATGCTCAACTGCAGCAACAGCTCCCAAACCGAAGGAGCCAGGACCCAAAGACCTAGCTGGCCTGAAGGGCCCCCAGGGGGCCCCCAAGCAGCCCCTCTCAATTTGGGTCTGGGGGATTTTGTTGGGCCGGGAACCTGGGAGATTCCTGCAAGGTTGCAGTTCGCGGCTGGAGAAGCACTCTCCGGCCAACATGCCCAACTGCAGCAACAGCTCCCAAAGCGAAGGAGCCAGGACCCAAAGACCTAGCTGGCCTGAAGGGCCCCCAGGGGGCCCCCAAGGAGCCCCTCTCCATTTGGGTCTGGGGGCTTTCTTTAGGCTGAGTACCTGGGAGATACCAGCAAGGTTGCAGTTCGCGGCCCGAGAAGCACTCTCCGGCCAACATGCCCAATATCCAGCAACAGCTCCCAAAGCGAAGGAGCCAGGACCCAAAGACCTAGCTGGCCTGAAGGGCCCCCAGAAGACCACCAAGCAACCCATCTCCATTTGGGTCTGGGGGATTTCGTTGGGCATGTATACCTGAGAGGTACCTGCAAGGTTACAGTTCGCGGCCCGAGAAGCACTCTCCGGCCAACATGCCCAACTGCAGCAACAGCTCCCAAAGCGAAGGAGCCAGGACCCAAAGACCTAGCTGGCCTGAAAGGCCCCCAGGGGGCCCCCAAGCAGCCCCTCTCCATTTGGGTCTGGGGGCTTTCGTTGGGCATGGAACCTGGGAGATTCATGCAAGGTTGCAGTTCGCGGCCCGAGAAGCACTCTCCGGCCAACATGCCCAACTGCAGCAACAGCTCTCAAAGCGAAGGAGCCAGGACCCAAAGACCTAGCTGGCCTGAAGGGCCCCCAGGGGGCCCCCAAGCAGCCCCTCTCCATTTGGGTCTGGGGGCTTTCTTTAGGCTGAGAACCTGGGAGATACCAGCAAGGTTGCAGTTCGCGGCCCGAGAAGCACTCTCCGGCCAACATGCCCAACTGCAGCAACAGCTCCCAAACCGAAGGAGCCAGGACCCAAAGACCTAGCTGGCCTGAAGGGCCCCCAGGGGGCCCCCAAGCAGCCCCTCTCCATTTGGGTCTGGGGGCTTTCGTTGGGCCGGGAACCTGGGAGAATCCTGCAAGGTTGCAGTTCGCGGCCGGAGAAGCACTCTCCGGCCAACATGCCCAACTGCAGCAACAGCTCCCAAACCGAAGGAGCCAGGACCCAAAGACCTAGCTGGCCTGAAGGGCCCCCAGAAGGCCACCAAGCAGCCCCTCTCCATTTGGGTCTGGGGGCTTTCGTTGGGCCGAGAAAATGGGAGAATACTGCAAGGTTGCAGTTCGCGGCCCGAGAAGCACTCTCCGGCCAACATGCCCAACTGCAGCAACAGCTCCCAAACCGAAGGAGCCAGGACCCAAAGACCTAGCTGGCCTGAAGGGCCCCCAGGGGGTCCCCAAGCAGCCCCTCTCCATTTGGGTCTGGGGGCTTTCGTTGGGCGGGGAACCTGGGAGATTCATGCAAGGTTGCAGTTCGCGGCCCGAGAAGCACTCTCCGGCCAACATGCCCAACTGCAGCAACAGCTCCCAAAGCGAAGGAGCCAGGACCCAAAGACCTAGCTGGCCTGAAGGGCCCCCAGGGGGCCCCCAAGCAGCCCCTCTCCATTTGGGTCTGGGGGCTTTCTTTAGGCTGAGAACCTGGGAGATACCAGCAAGGTTGCAGTTCGCGGCCCGAGAAGCACTCTCCGGCCAACATGCCCAACTGCAGCAACAGCTCCCAAACCGAAGGAGCCAGGACCCAAAGACCTAGCTGGCCTGAAGGGCCCCCAGGGGGCCCCCAAGCAGCCCCTCTCAATTTGGGTCTGGGGGCTTTCGTTGGGCCGGGAACCTGGGAGAATCCTGCAAGGTTGCAGTTCGCGGCCGGAGAAGCACTCTCCGGCCAACATGCCCAACTGCAGCAACAGCTCCCAAACCGAAGGAGCCAGGACCCAAAGACCTAGCTGGCCTGAAGGGCCCCGAGGGGGCCCCCAAGCAGCCCCTCTCCATTTGGGTCTGGGGGCTTTCGTTGGGCCGGGAACCTGGGAGATTCCTGCAAGGTTGCAGTTCGCGGCCCGAGAAGCACTCTCCGGCCAACATGCCCAACTGCAGCAACAGCTCCCAAACCGAAGGAGCCAGGACCCAAAGACCTAGCTGGCCTGAAGGGCCCCCAGGGGGCTCCCAAGCAGCCCCTCTCCATTTGGGTCTGGGGGCTTTCGTTGGGCATGGAACCTGGGAGATTCCTGCAAGGTTGCAGTTCGCGGCCCGAGAAGCACTCTCCGGCCAACATGCCCAATATCCAGCAACAGCTCCCAAAGCGAAGGAGCCAGGACCCAAAGACCTAGCTGGCCTGAAGGGCCCCCAGAAGGCCACCCAGCAGCCCCTCTCCATTTGGGTCTGGGGGCTTTCGTTGGGCATGTATACCTGAGAGGTACCTGCAAGGTTGCAGTTGGAGGCCGGAGAAGCACTCTCCGGCCAACATGCCCAACTGCAGCAACAGCTCCCAAAGCGAAGGAGCCAGGACACAAAGACCTAGCTGGCCTGAAGGGCCCCCAGGGGGCCCCCAAGCAGCCCCTCTCAATTTGGGTCTGGGGGCTTTCGTTGGGCCGGGAACCTGGGAGATTCCTGCAAGGTTGCAGTTCGCGGCCCGAGAAGCACTCTCCGGCCAACATTCCCAACGTCAGCAACAGCTCCCCAAGCGAAGGAGCCAGGACCCAAAGACCTAGCTGGCCTGAAGGGCCCCCAGGGGGCCCCCAAGGAGCCCCTCTCCATTTGGGTCTGGGGGCTTTCTTTAGGCTGAGAACCTGGGAGATACCAGCAAGGTTGCAGTTCGCGGCCCGAGAAGCACTCTCCGGCCAACATGCCCAATATCCAGCAACAGCTCCCAAAGCGAAGGAGCCAGGACCCAAAGACCTAGTTGGCCTGAAGGGCCCCCAGAAGGCCACCAAGCAGCCCCTCTCCATTTGGGTCTGGGGGCTTTCGTTGGGCATGTATACCTGAGAGGTACCTGCAAGATTACAGTTCGCGGCCCGAGAAGCACTCTCCGGCCAACATGCCCAACTGCAGCAACAGCTCCCAAACCGAAAGAGCCAGGACCCAAAGACCTAGCTGGCCTGAAGGGCCCCCAGGGGGCCCCCAAGCAGCCCCTCTCAATTTGGGTCTGGGGGCTTTCGTTGGGCGGGGAACCTGGGAGATTCATGGAAGTTTGCAATTCGCGGCCCGAGAAGCACTCTCCGGCCAACATGCCCAACTGCAGCAACAGCTCCCAAAGCGAAGGAGCCAGGACACAAAGACCTAGCTGGCCTGAAGGGCCCCCAGGGGGCCCCCAAGCAGCCCCTCTCCATTTGGGTCTGGGGGCTTTCTTTAGGGTGAGAACCTGGGAGATACCAGCAAGGTTGCAGTTCGCGGCCCGAGAAGCACTCTCCGGCCAACATGCCCAACTGCAGCAACAGCTCCCAAACCGAAGGAGCCAGGACCCAAAGACCTAGCTGGCCTGAAGGGCCCCCAGGGGGCCCCCAAGCAGCCCCTCTCCATTTGGGTCTGGGGGCTTTCGTTGGGCATGGAACCTGGGAGATTCCTGCAAGGTTGCGGTTCGCGGCCCGAGAAGCACTCTCCGGCCAACATGCCCAACTGCAGCAACAGCTCCCAAAGCGAAGGAGCCAGGACCCAAAGACCAAGCTGGCCTGAAGGGCCCCCATGGGGCCCCCAAGGAGCTCCTCTCCATTTGGGTCTGGGGGCTTTAGTTGGGCCGGGAACCTGGGAGATTCCTGCAAGGTTGCAGTTCGCGGCCGGAGAAGCACTCTCCGGCCAACATGCCCAACGTCAGCAACAGCTCCCAAACCGAAGGAGCCAGGACCCAAAGACCTAGCTGGCCTGAAGGGCCCCCAGGGGGCCTCCAAGCAGCCCCTCTCCATTTGGGTCTGGGGGCTTTCTTTAGGCTGAGAACCTGGGAGATTCCAGCAAGGTTGCAGTTCGCGGCCCGAGAAGCACTCTCCGGCTAACATGCCCAATATCCAGCAACAGCTCCCAAAGCGAAGGAGCCAGGACCCAAAGACCTAGCTGGCCTGAAGGGCCCCCAGAAGGCCACCAAGCAGCCCCTCTCCATTTGGGTCTGGGTGCTTTCGTTGGGCATGTATATCTGAGAGGTACCTGCAAGGTTGCAGTTCGCGGCCCGAGAAGCACTCTCCGGCCAACATGCCCAACTGCAGCAACAGCTCCCAAACCGAATGAGCCAGGACACAAAGACCTAGCTGGCCTGAAGGGCCCCCAGGGGGCCCCCAAGTAGCCCCTCTCAATTTGGGTCTGGGGGCTTTCGTTGGGCATGTATACCTGAGAGGTACCTGCAAGGTTGCAGTTCGCGGCCCGAGAAGCACTCTCCGGCCAACATGCCCAACTGCAGCAACAGCTCCCAAACCGAAGGAGCCAGGACCCAAAGACCTAGCTGGCCTGAAGGGCCCCCAGGGGGCCCCCAAGCAGCCCCTCTCAATTTGGGTCTGGGGGCTTTCTTTAGGCTGAGAACCTGGTAGACACAAGCAAGGTTGCAGTTCGCGGCCCGAGAAGCACTCACCGGCCAACATGCCCAACTGCAGCAACAGCTCCCAAACCGAAGGAGCCAGGACCCAAAGACCTAGCTGGCCTGAAGGGCCCCCAGGGGGGCCCCAAGCAGCCCCTCTCAATTTGGGTCTGGGGGCTTTCGTTGGGCCGGGAACCTGGGAGAATCCTGCAAGGTTGCAGTTCGCGGCCCGAGAAGCACTCTCCGGCCAACATGCCCAACTGCAGCAACAGCTCCCAAACCGAAGGAGCCAGGACCCAAAGACCTAGCTGGCCTGAAGGGCCCCCAGAAGGCCACCAAGCAGCCCCTCTCCATTTGGGTCTGGGGGCTTTCGTTGGGCCGGGAACCTGGGAGAATCCTGCAAGGTTGCAGTTCGCGGCCCGAGAAGCACTCTCCGGCCAACATGCCCAACTGCAGCAACAGCTCCCAAAGCGAAGGAGCCAGGACCCAAAGACCTAGCTGGCCTGAAGGGCCCCCAGGGGGCCCCCAAGCAGCCCCTCTCCATTTGGGTCTGGGGGCTTTCTTTAGGGTGAGAACCTGGGAGATACCAGCAAGGTTGCAGTTCGCGGCCCGAGAAGCACTCTCCGGCCAACATGCCCAACTGCAGCAACAGCTCCCAAACCGAAGGAGCCAGGACCCAAAGACCTAGCTGGCCTGAAGGGCCCCCAGGGGGCCCCCAAGCAGCCCCTCTCCATTTGGGTCTGGGGGCTTTCGTTGGGCATGGAACCTGGGAGATTCCTGCAAGGTTGCAGTTCGCGGCCCGAGAAGCACTCTCCGGCCAACATGCCCAACTGCAGCAACAGCTCCCAAACCGAAGGAGCCAGGACCCAAAGACCAAGCTGGCCTGAAGGGCCCCCATGGGGCCCCCAAGGAGCCCCTCTCCATTTGGGTCTGGGGGCTTTAGTTGGGCCGGGAACCTGGGAGGTACCTGCAAGGTTGCAGTTCGCGGCCGGAGAAGCACTCTCCGGCCAACATGCCCAACTGCAGCAACAGCTCCCAAACCGAAGGAGCCAGGACCCAAAGACCTAGCTGGCCTGAAGGGCCCCCAGGGGGCCCCCAAGCAGCCCCTCTCAATTTGGGTCTGGGGGCTTTCGTTGGGCCGGGAACCTGGGAGATTCCTGCAAGGTTGCAGTTCGCGGCCGGAGAAGCACTCTCCGGCCAACATGCCCAACTGCAGCAACAGCTCCCAAAGCGAAGGAGCCAGGACCCAAAGACCTAGCTGGCCTGAAGGGCCCCCAGGGGGCCCCCAAGGAGCCCCTCTCCATTTGGGTCTGGGGGCTTTCTTTAGGCTGAGAACCTGGGAGATTCCAGCAAGGTTGCAGTTCGCGGCCCGAGAAGCACTCTCCGGCTAACATGCCAAATATCCAGCAACAGCTCCCAAAGCGAAGGAGCCAGGACCCAAAGACCTAGCTGGCCTGAAGGGCCCCCAGAAGGCCACCAAGCAGCCCCTCTCCATTTGGGTCTGGGGGCTTTCGTTGGGCATGTATATCTGAGAGGTACCTGCAAGGTTGCAGTTCGCGGCCCGAGAAGCACTCTCCGGCCAACATGCCCAACTGCAGCAACAGCTCCCAAAGCGAAGGAGCCAGGATCCAAAGACTTAGCTGGCCTGAAGGGCCCCCAGGGGGTCCCCAAGCAGTCCCTCTCCATTTGGGTCTGGGGGCTTTCGTTGGGCGGGGAACCTGGGAGATTCATGCAAGGTTGCAGTTCGCGGCCCGAGAAGCACTCTCCGGCCAACATGCCCAACTGCAGCAACAGCTCCCAAACCGAAGGAGCCAGGACCCAAAGACCTAGCTGGCCTGAAGGGCCCCCAGAAGGCCACCAAGCAGCCCCTCTCAATTTGGGTCTGGGGGCTTTCGTTGGGCATGGAACCTGGGTGATACCTGCAAGGTTGCAGTTCGCGGCCGGAGAAGCACTCTCCGGCCAACATGCCCAACTGCAGCAACAGCTCCCAAACCGAAGGAGCCAGGACCCAAAGACCTAGCTGGCCTGAAGGGCCCCCAGGGGGCCCCCAAGCAGCCCCTCTCAATTTGGGTCTGGGGGCTTTCGTTGGGCCGGGAACCTGGGAGATTCCTGCAAGGTTGCAGTTCGCGGCCGGAGAAGCACTCTCCGGCCCACATGCCCAACTGCAGCAACAGCTCCCAAAGCGAAGGAGCCAGGACCCAAAGACCTAGCTGGCCTGAAGGGCCCCCAGGGGTCCCCCAAGGAGCCCCTCTCCATTTGGGTCTGGGGGCTTTCTTTAGGCTGAGAACCTGGGAGATTCCAGCAAGGTTGCAGTTCGCGGCCCGAGAAGCACTCTCCGGCCAACATGCCCAATATCCAGCAACAGCTCCCAAAGCGAAGGAGCCAGGACCCAAAGACCTAGCTGGCCTGAAGGGCCCCCAGAAGACCACCAAGCAGCCCCTCTCCATTTGGGTCTGGGGGCTTTCGTTGGGCATGTATACCTGAGAGGTACCTGCAAGGTTACAGTTCGCGGCCCGAGAAGCACTCTCCGGCCAACATGCCCAACTGCAGCAACAGCTCCCAAAGCGAAGGAGCCAGGACCCAAAGACCTAGCTGGCCTGAAGTGCCCCCAGGGGGTCCCCAAGCAATCCCTCTCCATTTGGGTCTGGGGGCTTTCGTTGGGCGGGGAACCTGGGAGATTCATGCAAGGTTGCAGTTCGCGGCCCGAGAAGCACTCTCCGGCCAACATGCCCAACTGCAGCAACAGCTCCCAAAGCGAAGGAGCCAGGACCCAAAGACCTAGCTGGCCTGAAGGGCCCCCAGGGGGCCCCCAAGCAGCCCCTCTCCATTTGGGTCTGGGGGCTTTCGTTGGGCATGGAACCTGTGAGATTCCTGCAAGGTTGCAGTTCGCGGCCGGAGAAGCACTCTCCGGCCAACATGCCCAACTGCAGCAACAGCTCCCAAACCGAAGGAGCCAGGACCCAAAGACCTAGCTGGCCTGAAGGGCCCCCAGGGGGGCCCCAAGCAGCCCCTCTCAATTTGGGTCTGGGGGCTTTCGTTGGGCCGGGAACCTGGGAGAATCCTGCAAGGTTGCAGTTCGCGGCCCGAGAAGCACTCTCCGGCCAACATGCCCAACGTCAGCAACAGCTCCCAAACCGAAGGAGCCAGGACCCAAAGACCTAGCTGGCCTGAAGGGCCCCCAGAAGGCCACCAAGCAGCCCCTCTCCATTTGGGTCTGGGGGCTTTTGTTGGGCCGGGAACCTGGGAGAATCCTGCAAGGTTGCAGTTCGCGGCCCGAGAAGCACTCTCCGGCCAACATGCCCAAATGCAGCAACAGCTCCCAAAGCGAAGGAGCCAGGACCCAAAGACCTAGCTGGCCTGAAGGGCCCCCAGGGGGCCCCCAAGCAGCCCCTCTCCATTTGGGTCTGGGGGCTTTCGTTGGGCATGGATACCTGAGAGGTACCTGCAAGGTTGCAGTTCGCGGCCCGAGAAGCACTCTCCGGCCAACATGCTCAACTGCAGCAACAGCTCCCAAACCGAAGGAGCCAGGACCCAAAGACCTAGCTGGCCTGAAGGGCCCCCAGGGGGCCCCCAAGGAGCCCCTCTCCATTTGGGTCTGGCGGCTTTCTTTAGGCTGAGAACCTGGGAGATACCAGCAAGGTTGCAGTTCGCGGCCCGAGAAGCACTCTCCGGCCAACATGCCCAATATCCAGCAACAGCTCCCAAAGCGAAGGAGCCAGGACCCAAAGACCTAGCTGGCCTGAAGGGCCCCCAGGGGGCCCCCAAGCAGCCCCTCTCCATTTGGGTCTGGGGGCTTTCGTTGGGCATGGAACCTGGGAGATTCCTGCAAGGTTGCAATTCGCGGCCCGAGAAGCACTCTCCGGCCAACATGCCCAACTGCAGCAACAGCTCCCAAACCGAAGGAGCCAGGACCCAAAGACCTAGCTGGCCTGAAGGGCCCCTAGGGGGGCCCCAAGGAGCCCCTCTCCATTTGGGTCTGGGGGCTTTCTTTAGGCTGAGAACCTGGGAGATACCAGCAAGGTTGCAGTTCGCGGCCCGAGAAGCACTCTCCGGCCAACATGCCCAATATCCAGCAACAGCTCCCAAAGCGAAGGAGCCAGGACCCAAAGACCTAGCTGGCCTGAAGGGCCCCCAGGGGGCCCCCAAGCAGCCCCTCTCCATTTGGGTCTGGGGGCTTTCGTTGGGCCGGGAACCTGGGAGAATCCTGCAAGGTTGCAGTTCGCGGCCCGAGAAGCACTCTCCGGCCAACATGCCCAACTGCAGCAACAGCTCCCAAACCGAAGGAGCCAGGACCCAAAGACCTAGCTGGCCTGAAGGGCCCCCAGGGGGCCCCCAAGCAGCCCCTCTCCATTTGGGTCTGGAGGCTTTCGTTGGGCCGGGAACCTGGGAGGTACCTGCAAGGTTGCAGTTCGCGGCCCGAGAAGCACTCTCCGGCCAACATGCCCAAATGCAGCAACAGCTCCCAAACCGAAGGAGCCAGGACCCAAAGACCTAGCTGGCCTGAAGGGCCCCCAGGGGGCCACCAAGCAGCCCCTCTCAATTTGGGTCTGGGGGCTTTCGTTGGGCATGGATGCCTGAGAGGTTCCTGCAAGGTTATAGTTCGCGGCCCGAGAAGCACTCTCCGGCCAACATGCCCAACTGCAGCAACAGCTCCCAAACCGAAGGAGCCAGGACCCAAAGACCTAGCTGGCCTGAAGGGCCCCCAGGGGGCCCCCAAGCAGCCCCTCTCCATTTGGGTCTGGGGGCTTTCGTTGGGCCGGGAACCTGGGAGATTCCTGCAAGGTTGCAGTTCGCGGCCGGAGAAGCACTCTCCGGCCAACATGCCCAACGTCAGCAACAGCTCCCAAACCGAATGAGCCAGGACCCAAAGACCTAGCTGGCCTGAAGGGCCCCCAGGGGGCCCCCAAGCAGCCCCTCTCCATTTGGGTCTGGAGGCTTTCGTTGGGCCGGGAACCTGGGAGGTACCTGCAAGGTTGCAGTTCGCGGCCCGAGAAGCACTCTCCGGCCAACATGCCCAAATGCAGCAACAGCTCCCAAACCGAAGGAGCCAGGACCCAAAGACCTAGCTGGCCTGAAGGGCCCCCAGGGGGCCACCAAGCAGCCCCTCTCAATTTGGGTCTGGGGGCTTTCGTTGGGCATGGATGCCTGAGAGGTTCCTGCAAGGTTATAGTTCGCGGCCCGAGAAGCACTCTCCGGCCAACATGCCCAACTGCAGCAACAGCTCCCAAACCGAAGGAGCCAGGACCCAAAGACCTAGCTGGCCTGAAGGGCCCCCAGGGGGCCCCCAAGCAGCCCCTCTCCATTTGGGTCTGGGGGCTTTCGTTGGGCCGGGAACCTGGGAGATTCCTGCAAGGTTGCAGTTCGCGGCCGGAGAAGCACTCTCCGGCCAACATGCCCAACGTCAGCAACAGCTCCCAAACCGAATGAGCCAGGACCCAAAGACCTAGCTGGCCTGAAGGGCCCCCAGGGGGCCCCCAAGGAGCCCCTCTCCATTTGGGTCTGGGGGCTTTCTTTAGGCTGAGAACCTGGGAGATACCAGCAAGGTTGCAGTTCGCGGCCGGAGAAGCACTCTCCGGCCAACATGCCCAACGTCAGCAACAGCTCCCAAACCGAATGAGCCAGGACCCAAAGACCTAGCTGGCCTGAAGGGCCCCCAGGGGGCCCCCAAGCAGCCCCTCTCCATTTGGGTCTGGGGGCTTTCGTTGGGCATGTATACCTGAGAGGTACCTGCAAGGTTACAGTTCGCGGCCCGAGAAGCACTCTCCGGCCAACATGCCCAACTGCAGCAACAGCTCCCAAAGCGAAGGAGCCAGGACCCAAAGACCTAGCTGGCCTGAAGGGCCCCCAGGGGGTCCCCAAGCAGTCCCTCTCCATTTGGGTCTGGGGGCTTTCGTTGGGCCGGGAACCTGGGAGATTCCTGCGAGGTTGCAGTTCGCGGCCCGAGAAGCACTCTCCGGCCAACATGCCCAACTGCAGCAACAGCTCCCAAAGCGAAGGAGCCAGGACCCAAAGACCTAGCTGGCCTGAAGGGCCCCCAGGGGGCCCCCAAGCAGCCCCTCTCAATTTGGGTCTGGGGGCTTTCGTTGGGCCGGGAACCTGGGAGAATCCTGCAAGGTTGCAGTTCGCGGCCCGAGAAGCACTCTCCGGCCAACATGCCCAACTGCAGCAACAGCTCCCAAAGCGAAGGAGCCAGGACCCAAAGACCTAGCTGGCCTGAAGGGCCCCCAGGGGGCCCCCAAGCAACCCCTCTCAATTTGGGTCTGGGGGCTTTCGTTGGGCCGGGAACCTGGGAGATTCCTGCAAGGTTGCAGTTCGCGGCCGGAGAAGCACTCTCCGGCCAACATGCCCAACTGCAGCAACAGCTCCCAAAGCGAAGGAGCCAGGACCCAAAGACCTAGCTGGCCTGAAGGGCCCCCAGGGGGCCCCCAAGCAGCCCCTCTCCATTTGGGTCTGGGGGCTTTCTTTAAGCTGAGAACCTGGTAGATACCAGCAAGGTTGCAGTTCGCGGCCCGAGAAGCACTCTCCGGCCAACATGCCCAACTGCAGCAACAGCTCCCAAATCGAAGGAGCCAGGACCCAAAGACCTAGCTGGCCTGAAGGGCCCCCAGGGGGCCCCCAAGCAGCCCCTCTCAATTTGGGTCTGGGGGCTTTCGTTGGGCCGGGAACCTGGGAGAATCCTGCAAGGTTGCAGTTCGCGGCCCGAGAAGCACTCTCCGGCCAACATGCCCAACTGCAGCAACAGCTCCCAAACCGAAGGAGCCAGGACCCAAAGACCTAGCTGGCCTGAAGGGCCCCCAGGGGGCCCCCAAGCAGCCCCTCTCAATTTGGGTCTGGGGGCTTTCGTTGGGCCGGGAACCTGGGAGGTACCTGCAAGGTTGCAGTTCGCGGCCCGAGAAGCACTCTCCGGCCAACATGCCCAAATGCAGCAACAGCTCCCAAAGCGAAGGAGCCAGGACCCAAAGACCTAGCTGGCCTGAAGGGCCCCCAGGGGGCCCCCAAGCAGCCCCTCTCAATTTGGGTCTGGGGGCTTTCGTTGGGCATGGATACCTGAGAGGTACCTGCAAGGTTATAGTTCGCGGCCCGAGAAGCACTCTCCGGCCAACATGCTCAACTGCAGCAACAGCTCCCAAACCGAAGGAGCCAGGACCCAAAGACCTAGCTGGCCTGAAGGGCCCCCAGGGGGCCCCCAAGCAGCCCCTCTCCATTTGGGTCTGGGGGCTTTCGTTGGGCCGGGAACCTGGGAGATTCCTGCAAGGTTGCAGTTCGCGGCCCGAGAAGCACTCTCCGGCCAACATGCCCAACGTCAGCAACAGCTCCCAAACCGAATGAGCCAGGACCCAAAGACTTAGCTGGCCTGAAGGGCCCCCAGGGGTCCCCCAAGGAGCCCCTCTCCATTTGGGTCTGGGGGCTTTCTTTAGGCTGAGAACCTGGGAGATACCAGCAAGGTTGCAGTTCGAGGCCCGAGAAGCACTCTCCGGCCAACATGCTCAACTGCAGCAACAGCTCCCAAACCGAATGAGCCAGGACCCAAAGACCTAGCTGGCCTGAAGGGCCCCCAGGGGGCCCCCAAGGAGCCCCTCTCCATTTGGGTCTGGGGGCTTTCGTTGGGCATGTATACCTGAGAGGTACCTGCAAGGTTGCAGTTCGCGGCCCGAGAAGCACTCTCCGGCCAACATGCCCAACGTCAGCAACAGCTCCCAAACCGAAGGAGCCAGGACCCAAAGACCTAGCTGGCCTGAAGGGCCCCCAGGGGGCCCCCAAGCAGCCCCTCTCAATTTGGGTCTGGGGGCTTTCGTTGGGCATGGAACCTGGGAGATTCCTGCAAGGTTGCAGTTCGCGGCCCGAGAAGCAATCTCCGGCCAACATGCCCAATATCCAGCAACAGCTCCCAAACCGAAGGAGCCAGGACCCAAAGACCTAGCTGGCCTGAAGGGCCCCCAGGGGGCCCCCAAGCAGCCCCTCTCCATTTGGGTCTGGGGGCTTTCGTTGGGCATGTATACCTGAGAGGTTCCAGCAAGGTTACAGTTCGCGGCCCGAGAAGCACTCTCCGGCCAACATGCCCAACTGCAGCAACAGCTCCCAAAGCGAAGGAGCCAGGACCCAAAGACCTAGCTGGCCTGAAGTGCCCCCAGGGGGTCCCCAAGCAGTCCCTCTCCATTTGGGTCTGGGGGCTTTCGTTGGGCGGGGAACCTGGGAGATTCATGCAAGGTTGCAGTTCGCGGCCCGAGAAGCACTCTCCGGCCAACATGCTCAACTGCAGCAACAGCTCCCAAACCGAAGGAGCCAGGACCCAAAGACCTAGCTGGCCTGAAGGGCCCCCAGGGGGCCCCCAAGCAGCCCCTCTCCATTTGGGTCTGGGGGCTTTCGTTGGGCCGGGAACCTGGGAGATTCCTGCAAGGTTGCAGTTCGCGGCCGGAGAAGCACTCTCCGGCCAACATGCCCAACGTCAGCAACAGCTCCCAAACCGAATGAGCCAGGACCCAAAGACCTAGCTGGCCTGAAGGGCCCCCAGGGGGCCCCCAAGGAGCCCCTCTCCATTTGGGTCTGGGGGCTTTCTTTAGGCTGAGAACCTGGGAGATACCAGCAAAGTTGCAGTTCGCGGCCCGAGAAGCACTCTCCGGCCAACATGCCCAATATCCAGCAACAGATCCCAAAGCGAAGGAGCCAGGACCCAAGACCTAGCTGGCCTGAAGGGCCCCCAGAAGGCCACCAAGCAGCCCCTCTCCATTTGGGTCTGGGGGCTTTCGTTGGTCATGTATACCTGAGAGGTACCTGCAAGGTTGCAGTTCGAGGCCCGAGAAGTACTCTCCGGCCAACATGCCCAACTGCAGCAACAGCTCCCAAACCGAAGGAGCCAGGACCCAAAGACCTAGCTGGCCTGAAGGGCCCCCAGGGGGGCCCCAAGCAGCCCCTCTCCATTTGGGTCTGGGGGCTTTCGTTGGGCCGGGAACCTGGGAGATTCCTGCAAGGTTGCAGTTCGCGGCCCGAGAAGCACTCTCCGGCCAACATGCCCAACTGCAGCAACAGCTCCCAAACCGAAGGAGCCAGGACCCAAAGACTTAGCTGGCCTGAAGGGCCCCCAGGGGTCCCCCAAGGAGCCCCTCTCCATTTGGGTCTGGGGGCTTTCTTTAGGCTGAGAACCTGGGAGATACCAGCAAGGTTGCAGTTCGAGGCCCGAGAAGCACTCTCCGGCCAACATGCTCAACTGCAGCAACAGCTCCCAAACCGAATGAGCCAGGACACAAAGACCTAGCTGGCCTGAAGGGCCCCCAGGGGGCCCCCAAGGAGCCCCTCTCCATTTGGGTCTGGGAGCTTTCGTTGGGCATGTATACCTGAGAGGTACCTGCAAGGTTGCAGTTCGCGGCCCGAGAAGCACTCTCCGGCCAACATGCCCAACTGCAGCAACAGCTCCCAAAGCGAAGGAGCCAGGATCCAAAGACTTAGCTGGCCTGAAGGGCCCCCAGGTGGTCCCCAAGCAGTCCCTCTCCATTTGGGTCTGGGGGCTTTCGTTGGGCGGGGAACCTGGGAGATTCCTGCAAGGTTGCAGTTCGCGGCCCGAGAAGCACTCTCCGGCCAACATGCCCAACTGCAGCAACAGCTCCCAAACCGAAGGAGCCAGGACCCAAAGACCTAGCTGGCCTGAAGGGCCCCCAGGGGGCCCCCAAGCAGCCCCTCTCAATTTGGGTCTGGGGGCTTTCGTTGGGCATTGAACCTGGGAGATTCCTGCAAGGTTGCAGTTCGCGGCCCGAGAAGCACTCTCCGGCCAACATGCCCAACTGCAGCAACAGCTCCCAAACCGAAGGAGCCAGGACCCAAAGACCTAGCTGGCCTGAAGGGCCCCCAGGGGGCCCCCAAGCAGCCCCTCTCCATTTGGGTCTGGGGGCTTTAGTTGGGCCGGGAACCTGGGAGAATCCTGCAAGGTTGCAGTTCGCGGCCGGAGAAGCACTCTCCGGCCAACATGCCCAACTGCAGCAACAGCTCCCAAACCGAAGGAGCCAGGACCCAAAGACCTAGCTGGCCTGAAGGGCCCCCAGGGGGCCCCCAAGCAGCCCCTCTCAATTTGGGTCTGGGGGCTTTCGTTGGGCATGGAACCTGGGAGATTCCTGCAAGGTTGCAGTTCGCGGCCCGAGAAGCACTCTCCGGCCAACATGCCCAACTGCAGCAACAGCTCCCAAAGCGAAGGAGCCAGGACCCAAAGACCTAGCTGGCCTGAAGGGCCCCCATGGGGCCCCCAAGGAGCTCCTCTCCATTTGGGTCTGGGGGCTTTAGTGGGGCCGGGAACCTGGGAGAATCCTGCAAGGTTGCAGTTCGTGGCCGGAGAAGCACTCTCCGCCCAACATGCCCAACTGCAGCAACAGCTCCCAAACCGAAGGAGCCAGGACCCAAAGACCTAGCTGGCCTGAAGGGCCCCCAGGGGGCCCCCAAGCAGCCCCTCTCCATTTGGGTCTGGGGGCTTTTGTTGGGCCGGGAACCTGGGAGATTCTTGCAAGGTTGCAGTTCGCGGCCCGAGAAGCACTCTCCGGCCAACATGCCCAACTGCAGCAACAGCTCCCAAACCGAATGAGCCAGGACCCAAAGACCTAGCTGGCCTGAAGGGCCCCCAGAAGGCCACCAAGCAGCCCTTCTCCATTTGGGTCTGGGGGCTTTCGTTGGGCATGTATACCTGAGAGGTACCTGCAAGTTACAGTTCGCGGCCGGAGAAGCACTCTCCGGCCAACATGCACAACTGCAGCAACAGCTCCCAAACCGAAGGAGCCAGGACCCAAAGACCTAGCTGGCCTGAAGGGCCCCCAGGGGGCCCCCAAGCAGCCCCTCTCCATTTGGGTCTGGGGGTTTTCGTTGGGCCGGGAACCTGGGAGGTACCTGCAAGGTTGCAGTTGGCGGCCCGAGAAGCACTCTCCGGCCAACATGCCCAACTGCAGCAACAGCTCCCAAACCGAAGGAGCCAGGACCCAAAGACCTAGCTGGCCTGAAGGGCCCCCAGGTGGGCCCCAAGCAGCCCCTCTCAATTTGGGTCTGGGGGCTTTCGTTGGGCCGGGAACCTGGGAGAATCCTGCAAGGTTGCAGTTCGCGGCCCGAGAAGCACTCTCCGGCCAACATGCTCAACTGCAGCAACAGCTCCCAAACCGAAGGAGCCAGGACCCAAAGACCTAGCTGGCCTGAAGGGCCCCCATGGGGCCCCCAAGCAGCCCCTCTCAATTTGGGTCTGGGGGCTTTCGTTGGGCCGGGAACCTGGGAGAATCCTGCAAGGTTGCAGTTCGCGGCCCGAGAAGCACTCTCCGGCCAACATGCTCAACTGCAGCAACAGCTCCCAAACCGAAGGAGCCAGGACCCAAAGACCTAGCTGGCCTGAAGGGCCCCCAGAAGGCCACCAAGCAGCCCCTCTCCATTTGGGTCTGGGGGCTTTCGTTGGGCATGTATACCTGAGAGGTACCTGCAAGTTACAGATCGCGGCCCGAGAAGCACTCTCCGGCCAACATGCCCAACTGCAGCAACAGCTCCCAAACCGAAGGAGCCAGGACCCAAAGACCTAGCTGGCCTGAAGGGCCCCCAGGGGGCCCCCAAGCAGCCCCTCTCAATTTGGGTCTGGGGGCTTTCGTTGGGCCGGGAACCTGGGAGAATCCTGCAAGGTTGCAGTTCGCGGCCCGAGAAGCATTCTCCGGCCAACTGCCCAACTGCAGCAACAGCTCCCAAAGCGAAGGAGCCAGGACCCAAAGACCTAGCTGGCCTGAAGGGCCCCCAGGGGGCCCCCATGCCGACCCTCTCCATTTGGGTCTGGGGGCTTTCGTTGGGTCGGGAACCTGGGAGGTACCTGCAAGGTTGCAGTTCGCGGCCCGAGAAGCACTCTCCGGCCAACATGCACAACTGCAGCAACAGCTCCCAAACCGAAGGAGCCAGGACCCAAAGACCTAGCTGGCCTGAAGGGCCCCCAGGGGGGCCCCAAGCAGCCCCTCTCAATTTGGGTCTGGGGGCTTTCGTTGGGCATGTATACCTGGGAGAATCCTGCAAGGTTGCAGTTCGCGGCCCGAGAAGCACTCTCCGGCCAACATGCCCAACTGCAGCAACAGCTCCCAAACCGAAGGAGCCAGGACCCAAAGAGCTAGCTGGCCTGAAGGGCCCCCAGGGGGCCCCCAAGCAGCCCCTCTCAATTTGGGTCTGGGGGCTTTCGTTGGGCATGGAACCTGGGAGATTCCTGCAAGGTTGCAGTTCGCGGCCCGAGAAGCAATCTCCGGCCAACATGCCCAATATCCAGCAACAGCTCCCAAACCGAAGGAGCCAGGACCCAAAGACCTAGCTGGCCTGAAGGGCCCCCAGGGGGCCCCCAAGCAGCCCCTCTCCATTTGGGTCTGGGGGCTTTCGTTGGGCATGTATACCTGAGAGGTTCCAGCAAGGTTACAGTTCGCGGCCCGAGAAGCACTCTCCGGCCAACATGCCCAACTGCAGCAACAGCTCCCAAAGCGAAGGAGCCAGGACACAAAGACCTAGCTGGCCTGAAGTGCCCCCAGGGGGTCCCCAAGCAGTCCCTCTCCATTTGGGTCTGGGGGCTTTCGTTGGGCCGGGAACCTGGGAGATTCCTGCAAGGTTGCAGTTCGCGGCCGGAGAAGCACTCTCCGGCCAACATGCCCAACGTCAGCAACAGCTCCCAAACCGAATGAGCCAGGACCCAAAGACCTAGCTGGCCTGAAGGGCCCCCAGGGGGCCCCCAAGGAGCCCCTCTCCATTTGGGTCTGGGGGCTTTCTTTAGGCTGAGAACCTGGGAGATACCAGCAAAGTTGCAGTTCGCGGCCCGAGAAGCACTCTCCGGCCAACATGCCCAATATCCAGCAACAGATCCCAAAGCGAAGGAGCCAGGACCCAAGACCTAGCTGGCCTGAAGGGCCCCCAGAAGGCCACCAAGCAGCCCCTCTCCATTTGGGTCTGGGGGCTTTCGTTGGTCATGTATACCTGAGAGGTACCTGCAAGGTTGCAGTTCGAGGCCCGAGAAGTACTCTCCGGCCAACATGCCCAACTGCAGCAACAGCTCCCAAACCGAAGGAGCCAGGACCCAAAGACCTAGCTGGCCTGAAGGGCCCCCAGGGGGGCCCCAAGCAGCCCCTCTCCATTTGGGTCTGGGGGCTTTCGTTGGGCCGGGAACCTGGGAGATTCCTGCAAGGTTGCAGTTCGCGGCCCGAGAAGCACTCTCCGGCCAACATGCCCAACTGCAGCAACAGCTCCCAAACCGAAGGAGCCAGGACCCAAAGACTTAGCTGGCCTGAAGGGCCCCCAGGGGTCCCCCAAGGAGCCCCTCTCCATTTGGGTCTGGGGGCTTTCTTTAGGCTGAGAACCTGGGAGATACCAGCAAGGTTGCAGTTCGAGGCCCGAGAAGCACTCTCCGGCCAACATGCTCAACTGCAGCAACAGCTCCCAAACCGAATGAGCCAGGACACAAAGACCTAGCTGGCCTGAAGGGCCCCCAGGGGGCCCCCAAGGAGCCCCTCTCCATTTGGGTCTGGGAGCTTTCGTTGGGCATGTATACCTGAGAGGTACCTGCAAGGTTGCAGTTCGCGGCCCGAGAAGCACTCTCCGGCCAACATGCCCAACTGCAGCAACAGCTCCCAAAGCGAAGGAGCCAGGATCCAAAGACTTAGCTGGCCTGAAGGGCCCCCAGGTGGTCCCCAAGCAGTCCCTCTCCATTTGGGTCTGGGGGCTTTCGTTGGGCGGGGAACCTGGGAGATTCCTGCAAGGTTGCAGTTCGCGGCCCGAGAAGCACTCTCCGGCCAACATGCCCAACTGCAGCAACAGCTCCCAAACCGAAGGAGCCAGGACCCAAAGACCTAGCTGGCCTGAAGGGCCCCCAGGGGGCCCCCAAGCAGCCCCTCTCAATTTGGGTCTGGGGGCTTTCGTTGGGCATTGAACCTGGGAGATTCCTGCAAGGTTGCAGTTCGCGGCCCGAGAAGCACTCTCCGGCCAACATGCCCAACTGCAGCAACAGCTCCCAAACCGAAGGAGCCAGGACCCAAAGACCTAGCTGGCCTGAAGGGCCCCCAGGGGGCCCCCAAGCAGCCCCTCTCCATTTGGGTCTGGGGGCTTTAGTTGGGCCGGGAACCTGGGAGAATCCTGCAAGGTTGCAGTTCGCGGCCGGAGAAGCACTCTCCGGCCAACATGCCCAACTGCAGCAACAGCTCCCAAACCGAAGGAGCCAGGACCCAAAGACCTAGCTGGCCTGAAGGGCCCCCAGGGGGCCCCCAAGCAGCCCCTCTCAATTTGGGTCTGGGGGCTTTCGTTGGGCATGGAACCTGGGAGATTCCTGCAAGGTTGCAGTTCGCGGCCCGAGAAGCACTCTCCGGCCAACATGCCCAACTGCAGCAACAGCTCCCAAAGCGAAGGAGCCAGGACCCAAAGACCTAGCTGGCCTGAAGGGCCCCCATGGGGCCCCCAAGGAGCTCCTCTCCATTTGGGTCTGGGGGCTTTAGTGGGGCCGGGAACCTGGGAGAATCCTGCAAGGTTGCAGTTCGTGGCCGGAGAAGCACTCTCCGCCCAACATGCCCAACTGCAGCAACAGCTCCCAAACCGAAGGAGCCAGGACCCAAAGACCTAGCTGGCCTGAAGGGCCCCCAGGGGGCCCCCAAGCAGCCCCTCTCCATTTGGGTCTGGGGGCTTTTGTTGGGCCGGGAACCTGGGAGATTCTTGCAAGGTTGCAGTTCGCGGCCCGAGAAGCACTCTCCGGCCAACATGCCCAACTGCAGCAACAGCTCCCAAACCGAATGAGCCAGGACCCAAAGACCTAGCTGGCCTGAAGGGCCCCCAGAAGGCCACCAAGCAGCCCTTCTCCATTTGGGTCTGGGGGCTTTCGTTGGGCATGTATACCTGAGAGGTACCTGCAAGTTACAGTTCGCGGCCGGAGAAGCACTCTCCGGCCAACATGCACAACTGCAGCAACAGCTCCCAAACCGAAGGAGCCAGGACCCAAAGACCTAGCTGGCCTGAAGGGCCCCCAGGGGGCCCCCAAGCAGCCCCTCTCCATTTGGGTCTGGGGGTTTTCGTTGGGCCGGGAACCTGGGAGGTACCTGCAAGGTTGCAGTTGGCGGCCCGAGAAGCACTCTCCGGCCAACATGCCCAACTGCAGCAACAGCTCCCAAACCGAAGGAGCCAGGACCCAAAGACCTAGCTGGCCTGAAGGGCCCCCAGGTGGGCCCCAAGCAGCCCCTCTCAATTTGGGTCTGGGGGCTTTCGTTGGGCCGGGAACCTGGGAGAATCCTGCAAGGTTGCAGTTCGCGGCCCGAGAAGCACTCTCCGGCCAACATGCTCAACTGCAGCAACAGCTCCCAAACCGAAGGAGCCAGGACCCAAAGACCTAGCTGGCCTGAAGGGCCCCCATGGGGCCCCCAAGCAGCCCCTCTCAATTTGGGTCTGGGGGCTTTCGTTGGGCCGGGAACCTGGGAGAATCCTGCAAGGTTGCAGTTCGCGGCCCGAGAAGCACTCTCCGGCCAACATGCTCAACTGCAGCAACAGCTCCCAAACCGAAGGAGCCAGGACCCAAAGACCTAGCTGGCCTGAAGGGCCCCCAGAAGGCCACCAAGCAGCCCCTCTCCATTTGGGTCTGGGGGCTTTCGTTGGGCATGTATACCTGAGAGGTACCTGCAAGTTACAGATCGCGGCCCGAGAAGCACTCTCCGGCCAACATGCCCAACTGCAGCAACAGCTCCCAAACCGAAGGAGCCAGGACCCAAAGACCTAGCTGGCCTGAAGGGCCCCCAGGGGGCCCCCAAGCAGCCCCTCTCAATTTGGGTCTGGGGGCTTTCGTTGGGCCGGGAACCTGGGAGAATCCTGCAAGGTTGCAGTTCGCGGCCCGAGAAGCATTCTCCGGCCAACTGCCCAACTGCAGCAACAGCTCCCAAAGCGAAGGAGCCAGGACCCAAAGACCTAGCTGGCCTGAAGGGCCCCCAGGGGGCCCCCATGCCGACCCTCTCCATTTGGGTCTGGGGGCTTTCGTTGGGCCGGGAACCTGGGAGGTACCTGCAAGGTTGCAGTTCGCGGCCCGAGAAGCACTCTCCGGCCAACATGCACAACTGCAGCAACAGCTCCCAAACCGAAGGAGCCAGGACCCAAAGACCTAGCTGGCCTGAAGGGCCCCCAGGGGGGCCCCAAGCAGCCCCTCTCAATTTGGGTCTGGGGGCTTTCGTTGGGCATGTATACCTGGGAGAATCCTGCAAGGTTGCAGTTCGCGGCCCGAGAAGCACTCTCCGGCCAACATGCCCAACTGCAGCAACAGCTCCCAAACCGAAGGAGCCAGGACCCAAAGAGCTAGCTGGCCTGAAGGGCCCCCAGGGGGCCCCCAAGCAGCCCCTCTCCATTTGGGTCTGGGGGCTTTTGTTGGGCCGGGAACCTGGGAGAATCCTGCAAGGTTGCAGTTCGAGGCCCGAGAAGCACTCTCCGCACAACATGCCCAACTGCAGCAACAGCTCCCAAACCGAATGAGCCAGGACACAAAGACCTAGCTGGCCTGAAGGGCCCCCAGGGGGCCCCCAAGCAGCCCCTCTCCATTTGGGTCTGGGGGCTTTCGTTGGGCCGGGAACCTGGGAGATTCCTTCAAGGTTGCAGTTCGCGGCCCGAGAAGCACTCTCCGCCCAACATGCCAAACTGCAGCAACAGCTCCCAAAGCGAAGGAGCCAGGACCCAAAGACCTAGCTGGCCTGAAGGGCCCCCAGGGGGCCCCCAAGCAGCCCCTCTCCATTTGGGTCTGGGGGCTTTCGTTGGGCCGGGAACCTGGGAGGTACCTGCAAGGTTGCAGTTCGCGGCCCGAGAAGCACTCTCCGGCCAACATGCCCAACTGCAGCAACAGCTCCCAAAGCGAAGGAGCCAGGACACAAAGACCTAGCTGGCCTGAAGGGCCCCCAGGGGGCCACCAAGCAGCCCCTCTCAATTTGGGTCTGGGGGCTTTCGTTGGGCCGGGAACCTGGGAGAATCCTGCAAGGTTGCAGTTCGCGGCCCGAGAAGCACTCTCCGCCCAACATGCTCAACTGCAGCAACAGCTCCCAAACCGAAGGAGCCAGGACCCCAAGACCTAGCTGGCCTGAAGGGCCCCCAGGGGGCCCCCAAGCAGCCCCTCTCAATTTGGGTCTGGGGGCTTTCGTTGGGCCGGGAACCTGGGAGAATCCTGCAAGGTCGCAGTTCGCGGCCCGAGAAGCACTCTCCGCCCAACATGCCCAATATCCAGCAACAGCTCCCAAAGCGAAAGAGCCAGGACCCAAAGACCTAGCTGGCCTGAAGGGCCCCCAGAAGGCCACCAAGCAGCCCCTCTCAATTTGGGTCTGGGGGCTTTCGTTGGGCATGGAACCTCGGAGATTCCTGCAAGGTTGCAGTTCGCGGCCCGAGAAGCACTCTCCGGCCAACATGCCCAACTGCAGCAACAGCTCCCAAAGCGAAGGAGCCAGGACACAAAGACCTAGCTGGCCTGAAGGGCCCCCAGGGGGCCCCCAAGTAGCCCCTCTCAATTTGGGCCTAGGGGCTTTCGTTGGGCATGTATACCTGAGAGGTACCTGCAAGGTTACAGTTCGCGGCCCGAGAAGCACTCTCCGGCCAACATGCCCAACTGCAGCAACAGCTCCCAAACCGAAGGAGCCAGGACCCAAAGACCTAGCTGGCCTGAAGTGCCCCCAGGTGGTCCCCAAGCAGCCCCTCTCCATTTGGGTCTGGGGGCTTTCTTTGGGCGGGGAACCTGGGAGATTCATGCAAGGTTGCAGTTCGCGGCCCGAGAAGCACTCTCCGGCCAACATGCCCAACTGCAGCAACAGCTCCCAAAGCGAAGGAGCCAGGACACAAAGACCTAGCTGGCCTGAAGGGCCCCCAGGGGGCCACCAAGCAGCCCCTCTCAATTTGGGTCTGGGGGCTTTCGTTGGGCCGGGAACCTGGGAGAATCCTGCAAGGTTGCAGTTCGCGGCCCGAGAAGCACTCTCCGCCCAACATGCTCAACTGCAGCAACAGCTCCCAAACCGAAGGAGCCAGGACCCCAAGACCTAGCTGGCCTGAAGGGCCCCCAGGGGGCCCCCAAGCAGCCCCTCTCAATTTGGGTCTGGGGGCTTTCGTTGGGCCGGGAACCTGGGAGAATCCTGCAAGGTCGCAGTTCGCGGCCCGAGAAGCACTCTCCGCCCAACATGCCCAATATCCAGCAACAGCTCCCAAAGCGAAAGAGCCAGGACCCAAAGACCTAGCTGGCCTGAAGGGCCCCCAGAAGGCCACCAAGCAGCCCCTCTCAATTTGGGTCTGGGGGCTTTCGTTGGGCATGGAACCTCGGAGATTCCTGCAAGGTTGCAGTTCGCGGCCCGAGAAGCACTCTCCGGCCAACATGCCCAACTGCAGCAACAGCTCCCAAAGCGAAGGAGCCAGGACACAAAGACCTAGCTGGCCTGAAGGGCCCCCAGGGGGCCCCCAAGTAGCCCCTCTCAATTTGGGCCTAGGGGCTTTCGTTGGGCATGTATACCTGAGAGGTACCTGCAAGGTTACAGTTCGCGGCCCGAGAAGCACTCTCCGGCCAACATGCCCAACTGCAGCAACAGCTCCCAAACCGAAGGAGCCAGGACCCAAAGACCTAGCTGGCCTGAAGTGCCCCCAGGTGGTCCCCAAGCAGCCCCTCTCCATTTGGGTCTGGGGGCTTTCTTTGGGCGGGGAACCTGGGAGATTCATGCAAGGTTGCAGTTCGCGGCCCGAGAAGCACTCTCCGGCCAACATGCCCAACTGCAGCAACAGCTCCCAAAGCGAAGGAGCCAGGACCCCAAGACCTAGCTGGCCTGAAGGGCCCCCAGGGGGCCCCCAAGCAGCCCCTCTCAATTTGGGTCTGGGGGCTTTCGTTGGGCCGGGAACCTGGGAGATTCCTGCAAGGTTTCAGTTCTCGGCCGGAGAAGCATTCTCCGGCCAACTGCCCAACTGCAGCAACAGCTCCCAAAGCGAAGGAGCCAGGACCCAAAGACCTAGCTGGCCTGAAGGGCCCCCAGGGGGCCCCCAAGCAGCCCCTCTCAATTTGGGTCTGGGGGCTTTCGTTGGGCCGGGAACCTGGGAGGTACCTGCAAGGTTGCAGTTCGCGGCCCGAGAAGCACTCTCCGGCCAACATGCCCAACTGCAGCAACAGCTCCCAAACCGAAGGAGCCAGGACCCAAAGACCTAGCTGGCCTGAAGGGCCCCCAGGGGGGCCCCAAGCAGCCCCTCTCAATTTGGGTCTGGGGGCTTTCGTTGGGCCGGGAACCTGGGAGAATCCTGCAAGGTTGCAGTTCGCGGCCCGAGAAGCACTCTCCGGACAACATGCCCAACTGCAGCAACAGCTCCCAAACCGAAGGAGCCAGGACCCAAAGAGCTAGCTGGCCTGAAGGGCCCCCAGGGGGCCCCCAAGCAGCCCCTCTCCATTTGGGTCTGGGGGCTTTTGTTGGGCCGGGAACCTGGGAGATTCCTGCAAGGTTGCAGTTCGAGGCCCGAGAAGCACTCTCCGCCCAACATGCCCAACTGCAGCAACAGCTCCCAAACCGAATGAGCCAGGACACAAAGACCTAGCTGGCCTGAAGGGCCCCCAGGGGGCCCCCAAGCAGCCCCTCTCAATTTGGGTCTGGGGGCTTTCGTTGGGCCGGGAACCTGGGAGATTCCTTCAAGGTTGCAGTTCGCGGCCCGAGAAGCACTCTCCGCCCAACATGCCAAACTGCAGCAACAGCTCCCAAAGCGAAGGAGCCAGGACCCAAAGACCTAGCTGGCCTGAAGGGCCCCCAGGGGGCCCCCAAGCAGCCCCTCTCCATTTGGGTCTGGGGGCTTTCGTTGGGCCGGGAACCTGGGAGGTACCTGCAAGGTTGCAGTTGGCGGCCCGAGAAGCACTCTCCGGCCAACATGCCCAACTGCAGCAACAGCTCCCAAAGCGAAGAGGCCAGGACACAAAGACCTAGCTGGCCTGAAGGGCCCCCAGGGGGCCACCAAGCAGCCCCTCTCCATTTGGGTCTGGGGGCTTTCGTTGGGCATGTATACCTGAGAGGTACCTGCAAGGTTACAGTTCGCGGCCCGAGAAGCACTCTCCGGCCAACATGCCCAACTGCAGCAACAGCTCCCAAACCGAAGGAGCCAGGACCCAAAGACCTAGCTGGCCTGAAGGGCCCCCAGGGGGCCCCCAAGCAGCCCCTCTCCATTTGGGTCTGGGGGCTTTCGTTGGGCCGGGAACCTGGGAGATTCCTGCAAGGTTGCAGTTCGCGGCCCGAGAAGCACTCTCCGGCCAACATGCCCAACTGCAGCAACAGCTCCCAAACCGAAGGAGCCAGGACCCAAAGACCTAGCTGGCCTGAAGGGCCCCCAGGGGGCCCCCAAGCAGCCCCTCTCCATTTGGGTCTGGGGGCTTTCGTTGGGCCGGGAACCTGGGAGATTCCTGCAAGGTTGCAGTTCGCGGCCCGAGAAGCACTCTCCGGCCAACATGCCCAACTGCAGCAACAGCTCCCAAACCGAAGGAGCCAGGACCCAAAGACCTAGCTGGCCTGAAGGGCCCCCAGGGGGCACCCAAGGAGCTCATCTCCATTTGTGTCTGGGGGCTTTAGTAGGGCCGGGAACCTGGGAGGTACCTGCAAGGTTGCAGTTCGCGGCCCGAGAAGCACTCTCCGGCCAACATGCCCAACTGCAGCAACAGCTCCCAAACCGAAGGAGCCAGGACCCAAAGACCTAGCTGGCCTGAAGGGCCCCCAGGGGGCCTCTAAGCAGCCCCTCTCCATTTGGGTCTGGGGGCTTTTGTTGGGCCGGGAACCTGGGAGATTCCTGCAAGGTTGCAGTTCGAGGCCCGAGAAGCACTCTCCGGCCAACATGCCCAACTGCAGCAACAGCTCCCAAAGCGAATGAGCCAGGACACAAAGACCTAGCTTGCCTGAAGGGCCCCCAGGGGGCCACCAAGCAGCCCCTCTCCATTTGGGTCTGGGGGCTTTCGTTGGGCATGTATACCTGAGAGGTACCTGCAAGGTTACAGTTCGCGGCCCGAGAAGCACTCTCCGGCCAACATGCCCAACTGCAGCAACAGCTCCCAAAGCGAAGGAGCCAGGACCCAAAGACCTAGCTGGCCTGAAGTAACCCCAGGGGGTCCCCAAGCAGCCCCTCTCCATTTGGGTCTGGGGGCTTTCGTTGGGCGGGGAACCTGGGAGATTCATGGAAGGTTGCAGTTCGCGGCCCGAGAAGCACTCTCTGGCCAACATGCCCAACTGCAGCAACAGCTCCCAAAGCGAAGGAGCCAGGACCCAAAGACCTAGCTGGCCTGAAGGGCCCCCAGGGGGCCTCCAAGCAGCCCCTCTCCATTTGGGTCTGGGGGCTTTCTTTAGGGTGAGAACCTGGGAGATTCCTGCAAGGTTGCAGTTCGCGGCCCGAGAAGCACTCTCCGGCCAACATGCCCAACTGCAGCAACAGCTCCCAAACCGAAGGAGCCAGGACCCAAAGACCTAGCTGGCCTGAAGGGCCCCCAGGGGGGCCCCAAGCAGCCCCTCTCAATTTGGGTCTGGGGGCTTTCGTTGGGCCGGGAACCTGGGAGGTACCTGCAAGGTTGCAGTTCGCGGCCCGAGAAGCACTCTCCGGCCAACATGCCCAACTGCAGCAACAGCTCCCAAAGCGAAGGAGCCAGGACCCCAAGACCTAGCTGGCCTGAAGGGCCCCCAGGGGGCCCCCAAGCAGCCCCTCTCAATTTGGGTCTGGGGGCTTTCGTTGGGCCGGGAACCTGGGAGAATCCTGCAAGGTTGCAGTTCGCGGCCCGAGAAGCACTCTCCGGCCAACATGCCCAATATCCAGCAACAGCTCCCAAAGCGAAGGAGCCAGGACCCAAAGACCTAGCTGGCCTGAAGGGCCCCCAGGGGGCCCCCAAGCAGCCCCTCTCCATTTGGGTCTGGGGGCTTTCGTTGGGCCGGGAACCTGGGAGATTCCTGCAAGGTTGCAGTTCGCGGCCCGAGAAGCACTCTCCGCCCAACATGCCCAACTGCAGCAACAGCTCCCAAACCGAAAGAGCCAGGACCCAAAGACCTAGCTGGCCTGAAGGGCCCCCAGGGGGCCCCCAAGCAGCCCCTCTCCATTTGGGTCTGGGGGCTTTCGTTGGGCCGGGAACCTGGGAGAATCCTGCAAGGTTGCAGTTCGCGGCCCGAGAAGCACTCTCCGGCCAACATGCCCAACTGCAGCAACAGCTCCCAAAGCGAAGGAGCCAGGACCCAAAGACCTAGCTGGCCTGAAGGGCCCCCAGGGGGGCCCCAAGCAGCCCCTCTCCATTTGGGTCTGGGGGCTTTCGTTGGGCCGGGAACCTGGGAGATTCCTGCAAGGTTGCAGTTCGCGGCCCGAGAAGCACTCTCCGGCCAACATGCCCAAATGCAGCAACAGCTCCCAAAGCGAAGGAGCCAGGACCCAAAGACCTAGCTGGCCTGAAGGGCCCCCAGGGGGCCCCCAAGCAGCCCCTCTCCATTTGGGTCTGGGGGCTTTTGTTGGGCCGGGAACCTGGGAGATTTCTGTAAGGTTGCAGTTCGAGGCCCGAGAAGCACTCTCCGCCCAACATGCCCAACGTCAGCAACAGCTCCCAAACCGAAGGAGCCAGGACACAAAGACCTAGCTGGCCTGAAGGGCCCCCAGGGGGCCCCCAAGCAGCCCCTCTCAATTTGGGTCTGGGGGCTTTCGTTGGGCCGGGAACCTGGGAGATTCCTTCAAGGTTGCAGTTCGCGGCCCGAGAAGCACTCTCCGCCCAACATGCCCAACTGCAGCAACAGCTCCCAAACCGAAGGAGCCAGGACCCAAAGACCTAGCTGGCCTGAAGGGCCCCCAGGGGGCCCCCAAGCAGCCCCTCTCCATTTGGGTCTGGGGGCTTTCGTTGGGCCAGGAACCTGGGAGGTACCTGCAAGGTTGCAGTTCGCGGCCCGAGAAGCACTCTCCGGCCAACATGCCCAACTGCAGCAACAGCTCCCAAAGCGAAGGAGCCAGGACACAAAGACCTAGCTGGCCTGAAGGGCCCCCAGGGGGCCCCCAAGCAGCCCCTCTCCATTTGGGTCTGGGGGCTTTCGTTGGGCATGGATACCTGAGAGGTACCTGCAAGGTTACAGTTCGCGGCCCGAGAAGCACTCTCCGGCCAACATGCTCAACTGCAGCAACAGCTCCCAAACCGAAGGAGCCAGGACCCAAAGACCTAGCTGGCCTGAAGGGCCCCCAGGGGGCCCCCAAGCAGCCCCTCTCCATTTGGGTCTGGGGGCTTTCGTTGGTCCGGGAACCTGGGAGATTCCTGCAAGGTTACAGTTCGCGGCCCGAGAAGCACTCTCCGGCCAACATGCTCAACTGCAGCAACAGCTCCCAAACCGAAGGAGCCAGGACCCAAAGACCTAGCTGGCCTGAAGGGCCCCCAGGGGGCCCCCAAGCAGCCCCTCTCCATTTGGGTCTGGGGGCTTTCGTTGGTCCGGGAACCTGGGAGATTCCTGCAAGGTTGCAGTTCGCGGCCCGAGAAGCACTCTCCGGCCAACATGCCCAACTGCAGCAACAGCTCCCAAAGCGAAGGAGCCAGGACCCAAAGACCTAGCTGGCCTGAAGGGCCCCCAGGGGGCCCCCAAGCAGCCCCTCTCCATTTGGGTCTGGGGGCTTTCGTTGGGCCGGGAACCTGGGAGATTCCTGCAAGGTTACAGTTCGCGGCCCGAGAAGCACTCTCCGGCCAACATGCTCAACTGCAGCAACAGCTCCCAAACCGAAGGAGCCAGGACCCAAAGACCTAGCTGGCCTGAAGGGCCCCCAGGGGGCCCCCAAGCAGCCCCTCTCCATTTGGGTCTGGGGGCTTTCGTTGGTCCGGGAACCTGGGAGATTCCTGCAAGGTTGCAGTTCGCGGCCCGAGAAGCACTCTCCGGCCAACATGCCCAACTGCAGCAACAGCTCCCAAAGCGAAGGAGCCAGGACCCAAAGACCTAGCTGGCCTGAAGGGCCCCCAGGGGGCCCCCAAGCAGCCCCTCTCCATTTGGGTCTGGGGGCTTTCGTTGGGCATGGAACCTGGGAGATTCCTGCAAGGTTGCAGTTCGCGGCCCGAGAAGCACTCTCCGGCCAACATGCCCAACTGCAGCAACAGCTCCCAAACCGAAGGAGCCAGGACCCAAAGACCTAGCTGGCCTGAAGGGCCCCCAGGGGGCCCCCAAGCAGCCCCTCTCCATTTGGGTCTGGGGGCTTTCGTTGGGCCGGGAACCTGGGAGATTCCTGCAAGGTTGCAGTTCGCGGCCCGAGAAGCACTCTCCGGCCAACATGCCCAACTGCAGCAACAGCTCCCAAAGCGAAGGAGCCAGGACCCAAAGACCTAGCTGGCCTGAAGGGCCCCCAGGGGGCCCCCAAGGAGCTCATCTCCATTTGTGTCTGGGGGCTTTAGTTGGGCCGGGAACCTGGGAGGTACCTGCAAGGTTGCAGTTCGCGGCCGGAGAAGCACTCTCCGGCCAACATGCCCAACTGCAGCAACAGCTCCCAAAGCGAAGGAGCCAGGACCCAAAGACCTAGCTGGCCTTAAGGGCCCCCAGGGGGCCTCCAAGCAGCCCCTCTCCATTTGGGTCTGGGGGCTTTCGTTGGGCCGGGAACCTGGGAGATTCCTGCAAGGTTGCAGTTCGAGGCCCGAGAAGCACTCTCCGGCCAACATGCCCAACTGCAGCAACAGCTCCCAAAGCGAATGAGCCAGGACACAAAGACCTAGCTTGCCTGAAGGGCCCCCAGGGGGCCACCAAGCAGCACCTCTCCATTTGGGTCTGGGGGCTTTCGTTGGGCATGTATACCTGAGAGGTACCTGCAAGGTTACAGTTCGCGGCCCGAGAAGCACTCTCCGGCCAACATGCCCAACTGCAGCAACAGCTCCCAAAGCGAAGGAGCCAGGACCCAAAGACCTAGCTGGCCTGAAGTAACCCCAGGGGGTCCCCAAGCAGCCCCTCTCCATTTGGGTCTGGGGGCTTTCGTTGGGCCGGGAACCTGGGAGAATCCTGCAAGGTTGCAGTTCGCGGCCCGAGAAGCACTCTCCGGCCAACATGCCCAACTGCAGCAACAGCTCCCAAACCGAAGGAGCCAGGACCCAAAGACCTAGCTGGCCTGAAGTGCCCCCAGGGGGTCCCCAAGCAGCCCCTCTCCATTTGGGTCTGGGGGCTTTCGTTGGGCGGGGAACCTGGGAGATTCCTGCAAGGTTGCAGTTCGCGGCCCGAGAAGCACTCTCCGGCCAACATGCCCAACTGCAGCAACAGCTCCCAAAGCGAAGGAGCCAGGACCCAAAGACCTAGCTGGCCTGAAGGGCCCCCAGGGGGCCCCCAAGCAGCCCCTCTCCATTTGGGTCTGGGGGCTTTCGTTGGGCCGGGAACCTGGGAGATTCCTGCAAGGTTGCAGTTCGCGGCCGGAGAAGCACTCTCCGGCCAACTGCCCAACTGCAGCAACAGCTCCCAAAGCGAAGGAGCCAGGACCCAAAGACCTAGCTGGCCTGAAGGGCCCCCAGGGGGCCCCCAAGCAGCCCCTCTCCATTTGGGTCTGGGGGCTTTCGTTGGGCCGGGAACCTGGGAGGTACCTGCAAGGTTGCAGTTCGCGGCCCGAGAAGCACTCTCCGGCCAACATGCCCAACTGCAGCAACAGCTCCCAAACCGAAGGAGCCAGGACCCAAAGACCTAGCTGGCCTGAAGGGCCCCCAGGGGGGCCCCAAGCAGCCCCTCTCCATTTGGGTCTGGGGGCTTTCTTTGGGCCGGGAACCTGGGAGAATCCTGCAAGGTTGCAGTTCGCGGCCTGAGAAGCACTCTCCGGCCAACATGCTCAACTGCAGCAACAGCTCCCAAACCGAAGGAGCCAGGACCCAAAGACCTAGCTGGCCTGAAGGGCCCCCAGGGGGCCCCCAAGCAGCCCCTCTCCATTTGGGTCTGGGGGCTTTCGTTGGGCCGCGAACCTGGGAGAATCCTGCAAGGTTGCAGTTCGCGGCCCGAGAAGCACTCTCCGGCCAACATGCCCAACTGCAGCAACAGCTCCCAAACCGAAGGAGCCAGGACCCAAAGAGCTAGCTGGCCTGAAGGGCCCCCAGGGGGCCCCCAAGCAGCCCCTCTCCATTTGGGTCTGGGGGCTTTCGTTGGGCATGGATACCTGAGAGGTACCTGCAAGGTTACATTTCGCGGCCCGAGAAGCACTCTCCGCCCAACATGCCCAATATCCAGCAACAGCTCCCAAAGCGAAGGAGCCAGGACCCAAAGACCTAGCTGGCCTGAAGGGCCCCCAGGGGGCCCCCAAGCAGCCCCTCTCCATTTGGGTCTGGGGGCTTTCGTTGGTCCGGGAACCTGGGAGAATCCTGCAAGGTTGCAGTTCGCGGCCCGAGAAGCACTCTCCGGCCAACATGCCCAACTGCAGCAACAGCTCCCAAAGCGAAGGAGCCAGGACCCAAAGACCTAGCTGGCCTGAAGGGCCCCCAGGGGGCCCCCAAGCAGCCCCTCTCCATTTGGGTCTGGGGGCTTTCGTTGGGCCGGGAACCTGGGAGATTCCTGCAAGGTTGCAGTTCGCGGCCCGAGAAGCACTCTCCGGCCAACATGCCCAACTGCAGCAACAGCTCCCAAAGCGAAGGAGCCAGGACCCAAAGACCTAGCTGGCCTGAAGGGCCCCCAGGGGGGCCCCAAGCAGCCCCTCTCCATTTGGGTCTGCGGGTTTTCGTTGGGCATGTATACCTGAGAGGTACCTGCAAGGTTACAGTTCGCGGCCCGAGAAGCACTCTCCGGCCAACATGCCCAACTGCAGCAACAGCTCCCAAACCGAAGGAGCCAGGACCCAAAGACCTAGCTGGCCTGAAGGGCCCCCAGGGGGCCCCCAAGCAGCCCCTCTCAATTTGGGTCTGGGGGCTTTCTTTAGGCTGAGAACCTGGGAGATACCAGCAAGGTTGCAGTTCGCGGCCCGAGAAGCACTCTCCGGCCAACATGCCCAATATCCAGCAACAGCTCCCAAAGCGAAGGAGCCAGGACCCAAAGACCTAGCTGGCCTGAAGGGCCCCCAGAAGGCCACCAAGCAGCCCCTCTCCATTTGGGTCTGGGGGCTTTCGTTGGGCATGTATACCTGAGAGGTATCTGCAAGTTACAGTTCGCGGCCCGAGAAGCACTCTCCGGCCAACATGCCCAACTGCAGCAACAGCTCCCAAAGCGAAGGAGCCAGGACCCAAAGACCTAGCTGGCCTGAAGGGCCCCCAGGGGGCCCCCAAGCAGCCCCTCTCCATTTGGGTCTGGGGGCTTTCGTTGGGCCGGGAACCTGGGAGGTACCTGCAAGGTTGCAGTTCGCGGCCCGAGAAGCACTCTCCGGCCAACATGCCCAACTGCAGCAACAGCTCCCAAAGCGAAGGAGCCAGGACCCAAAGACCTAGCTGGCCTGAAGGGCCCCCAGGGGGCCCCCAAGCAGCCCCTCTCAATTTGGGTCTGGGGGCTTTCGTTGGGCCGGGAACCTGGGAGAATCCTGCAAGGTTGCAGTTCGCGGCCCGAGAAGCACTCTCCGGCCAACATGCCCAACTGCAGCAACAGCTCCCAAAGCGAAGGAGCCAGGACCCAAAGACCTAGCTGGCCTGAAGGGCCCCCAGGGGTGCCCCAAGTAGCCCCTCTCAATTTGGGTCTGGGGGCTTTCGTTGGGCCGGGAACCTGGGAGAATCCTGCAAGGTTGCAGTTCGCGGCCCGAGAAGCACTCTCCGGCCAACATGCCCAACTGCAGCAACAGCTCCCAAAGCGAAGGAGCCAGGACCCAAAGACCTAGCTGGCCTGAAGGGCCCCCATGGGGCCCCCAAGGAGCTCCTCTCCATTTGGGTCTGGGGGCTTTAGTTGGGCCGGGAACCTGGGAGAATCCTGCAAGGTTGCAGTTCACGGCCCGAGAAGCACTCTCCGGCCAACATGCTCAACTGCAGCAACAGCTCCCAAAGCGAAGGAGCCAGGACCCAAAGACCTAGCTGGCCTGAAGGGCCCCCAGGGGGGCCCCAAGCAGCCCCTCTCCACTTGGGTCTGGGGGCTTTTGTTGGGCCGGGAACCTGGGAGATTCCTGCAAGGTTGCAGTTCGAGGCCCGAGAAGCACTCTCCGGCCAACATGCCCAACTGCAGCAACAGCTCCCAAACCGAAGGAGCCAGGACCCAAAGACCTAGCTGGCCTGAAGGGCCCCCATGGGGCCCCCAAGGAGCTCCTCTCCATTTGGGTCTGGGGGCTTTCGTTGGGCGGGGAACCTGGGAGATTCCTGCAAGGTTGCAGTTCGCGGCCCGAGAAGCACTCTCCGGCCAACATGCCCAACTGCAGCAACAGCTCCCAAACCGAAGGAGCCAGGACCCAAAGACCTAGCTGGCCTGAAGGGCCCCCAGGGGGCCCCCAAGCAGCCCCTCTCCATTTGGGTCTGGGGGCTTTCGTTGGGCCGGGAACCTGGGAGGTACCTGCAAGGTTGCAGTTCGCGGCCCGAGAAGCACTCTCCGGCCAACATGCCCAATATCCAGCAACAGCTCCCAAAGCGAAGGAGCCAGGACCCAAAGACCTAGCTGGCCTGAAGGGCCCCCAGAAGGCCACCAAGCAGCCCCTCTCCATTTGGGTCTGGGGGCTTTCGTTGGGCATGTATATCTGAGAGGTACCTGCAAGTTACAGTTCGCGGCCCGAGAAGCACTCTCCGGCCAACATGCCCAACTGCAGCAACAGCTCCCAAAGCGAAGGAGCCAGGACCCAAAGACCTAGCTGGCCTGAAGGGCCCCCAGGGGGCCCCCAAGCAGCCCCTCTCAATTTGGGTCTGGGGGCTTTCGTTGGGCCGGGAACCTGGGAGAATCCTGCAAGGTTGCAGTTCGCGGCCCGAGAAGCACTCTCCGGCCAACATGCCCAACTGCAGCAACAGCTCCCAAAGCGAAGGAGCCAGGACCCAAAGACCTAGCTGGCCTGAAGGGCCCCCAGGGGGCCCCCAAGCAGCCCCTCTCAATTTGGGTCTGGGGGCTTTCGTTGGGCATGGAACATGGGAGATTCCTGCAAGGTTGCAGTTCGCGGCCGGAGAAGCACTCTCCGGCCAACATGCCCAACTGCAGCAACAGCTCCCAAAGCGAAGGAGCCAGGACCCAAAGACCTAGCTGGCCTGAAGGGCCCCCAGGGGGCCCCCAAGCAGCCCCTCTCCATTTGGGTCTGGGGGCTTTTGTTGGGCCGGGAACCTGGGAGATTCCTGCAAGGTTGCAGTTCGCGGCCCGAGAAGCACTCTCCGGCCAACATGCCCAAGGTCAGCAACAGCTCCCAAACCGAATGAGCCAGGACCCAAAGAACTAGCTGGCCTGAAGGGCCCCCAGGGGGACCCCAAGCAGCCCCTCTCCATTTGGGTCTGGGGGCTTTCTTTAGGCTGAGAACCTGGGAGATACCAGCAAGGTTGCAGTTCGCGGCCCGAGAAGCACTCTCCGGCCAACATGCCAAATATCCAGCAACAGCTCCCAAAGCGAAGGAGCCAGGACCCAAAGACCTAGCTGGCCTGAAGGGCCCCCAGGGGGCCACCAAGCAGCCCTTCTCCATTTGGGTCTGGGGGCTTTCGTTGGGCATGTATACCTGAGAGGTACCTGCAAGTTACAGTTCGCGGCCCGAGAAGCACTCTCCGGCCAACATGCCCAACTGCAGCAACAGCTCCCAAACCGAAGGAGCCAGGACCCAAAGACCTAGCTGGCCTGAAGGGCCCCCAGGGGGCCCCCAAGTAGCCCCTCTCAATTTGGGTCTGGGGGCTTTCGTTGGGCATGTATACCTGAGAGGTACCTGCAAGGTTACAGTTCGCGGCCCGAGAAGCACTCTCCGGCCAACATGCCCAACTGCAGCAACAGCTCCCAAAGCGAAGGAGCCAGGACCCAAAGACCTAGCTGGCCTGAAGGGCCCCCAGGGGGCCTCTAAGCAGCCCCTCTCCATTTGGGTCTGGGGGCTTTTGTTGGGCCGGGAACCTGGGAGATTCCTGCAAGGTTGCAGTTCGAGGCCCGAGAAGCACTCTCCGGCCAACATGCCCAACTGCAGCAACAGCTCCCAAAGCGAATGAGCCAGGACACAAAGACCTAGCTTGCCTGAAGGGCCCCCAGGGGGCCACCAAGCAGCCCCTCTCCATTTGGGTCTGGGGGCTTTCGTTGGGCATGTATACCTGAGAGGTACCTGCAAGGTTACAGTTCGCGGCCCGAGAAGCACTCTCCGGCCAACATGCCCAACTGCAGCAACAGCTCCCAAAGCGAAGGAGCCAGGACCCAAAGACCTAGCTGGCCTGAAGTAACCCCAGGGGGTCCCCAAGCAGCCCCTCTCCATTTGGGTCTGGGGGCTTTCGTTGGGCGGGGAACCTGGGAGATTCATGGAAGGTTGCAGTTCGCGGCCCGAGAAGCACTCTCTGGCCAACATGCCCAACTGCAGCAACAGCTCCCAAAGCGAAGGAGCCAGGACCCAAAGACCTAGCTGGCCTGAAGGGCCCCCAGGGGGCCTCCAAGCAGCCCCTCTCCATTTGGGTCTGGGGGCTTTCTTTAGGGTGAGAACCTGGGAGATTCCTGCAAGGTTGCAGTTCGCGGCCCGAGAAGCACTCTCCGGCCAACATGCCCAACTGCAGCAACAGCTCCCAAACCGAAGGAGCCAGGACCCAAAGACCTAGCTGGCCTGAAGGGCCCCCAGGGGGCCCCCAAGCAGCCCCTCTCAATTTGGGTCTGGGGGCTTTCGTTGGGCCGGGAACCTGGGAGGTACCTGCAAGGTTGCAGTTCGCGGCCCGAGAAGCACTCTCCGGCCAACATGCCCAACTGCAGCAACAGCTCCCAAAGCGAAGGAGCCAGGACCCCAAGACCTAGCTGGCCTGAAGGGCCCCCAGGGGGCCCCCAAGCAGCCCCTCTCAATTTGGGTCTGGGGGCTTTCGTTGGGCCGGGAACCTGGGAGAATCCTGCAAGGTTGCAGTTCGCGGCCCGAGAAGCACTCTCCGGCCAACATGCCCAATATCCAGCAACAGCTCCCAAAGCGAAGGAGCCAGGACCCAAAGACCTAGCTGGCCTGAAGGGCCCCCAGGGGGCCCCCAAGCAGCCCCTCTCCATTTGGGTCTGGGGGCTTTCGTTGGGCCGGGAACCTGGGAGATTCCTGCAAGGTTGCAGTTCGCGGCCCGAGAAGCACTCTCCGCCCAACATGCCCAACTGCAGCAACAGCTCCCAAACCGAAAGAGCCAGGACCCAAAGACCTAGCTGGCCTGAAGGGCCCCCAGGGGGCCCCCAAGCAGCCCCTCTCCATTTGGGTCTGGGGGCTTTCGTTGGGCCGGGAACCTGGGAGAATCCTGCAAGGTTGCAGTTCGCGGCCCGAGAAGCACTCTCCGGCCAACATGCCCAACTGCAGCAACAGCTCCCAAAGCGAAGGAGCCAGGACCCAAAGACCTAGCTGGCCTGAAGGGCCCCCAGGGGGCCCCCAAGCAGCCCCTCTCAATTTGGGTCTGGGGGCTTTCGTTGGGCCGGGAACCTGGGAGATTCCTGCAAGGTTGCAGTTCGCGGCCCGAGAAGCACTCTCCGGCCAACATGCCCAAATGCAGCAACAGGTCCCAAAGCGAAGGAGCCAGGACCCAAAGACCTAGCTGGCCTGAAGGGCCCCCAGGGGGCCCCCAAGCAGCCCCTCTCCATTTGGGTCTGGGGGCTTTTGTTGGGCCGGGAACCTGGGAGATTTCTGTAAGGTTGCAGTTCGAGGCCCGAGAAGCACTCTCCGCCCAACATGCCCAACGTCAGCAACAGCTCCCAAACCGAAGGAGCCAGGACACAAAGACCTAGCTGGCCTGAAGGGCCCCCAGGGGGCCCCCAAGCAGCCCCTCTCAATTTGGGTCTGGGGGCTTTCGTTGGGCCGGGAACCTGGGAGATTCCTTCAAGGTTGCAGTTCGCGGCCCGAGAAGCACTCTCCGCCCAACATGCCCAACTGCAGCAACAGCTCCCAAACCGAAGCAGCCAGGACCCAAAGACCTAGCTGGCCTGAAGGGCCCCCAGGGGGCCCCCAAGCAGCCCCTCTCCATTTGGGTCTGGGGGCTTTCGTTGGGCCAGGAACCTGGGAGGTACCTGCAAGGTTGCAGTTCGCGGCCCGAGAAGCACTCTCCGGCCAACATGCCCAACTGCAGCAACAGCTCCCAAAGCGAAGGAGCCAGGACACAAAGACCTAGCTGGCCTGAAGGGCCCCCAGGGGGCCCCCAAGCAGCCCCTCTCCATTTGGGTCTGGGGGCTTTCGTTGGGCATGGATACCTGAGAGGTACCTGCAAGGTTACAGTTCGCGGCCCGAGAAGCACTCTCCGGCCAACATGCTCAACTGCAGCAACAGCTCCCAAACCGAAGGAGCCAGGACCCAAAGACCTAGCTGGCCTGAAGGGCCCCCAGGGGGCCCCCAAGCAGCCCCTCTCCATTTGGGTCTGGGGGCTTTCGTTGGTCCGGGAACCTGGGAGATTCCTGCAAGGTTACAGTTCGAGGCCCGAGAAGCACTCTCCGGCCAACATGCTCAACTGCAGCAACAGCTCCCAAAGCGAAGGAGCCAGGACCCAAAGACCTAGCTGGCCTGAAGGGACCCCAGGGGGCCCCCAAGCAGCCCCTCTCCATTTGGGTCTGGGGGCTTTCTTTAGGGTGAGAACCTGGGAGATACCAGCAAGGTTGCAGTTCGCGGCCCGAGAAGCACTCTCCGGCCAACATGCCCAATATCCAGCAACAGCTCCCAAAGCGAAGGAGCCAGGACCCAAAGACCTAGCTGGCCTGAAGGGCCCCCAGAAGGCCACCAAGCAGCCCCTCTCCATTTGGGTCTGGGGGCTTTCGTTGGGCATGTATACCTGAGAGGTACCTGCAAGTTACAGTTCGCGGCCCGAGAAGCACTCTCCGGCCAACATGCCCAACTGCAGCAACAGCTCCCAAACCGAAGGAGCCAGGACCCAAAGACCTAGCTGGCCTGAAGGGCCCCCAGGGGGCCCCCAAGCAGCCCCTCTCAATTTGGGTCTGGGGGCTTTCGTTGGGCCGGGAACCTGGGAGAATCCTGCAAGGTTGCAGTTCGCGGCCCGAGAAGCACTCTCCTGCCAACATGCCCAATATCCAGCAACAGCTCCCAAAGCGAAGGAGCCAGGACCCAAAGACCTAGCTGGCCTGAAGGGCCCCCATGGGGCCCCCAAGCAGCTCCTCTCCATTTGGGTCTGGGGGCTTTCGTTGGGCATGTATACCTGAGAGGTACCTGCAAGTTACAGTTCGCGGCCCGAGAAGCACTCTCCGGCCAACATGCCCAACTGCAGCAACAGCTCCCAAAGCGAAGGAGCCAGGACCCAAAGACCTAGCTGGCCTGAAGGGCCCCCAGGGGGCCCCCAAGCAGCCCCTCTCCATTTGGGTCTGGGGGTTTTCGTTGGGCCGGGAACCTGGGAGAATCCTGCAAGGTTGCAGTTCGCGGCCCGAGAAGCACTCTCCGGCCAACATGCCCAACTGCAGCAACAGCTCCCAAACCGAAAGAGCCAGGACCCAAAGACCTAGCTGGCCTGAAGGGCCCCCAGGGGGCCCCCAAGCAGCCCCTCTCCATTTGGGTCTGGGGGTTTTCGTTGGGCCGGGAACCTGGGAGAATCCTGCAAGGTTGCAGTTCGCGGCCCGAGAAGCACTCTCCGGCCAACATGCCCAACTGCAGCAACAGCTCCCAAACCGAAGGAGCCAGGACCCAAAGACCTAGCTGGCCTGAAGGGCCCCCAGGGGGCCCCCAAGCAGCCCCTCTCCATTTGGGTTTGGGGGCTTTCGTTGGGCATGGAACCTGGGAGATTCCTGCAAGGTTGCAGTTCGCGGCCGGAGAAGCACTCTCCGGCCAACATGCCCAACTGCAGCAACAGCTCCCAAAGCGAAGGAGCCAGGACCCAAAGACCTAGCTGGCCTGAAGGGCCCCCAGGGGGCCCCCAAGCAGCCCCTCTCAATTTGGGTCTGGGGGCTTTCGTTGGGCCGGGAACCTGGGAGGTACCTGCAAGGTTGCAGTTCGCGGCCCGAGAAGCACTCTCCGGCCAACATGCCCAACTGCAGCAACAGCTCCCAAACCGAAGGAGCCAGGACCCAAAGACCTAGCTGGCCTGAAGGGCCCCCAGGGGGCCCCCAAGCAGCCCCTCTCCATTTGGGTCTGGGGGCTTTCGTTGGGCATGGAACCTGGGAGATTCCTGCAAGGTTGCAGTTCGCGGCCCGAGAAGCACTCTCCGGCCAACATGCCCAACTGCAGCAACAGCTCCCAAACCGAAGGAGCCAGGACCCAAAGACCTAGCTGGCCTGAAGGGCCCCCAGGGGGCCCCCAAGCAGCCCCTCTCAATTTGGGTCTGGGGGCTTTCGTTGGGCCGGGAACCTGGGAGAATCCTGCAAGGTTGCAGTTCACGGCCCGAGAAGCACTCTCCGGCCAACATGCCGAACGTCCAGCAACAGCTCCCAAACCGAAGGAGCCAGGACCCAAAGACCTAGCTGGCCTGAAGGGCCCCCAGGGGGCCCCCAAGCAGCCCCACTCCATTTGGGTCTGGGGGCTTTCGTTGGGCCGGGAACCTGGGACAATCCTGCAAGGTTGCAGTTCGCGGCCCGAGAAGCACTCTCCGGCCAACATGCTCAACTGCAGCAACAGCTCCCAAAGCGAAGGAGCCAGGACCCAAAGACCTAGCTGGCCTGAACGGCCCCCAGGGGGGCCCCAAGCAGCCCCTCTCCATTTGGGTCTGGGGGCTTTCGTTGGGCCGGGAACCTGGGAGAATCCTGCAAGGTTGCAGTTCGCGGCCCGAGAAGCACTCTCCGGCCAACATGCCCAACTGCAGCAACAGCTCCCAAACCGAAGGAGCCAGGACCCAAAGAGCTAGCTGGCCTGAAGGGCCCCCAGGGGGCCCCCAAGCAGCCCCTCTCCATTTGGGTCTGGGGGCTTTTGTTGGGCCGGGAACCTGGGAGAGTCCTACAAGGTTGCAGTTCGAGGCCCGAGAAGCACTCTCCGCCCAACATGCCCAACTGCAGCAACAGCTCCCAAAGCGAAGGAGCCAGGACACAAAGACCTAGCTGGCCTGAAGGGCCCCCAGGGGGCCCCCAAGCAGCCCCTCTCCATTTGGGTCTGGGGGCTTTCGTTGGGCCGGGAACCTGGGAGATTCCTTCAAGGTTGCAGTTCGCGGCCCGAGAAGCACTCTCCGCCCAACATGCCCAACTGCAGCAACAGCTCCCAAACCGAAAGAGCCAGGACCCAAAGACCTAGCTGGCCTGAAGGGCCCCCAGGGGGCCCCCAAGCAGCCCCTCTCCATTTGGGTCTGGGGGTTTTCGTTGGGCCGGGAACCTGGGAGAATCCTGCAAGGTTGCAGTTCGCGGCCCGAGAAGCACTCTCCGGCCAACATGCCCAACTGCAGCAACAGCTCCCAAACCGAAAGAGCCAGGACCCAAAGACCTAGCTGGCCTGAAGGGCCCCCAGGGGGCCCCCAAGCAGCCCCTCTCCATTTGGGTCTGGGGGTTTTCGTTGGGCCGGGAACCTGGGAGAATCCTGCAAGGTTGCAGTTCGCGGCCCGAGAAGCACTCTCCGGCCAACATGCCCAACTGCAGCAACAGCTCCCAAACCGAAGGAGCCAGGACCCAAAGACCTAGCTGGCCTGAAGGGCCCCCAGGGGGCCCCCAAGCAGCCCCTCTCCATTTGGGTTTGGGGGCTTTCGTTGGGCATGGAACCTGGGAGATTCCTGCAAGGTTGCAGTTCGCGGCCGGAGAAGCACTCTCCGGCCAACATGCCCAACTGCAGCAACAGCTCCCAAAGCGAAGGAGCCAGGACCCAAAGACCTAGCTGGCCTGAAGGGCCCCCAGGGGGCCCCCAAGCAGCCCCTCTCAATTTGGGTCTGGGGGCTTTCGTTGGGCCGGGAACCTGGGAGGTACCTGCAAGGTTGCAGTTCGCGGCCCGAGAAGCACTCTCCGGCCAACATGCCCAACTGCAGCAACAGCTCCCAAACCGAAGGAGCCAGGACCCAAAGACCTAGCTGGCCTGAAGGGCCCCCAGGGGGCCCCCAAGCAGCCCCTCTCCATTTGGGTCTGGGGGCTTTCGTTGGGCATGGAACCTGGGAGATTCCTGCAAGGTTGCAGTTCGCGGCCCGAGAAGCACTCTCCGGCCAACATGCCCAACTGCAGCAACAGCTCCCAAACCGAAGGAGCCAGGACCCAAAGACCTAGCTGGCCTGAAGGGCCCCCAGGGGGCCCCCAAGCAGCCCCTCTCAATTTGGGTCTGGGGGCTTTCGTTGGGCCGGGAACCTGGGAGAATCCTGCAAGGTTGCAGTTCACGGCCCGAGAAGCACTCTCCGGCCAACATGCCGAACGTCCAGCAACAGCTCCCAAACCGAAGGAGCCAGGACCCAAAGACCTAGCTGGCCTGAAGGGCCCCCAGGGGGCCCCCAAGCAGCCCCACTCCATTTGGGTCTGGGGGCTTTCGTTGGGCCGGGAACCTGGGACAATCCTGCAAGGTTGCAGTTCGCGGCCCGAGAAGCACTCTCCGGCCAACATGCTCAACTGCAGCAACAGCTCCCAAAGCGAAGGAGCCAGGACCCAAAGACGTAGCTGGCCTGAACGGCCCCCAGGGGGGCCCCAAGCAGCCCCTCTCCATTTGGGTCTGGGGGCTTTCGTTGGGCCGGGAACCTGGGAGAATCCTGCAAGGTTGCAGTTCGCGGCCCGAGAAGCACTCTCCGGCCAACATGCCCAACTGCAGCAACAGCTCCCAAACCGAAGGAGCCAGGACCCAAAGAGCTAGCTGGCCTGAAGGGCCCCCAGGGGGCCCCCAAGCAGCCCCTCTCCATTTGGGTCTGGGGGCTTTTGTTGGGCCGGGAACCTGGGAGAGTCCTACAAGGTTGCAGTTCGAGGCCCGAGAAGCACTCTCCGCCCAACATGCCCAACTGCAGCAACAGCTCCCAAAGCGAAGGAGCCAGGACACAAAGACCTAGCTGGCCTGAAGGGCCCCCAGGGGGCCCCCAAGCAGCCCCTCTCCATTTGGGTCTGGGGGCTTTCGTTGGGCCGGGAACCTGGGAGATTCCTTCAAGGTTGCAGTTCGCGGCCCGAGAAGCACTCTCCGCCCAACATGCCCAACTGCAGCAACAGCTCCCAAACCGAAAGAGCCAGGACCCAAAGACCTAGCTGGCCTGAAGGGCCCCCAGGGGGCCCCCAAGCAGCCCCTCTCAATTTGGGTCTGGGGGCTTTCGTTGGGCCAGGAACCTGGGAGGTACCTGCAAGGTTGCAGTTCGCGGCCCGAGAAGCACTCTCCGGCCAACATGCTCAACTGCAGCAACAGCTCCCAAACCGAAGGAGCCAGGACCCAAAGACCTAGCTGGCCTGAAGGGCCCCCAGGGGGCCCCCAAGCAGCCCCTCTCCATTTGGGTCTGGGGGCTTTCGTTGGGCCGGGAACCTGGGAGATTCCTGCAAGGTTGCAGTTCGCGGCCCGAGAAGCACTCTCCGGCCAACATGCCCAACTGCAGCAACAGCTCCCAAAGCGAAGGAGCCAGGACCCAAAGACCTAGCTGGCCTGAAGGGCCCCCAGGGGGCCCCCAAGCAGCCCCTCTCAATTTGGGTCTGGGGGCTTTCGTTGGGCCGGGAACCTGGGAGATTCCTGCAAGGTTGCAGTTCGCGGCCCGAGAAGCACTCTCCGGCCAACATGCACAACTGCAGCAACAGCTCCCAAAGCGAAGGAGCCAGGACACAAAGACCTAGCTGGCCTGAAGGGCCCCCAGGGGGCCCCCAAGGAGCTCATCTCCATTTGTGTCTGGGGGCTTTAGTTGGGCCGGGAACCTGGGAGAATCCTGCAAGGCTGCAGTTCGCGGCCGGAGAAGCACTCTCCGGCCAACATGCCCAACTGCAGCAACAGCTCCCAAAGCGAAGGAGCCAGGACCCAAAGACCTAGCTGGCCTGAAGGGCCCCCAGGGGGCCCCCAAGCAGCCCCTCTCCATTTGGGTCTGGGGGCTTTCTTTGGGCGGGGAACCTGGGAGATTCCTGCAAGGTTGCAGTTCGCGGCCCGAGAAGCACTCTCCGGCCAACATGCCCAATATCCAGCAACAGCTCCCAAAGCGAAGGAGCCAGGACCCAAAGACCTAGCTGGCCTGAAGGGCCCCCAGAAGGCCACCAAGCAGCCCCTCTCCATTTGGGTCTGGGGGTTTTCGTTGGGCATGTATACCTGAGAGGTACCTGCAAGGTTGCAGTTCGCGGCCCGAGAAGCACTCTCCGGCCAACATGCCCAACTGCAGCAACAGCTCCCAAAGCGAAGGAGCCAGGACCCAAAGACCTAGCTGGCCTGAAGGGCCCCCAGGGGGCCCCCAAGCAGCCCCTCTCCATTTGGGTCTGGGGGTTTTCGTTGGGCCGGAAACCTGGGAGGTACCTGCAAGGTTGCAGTTCGCGGCCCGAGAAGCACTCTCCGGCCAACATGCCCAACTACAGCAACAGCTCCCAAACCGAAGGAGCCAGGACCCAAAGACCTAGCTGGCCTGAAGGGCCCCCAGGGGGCCCCCAAGCAGCCCCTCTCAATTTGGGTCTGGGGGCTTTCGTTGGGCCGGGAACCTGGGAGAATCCTGCAAGGCTGCAGTTCGCGGCCGGAGAAGCACTCTCCGGCCAACATGCCCAACTGCAGCAACAGCTCCCAAACCGAAGGAGCCAGGACCCAAAGACCTAGCTGGCCTGAAGGGCCCCCAGGGGGCCCCCAAGCAGCCCCTCTCCATTTGGGTCTGGGGGCTTTCTTTGGGCGGGGAACCTGGGAGATTCCTGAAAGGTTGCAGTTCGCGGCCCGAGAAGCACTCTCCGGCCAACATGCCCAATATCCAGCAACAGCTCCCAAAGCGAAGGAGCCAGGACCCAAAGACCTAGCTGGCCTGAAGGGCCCCAGAAGGCCACCAAGCAGCCCCTCTCCATTTGGGTCTGGGGGTTTTCGTTGGGCATGTATACCTGAGAGGTACCTGCAAGGTTGCAGTTCGCGGCCCGAGAAGCACTCTCCAGCCAACATGCACAACTGCAGCAACAGCTCCCAAAGCGAAGGAGCCAGGACCCAAAGACCTAGCTGGCCTGAAGGGCCCCCAGGGGGCCCCCAAGCAGCCCCTCTCCATTTGGGTCTGGGGGTTTTCGTTGGGCCGGGAACCTGGGAGGTACCTGCAAGGTTGCAGTTCACGGCCCGAGAAGCACTCTCCGGCCAACATGCCCAATATCCAGCAACAGCTCCCAAAGCGAAGGAGCCAGGACCCAAAGACCTAGCTGGCCTGAAGGGCCCCCAGAAGGCCACCAAGCAGCCCCTCTCCATTTGGGTCTGGGGGTTTTCGTTGGGCATGTATACCTGAGAGGTACCTGCAAGTTACAGTTCACGGCCCGAGAAGCACTCTCCGGCCACATGCCCAACTGCAGCAACAGCTCCCAAAGCGAAGGAGCCAGGACCCAAAGACCTAGCTGGCCTGAAGGGCCCCCAGGGGCCCCCAAGCAGCCCCTCTCCATTTGGGTCTGGGGGTTTTCGTTGGGCCGGGAACCTGGGAGGTACCTGCAAGGTTGCAGTTCGCGGCCCGAGAAGCACTCTCCGGCGAACATGCCCAACTGCAGCAACAGCTCCCAAACCGAAGGAGCCAGGACCCAAAGACCTAGCTGGCCTGAAGGGCCCCCAGGGGGCCCCCAAGCAGCCCCTCTCAATTTGGGTCTGGGGGCTTTCGTTGGGCCGGGAACCTGGGAGGTACCTGCAAGGTTGCAGTTCGCGGACGGAGAAGCACTCTCCGGCCAACATGCCCAACTGCAGCAACAGCTCCCAAACCGAAGGAGCCAGGACCCAAAGACCTAGCTGGCCTGAAGGGCCCCCAGGGGGGCCCCAAGCAGCCCCTCTCCATTTGGGTCTGGGGGCTTTCGTTGGGCCGGGAACCTGGGAGAATCCTGCAAGGTTGCAGTTCGCGGCCGGAGAAGCACTCTCCGGCCAACATGGCCCAACTGCAGCAACAGCTCCCAAAGCGAAGGAGCCAGGACCCAAAGACCTAGCTGGCCTGAAGGGCCCCCAGGGGGCCCCCAAGCAGCCCCTCTCAATTTGGGTCTGGGGGCTTTCTTTAGGCTGAGAACCTGGGAGATACCAGCAAGGTTGCAGTTCGCGGCCCGAGAAGCACTCTCCGGCCAACATGCCCAATATCCAGCAACAGCTCCCAAAGCGAAGGAGCCAGGACCCAAAGACCTAGCTGGCCTGAAGGGCCCCCAGAAGGCCACCAAGCAGCCCCTCTCCGTTTGGGTCTGGGGGCTTTCTTTGGGCATGTATACCTGAGAGGTACCTGCAAGTTACAGTTCGCGGCCCGAGAAGCACTCTCCGGCCAACATGCCCAACTGCAGCAACAGCTCCCAAACCGAAGGAGCCAGGACCCAAAGACCTAGCTGGCCTGAAGGGCCCCCAGGTGGCCCCCAAGCAGCCCCTCTCCATTTGGGTCTGGGGGCTTTCTTAGGGTGAGAACCTGGGAGATACCAGCAAGGTTGCAGTTCGCGGCCCGAGAAGCACTCTCCGGCCAACATGCCCAACTGCAGCAACAGCTCCCAAACCGAAGGAGCCAGGACCCAAAGACCTAGCTGGCCTGAAGGGCCCCCAGGGGGCCCCCAAGCAGCCCCTCTCCATTTGGGTCTGGGGGCTTTCGTTGGGCATGTATACCTGAGATGTAACTGCAAGGTTGCAGTTCGCGGCCCGAGAAGCACTCTCCGGCCAACATGCCCAACTGCAGCAACAGCTCCCAAAGCGAAGGAGCCAGGACCCAAAGACCTAGCTGGCCTGAAGGGCCCCCAGGGGGCCCCCAAGGAGCCCCTCTCCATTTGGGTCTGGGGGCTTTCGTTGGGCATGTATACCTGAGAGGTACCTGCAAGGTTACAGTTCGCGGCCCGAGAAGCACTCTCCGGCCAACATGCCCAACTGCAGCAACAGCTCCCAAACCGAAGGAGCCAGGACACAAAGACCTAGCTGGCCTGAAGTGCCCCCAGGGGGTCCCCAAGCAGCCCCTCTCCATTTGGGTCTGGGGGCTTTCGTTGGGCAGGGAACCTGGGAGATACCTGCAAGGTTGCAGTTCGCGGCCCGAGAAGCACTCTCCGGCCAACATGCCCAACTGCAGCAACAGCTCCCAAAGCGAAGGAGCCAGGACCCAAAGACCTAGCTGGCCTGAAGGGCCCCCAGGGGGCCCCCAAGCAGCCCCTCTCAATTTGGGTCTGGGGGCTTTCGTTGGGCCGGGAACCTGGGAGAATCCTGCAAGGTTGCAGTTCGCGGCCGGAGAAGCACTCTCCGGCCAACTGCCCAACTGCAGCAACAGCTCCCAAAGCGAAGGAGCCAGGACCCAAAGACCTAGCTGGCCTGAAGGGCCCCCAGAAGGCCACCAAGCAGCCCCTCTCCATTTGGGTCTGGGGGCTTTCGTTGGGCCGGGAACCTGGGAGGTACCTGCAAGGTTGCAGTTCGCGGCCCGAGAAGCACTCTCCGGCCAACATGCCCAACTGCAGCAACAGCTCCCAAACCGAAGGAGCCAGGACCCAAAGACCTAGCTGGCCTGAAGGGCCCCCAGGGGGGCCCCAAGCAGCCCCTCTCCATTTGGGTCTGGGGGCTTTCGTTGGGCCGGGAACCTGGGAGAATCCTGCAAGGTTGCAGTTCGCGGCCCGAGAAGCACTCTCCGGCCAACATGCCTAACTGCAGCAACAGCTCCCAAAGCGAAGGAGCCAGGACCCAAAGACCTAGCTGGCCTGAAGGGCCCCCAGGGGGGCCCCAAGCAGCCCCTCTCAATTTGGGTCTGGGGGCTTTCGTTGGGCCGGGAACCTGGGAGATTCCTGCAAGGTTGCAGTTCGCGGCCCGAGAAGCACTCTCCGCCCAACATGCCCAACTGCAGCAACAGCTCCCAAACCGAAGGAGCCAGGACCCAAAGAGCTAGCTGGCCTGAAGGGCCCCCAGGGGGCCCCCAAGCAGCCCCTCTCCATTTGGGTCTGGGGGCTTTCGTTGTGCATGGATACCTGAGAGGTACCTGCAAGGTTACAGTTCGCGGCCCGAGAAGCACTCTCCGGCCAACATGCTCAACTGCAGCAACAGCTCCCAAACCGAAGGAGCCAGGACCCAAAGACCTAGCTGGCCTGAAGGGCCCCCAGGGGGCCCCCAAGCAGCCCCTCTCCATTTGGGTCTGGGGGCTTTCGTTGGGCCGGGAACCTGGGAGATTCCTGCAAGGTTGCAGTTCGCGGCCCGAGAAGCACTCTCCGGCCAACATGCCCAACTGCAGCAACAGCTCCCAAAGCGAAGGAGCCAGGACCCAAAGACTTAGCTGGCCTGAAGGGCCCCCAGGGGGCCCCCAAGCAGCCCCTCTCCATTTGGGTCTGGGGGCTTTCGTTGGGCCGGGAACCTGGGAGATTCCTGCAAGGTTGCAGTTCACGGCCCGAGAAGCACTCTCCGGCCAACATGCCCAACTGCAGCAACAGCTCCCAAAGCGAAGGAGCCAGGACCCAAAGACCTAGCTGGCCTGAAGGGCCCCCAGGGGGCCCCCAAGGAGCCCCTCTCCATTTGGGTCTGGGGGCTTTTGTTGGGCCGGGAAACTGGGAGATTCCTGCAAGGTTGCAGTTCGCGGCCCGAGAAGCACTCTCCGGCCAACATGCCCAATATGCAGCAACAGCTACCAAAGCGAAGGAGCCAGGACCCAAAGACCTAGCTGGCCTGAAGGGCCCCCAGGGGGCCACCAAGCAGCCCCTCTCCATTTGGGTCTGGGGGTTTTCGTTGGGCATGTATACCTGAGAGGTACCTGCAAGTTACAGTTCGCGGCCCGAGAAGCACTCTCCGGCCAACATGCCCAACTGCAGCAACAGCTCCCAAACCGAAGGAGCCAGGACCCAAAGACCTAGCTGGCCTGAAGGGCCCCCAGGGGGCCCCCAAGCAGCCCCTCTCCATTTGGGTCTGGGGGTTTTCGTTGGGCCGGGAACCTGGGAGGTACCTGCAAGGTTGCAGTTCGCGGCCCGAGAAGCACTCTCCGGCCAACATGCCCAACTGCAGCAACAGCTCCCAAACCGAAGGAGCCAGGACCCAAAGACCTAGCTGGCCTGAAGGGCCCCCAGGGGGCCCCCAAGCAGCCCCTCTCAATTTGGGTCTGGGGGCTTTCGTTGGGCCGGGAACCTGGGAGAATCCTGCAAGGTTGCAGTTCGCGGCCCGAGAAGCACTCTCCGGCCAACATGCCCAACTGCAGCAACAGCTCCCAAACCGAAGGAGCCAGGACCCAAAGACCTAGCTGGCCTGAAGGGCCCCAAGGGGGGCCCCAAGCAGCCCCTCTCAATTTGGGTCTGGGGGCTTTCGTTGGGCCGGGAACCTGGGAGATTCCTGCAAGGTTGCAGTTCGCGGACGGAGAAGCACTCTCCGGCCAACATGCCCAACTGCAGCAACAGCTCCCAAAGCGAAGGAGCCAGGACCCAAAGACCTAGCTGGCCTGAAGGGCCCCCAGGGGGCCCCCAAGCAGCCCCTCTCAATTTGGGTCTGGGGGCTTTCGTTGGGCATGTATACCTGAGAGGTACCTGCAAGGTTACAGTTCGCGGCCCGAGAAGCACTCTCCGGCCAACATGCCCAACTGCAGCAACAGCTCCCAAAGCGAAGGAGCCAGGACCCAAAGACCTAGCTGGCCTGAAGGGCCCCCAGGGGGTCCCCAAGCAGTCCCTCTCCATTTGGGTCTGGGGGCTTTCGTTGGGCATGTATACCAGAGAGGTACCTGCAAGTTACAGTTCGCGGCCCGAGAAGCACTCTCCGGCCAACATGCCCAACTGCAGCAACAGCTCCCAAAGCGAAGGAGCCAGGACCCAAAGACCTAGCTGGCCTGAAGGGCCCCCAGGGGGCCCCCAAGCAGCCCCTCTCCATTTGGGTCTGGGGGTTTTCGTTGGGCCGGGAACCTGGGAGGTACCTGCAAGGTTGCAGTTCGCGGCCCGAGAAGCACTCTCCGGCCAACATGCCCAACTGCAGCAACAGCTCCCAAAGCGAAGGAGCCAGGACCCAAAGACCTAGCTGGCCTGAAGGGCCCCCAGGGGGCCTCCAAGCAGCCCCTCTCAATTTGGGTCTGGGGGCTTTCGTTGGGCCGGGAACCTGGGAGAATCCTGCAAGGTTGCAGTTCGCGGCCCGAGAAGCACTCTCCGGCCAACATGCACAACTGCAGCAACAGCTCCCAAACCGAAGGAGCCAGGACCCAAAGACCTAGCTGGCCTGAAGGGCCCCCAGGGGGCCCCCAAGCAGCCCCTCTCAATTTGGGTCTGGGGGCTTTCGTTGGGCATGGAACCTGGGAGATTCCTGCAAGGTTGCAGTTCGCGGCCCGAGAAGCACTCTCCGGCCAACATGCCCAACTGCAGCAACAGCTCCCAAAGCGAAGGAGCCAGGACCCAAAGACCTAGCTGGCCTGAAGGGCCCCCATGGGGCCCCCAAGGAGCTCCTCTCCATTTGGGTCTGGGGGCTTTCGTTGGGCCGGGAACCTGGGAGGTACCTGCAAGGTTGCAGTTCACGGCCCGAGAAGCACTCTCCGGCCAACATGCACAACTGCAGCAACAGCTCCCAAAGCGAAGGAGCCAGGACCCAAAGACCTAGCTGGCCTGAAGGGCCCCCATGGGGCCCCCAAGCAGCCCCTCTCAATTTGGGTCTGGGGGCTTTCGTTGGGCCGGGAACCTGGGAGAATCCTGCAAGGTTGCAGTTCGCGGCCCGAGAAGCACTCTCCGGCCAACATGCCCAACTGCAGCAACAGCTCCCAAACCGAAGGAGCCAGGACCCAAAGACCTAGCTGGCCTGAAGGGCCCCCAGGGGGCCCCCAAGCAGCCCCTCTCCATTTGGGTCTGGGGGCTTTCGTTGGGCATGGAACCTGGGAGATTCCTGCAAGGTTGCAGTTCGCGGCCCGAGAAGCACTCTCCGGCCAACATGCTCAACTGCAGCAACAGCTCCCAAAGCGAAGGAGCCAGGACCCAAAGACCTAGCTGGCCTGAAGGGCCCCCATGGGGCCCCCAAGGACCTCCTCTCCATTTGGGTCTGGGGGCTTTCGTTGGGCTGGGAACCTGGGAGGTACCTGCAAGGTTGCAGTTCGCGGCCCGAGAAGCACTCTCCGGCCAACATGCCCAACTGCAGCAACAGCTCCCAAACCGAAGGAGCCAGGACCCAAAGACCTAGCTGGCCTGAAAGGGGCCCCAGGGGGGCCCCAAGCAGCCCCTCTCCATTTGGGTCTGGGGGCTTTCGTTGGGCCGGGAACCTGGGAGAATCCTGCAAGGTTGCAGTTCGCGGCCCGAGAAGCACTCTCCGGCCAACATGCCCAACTGCAGCAACAGCTCCCAAAGCGAAGGAGCCAGGACCCAAAGACCTAGCTGGCCTGAAGGGCCCCCAGGGGGCCCCCAAGCAGCCCCTCTCCATTTGGGTCTGGGGGTTTTCGTTGGGCCGGGAACCTGAGAGGTACCTGCAAGGATGCAGTTCGCGGCCCGAGAAGCACTCTCCGGCCAACATGGCCAACTGCAGCAACAGCTCCCAAAGCGAAGGAGCCAGGACCCAAATCCCTAGCTGGCCTGAAGGGGGCCCCAGGGGGGCCCCAAGCAGCCCCTCTCAATTTGGGTCTGGGGGCTTTCGTTGGGCCGGGAACCTGGGAGGTACCTGCAAGGTTGCAGTTCGCGGCCCGAGAAGCACTCTCCGCCCAACATGCCCAACTGCAGCAACAGCTCCCAAAGCGAAGGAGCCAGGACCCAAAGACCTAGCTGGCCTGAAGGGCCCCCAGGGGGCCCCCAAGCAGCCCCTCTCCATTTGGGTCTGGGGGTTTTCGTTGGGCCGGGAACCTGGGAGGTACCTGCAAGGTTGCAGTTCGCGGCCCGAGAAGCACTCTCCGGCCAACATGCCCAACTGCAGCAACAGCTCCCAAAGCGAAGGAGCCAGGACCCAAAGACCTAGCTGGCCTGAAGGGCCCCCAGGGGGCCTCCAAGCAGCCCCTCTCAATTTGGGTCTGGGGGCTTTCGTTGGGCCGGGAACCTGGGAGAATCCTGCAAGGTTGCAGTTCGCGGCCCGAGAAGCACTCTCCGGCCAACATGCACAACTGCAGCAACAGCTCCCAAACCGAAGGAGCCAGGACCCAAAGACCTAGCTGGCCTGAAGGGCCCCCAGGGGGCCCCCAAGCAGCCCCTCTCAATTTGGGTCTGGGGGCTTTCGTTGGGCATGGAACCTGGGAGATTCCTGCAAGGTTGCAGTTCGCGGCCCGAGAAGCACTCTCCGGCCAACATGCCCAACTGCAGCAACAGCTCCCAAAGCGAAGGAGCCAGGACCCAAAGACCTAGCTGGCCTGAAGGGCCCCCATGGGGCCCCCAAGGAGCTCCTCTCCATTTGGGTCTGGGGGCTTTCGTTGGGCCGGGAACCTGGGAGGTACCTGCAAGGTTGCAGTTCACGGCCCGAGAAGCACTCTCCGGCCAACATGCACAACTGCAGCAACAGCTCCCAAAGCGAAGGAGCCAGGACCCAAAGACCTAGCTGGCCTGAAGGGCCCCCATGGGGCCCCCAAGCAGCCCCTCTCAATTTGGGTCTGGGGGCTTTCGTTGGGCCGGGAACCTGGGAGAATCCTGCAAGGTTGCAGTTCGCGGCCCGAGAAGCACTCTCCGGCCAACATGCCCAACTGCAGCAACAGCTCCCAAACCGAAGGAGCCAGGACCCAAAGACCTAGCTGGCCTGAAGGGCCCCCAGGGGGCCCCCAAGCAGCCCCTCTCCATTTGGGTCTGGGGGCTTTCGTTGGGCATGGAACCTGGGAGATTCCTGCAAGGTTGCAGTTCGCGGCCCGAGAAGCACTCTCCGGCCAACATGCTCAACTGCAGCAACAGCTCCCAAAGCGAAGGAGCCAGGACCCAAAGACCTAGCTGGCCTGAAGGGCCCCCATGGGGCCCCCAAGGACCTCCTCTCCATTTGGGTCTGGGGGCTTTCGTTGGGCTGGGAACCTGGGAGGTACCTGCAAGGTTGCAGTTCGCGGCCCGAGAAGCACTCTCCGGCCAACATGCCCAACTGCAGCAACAGCTCCCAAACCGAAGGAGCCAGGACCCAAAGACCTAGCTGGCCTGAAAGGGGCCCCAGGGGGGCCCCAAGCAGCCCCTCTCCATTTGGGTCTGGGGGCTTTCGTTGGGCCGGGAACCTGGGAGAATCCTGCAAGGTTGCAGTTCGCGGCCCGAGAAGCACTCTCCGGCCAACATGCCCAACTGCAGCAACAGCTCCCAAAGCGAAGGAGCCAGGACCCAAAGACCTAGCTGGCCTGAAGGGCCCCCAGGGGGCCCCCAAGCAGCCCCTCTCCATTTGGGTCTGGGGGTTTTCGTTGGGCCGGGAACCTGAGAGGTACCTGCAAGGATGCAGTTCGCGGCCCGAGAAGCACTCTCCGGCCAACATGCCCAACTGCAGCAACAGCTCCCAAAGCGAAGGAGCCAGGACCCAAATCCCTAGCTGGCCTGAAGGGGGCCCCAGGGGGGCCCCAAGCAGCCCCTCTCAATTTGGGTCTGGGGGCTTTCGTTGGGCCGGGAACCTGGGAGGTACCTGCAAGGTTGCAGTTCGCGGCCCGAGAAGCACTCTCCGCCCAACATGCCCAACTGCAGCAACAGCTCCCAAAGCGAAGGAGCCAGGACCCAAAGACCTAGCTGGCCTGAAGGGCCCCCAGGGGGCCCCCAAGCAGCCCCTCTCAATTTGGGTCTGGGGGCTTTCGTTGGGCCGGGAACCTGGGAGAATCCTGCAAGCTTGCAGTTCGCGGCCCGAGAAGCACTCTCCGGCCAACATGCCCAACTGCAGCAACAGCTCCCAAACCGAAGGAGCCAGGACCCAAAGACCTAGCTGGCCTGAAGGGCCCCCAGGGGGCCCCCAAGCAGCCCCTCTCCATTTGGGTCTGGGGGCTTTCGTTGGGCATGGAACCTGGGAGATTCCTGCAAGGTTGCAGTTCGCGGCCCGAGAAGCACTCTCCGGCCAACATGCCCAACTGCAGCAACAGCTCCCAAACCGAAGGAGCCAGGACCCAAAGACCTAGCTGGCCTGAAGGGGGACCCAGGGGGGCCCCAAGCAGCCCCTCTCATTTTGGGTCTGGGGGCTTTCGTTGGGCCGGGAACCTGGGAGAATCCTGCAAGGTTGCAGTTCGCGGCCCGAGAAGCACTCTCCGGCCAACATGCCCAACTGCAGCAACAGCTCCCAAACCGAAGGAGCCAGGACCCAAAGACCTAGCTGGCCTGAAGGGCCCCCAGGGGGCCCCCAAGCAGCCCCTCTCCATTTGGGTCTGGGGGCTTTCGTTGGGCCGGGAACCTGGGAGAATCCTGCAAGGTTGCAGTTCGCGGCCCGAGAAGCACTCTCCGGCCAACATGCCCAACTGCAGCAACAGCTCCCAAAGCGAAGGAGCCAGGACCCAAAGACCTAGCTGGCCTGAAGGGCCCCCAGGGGGCCCCCAAGGAACTCCTCTCCATTTGGGTCTGGGGGCTTTCGTTGGGCATGTATACCTGAGAGGTACCTGCAAGGTTGCATTTGGCGGCCCGAGAAGCACTCTCCGGCCAACATGCCCAACTGCAGCAACAGCTCCCAAACCGAAGGAGCCAGGACCCAAAGACCTAGCTGGCCTGAAGGGCCCCCAGGGGGGCCCCAAGCAGCCCCTCTCCATTTGGGTCTGGGGGCTTTCGTTGGGCGGGGAACCTGGGAGATTCCTGCAAGGTTGCAGTTCGCGGCCCGAGAAGCACTCTCCGGCCAACATGCCCAACTGCAGCAACAGCTCCCAAACCGAAGGAGCCAGGACCCAAAGACCTAGCTGGCCTGAAGGGCCCCCAGGGGGGCCCCAAGCAGCCCCTCTCAATTTGGGTCTGGGGCCTTTCGTTGGGCCGGGAACCTGGGAGATTCCTGCAAGGTTGCAGTTCGCGGCCCGAGAAGCACTCTCCGCCCAACATGCCCAACTGCAGCAACAGCTCCCAAAGCGAAGGAGCCAGGACCCAAAGACCTAGCTGGCCTGAAGGGCCCCCAGGGGGCCCCCAAGCAGCCCCTCTCCATTTGGGTCTGGGGGTTTTCGTTGGGCCGGGAACCTGAGAGGTACCTGCAAGGTTGCAGTTCGCGGCCCGAGAAGCACTCTCCGGCCAACATGCCCAACTGCAGCAACAGCTCCCAAACCGAAGGAGCCAGGACCCAAAGACCTAGCTGGCCTGAAGGGGGCCCCAGGGGGGCCCCAAGCAGCCCCTCTCAATTTGTGTCTGGGGGCTTTCGTTGGGCCGGGAAACTGGGAGAATCCTGCAAGGTTGCAGTTCGCGGCCCGAGAAGCACTCTCCGGCCAACATGCCCAACTGCAGCAACAGCTCCCAAAGCGAAGGAGCCAGGACCCAAAGACCTAGCTGGCCTGAAGGGCCCCCAGGGGGCCCCCAAGCAGCCCCTCTCAATTTGGGTCTGGGGGCTTTCGTTGGGCCGGGAACCTGGGAGATTCCTGCAAGGTTGCAGTTCGCGGCCCGAGAAGCACTCTCCGGCCAACATGCCCAACTGCAGCAACAGCTCCCAAAGCGAAGGAGCCAGGACCCAAAGACCTAGCTGGCCTGAAGGGCCCCCAGGGGGCCCCCAAGCAGCCCCTCTCCATTTGGGTCTGGGGGTTTTCGTTGGGCCGGGAACCTGAGAGGTACCTGCAAGGTTGCAGTTCGCGGCCCGAGAAGCACTCTCCGGCCAACATGCCCAACTGCAGCAACAGCTCCCAAACCGAAGGAGCCAGGACCCAAAGACCTAGCTGGCCTGAAAGGGGCCCCAGGGGGGCCCCAAGCAGCCCCTCTCAATTTGTGTCTGGGGGCTTTCGTTGGGCCGGGAACCTGGGAGAATCCTGCAAGGTTGCAGTTCGCGGCCCGAGAAGCACTCTCCGGCCAACATGCCCAACTGCAGCAACAGCTCCCAAACCGAAGGAGCCAGGACCCAAAGACCTAGCTGGCCTGAAGGGCCCCCAGGGGGCCCCCAAGCAGCCCCTCTCCATTTGGGTCTGGGGGCTTTCGTTGGGCCGGGAACCTGGGAGAATCCTGCAAGGTTGCAGTTCGCGGCCCGAGAAGCACTCTCCGGCCAACATGCCCAACTGCAGCAACAGCTCCCAAAGCGAAGGAGCCAGGACCCAAAGACCTAGCTGGCCTGAAGGGCCCCCAGGGGGCCCCCAAGCAGCCCCTCTCCATTTGGGTCTGGGGGCTTTTGTTGGGCATGTATACCTGAGAGGTACCTGGAAGTTACAGTTCGCGGCCCGAGAAGCACTCTCCGGCCAACATGCCCAACTGCAGCAACAGCTCCCAAACCGAAGGAGCCAGGACCCAAAGACCTAGCTGGCCTGAAGGGCCCCCAGGGGGCCCCCAAGCAGCCCCTCTCCATTTGGGTCTGGGGGCTTTCGTTGGGCATGGAACCTGGGAGATTCCTGCAAGGTTGAAGTTCGAGGCCCGAGAAGCACTCTCCGGCCAACATGCCCAACTGCAGCAACAGCTCCCAAACCGAAGGAGCCAGGACCCAAAGACCTAGCTGGCCTGAAGGGCCCCCAGGGGGCCCCCAAGCAGCCCCTCTCAATTTGGGTCTGGGGGCTTTTGTTGGGCATGTATACCTGAGAGGTACCTGCAAGGTTGCAGTTCGCGGCCCGAGAAGCACTCTCCGGCCAACATGCCCAACTGCAGCAACAGCTCCCAAACCGAAGGAGCCAGGACCCAAAGACCTAGCTGGCCTGAAGGGCCCCCAGGGGGCCCCCAAGCAGCCCCTCTCAATTTGGGTCTGGGGGCTTTCGTTGGGCCGGGAACCTGGGAGAATCCTGCAAGGTTGCAGTTCGCGGCCCGAGAAGCACTCTCCGGCCAACATGCCCAACTGCAGCAACAGCTCCCAAACCGAAGGAGCCAGGACCCAAAGACCTAGCTGGCCTGAAGGGCCCCCAGGGGGGCCCCAAGCAGCACCTCTCAATTTGAGTCTGGGGGCTTTCGTTGGGCCGGGAACCTGGGAGGTACCTGCAAGGTTGCAGTTCGCGGCCCGAGAAGCACTCTCCGGCCAACATGCCCAACTGCAGCAACAGCTCCCAAAGCGAAGGAGCCAGGACCCAAAGACCTAGCTGGCCTGAAGGGCCCCCAGGGGGGCCCCAAGCAGCCCCTCTCCATTTGGGTCTGGGGGCTTTCGTTGGGCCGGGAACCTGGGAGAATCCTGCAAGGTTGCAGTTCGCGGCCCGAGAAGCACTCTCCGGCCAACATGCCCAACTGCAGCAACAGCTCCCAAACCGAAGGAGCCAGGACCCAAAGACCTAGCTGGCCTGAAGGGGGCCCCAGGGGGGCCCCAAGCAGCCCCTCTCAATTTGGGTCTGGGGGCTTTCGTTGGGCCGGGAACCTGGGAGAATCCTGCAAGGTTGCAGTTCGCGGCCCGAGAAGCACTCTCCGCCCAACATGCCCAACTGCAGCAACAGCTCCCAAAGCGAAGGAGCCAGGACCCAAAGACCTAGCTGGCCTGAAGGGCCCCCAGGGGGCCCCCAAGCAGCCCCTCTCCATTTGGGTCTGGGGGCTTTCGTTGGGCATGTAACCTGGGAGATTCCTGCAAGGTTGCAGTTCGAGGCCCGAGAAGCACTCTCCGGCCAACATGCCCAACTGCAGCAACAGCTCCCAAACCGAATGAGCCAGGACACAAAGACCTAGCTGGCCTGAAGGGCCCCCAGGGGGCCCCCAAGCAGCCCCTCTCAATTTGGGTCTGGCGGCTTTTGTTGGGCATGTATACCTGAGAGGTACCTGCAAGGTTGCAGTTCGCGGCCTGAGAAGCACTCTCTGGCCAACATGCTCAACTGCAGCAACAGCTCTCAAACCGAAGGAGCCAGGACCCAAAGACCTAGCTGGCCTGAAGGGCCCCCAGGGGGCCCCCAAGCAGCCCCTCTCCATTTGGGTCTGGGGGCTTTAGTTGGGCCGGGAACCTGGGAGGTACCTGCAAGGTTGCAGTTCGCGGCCCGAGAAGCACTCTCCGGCCAACATGCCCAACTGCAGCAACAGCTCCCAAACCGAAGGAGCCAGGACCCAAAGACCTAGCTGGCCTGAAGGGCCCCCAGGGGGGCCCCCAAGCAGCCCCTCTCCATTTGGGTCTGGGGGCTTTCGTTGGGCCGGGAACCTGGGAGAATCCTGCAAGGTTGCAGTTCGCGGCCCGAGAAGCACTCTCCGGCCAACATGCCCAACTGCAGCAACAGCTCCCAAACCGAAGGAGCCAGGACCCAAAGACCTAGCTGGCCTGAAGGGCCCCCAGGGGGCCCCCAAGAGGCACCTCTCAATTTGGGTCTGGGGGCTTTCGTTGGGCCGGGAACCTGGGAGGTACCTGCAAGGTTGCAGTTCGCGGCCCGAGAAGCACTCTCCGGCCAACATGCCCAACTGCAGCAACAGCTCCCAAAGCGAAGGAGCCAGGACCCAAAGACCTAGCTGGCCTGAAGGGCCCCCAGGGGGCCCCCAAGCAGCCCCTCTCCATTTGGGTCTGGGGGCTTTCGTTGGGCCGGGAACCTGGGAGATACCTGCAAGGTTGCAGTTCGAGGCCCGAGAAGCACTCTCCGGCCAACATGCCCAACTGCAGCAACAGCTCCCAAACCGAATGAGCCAGGACACAAAGACCTAGCTGGCCTGAAGGGCCCCCAGGGGGCCCCCAAGTAGCCCCTCTCAATTTGGGTCTGGGGGCTTTCGTTGGGCATGTATACCTGAGAGGTACCTGCACGGTTGCAGTTCGCGTCCCGAGAAGCACTCTCCGGCCAACATGCCCAACTGCAGCAACAGCTCCCAAACCGAAGGAGCCAGGACCCAAAGACCTAGCTGGCCTGAAGGGGGCCCCAGGGGGCCCCCAAGCAGCCCCTCTCAATTTGTGTCTGGGGGCTTTCGTTGGGCCGGGAAACTGGGAGAATCCTGCAAGGTTGCAGTTCGCGGCCCGAGAAGCACTCTCCGCCCAACATGCCCAACTGCAGCAACAGCTCCCAAAGCGAAGGAGCCAGGACCCAAAGACCTAGCTGGCCTGAAGGGCCCCCAGGGGGCCCCCAAGCAGCCCCTCTCAATTTGGGTCTGGGGGCTTTCGTTGGGCCGGGAACCTGGGAGATTCCTGCAAGGTTGCAGTTCGCGGCCCGAGAAGCACTCTCCGGCCAACATGCCCAACTGCAGCAACAGCTCCCAAAGCGAAGGAGCCAGGACCCAAAGACCTAGCTGGCCTGAAGGGCCCCCAGGGGGCCCCCAAGCAGCCCCTCTCCATTTGGGTCTGGGGGTTTTCGTTGGGCCGGGAACCTGAGAGGTACATGCAAGGTTGCAGTTCGCGGCCCGAGAAGCACTCTCCGGCCAACATGCCCAACTGCAGCAACAGCTCCCAAACCGAAGGAGCCAGGACCCAAAGACCTAGCTGGCCTGAAGGGGGCCCCAGGGGGGCCCCAAGCAGCCCCTCTCAATTTGTGTCTGGGAGCTTTCGTTGGGCCGGGAACCTGGGAGAATCCTGCAAGGTTGCAGTTCGCGGCCCGAGAAGCACTCTCCGGCCAACATGCCCAACTGCAGCAACAGCTCCCAAACCGAAGGAGCCAGGACCCAAAGACCTAGCTGGCCTGAAGGGCCCCCAGGGGGCCCCCAAGCAGCCCCTCTCAATTTGGGTCTGGGGGCTTTCGTTGGGCCGGGAACCTGGGAGAATCCTGCAAGGTTGCAGTTCGCGGCCCGAGAAGCACTCTCCGGCCAACATGCCCAACTGCAGCAACAGCTCCCAAACCGAAGGAGCCAGGACACAAAGACCTAGCTGGCCTGAAGGGCCCCCAGGGGGCCCCCAAGCAGCCCCTCTCAATTTGGGTCTGGGGGCTTTTGTTGGGCATGTATACCTGAGAGGTACCTGCAAGGTTGCAGTTCGCGGCCCGAGAAGCACTCTCCGGCCAACATGCCCAACTGCAGCAACAGCTCCCAAAGCGAAGGAGCCAGGACCCAAAGACCTAGCTGGCCTGAAGGGCCCCCAGGGGGCCCCCAAGCAGCCCCTCTCCATTTGGGTCTGGGGGCTTTCGTTGGGCATGGAACCTGGGAGATTCCTGCAAGGTTGCAGTTCGCGGCCCGAGAAGCACTCTCCGGCAACATGCCCAACTGCAGCAACAGCTCCCAAACCGAAGGAGCCAGGACCCAAAGACCTAGCTGGCCTGAAGGGCCCCCAGGGGGCCCCCAAGCAGCCCCTCTCAATTTGTGTCTGGGGGCTTTCGTTGGGCCGGGAACCTGGGAGAATCCTGCAAGGTTGCAGTTCGCGGCCCGAGAAGCACTCTCCGGCCAACATGCCCAACTGCAGCAACAGCTCCCAAAGCGAAGGAGCCAGGACCCAAAGACCTAGCTGGCCTGAAGGGCCCCCAGGGGGCCCCCAAGCAGCCCCTCTCAATTTGGGTCTGGGGGCTTTTGTTGGGCATGTATACCTGAGAGGTACCTGGAAGTTACAGTTCGCGGCCCGAGAAGCACTCTCCGGCCAACATGCCCAACTGCAGCAACAGCTCCCAAAGCGAAGGAGCCAGGACCCAAAGACCTAGCTGGCCTGAAGGGCCCCCAGGGGGCCCCCAAGCAGCCCCTCTCCATTTGGGTCTGGGGGCTTTCGTTGGGCATGGAACCTGGGAGATTCCTGCAAGGTTGAAGTTCGAGGCCCGAGAAGCACTCTCCGGCCAACATGCCCAACTGCAGCAACAGCTCCCAAAGCGAAGGAGCCAGGACCCAAAGACCTAGCTGGCCTGAAGGGCCCCCAGGGGGCCCCCAAGCAGCCCCTCTCAATTTGGGTCTGGGGGCTTTTGTTGGGCATGTATACCTGAGAGATACCTGCAAGGTTGCAGTTCGCGGCCCGAGAAGCACTCTCCGGCCAACATGCCCAACTGCAGCAACAGCTCCCAAACCGAAGGAGCCAGGACCCAAAGAGCTAGCTGGCCTGAAGGGCCCCCAGGGGGCCCCCAAGCAGCCCCTCTCCATTTGGGTCTGGGGGTTTTCCTTGGGCCGGGAACCTGGGAGGTACCTGCAAGGTTGCAGTTCGCGGCCCGAGAAGCACTCTCCGGCCAACATGCCCAACTGCAGCAACAGCTCCCAAACCGAAGGAGCCAGAACCCAAAGACCTAGCTGGCCTGAAGGGCCCCCAGGGGGGCCCCCAAGCAGCCCCTCTCAATTTGGGTCTGGGGGCTTTCGTTGGGCCGGGAACCTGGGAGAATCCTGCAAGGTTGCAGTTCGCGGCCCGAGAAGCACTCTCCGGCCAACATGCCCAACTGCAGCAACAGCTCCCAAAGCGAAGGAGCCAGGACCCAAAGACCTAGCTGGCCTGAAGGGCCCCCAGGGGGCCCCCAATAGGCACCTCTCAATTTGAGTCTGGGGGCTTTCGTTGGGCCGGGAACCTGGGAGGTACCTGCAAGGTTGCAGTTCGCGGGCCGAGAAGCACTCTCCGGCCAACATGCCCAACTGCAGCAACAGCTCCCAAACCGAAGGAGCCAGGACCCAAAGACCTAGCTGGCCTGAAGGGCCCCCAGGGGGGCCCCAAGCAGCCCCTCTCCATTTGGGTCTGGGGGCTTTCGTTGGGCCGGGAACCTGGGAGAATCCTGCAAGGTTGCAGTTCGCGGCCCGAGAAGCACTCTCCGGCCAACATGCCCAACTGCAGCAACAGCTCCCAAACCGAAGGAGCCAGGACCCAAAGACCTAGCTGGCCTGAAGGGGGCCCCAGGGGGGCCCCAAGCAGCCCCTCTCAATTTGGGTCTGGGGGCTTTCGTTGGGCCGGGAACCTGGGAGAATCCTGCAAGGTTGCATTTCGCGGCCCGAGAAGCACTCTCCGCCCAACATGCCCAACTGCAGCAACAGCTCCCAAACCGAAGGAGCCAGGACCCAAAGACCTAGCTGGCCTGAAGGGCCCCCAGGGGGCCCCCAAGCAGCCCCTCTCCATTTGGGTCTGGGGGCTTTCGTTGGGCATGTATACCTGAGAGGTACCTGCAAGGTTGCAGTTCGCGGCCCGAGAAGCACTCTCTGGCCAACATGCTCAACTGCAGCAACAGCTCTCAAACCGAAGGAGCCAGGACCCAAAGACCTAGCTGGCCTGAAGGGCCCCCAGGGGGCCCCCAAGCAGCCCCTCTCCATTTGGGTCTGGGGGCTTTAGTTGGGCCGGGAACCTGGGAGGTACCTGCAAGGTTGCAGATCGCGGCCCGAGAAGCACTCTCCGGCCAACATGCCCAACTGCAGCAACAGCTCCCAAACCGAAGGAGCCAGGACCCAAAGACCTAGCTGGCCTGAAGGGCCCCCAGGGGGGCCCCCAAGCAGCCCCTCTCCATTTGGGTCTGGGGGCTTTCGTTGGGCCGGGAACCTGGGAGAATCCTGCAAGGTTGCAGTTCGCGGCCCGAGAAGCACTCTCCGGCCAACATGCCCATCTGCAGCAACAGCTCCCAAACCGAAGGAGCCAGGACCCAAAGACCTAGCTGGCCTGAAGGGCCCCCAGGGGGCCCCCAAGAGGCACCTCTCAATTTGGGTCTGGGGGCTTTCGTTGGGCCGGGAACCTGGGAGGTACCTGCAAGGTTGCAGTTCGCGGCCCGAGAAGCACTCTCCGGCCAACATGCCCAACTGCAGCAACAGCTCCCAAACCGAAGGAGCCAGGACCCAAAGACCTAGCTGGCCTGAAGGGCCCCCAGGGGGGCCCCAAGCAGCCCCTCTCAATTTGGGTCTGGGGGCTTTCGTTGGGCATGGAACCTGGGAGATTCCTGCAAGGTTGCAGTTCGCGGCCCGAGAAGCACTCTCCGGCCAACATGCCCAACTGCAGCAACAGCTCCCAAACCGAAGGAGCCAGGACCCAAAGACCTAGCTGGCCTGAAGGGCCCCCATGGGGCCCCCAAGCAGCTCCTCTCCATTTGGGTCTGGGGGCTTTCGTTGGGCCGGGAACCTGGGAGGTACCTGCAAGGTTGCAGTTCGCGGCCCGAGAAGCACTCTCCGGCCAACATGCCCAACTGCAGCAACAGCTCCCAAAGCGAAGGAGCCAGGACCCAAAGACCTAGCTGGCCTGAAGGGCCCCCAGGGGGCCCCCAAGCAGCCCCTCTCCATTTGGGTCTGGGGGCTTTCGTTGGGCCGGGAACCTGGGAGATTCCTGCAAGGTTGCAGTTCGAGGCCCGAGAAGCACTCTCCGGCCAACATGCCCAACTGCAGCAACAGCTCCCAAACCGAATGAGCCAGGACACAAAGACCTAGCTGGCCTGAAGGGCCCCCAGGGGGCCCCCAAGCAGCCCCTCTCCATTTGGGTCTGGGGGCTTTAGTTGGGCCGGGAACCTGGGAGGTACCTGCAAGGTTGCAGTTCGCGGCCCGAGAAGCACTCTCCGGCCAACATGCCCAACTGCAGCAACAGCTCCCAAACCGAAGGAGCCAGGACCCAAAGACCTAGCTGGCCTGAAGGGCCCCCAGGGGGGCCCCCAAGAAGCCCCTCTCCATTTGGGTCTGGGGGCTTTCGTTGGGCCGGGAACCTGGGAGAATCCTGCAAGGTTGCAGTTCGCGGCCCGAGAAGCACTCTCCGGCCAACATGCCCAACTGCAGCAACAGCTCCCAAACCGAAGGAGCCAGGACCCAAAGACCTAGCTGGCCTGAAGGGCCCCCAGGGGGCCCCCAAGAGGCACCTCTCAATTTGGGTCTGGGGGTTTTCGTTGGGCCGGGAACCTGGGAGGTACCTGCAATGTTGCAGTTCGCGGCCCGAGAAGCACTCTCCGGCCAACATGCCCAACTGCAGCAACAGCTCCCAAACCGAAGGAGCCAGGACCCAAAGACCTAGCTGTCCTGAAGGGCCCCCAGGGGGGCCCCAAGCAGCCCCTCTCAATTTGGGTCTGGGGGCTTTCTTTGGGCCGGGAACCTGGGAGAATCCTGCAAGGTTGCAGTTCGCGGCCCGAGAAGCACTCTCCGGCCAACATGCCCAACTGCAGCAACAGCTCCCAAACCGAAGGAGCCAGGACCCAAAGACCTAGCTGGCCTGAAGGGCCCCCAGGGGGGGCCCCAAGCAGCCCCTCTCCATTTGGGTCTGGGGGCTTTCGTTGGGCCGGGAACCTGGGAGAATCCTGCAAGGTTGCAGTTCGCGGCCCGAGAAGCACTCTCCGGCCAACATGCCCAACTGCAGCAACAGCTCCCAAAGCGAAGGAGCCAGGACCCAAAGACCTAGCTGGCCTGAAGGGCCCCCATGGGGCCCCCAAGCAGCCCCTCTCCATTTGGGTCTGGGGGCTTTCGTTGGGCATGGAACCTGGGAGATTCCTGCAAGGTTGCAGTTCGCGGCCCGAGAAGCACTCTACGGCCAACATGCCCAACTGCAGCAACAGCTCCCAAAGCGAAGGAGCCAGGACCCAAAGACCTAGCTGGCCTGAAGGGCCCCCATGGGGCCCCCAAGCAGCTCCTCTCCATTTGGGTCTGGGGGCTTTCGTTGGGCCGGGAACCTGGGAGGTACCTGCAAGGTTGCAGTTCGCGGCCCGAGAAGCACTCTCCGGCCAACATGCCCAACTGCAGCAACAGCTCCCAAAGCGAAGGAGCCAGGACCCAAAGACCTAGCTGTCCTGAAGGGCCCCCAGGGGGCCCCCAAGCAGCCCCTCTCCATTTGGGTCTGGGGGCTTTCGTTGGGCCGGGAACCTGGGAGATTCCTGCAAGGTTGCAGTTCGAGGCCCGAGAAGCACTCTCCGGCCAACATGCCCAACTGCAGCAACAGCTCCCAAACCGAAGGAGCCAGGACCCAAAGACCTAGCTGGCCTGAAGGGCCCCCAGGGGGCCCCCAAGAGGCACCTCTCAATTTGGGTCTGGGGGCTTTCGTTGGGCCGGGAACCTGGGAGGTACCTGCAAGGTTGCAGTTCGCAGCCCGAGAAGCACTCTCCGGCCAACATGCCCAACTGCAGCAACAGCTCCCAAACCGAAGGAGCCAGGACCCAAAGACCTAGCTGTCCTGAAGGGCCCCCAGGGGGCCCCCAAGCAGCCCCTCTCAATTTGGGTCTGGGGGCTTTCGTTGGGCCGGGAACCTGGGAGAATCCTGCAAGGTTGCAGTTCGCGGCCCGAGAAGCACTCTCCGGCCAACATGCCCAACTGCAGCAACAGCTCCCAAACCGAAGGAGCCAGGACCCAAAGACCTAGCTGGCCTGAAGGGCCCCCAGGGGGGCCCCAAGCAGCCCCTCTCCATTTGGGTCTGGGGGCTTTCGTTGGGCCGGGAACCTGGGAGAATCCTGCAAGGTTGCAGTTCGCGGCCGGAGAAGCACTCTCCGGCCAACATGCCCAACTGCAGCAACAGCTCCCAAACCGAAGGAGCCAGGACCCAAAGACCTAGCTGGCCTGAAGGGCCCCCATGGGGCCCCCAAGCAGCTCCTCTCCATTTGGGTCTGGGGGCTTTCGTTGGGCCGGGAACCTGGGAGGTACCTGCAAGGTTGCAGTTCGCGGCCCGAGAAGCACTCTCCGGCCAACATGCCCAACTGCAGCAACAGCTCCCAAAGCGAAGGAGCCAGGACCCAAAGACCTAGCTGGCCTGAAGGGCCCCCAGGGGGCCCCCAAGCAGCCCATCTCCATTTGGGTCTGGGGGCTTTCGTTGGGCCGGGAACCTGGGAGATTCCTGCAAGGTTGCAGTTCGAGGCCCGAGAAGCACTCTCCGGCCAACATGCCCAACTGCAGCAACAGCTCCCAAACCGAAGGAGCCAGGACCCAAAGACCTAGCTGGCCTGAAGGGCCCCCAGGGGGCCCCCAAGCAGCCCCTCTCCATTTGGGTCTGGGGGTTTTCGTTGGGCCGGGAACCTGGGAGAATCCTGCAAGGTTGCAGTTCGCGGCCGGAGAAGCACTCTCCGGCCAACATGCCCAACTGCAGCAACAGCTCCCAAACCGAAGGAGCCAGGACCCAAAGACCTAGCTGGCCTGAAGGGCCCCCAGGGGGCCCCCAAGCAGCCCCTCTCCATTTGGGTCTGGGGGCTTTCGTTGGGCCGGGAACCTGGGAGATTCCTTCAAGGTTGAAGTTCGCGGCCCGAGAAGCACTCTCCGCCCAACATACACAACTGCAGCAACAGCTCCCAAACCGAAGGAGCCAGGACCCAAAGACCTAGCTGGCCTGAAGGGCCCCCAGGGGGCCCCCAAGCAGCCCCTCTCCATTTGGGTCTGGGGGCTTTCGTTGGGCCGGGAACCTGGGAGGTACCTGCAAGGTTGCAGTTCGCGGCCCGAGAAGCACTCTCCGGCCAACATGCCCAACTGCAGCAACAGCTCCCAAAGCGAAGGAGCCAGGACCCAAAGACCTAGCTGGCCTGAAGGGCCCCCAGGGGGCCCCCAAGCAGCCCCTCTCCATTTGGGTCTGGGGGCTTTCGTTGGGCCGGGAACCTGGGAGATTCCTGCAAGGTTGCAGTTCGCGGCCCGAGAAGCACTCTCCGGCCAACATGCCCAACTGCAGCAACAGCTCCCAAAGCGAAGGAGCCAGGACCCAAAGACCTAGCTGGCCTGAAGGGCCCCCAGGGGGCCCCCAAGCAGCCCCTCTCCATTTGGGTCTGGGGGTTTTCGTTGGGCCGGGAACCTGAGAGGTATGTGCAAGGTTGCAGTTCGCGGCCCGAGAAGCACTCTCCGGCCAACATGCCCAACTGCAGCAACAGCTCCCAAACCGAAGGAGCCAGGACCCAAAGACCTAGCTGGCCTGAAGGGGGCCCCAGGGGGGCCCCAAGCAGCCCCTCTCCATTTGGGTCTGGGGGCTTTCGTTGGGCCGGGAACCTGGGAGAATCCTGCAAGGTTGCAGTTCGCGGCCCGAGAAGCACTCTCCGGCCAACATGCCCAACTGCAGCAACAGCTCCCAAAGCGAAGGAGCCAGGACCCAAAGACCTAGCTGGCCTGAAGGGCCCCCAGGGGTCCCCCAAGCAGCCCCTCTCCATTTGGGTCTGGGTGCTTTCGTTGGGCCGGGAACCTGGGAGAATCCTGCAAGGTTGCAGTTCGAGGCCCGAGAAGCACTCTCCGGCCAACATGCCCAACTGCAGCAACAGCTCCCAAAGCGAAGGAGCCAGGACCCAAAGACCTAGCTGGCCTGAAGGGCCCCCAGGGGGCCCCCAAGCAGCCCCTCTCCATTTGGGTCTGGGGGCTTTTGTTGGGCATGTATACCTGAGAGGTACCTGGAAGTTACAGTTCGCGGCCCGAGAAGCACTCTCCGGCCAACATGCCCAACTGCAGCAACAGCTCCCAAAGCGAAGGAGCCAGGACCCAAAGACCTAGCTGGCCTGAAGGGCCCCCAGGGGGCCCCCAAGCAGCCCCTCTCCATTTGAGTCTGGGGGTTTTCGTTGGGCCGGGAACCTGGGAGGTACCTGCAAGGTTGCAGTTCGCGGCCCGAGAAGCACTCTCCGGCCAACATGCCCAACTGCAGCAACAGCTCCCAAACCGAAGGAGCCAGGACCCAAAGACCTAGCTGGCCTGAAGGGCCCCCAGGGGACCCCCAAGCAGCCCCTCTCAATTTGTGTCTGGGGGCTTTCGTTGGGCCGGGAACCTGGGAGAATCCTGCAAGGTTGCAGTTCGCGGCCCGAGAAGCACTCTCCGGCCAACATGCCCAACTGCAGCAACAGCTCCCAAACTGAAGGAGCCAGGACCCAAATACCTAGCTGGCCTGAAGGGCCCCCAGGGGGCCCCCAAGAGGCACCTCTCCATTTGGGTCTGGGGGCTTTCGTTGGGCCGGGAACCTGGGAGGTACCTGCAAGGTTGCAGTTCGCGGCCCGAGAGGCACTCTCCGGCCTACATGCCCAACTGCAGCAACAGCTCCCAAACCGAAGGAGCCAGGACCCAAAGACCTAGCTGGCCTGAAGGGCCCCCAGGGGGGCCCCAAGGAGCTCCTCTCCATTTGGGTCTGGGGGCTTTCGTTGGGCCGGGAACCTGGGAGGTACCTGCAAGGTTGCAGTTCACGGCCCGAGAAGCACTCTCCGGCCAACATGCCCAACTGCAGCAACAGCTCCCAAAGCGAAGGAGCCAGGACCCAAAGACCTAGCTGGCCTGAAGGGCCCCCAGGGGGCCCCCAAGCAGCCCCTCTCCATTTGGGTCTGGGGGCTTTCGTTGGGCCGGGAACCTGGGAGATTCCTGCAAGGTTGCAGTTCGAGGCCCGAGAAGCACTCTCCGGCCAACATGCACAACTGCAGCAACAGCTCCCAAACCGAATGAGCCAGGACACAAAGACCTAGCTGGCCTGAACGGCCCCCAGGGGGCCCCCAAGTAGCCCCTCTCAATTTGGGTCTGGGGGCTTTCGTTGAGCATGTATACCTGAGAGGTACCTGCACGGTTGCAGTTCGCGGCCCGAGAAGCACTCTCCGGCCAACATGCCTAACTGCAGCAACAGCTCCCAAACCGAAGGAGCCAGGACCCAAAGACCTAGCTGGCCTGAAGGGCCCCCAGGGGGGCCCCAAGCAGCCCCTCTCAATTTGGGTCTGGGGGCTTTCGTTGGGCCGGGAACCTGGGAGAATCCTGCAAGGTTGCAGTTCGCGGCCCGAGAAGCACTCTCCGGCCAACATGCCCAACTGCAGCAACAGCTCCCAAAGCGAAGGAGCCAGGACCCAAAGACCTAGCTGGCCTGAAGGGCCCCCAGGGGGGCCCCAAGCAGCCCCTCTCAATTTGGGTCTGGGGGCTTTCGTTGGGCCGGGAACCTGGGAGAATCCTGCAAGGTTGCAGTTCGCGGCCCGAGAAGCACTCTCCGGCCAACATGCCTAACTGCAGCAACAGCTCCCAAACCGAAGGAGCCAGGACCCAAAGACCTAGCTGGCCTGAAGGGCCCCCAGGGGGCACCCAAGCAGCCCCTCTCCATTTGGGTCTGGGGGCTTTCGTTGGGCATGGAACCTGAGAGGTACCTGCAAGGTTGCAGTTCGCGGCCGGAGAAGCACTCTCCGGCCAACATGCCCAACTGCAGCAACAGCTCCCAAACCGAAGGAGCCAGGACCCAAAGACCTAGCTGGCCTGAAGGGCCCCCAGGGGGCCCCCAAGCAGCCCCTCTCAATTTGGGTCTGGGGGCTTTCGTTGGGCCGGGAACCTGGGAGATTCCTTCAAGGTTGAAGTTCGCGGCCCGAGAAGCACTCTCCGCCCAACATACACAACTGCAGCAACAGCTCCCAAACCGAAGGAGCCAGGACCCAAAGACCTAGCTGGCCTGAAGGGCCCCCAGGGGGCCCCCAAGCAGCCCCTCTCCATTTGGGTCTGGGGGCTTTCGTTGGGCCGGGAACCTGGGAGGTACCTGCAAGGTTGCAGTTCGCGGCCCGAGAAGCACTCTCCGGCCAACATGCCCAACTGCAGCAACAGCTCCCAAAGCGAAGGAGCCAGGACCCAAAGACCTAGCTGGCCTGAAGGGCCCCCAGGGGGCCCCCAAGCAGCCCCTCTCCATTTGGGTCTGGGGGCTTTCGTTGGGCCGGGAACCTGGGAGATTCCTGCAAGGTTGCAGTTCGCGGCCCGAGAAGCAATCTCCGGCCAACATGCCCAACTGCAGCAACAGCTCCCAAAGCGAAGGAGCCAGGACCCAAAGAGCTAGCTGGCCTGAAGGGCCCCCAGGGGGCCCCCAAGCAGCCCCTCTCCATTTGGGTCTGGGGGTTTTCGTTGGGCCGGGAACCTGAGAGGTATGTGCAAGGTTGCAGTTCGCGGCCCGAGAAGCACTCTCCGGCCAACATGCCCAACTGCAGCAACAGCTCCCAAACCGAAGGAGCCAGGACCCAAAGACCTAGCTGGCCTGAAGGGGGCCCCAGGGGGGCCCCAAGCAGCCCCTCTCCATTTGGGTCTGGGGGCTTTCGTTGGGCCGGGAACCTGGGAGGTACCTGCAAGGTTGCAGTTCGCGGCCCGAGAAGCACTCTCCGGCCAACATGCCCAACTGCAGCAACAGCTCCCAAAGCGAAGGAGCCAGGACCCAAAGACCTAGCTGGCCTGAAGGGCCCCCAGGGGTCCCCCAAGCAGCCCCTCTCCATTTGGGTCTGGGTGCTTTCGTTGGGCCGGGAACCTGGGAGAATCCTGCAAGGTTGCAGTTCGCGGCCCGAGAAGCACTCTCCGGCCAACATGCCCAACTGCAGCAACAGCTCCCAAAGCGAAGGAGCCAGGACCCAAAGACCTAGCTGGCCTGAAGGGCCCCCAGGGGGCCCCCAAGCAGCCCCTCTCCATTTGGGTCTGGGGGCTTTTCTTGGGCATGTATACCTGAGAGGTACCTGGAAGTTACAGTTCGCGGCCCGAGAAGCACTCTCCGGCCAACATGCCCAACTGCAGCAACAGCTCCCAAAGCGAAGGAGCCAGGACCCAAAGACCTAGCTGGCCTGAAGGGCCCCCAGGGGGCCCCCAAGCAGCCCCTCTCCATTTGAGTCTGGGGGTTTTCGTTGGGCCGGGAACCTGGGAGGTACCTGCAAGGTTGCAGTTCGCGGCCCGAGAAGCACTCTCCGGCCAACATGCCCAACTGCAGCAACAGCTCCCAAACCGAAGGAGCCAGGACCCAAAGACCTAGCTGGCCTGAAGGGCCCCCAGGGGACCCCCAAGCAGCCCCTCTCAATTTGTGTCTGGGGGCTTTCGTTGGGCCGGGAACCTGGGAGAATCCTGCAAGGTTGCAGATCGCGGCCCGAGAAGCACTCTCCGGCCAACATGCCCAACTGCAGCAACAGCTCCCAAACTGAAGGAGCCAGGACCCAAAGACCTAGCTGGCCTGAAGGGCCCCCAGGGGGCCCCCAAGAGGAACCTCTCCATTTGGGTCTGGGGGCTTTCGTTGGGCCGGGAACCTGGGAGGTACCTGCAAGGTTGCAGTTCGCGGCCCGAGAGGCACTCTCCGGCCTACATGCCCAACTGCAGCAACAGCTCCCAAACCGAAGGAGCCAGGACCCAAAGACCTAGCTGGCCTGAAGGGCCCCCAGGGGGGCCCCAAGGAGCTCCTCTCCATTTGGGTCTGGGGGCTTTCGTTGGGCCGGGAACCTGGGAGGTACCTGCAAGGTTGCAGTTCACGGCCCGAGAAGCACTCTCCGGCCAACATGCCCAACTGCAGCAACAGCTCCCAAAGCGAAGGAGCCAGGACCCAAAGACCTAGCTGGCCTGAAGGGCCCCCAGGGGGCCCCCAAGCAGCCCCTCTCCATTTGGGTCTGGGGGCTTTCGTTGGGCCGGGAACCTGGGAGATTCCTGCAAGGTTGCAGTTCGAGGCCCGAGAAGCACTCTCCGGCCAACATGCACAACTGCAGCAACAGCTCCCAAACCGAATGAGCCAGGACCCAAAGACCTAGCTGGCCTGAAGGGCCCCCAGGGGGCCCCCAAGCAGCCCCTCTCCATTTGGGTCTGGGGGCTTTCGTTGGGCATGGAACCTGGGAGATTCCTGCAAGGTTGCAGTTCGCGGCCCGAGAAGCACTCTCCGGCCAACATGCCCAACTGCAGCAACAGCTCCCAAACCGAAGGAGCCAGGACCCAAAGACCTAGCTGGCCTGAAGGGCCCCCATGGGGCCCCCAAGGAGCTCCTCTCCATTTGGGTCTGGGGGCTTTCGTTGGGCCGGGAACCTGGGAGGTACCTGCAAGGTTGCAGTTCACGGCCCGAGAAGCACTCTCCGGCCAACATGCCCAACTGCAGCAACAGCTCCCAAACCGAAGGAGCCAGGACCCAAAGACCTAGCTGGCCTGAAGGGCCCCCAGGGGGCCCCCAAGCAGCCCCTCTCCATTTGGGTCTGGGGGCTTTCGTTGGGCCGGGAACCTGGGAGATTCCTGCAAGGTTGCAGTTCGAGGCCCGAGAAGCACTCTCCGGCCAACATGCCCAACTGCAGCAACAGCTCCCAAACCGAATGAGCCAGGACACAAAGACCTAGCTGGCCTGAACGGCCCCCAGGGGGCCCCCAAGTAGCCCCTCTCAATTTGGGTCTGGGGGCTTTCGTTGAGCATGTATACCTGAGAGGTACCTGCACGGTTGCAGTTCGCGGCCCGAGAAGCACTCTCCGGCCAACATGCCCAACTGCAGCAACAGCTCCCAAAGCGAAGGAGCCAGGACCCAAAGACCTAGCTGGCCTGAAGGGCCCCCAGGGGGCCCCCAAGCAGCCCCTCTCAATTTGGGTCTGGGGGCTTTCGTTGGGCCGGGAACCTGGGAGATTCCTGCAAGGTTGCAGTTCGCGGCCCGAGAAGCACTCTCCGGCCAACATGCCCAACTGCAGCAACAGCTCCCAAAGCGAAGGAGCCAGGACCCAAAGACCTAGCTGGCCTGAAGGGCCCCCAGGGGGCCCCCAAGCAGCCCCTCTCCATTTGGGTCTGGGGGTTTTCGTTGGGCCGGGAACCTGAGAGGTACCTGCAAGGTTGCAGTTCGCGGCCCGAGAAGCACTCTCCGGCCAACATGCCCAACTTCAGCAAGAGCTCCCAAAGCGAAGGAGCCAGGACCCAAAGACCTAGCTGGCCTGAAGGGGGCCCCAGGGGGGCCCCAAGCAGCCCCTCTCAATTTGTGTCTGGGGGCTTACGTTGGGCCGGGAAACTGGGAGAATCCTGCAAGGTTGCAGTTCGCGGCCCGAGAAGCACTCTCCGGCCAACATGCCCAACTGCAGCAACAGCTCCCAAAGCGAAGGAGCCAGGACCCAAAGACCTAGCTGGCCTGAAGGGCCCCCAGGGGGCCCCCAAGCAGCCCCTCTCAATTTGGGTCTGGGGGCTTTCGTTGGGCCGGGAACCTGGGAGATTCCTGCAAGGTTGCAGTTCGCGGCCCGAGAAGCACTCTCCGGCCAACATGCCCAACTGCAGCAACAGCTCCCAAAGCGAAGGAGCCAGGACCCAAAGACCTAGCTGGCCTGAAGGGCCCCCAGGGGGCCCCCAAGCAGCCCCTCTCCATTTGGGTCTGGGGGCTTTCGTTGGGCCGGGAACCTGGGAGGTACCTGCAAGGTTGCAGTTCGCGGCCCGAGAAGCACTCTCCGCCCAACATGCCCAACTGCAGCAACAGCTCCCAAACCGAAGGAGCCAGGACCCAAAGACCTAGCTGGCCTGAAGGGCCCCCAGGGGGGCCCCCAAGCAGCCCCTCTCCATTTGGGTCTGGGGGCTTTCGTTGGGCCGGGAAACTGGGAGAATCCTGCAAGGTTGCAGTTCGCGGCCCGAGAAGCACTCTCCGGCCAACATGCCCAACTGCAGCAACAGCTCCCAAAGCGAAGGAGCCAGGACCCAAAGACCTAGCTGGCCTGAAGGGCCCCCAGGGGGGCCCCAAGCAGCCCCTCTCAATTTGGGTCTGGGGGCTTTCGTTGGGCCGGGAACCTGGGAGAATCCTGCAAGGTTGCAGTTCGCGGCCCGAGAAGCACTCTCCGGCCAACATGCCTAACTGCAGCAACAGCTCCCAAACCGAAGGAGCCAGGACCCAAAGACCTAGCTGGCCTGAAGGGCCCCCAGGGGGCCCCCAAGCAGCCCCTCTCCATTTGGGTCTGGGGGCTTTCGTTGGGCATGGAACCTGAGAGGTACCTGCAAGGTTGCAGTTCGCGGCCGGAGAAGCACTCTCCGGCCAACATGCCCAACTGCAGCAACAGCTCCCAAACCGAAGGAGCCAGGACCCAAAGAGCTAGCTGGCCTGAAGGGCCCCCAGGGGTCCCCAAGCAGCCCCTCTCCATTTGGGTCTGGGGGCTTTTGTTGGGCCGGGAACCTGGGAGATTTCTGCAAGGTTGCAGTTCGAGGCCCGAGAAGCACTCTCCGCCCAACATACACAACTGCAGCAACAGCTCCCAAACCGAAGGAGCCAGGACCCAAAGACCTAGCTGGCCTGAAGGGCCCCCAGGGGGCCCCCAAGCAGCCCCTCTCCATTTGGGTCTGGGGGCTTTCGTTGGGCCGGGAACCTGGGAGGTACCTGCAAGGTTGCAGTTCGCGGCCCGAGAAGCACTCTCCGGCCAACATGCCCAACTGCAGCAACAGCTCCCAAAGCGAAGGAGCCAGGACCCAAAGACCTAGCTGGCCTGAAGGGCCCCCAGGGGGCCCCCAAGCAGCCCCTCTCCATTTGGGTCTGGGGGCTTTCGTTGGGCCGGGAACCTGGGAGATTCCTGCAAGGTTGCAGTTCGCGGCCCGAGAAGCACTCTCCGGCCAACATGCCCAACTGCAGCAACAGCTCCCAAAGCGAAGGAGCCAGGACCCAAAGACCTAGCTGGCCTGAAGGGCCCCCAGGGGGCCCCCAAGCAGCCCCTCTCCATTTGGGTCTGGGGGTTTTCGTTGGGCCGGGAACCTGAGAGGTATGTGCAAGGTTGCAGTTCGCGGCCCGAGAAGCACTCTCCGGCCAACATGCCCAACTGCAGCAACAGCTCCCAAACCGAAGGAGCCAGGACCCAAAGACCTAGCTGGCCTGAAGGGGGCCCCAGGGGGGCCCCAAGCAGCCCCTCTCAATTTGGGTCTGGGGGCTTTCGTTGGGCCGGGAACCTGGGAGGTACCTGCAAGGTTGCAGTTCGCGGCCCGAGAAGCACTCTCCGGCCAACATGCCCAACTGCAGCAACAGCTCCCAAAGCGAAGGAGCCAGGACCCAAAGACCTAGCTGGCCTGAAGGGCCCCCAGGGGGCCCCCAAGCAGCCCCTCTCCATTTGGGTCTGGGTGCTTTCGTTGGGCCGGGAACCTGGGAGAATCCTGCAAGGTTGCAGTTCGAGGCCCGAGAAGCACTCTCCGGCCAACATGCCCAACTGCAGCAACAGCTCCCAAAGCGAAGGAGCCAGGACCCAAAGACCTAGCTGGCCTGAAGGGCCCCCAGGGGGCCCCCAAGCAGCCCCTCTCCATTTGGGTCTGGGGGCTTTTGTTGGGCATGTATACCTGAGAGGTACCTGGAAGTTACAGTTCGCGGCCCGAGAAGCACTCTCCGGCCAACATGCCCAACTGCAGCAACAGCTCCCAAAGCGAAGGAGCCAGGACCCAAAGACCTAGCTGGCCTGAAGGGCCCCCAGGGGGCCCCCAAGCAGCCCCACTCCATTTGAGTCTGGGGGTTTTCGTTGGGCCGGGAACCTGGGAGGTACCTGCAAGGTTGCAGTTCGCGGCCCGAGAAGCACTCTCCGGCCAACATGCCCAACTGCAGCAACAGCTCCCAAACCGAAGGAGCCAGGACCCAAAGACCTAGCTGGCCTGAAGGGCCCCCAGGGGACCCCCAAGCAGCCCCTCTCAATTTGTGTCTGGGGGCTTTCGTTGGGCCGGGAACCTGGGAGAATCCTGCAAGGTTGCAGTTCGCGGCCCGAGAAGCACTCTCCGGCCAACATGCCCAACTGCAGCAACAGCTCCCAAACTGAAGGAGCCAGGACCCAAATACCTAGCTGGCCTGAAGGGCCCCCAGGGGGCCCCCAAGAGGCACCTCTCCATTTGGGTCTGGGGGTTTTCGTTGGGCCGGGAACCTGGGAGGTACCTGCAAGGTTGCAGTTCGCGGCCCGAGAGGCACTCTCCGGCCTACATACCCAACTGCAGCAACAGCTCCCAAACCGAAGGAGCCAGGACCCAAAGACCTAGCTGGCCTGAAGGGCCCCCAGGGGGGCCCCAAGGAGCTCCTCTCCATTTGGGTCTGGGGGCTTTCGTTGGGCCGGGAACCTGGGAGGTACCTGCAAGGTTGCAGTTCACGGCCCGAGAAGCACTCTCCGGCCAACATGCCCAACTGCAGCAACAGCTCCCAAAGCGAAGGAGCCAGGACCCAAAGACCTAGCTGGCCTGAAGGGCCCCCAGGGGGCCCCCAAGCAGCCCCTCTCCATTTGGGTCTGGGGGCTTTCGTTGGGCCGGGAACCTGGGAGATTCCTGCAAGGTTGCAGTTCGAGGCCCGAGAAGCACTCTCCGGCCAACATGCACAACTGCAGCAACAGCTCCCAAACCGAATGAGCCAGGACACAAAGACCTAGCTGGCCTGAACGGCCCCCAGGGGGCCCCCAAGTAGCCCCTCTCAATTTGGGTCTGGGGGCTTTCGTTGAGCATGTATACCTGAGAGGTACCTGCACGGTTGCAGTTCGCGGCCCGAGAAGCACTCTCCGGCCAACATGCCTAACTGCAGCAACAGCTCCCAAACCGAAGGAGCCAGGACCCAAAGACCTAGCTGGCCTGAAGGGCCCCCAGGGGGGCCCCAAGCAGCCCCTCTCAATTTGGGTCTGGGGGCTTTCGTTGGGCCGGGAACCTGGGAGAATCCTGCAAGGTTGCAGTTCGCGGCCCGAGAAGCACTCTCCGGCCAACATGCCCAACTGCAGCAACAGCTCCCAAAGCGAAGGAGCCAGGACCCAAAGACCTAGCTGGCCTGAAGGGCCCCCAGGGGGGCCCCAAGCAGCCCCTCTCAATTTGGGTCTGGGGGCTTTCGTTGGGCCGGGAACCTGGGAGAATCCTGCAAGGTTGCAGTTCGCGGCCCGAGAAGCACTCTCCGGCCAACATGCCTAACTGCAGCAACAGCTCCCAAACCGAAGGAGCCAGGACCCAAAGACCTAGCTGGCCTGAAGGGCCCCCAGGGGGCCCCCAAGCAGCCCCTCTCCATTTGGGTCTGGGGACTTTCGTTGGGCATGGAACCTGGGAGATTCCTGCAAGGTTGCAGTTCGCGGCCCGAGAAGCACTCTCCGGCCAACATGCCCAACTGCAGCAACAGCTCCCAAACCGAAGGAGCCAGGACCCAAAGACCTAGCTGGCCTGAAGGGCCCCCATGGGGCCCCCAAGGAGCTCCTCTCCATTTGGGTCTGGGGGCTTTCGTTGGGCCGGGAACCTGGGAGGTACCTGCAAGGTTGCAGTTCACGGCCCGAGAAGCACTCTCCGGCCAACATGCCCAACTGCAGCAACAGCTCCCAAAGCGAAGGAGCCAGGACCCAAAGACCTAGCTGGCCTGAAGGGCCCCCAGGGGGCCCCCAAGCAGCCCCTCTCCATTTGGGTCTGGGGGCTTTCGTTGGGCCGGGAACCTGGGAGGTACCTGCAAGGTTGCAGTTCGCGGCCCGAGAGGCACTCTCCGGCCTACATACCCAACTGCAGCAACAGCTCCCAAACCGAAGGAGCCAGGACCCAAAGACCTAGCTGGCCTGAAGGGCCCCCAGGGGGGCCCCAAGGAGCTCCTCTCCATTTGGGTCTGGGGGCTTTCGTTGGGCCGGGAACCTGGGAGGTACCTGCAAGGTTGCAGTTCACGGCCCGAGAAGCACTCTCCGGCCAACATGCCCAACTGCAGCAACAGCTCCCAAAGCGAAGGAGCCAGGACCCAAAGACCTAGCTGGCCTGAAGGGCCCCCAGGGGGCCCCCAAGCAGCCCCTCTCCATTTGGGTCTGGGGGCTTTCGTTGGGCCGGGAACCTGGGAGATTCCTGCAAGGTTGCAGTTCGAGGCCCGAGAAGCACTCTCCGGCCAACATGCACAACTGCAGCAACAGCTCCCAAACCGAATGAGCCAGGACACAAAGACCTAGCTGGCCTGAACGGCCCCCAGGGGGCCCCCAAGTAGCCCCTCTCAATTTGGGTCTGGGGGCTTTCGTTGAGCATGTATACCTGAGAGGTACCTGCACGGTTGCAGTTCGCGGCCCGAGAAGCACTCTCCGGCCAACATGCCTAACTGCAGCAACAGCTCCCAAACCGAAGGAGCCAGGACCCAAAGACCTAGCTGGCCTGAAGGGCCCCCAGGGGGGCCCCAAGCAGCCCCTCTCAATTTGGGTCTGGGGGCTTTCGTTGGGCCGGGAACCTGGGAGAATCCTGCAAGGTTGCAGTTCGCGGCCCGAGAAGCACTCTCCGGCCAACATGCCCAACTGCAGCAACAGCTCCCAAAGCGAAGGAGCCAGGACCCAAAGACCTAGCTGGCCTGAAGGGCCCCCAGGGGGGCCCCAAGCAGCCCCTCTCAATTTGGGTCTGGGGGCTTTCGTTGGGCCGGGAACCTGGGAGAATCCTGCAAGGTTGCAGTTCGCGGCCCGAGAAGCACTCTCCGGCCAACATGCCTAACTGCAGCAACAGCTCCCAAACCGAAGGAGCCAGGACCCAAAGACCTAGCTGGCCTGAAGGGCCCCCAGGGGGCCCCCAAGCAGCCCCTCTCCATTTGGGTCTGGGGACTTTCGTTGGGCATGGAACCTGGGAGATTCCTGCAAGGTTGCAGTTCGCGGCCCGAGAAGCACTCTCCGGCCAACATGCCCAACTGCAGCAACAGCTCCCAAACCGAAGGAGCCAGGACCCAAAGACCTAGCTGGCCTGAAGGGCCCCCATGGGGCCCCCAAGGAGCTCCTCTCCATTTGGGTCTGGGGGCTTTCGTTGGGCCGGGAACCTGGGAGGTACCTGCAAGGTTGCAGTTCACGGCCCGAGAAGCACTCTCCGGCCAACATGCCCAACTGCAGCAACAGCTCCCAAAGCGAAGGAGCCAGGACCCAAAGACCTAGCTGGCCTGAAGGGCCCCCAGGGGGCCCCCAAGCAGCCCCTCTCCATTTGGGTCTGGGGGCTTTCGTTGGGCCGGGAACCTGGGAGATTCCTGCAAGGTTGCAGTTCGAGGCCCGAGAAGCACTCTCCGGCCAACATGCCCAACTGCAGCAACAGCTCCCAAACCGAATGAGCCAGGACACAAAGACCTAGCTGGCCTGAAGTGCCCCCAGGGGGCCCCCAAGTAGCCCCTCTCAATTTGGGTCTGGGGGCTTTCGTTGAGCATGTATACCTGAGAGGTACCTGCACGGTTGCAGTTCGCGGCCCGAGAAGCACTCTCCGGCCAACATGCCCAACTGCAGCAACAGCTCCCAAACCGAAGGAGCCAGGACCCAAAGACCTAGCTGGCCTGAAGGGCCCCCATGGGGCCCCCAAGGAGCCCCTCTCCATTTGGGTCTGGGGGCTTTCGTTGGGCATGGATACCTGAGAGGTACCTGCAAGGTTGCAGTTGGCGGCCCGAGAAGCACTCTCCGGCCAACATGCCCAACTGCAGCAACAGCTCCCAAAGCGAAGGAGCCAGGACCCAAAGACCTAGCTGGCCTGAAGGGCCCCCAGGGGGGCCCCAAGCAGCCCCTCTCCATTTGGGTCTGGGGGCTTTCGTTGGGCGGGGAACCTGGGAGATTCCTGCAAGGTTGCAGTTCGCGGCCCGAGAAGCACTCTCCGGCCAACATGCCCAACTGCAGCAACAGCTCCCAAAGCGAAGGAGCCAGGACCCAAAGACCTAGCTGGCCTGAAGGGCCCCCAGGGGGCCCCCAAGCAGCCCCTCTCAATTTGGGTCTGGGGGCTTTCGTTGGGCCGGGGACCTGGGAGGTACCTGCAAGGTTGCAGTTCGCGGCCCGAGAAGCACTCTCCGGCCAACATGCCCAACTGCAGCAACAGCTCCCAAAGCGAAGGAGCCAGGACCCAAAGACCTAGCTGGCCTGAAGGGCCCCCAGGGGGCCCCCAAGCAGCCCCTCTCAATTTGGGTCTGGGGGCTTTCGTTGGGCCGGGAACCTGGGAGATTCCTGCAAGGTTGCAGTTCGCGGCCCGAGAAGCACTCTCCGGCCAACATGCCCAACTGCAGCAACAGCTCCCAAAGCGAAGGAGCCAGGACCCAAAGACCTAGCTGGCCTGAAGGGCCCCCAGGGGGCCCCCAAGCAGCCCCTCTCCATTTGGGTCTGGGGGTTTTCGTTGGGCCGGGAACCTGAGAGGTACCTGCAAGGTTACAGTTCGCGGCCCGAGAAGCACTCTCCGGCCAACATGCCCAACTGCAGCAACAGCTCCCAAACCGAAGGAGCCAGGACCCAAAGACCTAGCTGGCCTGAAGGGGGCCCCAGGGGGGCCCCAAGCAGCCCCTCTCAATTTGTGTCTGGGGGCTTACGTTGGGCCGGGAAACTGGGAGAATCCTGCAAGGTTGCAGTTCGCGGCCCGAGAAGCACTCTCCGGCCAACATGCCCAACTGCAGCAACAGCTCCCAAAGCGAAGGAGCCAGGACCCAAAGACCTAGCTGGCCTGAAGGGCCCCCAGGGGGCCCCCAAGCAGCCCCTCTCAATTTGGGTCTGGGGGCTTTCGTTGGGCCGGGAACCTGGGAGATTCCTGCAAGGTTGCAGTTCGCGGCCCGAGAAGCACTCTCCGGCCAACATGCCCAACTGCAGCAACAGCTCCCAAACCGAAGGAGCCAGGACCCAAAGACCTAGCTGGCCTGAAGGGCCCCCAGGGGGGCCCCCAAGCAGCCCCTCTCCATTTGGGTCTGGGGGCTTTCGTTGGGCCGGGAACCTGGGAGAATCCTGCAAGGTTGCAGTTCGCGGCCCGAGAAGCACTCTCCGGCCAACATGCCCAACTGCAGCAACAGCTCCCAAACCGAAGGAGCCAGGACCCAAAGACCTAGCTGGCCTGAAGGGCCCCCAGGGGGCCCCCAAGAGGCACCTCTCAATTTGGGTCTGGGGGCTTTCGATGGGCCGGGAACCTGGGAGAATCCTGCAAGGTTGCAGTTCGCGGCCCGAGAAGCACTCTCCGGCCAACATGCACAACTGCAGCAACAGCTCCCAAACCGAATGAGCCAGGACACAAAGACCTAGCTGGCCTGAACGGCCCCCAGGGGGCCCCCAAGTAGCCCCTCTCAATTTGGGTCTGGGGGCTTTCGTTGAGCATGTATACCTGAGAGGTACCTGCACGGTTGCAGTTCGCGGCCCGAGAAGCACTCTCCGGCCAACATGCCTAACTGCAGCAACAGCTCCCAAACCGAAGGAGCCAGGACCCAAAGACCTAGCTGGCCTGAAGGGCCCCCAGGGGGGCCCCAAGCAGCCCCTCTCAATTTGGGTCTGGGGGCTTTCGTTGGGCCGGGAACCTGGGAGAATCCTGCAAGGTTGCAGTTCGCGGCCCGAGAAGCACTCTCCGGCCAACATGCCCAACTGCAGCAACAGCTCCCAAAGCGAAGGAGCCAGGACCCAAAGACCTAGCTGGCCTGAAGGGCCCCCAGGGGGGCCCCAAGCAGCCCCTCTCAATTTGGGTCTGGGGGCTTTCGTTGGGCCGGGAACCTGGGAGAATCCTGCAAGGTTGCAGTTCGCGGCCCGAGAAGCACTCTCCGGCCAACATGCCCAACTGCAGCAACAGCTCCCAAACCGAAGGAGCCAGGACCCAAAGACCTAGCTGGCCTGAAGGGCCCCCAGGGGGCCCCCAAGCAGCCCCTCTCCATTTGGGTCTGGGGGCTTTCGTTGGGCATGGAACCTGGGAGATTCCTGCAAGGTTGCAGTTCGCGGCCCGAGAAGCACTCTCCGGCCAACATGCCCAACTGCAGCAACAGCTCCCAAACCGAAGGAGCCAGGACCCAAAGACCTAGCTGGCCTGAAGGGCCCCCAAGGGGCCCCCAAGGAGCTCCTCTCCATTTGGGTCTGGGGGCTTTCGTTGGGCCGGGAACCTGGGAGGTACCTGCAAGGTTGCAGTTCACGGCCCGAGAAGCACTCTCCGGCCAACATGCCCAACTGCAGCAACAGCTCCCAAACCGAAGGAGCCAGGACCCAAAGACCTAGCTGGCCTGAAGGGCCCCCAGGGGGCCCCCAAGCAGCCCCTCTCCATTTGGGTCTGGGGGCTTTCGTTGGGCCGGGAACCTGGGAGATTCCTGCAAGGTTGCAGTTCGAGGCCCGAGAAGCACTCTCCGGCCAACATGCCCAACTGCAGCAACAGCTCCCAAACCGAATGAGCCAGGACACAAAGACCTAGCTGGCCTGAACGGCCCCCAGGGGGCCCCCAAGTAGCCCCTCTCAATTTGGGTCTGGGGGCTTTCGTTGAGCATGTATACCTGAGAGGTACCTGCACGGTTGCAGTTCGCGGCCCGAGAAGCACTCTCCGGCCAACATGCCCAACTGCAGCAACAGCTCCCAAAGCGAAGGAGCCAGGACCCAAAGACCTAGCTGGCCTGAAGGGCCCCCAGGGGGGCCCCAAGCAGCCCCTCTCCATTTGGGTCTGGGGGCTTTCGTTGGGCGGGGAACCTGGGAGATTCCTGCAAGGTTGCAGTTCGCGGCCCGAGAAGCACTCTCCGGCCAACATGCCCAACTGCAGCAACAGCTCCCAAACCGAAGGAGCCAGGACCCAAAGACCTAGCTGGCCTGAAGGGCCCCCAGGGGGCCCCCAAGCAGCCCCTCTCAATTTGGGTCTGGGGGCTTTCGTTGGGCCGGGGACCTGGGAGGTACCTGCAAGGTTGCAGTTCGCGGCCCGAGAAGCACTCTCCGGCCAACATGCCCAACTGCAGCAACAGCTCCCAAAGCGAAGGAGCCAGGACCCAAAGACCTAGCTGGCCTGAAGGGCCCCCAGGGGGCCCCCAAGCAGCCCCTCTCAATTTGGGTCTGGGGGCTTTCGTTGGGCCGGGAACCTGGGAGATTCCTGCAAGGTTGCAGTTCGCGGCCCGAGAAGCACTCTCCGGCCAACATGCCCAACTGCAGCAACAGCTCCCAAAGCGAAGGAGCCAGGACCCAAAGACCTAGCTGGCCTGAAGGGCCCCCAGGGGGCCCCCAAGCAGCCCCTCTCCATTTGGGTCTGGGGGTTTTCGTTGGGCCGGGAACCTGAGAGGTACCTGCAAGGTTGCAGTTCGCGGCCCGAGAAGCACTCTCCGGCCAACATGCCCAACTGCAGCAACAGCTCCCAAACCGAAGGAGCCAGGACCCAAAGACCTAGCTGGCCTGAAGGGGGCCCCAGGGGGGCCCCAAGCAGCCCCTCTCAATTTGTGTCTGGGGGCTTACGTTGGGCCGGGAAACTGGGAGAATCCTGCAAGGTTGCAGTTCGCGGCCCGAGAAGCACTCTCCGGCCAACATGCCCAACTGCAGCAACAGCTCCCAAAGCGAAGGAGCCAGGACCCAAAGACCTAGCTGGCCTGAAGGGCCCCCAGGGGGCCCCCAAGCAGCCCCTCTCAATTTGGGTCTGGGGGCTTTCTTTGGGCCGGGAACCTGGGAGATTCCTGCAAGGTTGCAGTTCGCGGCCCGAGAAGCACTCTCCGGCCAACATGCCCAACTGCAGCAACAGCTCCCAAAGCGAAGGAGCCAGGACCCAAAGACCTAGCTGGCCTGAAGGGCCCCCAGGGGGCCCCCAAGCAGCCCCTCTCCATTTGGGTCTGGGGGCTTTCGTTGGGCCGGGAACCTGGGAGGTACCTGCAAGGTTGCAGTTCGCGGCCCGAGAAGCACTCTCCGGCCAACATGCCCAACTGCAGCAACAGCTCCCAAACCGAAGGAGCCAGGACCCAAAGACCTAGCTGGCCTGAAGGGCCCCCAGGGGGGCCCCCAAGCAGCCCCTCTCCATTTGGGTCTGGGGGCTTTCGTTGGGCCGGGAACCTGGGAGAATCCTGCAAGGTTGCAGTTCGCGGCCCGAGAAGCACTCTCCGGCCAACATGCCCAACTGCAGCAACAGCTCCCAAACCGAAGGAGCCAGGACCCAAAGACCTAGCTGGCCTGAAGGGCCCCCAGGGGGCCCCCAAGAGGCACCTCTCAATTTGGGTCTGGGGGCTTTCGATGGGCCGGGAACCTGGGAGAATCCTGCAAGGTTGCAGTTCGCGGCCCGAGAAGCACTCTCCGGCCAACATGCCCAACTGCAGCAACAGCTCCCAAACCGAAGGAGCCAGGACCCAAAGACCTAGCTGTCCTGAAGGGCCCCCAGGGGGGCCCCAAGCAGCCCCTCTCCATTTGGGTCTGGGGGCTTTCGTTGGGCCGGGAACCTGGGAGAATCCTGCAAGGTTGCAGTTCGCGGCCCGAGAAGCACTCTCCGGCCAACATGCCCAACTGCAGCAACAGCTCCCAAAGCGAAGGAGCCAGGACCCAAAGACCTAGCTGTCCTGAAGGGCCCCCAGGGGGCCCCCAAGCAGCCCCTCTCAATTTGGGTCTGGGGGCTTTCGTTGGGCCGGGAACCTGGGAGGTACCTGCAAGGTTGCAGTTCGCGGCCCGAGAAGCACTCTCCGGCCAACATGCCCAACTGCAGCAACAGCTCCCAAAGCGAAGGAGCCAGGACCCAAAGACCTAGCTGGCCTGAAGGGCCCCCAGGGGGCCCCCAAGCAGCCCCTCTCAATTTGGGTCTGGGGGCTTTCGTTGGGCCGGGAACCTGGGAGATTCATGCAAAGTTGCAGTTCGCGGCCCGAGAAGCACTCTCCGGCCAACATGCCCAACTGCAGCAACAGCTCCCAAAGCGAAGGAGCCAGGACCCAAAGACCTAGCTGGCCTGAAGGGCCCCCAGGGGGCCCCCAAGCAGCCCCTCTCCATTTGGGTCTGGGGGTTTTCGTTGGGCCGGGAACCTGAGAGGTACCTGCAAGGTTGCAGTTCGCGGCCCGAGAAGCACTCTCCGGCCAACATGCCCAACTGCAGCAACAGCTCCCAAACCGAAGGAGCCAGGACCCAAAGACCTAGCTGGCCTGAAGGGGGCCCCAGGGGGGCCCCAAGCAGCCCCTCTCAATTTGGGTCTGGGGGCTTTCGTTGGGCCGGGAAACTGGGAGAATCCTGCAAGGTTGCAGTTCGCGGCCCGAGAAGCACTCTCCGGCCAACATGCCCAACTGCAGCAACAGCTCCCAAAGCGAAGGAGCCAGGACCCAAAGACCTAGCTGGCCTGAAGGGCCCCCAGGGGGCCCCCAAGCAGCCCCTCTCAATTTGGGTCTGGGGGCTTTCGTTGGGCCGGGAACCTGGGAGATTCCTGCAAGGTTGCAGTTCGCGGCCCGAGAAGCACTCTCCGGCCAACATGCCCAACTGCAGCAACAGCTCCCAAAGCGAAGGAGCCAGGACCCAAAGACCTAGCTGGCCTGAAGGGCCCCCAGGGGGCCCCCAAGCAGCCCCTCTCCATTTGGGTCTGGGGGCTTTCGTTGGGCCGGGAACCTGGGAGGTACCTGCAAGGTTGCAGTTCGCGGCCCGAGAAGCACTCTCCGGCCAACATGCCCAACTGCAGCAACAGCTCCCAAACCGAAGGAGCCAGGACCCAAAGACCTAGCTGGCCTGAAGGGCCCCCAGGGGGGCCCCCAAGCAGCCCCTCTCAATTTGGGTCTGGGGGCTTTCGTTGGGCCGGGAACCTGGGAGGTACCTGCAAGGTTGCAGTTCGCGGCCCGAGAAGCACTCTCCGGCCAACATGCCCAACTGCAGCAACAGCTCCCAAACCGAAGGAGCCAGGACCCAAAGACCTAGCTGGCCTGAAGGGCCCCCAGGGGGCCCCCAAGAGGCACCTCTCAATTTGGGTCTGGGGGCTTTCGTTGGGCCGGGAACCTGGGAGGTACCTGCAAGGTTGCAGTTCGCGGCCCGAGAAGAACTCTCCGGCCAACATGCCCAACTGCAGCAACAGCTCCCAAAGCGAAGGAGCCAGGACCCAAAGACCTAGCTGTCCTGAAGGGCCCCCAGGGGGGCCCCAAGCAGCCCCTCTCCATTTGGGTCTGGGGGCTTTCGTTGGGCCGGGAACCTGGGAGAATCCTGCAAGGTTGCAGTTCGCGGCCCGAGAAGCACTCTCCGGCCAACATGCCCAACTGCAGCAACAGCTCCCAAAGCGAAGGAGCCAGGACCCAAAGACCTAGCTGGCCTGAAGGGCCCCCAGGGGGGCCCCAAGCAGCCCCTCTCAATTTGGGTCTGGGGGCTTTCGTTGGGCCGGGAACCTGGGAGAATCCTGCAAGGTTGCAGTTCGCGGCCCGAGAAGCACTCTCCGGCCAACATGCCCAACTGCAGCAACAGCTCCCAAAGCGAAGGAGCCAGGACCCAAAGACCTAGCTGGCCTGAAGGGCCCCCAGGGGGCCCCCAAGCAGCCCCTCTCCATTTGGGTCTGGGGGCTTTCGTTGGGCATGGAACCTGGGAGATTCCTGCAAGGTTGCAGTTCGCGGCCCGAGAAGCACTCTCCGGCCAACATGCCCAACTGCAGCAACAGCTCCCAAACCGAAGGAGCCAGGACCCAAAGACCTAGCTGGCCTGAAGGGCCCCCAGGGGGCCCCCAAGCAGCTCCTCTCCATTTGTGTCTGGGGGCTTTCGTTTGGCCGGGAACCTGGGAGGTACCTGCAAGGTTGCAGTTCGCGGCCCGAGAAGCACTCTCCGGCCAACATGCCCAACTGCAGCAACAGCTCCCAAACCGAAGGAGCCAGGACCCAAAGACCTAGCTGGCCTGAAGGGCCCCCAGGGGGCCCCCAAGCAGCCCCTCTCCATTTGGGTCTGGGGGCTTTCGTTGGGCCGGGAACCTGGGAGATTCCTGCAAGGTTGCAGTTCGAGGCCCGAGAAGCACTCTCCGGCCAACATGCCCAACTGCAGCAACAGCTCCCAAACCGAATGAGCCAGGACACAAAGACCTAGCTGGCCTGAAGGGCCCCCAGGGGGCCCCCAAGTAGCCCCTCTCCATTTGGGTCTGGGGGCTTTCGTTGGGCATGTATACCTGAGAGGTACCTGCACGGTTGCAGTTCGCGGCCCGAGAAGCACTCTCCGGCCAACATGCCTAACTGCAGCAACAGCTCCCAAAGCGAAGGAGCCAGGACCCAAAGACCTAGCTGGCCTGAAGGGCCCCCAGGGGGCCCCCAAGCAGCCCCTCTCCATTTGGGTCTGGGGGCTTTCGTTGGGCCGGGAACCTGGGAGAATCCTGCAAGGTTGCAGTTCGCGGCCCGAGAAGCACTCTCCGGCCAACATGCCCAACTGCAGCAACAGCTCCCAAACCGAAGGAGCCAGGACCCAAAGACCTAGCTGGCCTGAAGGGCCCCCAGGGGGCCCCCAAGAGGCACCTCTCAATTTGGGTCTGGGGGCTTTCGTTGGGCCGGGAACCTGGGAGGTACCTGCAAGGTTGCAGTTCGCGGCCCGAGAAGCACTCTCCGGCCAACATGCCCAACTGCAGCAACAGCTCCCAAACCGAAGGAGCCAGGACCCAAAGACCTAGCTGGCCTGAAGGGCCCCCAGGGGGGCCCCAAGCAGCCCCTCTCAATTTGGGTCTGGGGGCTTTCGTTGGGCCGGGAACCTGGGAGAATCCTGCAAGGTTGCAGTTCGCGGCCCGAGAAGCACTCTCCGCCCAACATGCCCAACTGCAGCAACAGCTCCCAAAGCGAAGGAGCCAGGACACAAAGACCTAGCTGGCCTGAAGGGCCCCCAGGGGGCCCCCAAGCAGCCCCTCTCAATATGGGTCTGGGGGCTTTTGTTGGGCATGTATACCTGAGAGGTACCTGCAAGGTTGCAGTTCGCGGCCCGAGAAGCACTCTCCGGCCAACATGCCCAACTGCAGCAACAGCTCCCAAAGCGAAGGAGCCAGGACCCAAAGACCTAGCTGTCCTGAAGGGCCCCCAGGGGGCCCCCAAGCAGCCCCTCTCCATTTGGGTCTGGGGGCTTTCGTTGGGCATGGAACCTGGGAGGTACCTGCAAGGTTGCAGTTCGCGGCCCGAGAAGCACTCTCCGGCCAACATGCCCAACTGCAGCAACAGCTCCCAAAGCGAAGGAGCCAGGACCCAAAGACCTAGCTGGCCTGAAGGGCCCCCAGGGGGGCCCCCAAGCAGCCCCTCTCAATTTGGGTCTGGGGGCTTTCGTTGGGCCGGGAACCTGGGAGGTACCTGCAAGGTTGCAGTTCGCGGCCCGAGAAGCACTCTCCGGCCAACATGCCCAACTGCAGCAACAGCTCCCAAACCGAAGGAGCCAGGACCCAAAGACCTAGCTGTCCTGAAGGGCCCCCAGGGGGGCCCCAAGCAGCCCCTCTCCATTTGGGTCTGGGGGCTTTCGTTGGGCCGGGAACCTGGGAGAATCCTGCAAGGTTGCAGTTCGCGGCCCGAGAAGCACTCTCCGGCCAACATGCCCAACTGCAGCAACAGCTCCCAAAGCGAAGGAGCCAGGACCCAAAGACCTAGCTGGCCTGAAGGGCCCCCAGGGGGCCCCCAAGTAGCCCCTCTCAATTTGGGTCTGGGGGCTTTCGTTGGGCATGTATACCTGAGAGGTACCTGCACGGTTGCAGTTCGCGGCCCGAGAAGCACTCTCCGGCCAACATGCCTAACTGCAGCAACAGCTCCCAAAGCGAAGGAGCCAGGACCCAAAGACCTAGCTGGCCTGAAGTGCCCCCAGGGGGGCCCCAAGCAGCACCTCTCCATTTGGGTCTGGGGGCTTTCGTTGGGCGGGGAACCTGGGAGTTACCTGCAAGGTTGCAGTTCGCGGCCCGAGAAGCACTCTCCGGCCAACATGCCCAACTGCAGCAACAGCTCCCAAAGCGAAGGAGCCAGGACCCAAAGACCTAGCTGGCCTGAAGGGCCCCCAGGGGGCCCCCAAGCAGCCCCTCTCAATTTGGGTCTGGGGGCTTTCGTTGGGCCGGGAACCTGGGATAATCCTGCAAGGTTGCAGTTCGCGGCCCGAGAAGCACTCTCCGGCCAACATGCCCAACTGCAGCAACAGCTCCCAAAGCGAAGGAGCCAGGACCCAAAGACCTAGCTGGCCTGAAGGGCCCCCAGGGGGCCCCCAAGCAGCCCCTCTCCATTTGGGTCTGGGGGTTTTCGTTGGGCCGGGAACCTGGGAGGTACCTGCAAGGTTGCAGTTCGCGGCCCGAGAAGCACTCTCCGGCCAACATGCTCAACTGCAGCAACAGCTCCCAAACCGAAGGAGCCAGGACCCAAAGACCTAGCTGGCCTGAAGGGCCCCCAGGGGGCCCCCAAGCAGCCCCTCTCCATTTGGGTCTGGGGGCTTTCGTTGGGCCGGGAACCTGGGATATTCCTGCAAGGTTGCAGTTCGCGGCCCGAGAAGCACTCTCCGGCCAACATGCCCAACTGCAGCAACAGCTCCCAAAGCGAAGGAGCCAGGACCCAAAGACCTAGCTGGCCTGAAGGGCCCCCAGGGGGCCCCCAAGCAGCCCCTCTCCATTTGGGTCTGGGGGTTTTCGTTGGGCAGGGAACCTGAGAGGTACCTGCAAGGTTGCAGTTCGTGGCCCGAGAAGCACTCTCCGGCCAACATGCCCAACTGCAGCAACAGCTCCCAAACCGAAGGAGCCAGGACCCAAAGACCTAGCTGGCCTGAAGGGGGCCCCAGGGGGGACCCAAGCAGCCCCTCTCAATTTGTGTCTGGGGGCTTTCGTTGGGCCGGGAAACTGGGAGAATCCTGCAAGGTTGCAGTTCGCGGCCCGAGAAGCACTCTCCGGCCAACATGCCCAACTGCAGCAACAGCTCCCAAACCGAAGGAGCCAGGACCCAAAGACCTAGCTGGCCTGAAGGGCCCCCAGGGGGCCCCCAAGCAGCCCCTCTCAATTTGGGTCTGGGGGCTTTTGTTGGGCCGGGAACCTGGGAGATTCCTGCAAGGTTGCAGTTCGCGGCCCGAGAAGCACTCTCCGGCCAACATGCCCAACTGCAGCAACAGCTCCCAAAGCGAAGGAGCCAGGACCCAAAGACCTAGCTGGCCTGAAGGGCCCCCAGGGGGCCCCCAAGCAGCCCCTCTCCATTTGGGTCTGGGGGCTTTCGTTGGGCCGGGAACCTGGGAGAATTCCTGCAAGGTTGCAGTTCGCGGCCCGAGAAGCACTCTCCGGCCAACATGCCCAACTGCAGCAACAGCTCCCAAACCGAAGGAGCCAGGACCCAAAGACCTAGCTGGCCTGAAGGGCCCCCAGGGGGGCCCCCAAGCAGCCCCTCTCAATTTGGGTCTGGGGGCTTTCGTTGGGCCGGGAACCTGGGAGAATCCTGCAAGGTTGCAGTTCGCGGCCCGAGAAGCACTCTCCGGCCAACATGCCCAACTGCAGCAACAGCTCCCAAAGCGAAGGAGCCAGGACCCAAAGACCTAGCTGGCCTGAAGGGCCCCCAGGGGGCCCCCAAGAGGCACCTCTCAATTTGGGTCTGGGGGCTTTCGTTGGGCCGGGAACCTGGGAGGTACCTGCAAGGTTGCAGTTCGCGGCCCGAGAAGCACTCTCCGGCCAACATGCCCAACTGCAGCAACAGCTCCCAAACCGAAGGAGCCAGGACCCAAAGACCTAGCTGGCCTGAAGGGCCCCCAGGGGGCCCCCAAGCAGCCCCTCTCAATTTGGGTCTGGGTGCTTTCGTTGGGCCGGGAACCTGGGAGGTACCTGCAAGGTTGCAGTTCGCGGCCCGAGAAGCACTCTCCGGCCAACATGCCCAACTGCAGCAACAGCTCCCAAAGCGAAGGAGCCAGGACCCAAAGACCTAGCTGGCCTGAAGGGCCCCCAGGGGGCCCCCAAGCAGCCCCTCTCAATTTGGGTCTGGGGGCTTTCGTTGGGCCGGGAACCTGGGAGATTCCTGCAAGGTTGCAGTTCGCGGCCCGAGAAGCACTCTCCGCCCAACATACACAACTGCAGCAACAGCTCCCAAAGCGAAGGAGCCAGGACCCAAAGACCTAGCTGGCCTGAAGGGCCCCCAGGGGGCCCCCAAGCAGCCCCTCTCCATTTGGGTCTGGGGGTTTTCGTTGGGCCGGGAACCTGAGAGGTACCTGCAAGGTTGCAGTTCGCGGCCCGAGAAGCACTCTCCGGCCAACATGCCCAACTGCAGCAACAGCTCCCAAACCGAAGGAGCCAGGACCCAAAGACCTAGCTGGCCTGAAGGGCCCCCAGGGGGGCCCCCAAGCAGCCCCTCTCAATTTGGGTCTGGGGGCTTTCGTTGGGCCGGGAACCTGGGAGAATCCTGCAAGGTTGCAGTTCGCGGCCCGAGAAGCACTCTCCGGCCAACATGCCCAACTGCAGCAACAGCTCCCAAACCGAAGGAGCCAGGACCCAAAGACCTAGCTGGCCTGAAGGGCCCCCAGGGGGCCCCCAAGAGGCACCTCTCAATTTGGGTCTGGGGGCTTTCGTTGGGCCGGGAACCTGGGAGGTACATGCAAGGTTGCAGTTCGCGGCCCGAGAAGCACTCTCCGGCCAACATGCCCAACTGCAGCAACAGCTCCCAAACCGAAGGAGCCAGGACCCAAAGACCTAGCTGTCCTGAAGGGCCCCCAGGGGGGCCCCAAGCAGCCCCTCTCCATTTGGGTCTGGGGGCTTTCGTTGGGCCGGGAACCTGGGAGAATCCTGCAAGGTTGCAGTTCGCGGCCCGAGAAGCACTCTCCGGCCAACATGCCCAACTGCAGCAACAGCTCCCAAAGCGAAGGAGCCAGGACCCAAAGACCTAGCTGGCCTGAAGGGCCCCCAGGGGGCCCCCAAGTAGCCCCTCTCAATTTGGGTCTGGGGGCTTTCGTTGGGGATGTATACCTGAGAGGTACCTGCACGGTTGCAGTTCGCGGCCCGAGAAGCACTCTCCGGCCAACATGCCTAACTGCAGCAACAGCTCCCAAAGCGAAGGAGCCAGGACCCAAAGACCTAGCTGGCCTGAAGTGCCCCCAGGGGGGCCCCAAGCAGCACCTCTCCATTTGGGTCTGGGGGCTTTCGTTGGGCGGGGAACCTGGGAGATTCATGCAAGGTTGCAGTTCGCGGCCCGAGAAGCACTCTCCGGCCAACATGCCCAACTGCAGCAACAGCTCCCAAAGCGAAGGAGCCAGGACCCAAAGACCTAGCTGGCCTGAAGGGCCCCCAGGGGGCCCCCAAGCAGCCCCTCTCAATTTGGGTCTGGGGGCTTTCGTTGGGCCGGGAACCTGGGATAATCCTGCAAGGTTGCAGTTCGCGGCCCGAGAAGCACTCTCCGGCCAACATGCCCAACTGCAGCAACAGCTCCCAAACCGAAGGAGCCAGGACCCAAAGACCTAGCTGGCCTGAAGGGCCCCCAGGGGGCCCCCAAGCAGCCCCTCTCCATTTGGGTCTGGGGGTTTTCGTTGGGCCGGGAACCTGGGAGGTACCTGCAAGGTTGCAGTTCGCGGCCCGAGAAGCACTCTCCGGCCAACATGCTCAACTGCAGCAACAGCTCCCAAACCGAAGGAGCCAGGACCCAAAGACCTAGCTGGCCTGAAGGGCCCCCAGGGGGCCCCCAAGCAGCCCCTCTCCATTTGGGTCTGGGGGCTTTCGTTGGGCCGGGAACCTGGGATATTCCTGCAAGGTTGCAGTTCGCGGCCCGAGAAGCACTCTCCGGCCAACATGCCCAACTGCAGCAACAGCTCCCAAAGCGAAGGAGCCAGGACCCAAAGACCTAGCTGGCCTGAAGGGCCCCCAGGGGGCCCCCAAGCAGCCCCTCTCCATTTGGGTCTGGGGGTTTTCGTTGGGCCGGGAACCTGGGAGGTACCTGCAAGGTTGCAGTTCGCGGCCCGAGAAGCACTCTCCGGCCAACATGCCCAACTGCAGCAACAGCTCCCAAACCGAAGGAGCCAGGACCCAAAGACCTAGCTGGCCTGAAGGGGGCCCCAGGGGGGCCCCAAGCAGCCCCTCTCAATTTGTGTCTGGGGGCTTTCGTTGGGCCGGGAAACTGGGAGAATCCTGCAAGGTTGCAGTTCGCGGCCCGAGAAGCACTCTCTGGCCAACATGCCCAACTGCAGCAACAGCTCCCAAAGCGAAGGAGCCAGGACCCAAAGACCTAGCTGGCCTGAAGGGCCCCCAGGGGGCCCCCAAGCAGCCCCTCTCAATTTGGGTCTGGGGGCTTTTGTTGGGCCGGGAACCTGGGAGATTCCTGCAAGGTTGCAGTTCGCGGCCCGAGAAGCACTCTCCGGCCAACATGCCCAACTGCAGCAACAGCTCCCAAAGCGAAGGAGCCAGGACCCAAAGACCTAGCTGGCCTGAAGGGCCCCCAGGGGGCCCCCAAGCAGCCCCTCTCCATTTGGGTCTGGGGGCTTTCGTTGGGCCGGGAACCTGGGAGAATCCTGCAAGGTTGCAGTTCGCGGCCCGAGAAGCACTCTCCGGCCAACATGCCCAACTGCAGCAACAGCTCCCAAACCGAAGGAGCCAGGACCCAAAGACCTAGCTGGCCTGAAGGGCCCCCAGGGGGGCCCCCAAGCAGCCCCTCTCAATTTGGGTCTGGGGGCTTTCGTTGGGCCGGGAACCTGGGAGAATCCTGCAAGGTTGCAGTTCGCGGCCCGAGAAGCACTCTCCGGCCAACATGCCCAACTGCAGCAACAGCTCCCAAACCGAAGGAGCCAGGACCCAAAGACCTAGCTGGCCTGAAGGGCCCCCAGGGGGCCCCCAAGAGGCACCTCTCAATTTGGGTCTGGGGGCTTTCGTTGGGCCGGGAACCTGGGAGGTACCTGCAAGGTTGCAGTTCGCGGCCCGAGAAGCACTCTCCGGCCAACATGCCCAACTGCAGCAACAGCTCCCAAACCGAAGGAGCCAGGACCCAAAGACCTAGCTGGCCTGAAGGGCCCCCAGGGGGGCCCCAAGCAGCCCCTCTCCATTTGGGTCTGGGGGCTTTCGTTGGGCCGGGAACCTGGGAGGTACCTGCAAGGTTGCAGTTCGCGGCCCGAGAAGCACTCTCCGGCCAACATGCCCAACTGCAGCAACAGCTCCCAAAGCGAAGGAGCCAGGACCCAAAGACCTAGCTGGCCTGAAGGGCCCCCAGGGGGCCCCCAAGCAGCCCCTCTCAATTTGGGTCTGGGGGCTTTCGTTGGGCCGGGAACCTGGGAGATTCCTGCAAGGTTGCAGTTCGCGGCCCGAGAAGCACTCTCCGCCCAACATACACAACTGCAGCAACAGCTCCCAAAGCGAAGGAGCCAGGACCCAAAGACCTAGCTGGCCTGAAGGGCCCCCAGGGGGCCCCCAAGCAGCCCCTCTCCATTTGGGTCTGGGGGTTTTCGTTGGGCCGGGAACCTGAGAGGTACCTGCAAGGTTGCAGTTCGCGGCCCGAGAAGCACTCTCCGGCCAACATGCCCAACTGCAGCAACAGCTCCCAAAGCGAAGGAGCCAGGACCCAAAGACCTAGCTGGCCTGAAGGGCCCCCAGGGGGCCCCCAAGCAGCCCCTCTCCATTTGGGTCTGGGGGCTTTCGTTGGGCATGGAACCTGGGAGATTCCTGCAAGGTTGCAGTTCGCGGCCCGAGAAGCACTCTCCGGCCAACATGCCCAACTGCAGCAACAGCTCCCAAAGCGAAGGAGCCAGGACCCAAAGACCTAGCTGGCCTGAAGGGCCCCCATGGGGCCCCCAAGGAGCTCCTCTCCATTTGTGTCTGGGGGCTTTCGTTGGGCCGGGAACCTGGGAGGTACCTGCAAGGTTGCAGTTCGCGGCCCGAGAAGCACTCTCCGGCCAACATGCCCAACTGCAGCAACAGCTCCCAAAGCGAAGGAGCCAGGACCCAAAGACCTAGCCGGCCTGAAGGGCCCCCAGGGGGCCCCCAAGCAGCCCCTCTCCATTTGGGTCTGGGGGCTTTCGTTGGGCCGGGAACCTGGGAGATTCCTGCAAGGTTGCAGTTCGAGGCCCGAGAAGCACTCTCCGGCCAACATGCCCAACTGCAGCAACAGCTCCCAAAGCGAATGAGCCAGGACACAAAGACCTAGCTGGCCTGAAGGGCCCCCAGGGGGCCCCCAAGCAGCCCCTCTCCATTTGGGTCTGGGGGCTTTCGTTGGGCCGGGAACCTGGGAGGTACCTGCAAGGTTGCAGTTCGCGGCCCGAGAAGCACTCTCCGGCCAACATGCCCAACTGCAGCAACAGCTCCCAAACCGAAGGAGCCAGGACCCAAAGACCTAGCTGGCCTGAAGGGCCCCCAGGGGGGCCCCAAGCAGCCCCTCTCAATTTGGGTCTGGGGGTTTTCGTTGGGCAGGGAACCTGAGAGGTACCTGCAAGGTTGCAGTTCGCGGCCCGAGAAGCACTCTCCGGCCAACATGCCCAACTGCAGCAACAGCTCCCAAACCGAAGGAGCCAGGACCCAAAGACCTAGCTGGCCTGAAGGGGGCCCCAGGGGGGCCCCAAGCAGCCCCTCTCAATTTGTGTCTGGGGGCTTTCGTTGGGCCGGGAAACTGGGAGAATCCTGCAAGGTTGCAGTTCGCGGCCCGAGAAGCACTCTCCGGCCAACATGCCCAACTGCAGCAACAGCTCCCAAACCGAAGGAGCCAGGACCCAAAGACCTAGCTGGCCTGAAGGGCCCCCAGGGGGCCCCCAAGCAGCCCCTCTCAATTTGGGTCTGGGGGCTTTCGTTGGGCCGGGAACCTGGGAGGTACCTGCAAGGTTGCAGTTCGCGGCCCGAGAAGCACTCTCCGGCCAACATGCCCAACTGCAGCAACAGCTCCCAAACCGAAGGAGCCAGGACCCAAAGACCTAGCTGGCCTGAAGGGCCCCCAAGGGGGCCCCAAGCAGCCCCTCTCAATTTGGGTCTGGGGGCTTTCGTTGGGCCGGGAACCTGGGAGAATCCTGCAAGGTTGCAGTTCGCGGCCCGAGAAGCACTCTCCGGCCAACATGCCCAACGTCCAGCAACAGCTCCCAAAGCGAAGGAGCCAGGACCCAAAGACCTAGCTGGCCTGAAGGGCCCCCAGGGGGGCCCCAAGCAGCCCCTCTCAATTTGGGTCTGGGGGCTTTCGTTGGGCCGGGAACCTGGGAGAATCCTGCAAGGTTGCAGTTCGCGGCCCGAGAAGCACTCTCCGCCCAACATGCCCAACTGCAGCAACAGCTCCCAAACCGAAGGAGCCAGGACCCAAAGACCTAGCTGGCCTGAACGGCCCCCAGGGGGCCCAAAAGCAGCCCCTCTCAATTTGGGTCTGGGGGCTTTTGTTGGGCATGTATACCTGAGAGATACCTGCAAGGTTGCAGTTCGCGGCCCGAGAAGCACTCTCCGGCCAACATGCCCAACTGCAGCAACAGCTCCCAAAGCGAAGGAGCCAGGACCCAAAGACCTAGCTGGCCTGAAGGGCCCCCAGGGGGCCCCCAAGCAGCCCCTCTCCATTTGGGTCTGGGGGCTTTCGTTGGGCCGGGAACCTGGGAGGTACCTGCAAGGTTGCAGTTCGCGGCCCGAGAAGCACTCTCCGGCCAACATGCCCAACTGCAGCAACAGCTCCCAAACCGAAGGAGCCAGGACACAAAGACCTAGCTGGCCTGAAGGGCCCCCAGGGGGGCCCCCAAGCAGCCCCTCTCAATTTGGGTCTGGGGGCTTTCGTTGGGCCGGGAACCTGGGAGAATCCTGCAAGGTTGCAGTTCGCGGCCCGAGAAGCACTCTCCGGCCAACATGCCCAACTGCAGCAACAGCTCCCAAAGCGAAGGAGCCAGGACCCAAAGACCTAGCTGGCCTGAAGGGCCCCCAGGGGGCCCCCAAGAGGCACCTCTCAATTTGGGTCTGGGGGCTTTCGTTGGGCCGGGAACCTGGGAGAATCCTGCAAGGTTGCAGTTCGCGGCCCGAGAAGCACTCTCCGGCCAACATGCCCAACTGCAGCAACAGCTCCCAAACCGAAGGAGCCAGGACCCAAAGACCTAGCTGTCCTGAAGGGCCCCCAGGGGGGCCCCAAGCAGCCCCTCTCAATTTGGGTCTGGGGGCTTTCGTTGGGCCGGGAACCTGGGAGAATCCTGCAAGGTTGCAGTTCGCGGCCCGAGAAGCACTCTCCGGCCAACATGCCCAACTGCAGCAACAGCTCCCAAAGCGAAGGAGCCAGGACCCAAAGACCTAGCTGGCCTGAAGGGGCCCCAGGGGGCCCCCAAGCAGCCCCTCTCCATTTGGGTCTGGGGGCTTTCGTTGGGCATGTATACCTGAGAGGTACCTGCAAGGTTGCAGTTGGCGGCCTGAGAAGCACTCTCCGGCCAACATGCCCAACTGCAGCAACAGCTCCCAAAGCGAAGGAGCCAGGACCCAAAGACCTAGCTGGCCTGAAGGGCCCCCAGGGGGCCCCCAAGCAGCCCCTCTCCATTTGGGTCTGGGGGCTTTCGTTGGGCGGGGAACCTGGGAGATTCCTGCAAGTTTGCAGTTCGCGGCCCGAGAAGCACTCTCCGGCCAACATGCCCAACTGCAGCAACAGCTCCCAAAGCGAAGGAGCCAGGACCCAAAGACCTAGCTGGCCTGAAGGGCCCCCAGGGGGCCCCCAAGCAGCCCCTCTCCATTTGGGTCTGGGGGCTTTCGTTGGGCCGGGAACCTGGGAGGTACCTGCAAGGTTGCAGTTCGCGGCCCGAGAAGCACTCTCCGGCCAACATGCCCAACTGCAGCAACAGCTCCCAAAGCGAAGGAGCCAGGACCCAAAGACCTAGCTGGCCTGAAGGGCCCCCAGGGGGCCCCCAAGCAGCCCCTCTCAATTTGGGTCTGGGGGCTTTCGTTGGGCCGGGAACCTGGGAGATTCCTGCAAGGTTGCAGTTCGCGGCCCGAGAAGCACTCTCCGCCCAACATGCCCAACTGCAGCAACAGCTCCCAAAGCGAAGGAGCCAGGACCCAAAGACCTAGCTGGCCTGAAGGGCCCCCAGGGGGCCCCCAAGCAGCCCCTCTCCATTTGGGTCTGGGGGTTTTCGTTGGGCCGGGAACCTGAGAGGTACCTGCAAGGTTGCAGTTCGCGGCCCGAGAAGCACTCTCCGGCCAACATGCCCAACTGCAGCAACAGCTCCCAAAGCGAAGGAGCCAGGACCCAAAGACCTAGCTGGCCTGAAGGGGGCCCCAGGGGGGCCCCAAGCAGCCCCTCTCAATTTGTGTCTGGGGGCTTTCGTTGGGCCGGGAAACTGGGAGAATCCTGCAAGGTTGCAGTTCGCGGCCCGAGAAGCACTCTCCGGCCAACATGCCCAACTGCAGCAACAGCTCCCAAAGCGAAGGAGCCAGGACCCAAAGACCTAGGTGGCCTGAAGGGCCCCCAGGGGGCCCCCAAGCAGCCCCTCTCAATTTGGGTCTGGGGGCTTTCGTTGGGCCGGGAACCTGGGAGATTCCTGCAAGGTTGCAGTTCGCGGCCCGAGAAGCACTCTCCGCCCAACATGCCCAACTGCAGCAACAGCTCCCAAACCGAAGGAACCAGGACCCAAAGACCTAGCTGGCCTGAAGGGCCCCCAGGGGGCCCCCAAGCAGCCCCTCTCAATTTGGGTCTGGGGGTTTTCGTTGGGCAGGGAACCTGAGAGGTACCTGCAAGGTTGCAGTTCGCGGCCCGAGAAGCACTCTCCGGCCAACATGCCCAACTGCAGCAACAGCTCCCAAACCGAAGGAGCCAGGACCCAAATACCTAGCTGGCCTGAAGGGCCCCCAGGGGTCCCCCAAGCAGCCCCTCTCCATTTGGGTCTGGGGGCTTTCGTTGGGCCGGGAACCTGGGAGGTACCTGTAAGGTTGCAGTTCGCGGCCCGAGAAGCACTCTCCGGCCAACATGCCCAACTGCAGCAACAGCTCCCAAACCGAAGGAGCCAGGACCCAAAGACCTAGCTGGCCTGAAGGGCCCCCAGGGGGGCCCCCAAGCAGCCCCTCTCAATTTGGGTCTGGGGGCTTTCGTTGGGCCGGGAACCTGGGAGAATCCTGCAAGGTTGCAGTTCGCGGCCCGAGAAGCACTCTCCGGCCAACATGCCCAACTGCAGCAACAGCTCCCAAACCGAAGGAGCCAGGACCCAAAGACCTAGCTGGCCTGAAGGGCCCCCAGGGGGCCCCCAAGAGGCACCTCTCAATTTGGGTCTGGGGGCTTTCGTTGGGCCGGGAACCTGGGAGAATCCTGCAAGGTTGCAGTTCGCGGCCCGAGAAGCACTCTCCGGCCAACATGCCCAACTGCAGCAACAGCTCCCAAACCGAAGGAGCCAGGACCCAAAGACCTAGCTGTCCTGAAGGGCCCCCAGGGGGGCCCCAAGCAGCCCCTCTCAATTTGGGTCTGGGGGCTTTCGTTGGGCCGGGAACCTGGGAGAATCCTGCAAGGTTGCAGTTCGCGGCCCGAGAAGCACTCTCCGGCCAACATGCCCAACTGCAGCAACAGCTCCCAAAGCGAAGGAGCCAGGACCCAAAGACCTAGCTGGCCTGAAGGGCCCCCAGGGGGGCCCCAAGCAGCCCCTCTCAATTTGGGTCTGGGGGCTTTCGTTGGGCCGGGAACCTGGGAGAATCCTGCAAGGTTGCAGTTCGCGGCCCGAGAAGCACTCTCCGGCCAACATGCCCAACTGCAGCAACAGCTCCCAAAGCGAAGGAGCCAGGACCCAAAGACCTAGCTGGCCTGAAGGGCCCCCAGGGGGCCCCCAAGCAGCCCCTCTCCATTTGGGTCTGGGGGCTTTCGTTGGGCATGGAACCTGGGAGATTCCTGCAAGGTTGCAGTTCGCGGCCCGAGAAGCACTCTCCGGCCAACATGCCCAACTGCAGCAACAGCTCCCAAACCGAAGGAGCCAGGACCCAAAGACCTAGCTGGCCTGAAGGGCCCCCATGGGGCCCCCAAGGAGCTCCTCTCCATTTGTGTCTGGGGGCTTTCGTTGGGCCGGGAACCTGGGAGGTACCTGCAAGGTTGCAGTTCGCGGCCCGAGAAGCACTCTCCGGCCAACATGCCCAACTGCAGCAACAGCTCCCAAAGCGAAGGAGCCAGGACCCAAAGACCTAGCTGGCCTGAAGGGCCCCCAGGGGGCCCCCAAGCAGCCCCTCTCCATTTGGGTCTGGGGGCTTTCGTTGGGCCGGGAACCTGGGAGATTCCTGCAAGATTGCAGTTCGAGGCCCGAGAAGCACTCTCCGGCCAACATGCCCAACTGCAGCAACAGCTCCCAAACCGAATGAGCCAGGACACAAAGACCTAGCTGGCCTGAAGGGCCCCCATGGGGCCCCCAAGGAGCTCCTCTCAATTTGGGTCTGGGGGCTTTCGTTGGGCATGTATACCTGAGAGGTACCTGCAATTTTGCAGTTGGCGGCCTGAGAAGCACTCTCCGGCCAACATGCCCAACTGCAGCAACAGCTCCCAAACCGAAGGAGCCAGGACCCAAAGACCTAGCTGGCCTGAAGGGCCCCCAGGGGGGCCCCAAGCAGCCCCTCTCCATTTGGGTCTGGGGGCTTTCGTTGGGCGGGGAACCTGGGAGATTCCTGCAAGTTTGCAGTTCGCGGCCCGAGAAGCACTCTCCGCCCAACATGCCCAACTGCAGCAACAGCTCCCAAAGCGAAGGAGCCAGGACCCAAAGACCTAGCTGGCCTGAAGGGCCCCCAGGGGGCCCCCAAGCAGCCCCTCTCCATTTGGGTCTGGGGGTTTTCGTTGGGCCGGGAACCTGGGAGGTACCTGCAAGGTTGCAGTTCGCGGCCCGAGAAGCACTCTCCGCCCAACGTGCCCAACTGCAGCAACAGCTCCCAAAGCGAAGGAGCCAGGACCCAAAGACCTAGCTGGCCTGAAGGGCCCCCAGGGGGCCCCCAAGCAGCCCCTCTCAATTTGGGTCTGGGGGCTTTCGTTGGGCCGGGAACCTGGGAGATTCCTTCAAGGTTGCAGTTCGCGGCCCGAGAAGCACTCTCCGCCCAACATACACAACTGCAGCAACAGCTCCCAAACCGAAGGAGCCAGGACCCAAAGACCTAGCTGGCCTGAAGGGCCCCCAGGGGGCCCCCAAGCAGCCCCTCTCCATTTGCGTCTGGGGGCTTTCGTTGGGCCAGGAACCTGGGAGGTACCTGCAAGGTTGCAGTTCGCGGCCCGAGAAGCACTCTCCGGCCAAGATGCCCAACTGCAGCAACAGCTCCCAAACCGAAGGAGCCAGGACCCAAAGACCTAGCTGGCCTGAAGGGCCCCCAGGGGGCCACCAAGCAGCCCCTCTCCATTTGGGTCTGGGGGCTTTCGTTGGGCATGGATACCTGAGAGGTACCTGCAAGGTTACAGTTCGCGGCCCGAGAAGCACTCTCCGGCCAACATGCACAACTGCAGCAACAGCTCCCAAACCGAAGGAGCCAGGACCCAAAGACCTAGCTGGCCTGAAGGGCCCCCAGGGGGCCCCCAAGCAGCCCCGCTCAATTTGGGTCTGGGGGCTTTCGTTGGGCCGGGAACCTGGGAGATTCCTGCAAGGTTGCATATCGCGGCCCGAGAAGCACTCTCCGGCCAACATGCCCAACTGCAGCAACAGCTCCCAAACCGAATGAGCCAGGACACAAAGACCTAGCTGGCCTGAAGGGCCCCCAGGGGGCCCCCAAGTAGCCCCTCTCAATTTGGGTCTGGGGGCTTTCGTTGGGCATGTATACCTGAGAGGTACCTGCAAGGTTGCAGTTCGCGGCCCGAGAAGCACTCTCCGGCCAACATGCCCAACTGCAGCAACAGCTCCCAAACCGAAGGAGCCAGGACCCAAAGACCTAGCTGGCCTGAAGGGCCCCCAGGGGGCCCCCAAGCAGCCCCTCTCCATTTGGGTCTGGGGGCTTTCGTTGGGCGGGGAACCTGGGAGATTCATGCAAGGTTGCAGTTCGCGGCCCGAGAAGCACTCTCCGGCCAACATGCCCAACTGCAGCAACAGCTCCCAAAGCGAAGGAGCCAGGACACAAAGACCTAGCTGGCCTGAAGGGCCCCCAGGGGGCCCCCAAGCAGCCCCTCTCAATTTGGGTCTGGGGGCTTTCGTTGGGCCGGGAACCTGGGAGAATCCTGCAAGGTTGCAGTTCGCGGCCCGAGAAGCACTCTCCGGCCAACATGCCCAACTGCAGCAACAGCTCCCAAAGCGAAGGAGCCAGGACCCAAAGACCTAGCTGGCCTGAAGGGCCCCCAGGGGGCCCCCAAGCAGCCCCTCTCCATTTGGGTCTGGGGGTTTTCGTTGGGCCGGGAACCTGAGAGGTACCTGCAAGGTTGCAGTTCGCGGCCCGAGAAGCACTCTCCGCCCAACATACACAACTGCAGCAACAGCTCCCAAAGCGAAGGAGCCAGGACCCAAAGACCTAGCTGGCCTGAAGGGCCCCCAGGGGGCCCCCAAGCAGCCCCTCTCAATTTGGGTCTGGGGGCTTTCGTTGGGCCGGGAACCTGGGAGATTCCTTCAAGGTTGCAGTTCGCGGCCCGAGAAGCACTCTCCGCCCAACATACACAACTGCAGCAACAGCTCCCAAACCGAAGGAGCCAGGACCCAAAGACCTAGCTGGCCTGAAGGGCCCCCAGGGGGCCCCCAAGCAGCCCCTCTCCATTTGGGTCTGGGGGCTTTCGTTGGGCCAGGAACCTGGGAGGTACCTGCAAGGTTGCAGTTCGCGGCCCGAGAAGCACTCTCCGGCCAACATGCCCAACTGCAGCAACAGCTCCCAAACCGAAGGAGCCAGGACCCAAAGACCTAGCTGGCCTGAAGGGCCCCCAGGGGGCCACCAAGCAGCCCCTCTCCATTTGGGTCTGGGGGCTTTCGTTGGGCATGGATACCTGAGAGGTACCTGCAAGGTTACAGTTCGCGGCCCGAGAAGCACTCTCCGGCCAACATGCACAACTGCAGCAACAGCTCCCAAACCGAAGGAGCCAGGACCCAAAGACCTAGCTGGCCTGAAGGGCCCCCAGGGGGCCCCCAAGCAGCCCCGCTCAATTTGGGTCTGGGGGCTTTCGTTGGGCCGGGAACCTGGGAGATTCCTGCAAGGTTGCATATCGCGGCCCGAGAAGCACTCTCCGGCCAACATGCCCAACTGCAGCAACAGCTCCCAAACCGAAGGAGCCAGGACCCAAAGACCTAGCTGGCCTGAAGGGCCCCCAGGGGCCCCCAAGCAGCCCCTCTCAATTTGGGTCTGGGGGCTTTCGTTGGGCCGGGAACCTGGGAGAATCCTGCAAGGTTGCAGTTCGCGGCCCGAGAAGCACTCTCCGGCCAACATGCCCAACTGCAGCAACAGCTCCCAAAGCGAAGGAGCCAGGACCCAAAGACCTAGCTGGCCTGAAGAGCCCCCAGGGGGCCCCCAAGCAGCCCCTCTCCATTTGGGTCTGGGGGCTTTCGTTGGGCATGGAACCTGGGAGATTCCTGCAAGGTTGCAGTTCGCGGCCCGAGAAGCACTCTCCGGCCAACATGCCCAACTGCAGCAACAGCTCCCAAAGCGAAGGAGCAAGGACCCAAAGACCTAGCTGGCCTGAAGGGCCCCCAGGGGGCCCCCAAGCAGCCCCTCTCAATTTGGGTCTGGGGGCTTTCGTTGGGCCGGGAACCTGGGAGAATCCTGCAAGGTTGCAGTTCGCGGCCCGAGAAGCACTCTCCGGCCAACATGCCCAACTGCAGCAACAGCTCCCAAAGCGAAGGAGCCAGGACCCAAAGACCTAGCTGGCCTGAAGGGCCCCCAGGGGGCCCCCAAGCAGCCCCTCTCCATTTGGGTCTGGGGGTTTTCGTTGGGCCGGGAACCTGAGAGGTACCTGCAAGGTTGCAGTTCGCAGCCCGAGAAGCACTCTCCGCCCAACATGCCCAACTGCAGCAACAGCTCCCAAAGCGAAGGAGCCAGGACCCAAAGACCTAGCTGGCCTGAAGGGCCCCCAGGGGGCCCCCAAGCAGCCCCTCTCAATTTGGGTCTGGGGGCTTTCGTTGGGCCGGGAACCTGGGAGATTCCTTCAAGGTTGCAGTTCGCGGCCCGAGAAGCACTCTCCGCCCAACATACACAACTGCAGCAACAGCTCCCAAACCGAAGGAGCCAGGACCCAAAGACCTAGCTGGCCTGAAGGGCCCCCAGGGGGCCCCCAAGCAGCCCCTCTCCATTTGGGTCTGGGGGCTTTCGTTGGGCCAGGAACCTGGGAGGTACCTGCAAGGTTGCAGTTCGCGGCCCGAGAAGCACTCTCCGGCCAACATGCCCAACTGCAGCAACAGCTCCCAAACCGAATGAGCCAGGACCCAAAGACCTAGCTGGCCTGAAGGGCCCCCAGGGGGCCCCCAAGCAGCCCCTCTCCATTTGGGTCTGGGGGCTTTCGTTGGGCATGGATACCTGAGAGGTACCTGCAAGGTTGCATATCGCGGCCCGAGAAGCACTCTCCGGCCAACATGCCCAACTGCAGCAACAGCTCCCAAACCGAAGGAGCCAGGACCCAAAGACCTAGCTGGCCTGAAGGGCCCCCAGGGGGCCCCCAAGCAGCCCCTCTCAATTTGGGTCTGGGGGCTTTCGTTGGGCCGGGAACCTGGGAGAATCCTGCAAGGTTGCAGTTCGCGGCCCGAGAAGCACTCTCCGGCCAACATGCCCAACTGCAGCAACAGCTCCCAAAGCGAAGGAGCCAGGACCCAAAGACCTATCTGGCCTGAAGAGCCCCCAGGGGGCCCCCAAGCAGCCCCTCTCCATTTGGGTCTGGGGGCTTTCGTTGGGCATGGAACCTGGGAGATTCCTGCAAGGTTGCAGTTCGCGGCCCGAGAAGCACTCTCCGGCCAACATGCCCAACTGCAGCAACAGCTCCCAAAGCGAAGGAGCCAGGACCCAAAGACCTAGCTGGCCTGAAGGGCCCCCAGGGGGCCCCCAAGCAGCCCCTCTCAATTTGGGTCTGGGGGCTTTCGTTGGGCCGGGAACCTGGGAGATTCCTGCAAGGTTGCAGTTCGCGGCCCGAGAAGCACTCTCCGCCCAACATGCCCAACTGCAGCAACAGCTCCCAAAGCGAAGGAGCCAGGACCCAAAGACCTAGCTGGCCTGAAGGGCCCCCAGGGGGCCCCCAAGCAGCCCCTCTCCATTTGGGTCTGGGGGTTTTCGTTGGGCCGGGAACCTGAGAGGTACCTGCAAGGTTGCAGTTCGCGGCCCGAGAAGCACTCTCCGGCCAACATGCCCAACTGCAGCAACAGCTCCCAAACCGAAGGAGCCAGGACCCAAAGACCTAGCTGGCCTGAAGGTGGCCCCAGGGGGGCCCCAAGCAGCCCCTCTCAATTTGTGTCTGGGGGCTTTCGTTGGGCCGGGAAACTGGGAGGTACCTGCAAGGTTGCAGTTCGCGGCCCGAGAAGCACTCTCCGGCCAACATGCCCAACTGCAGCAACAGCTCCCAAAGCGAAGGAGCCAGGACCCAAAGACCTAGCTGGCCTGAAGGGCCCCCAGGGGGCCCCCAAGCAGCCCCTCTCCATTTGCGTCTGGGGGCTTTCGTTGGGCCAGGAACCTGGGAGGTACCTGCAAGGTTGCAGTTCGCGGCCCGAGAAGCACTCTCCGGCCAAGATGCCCAACTGCAGCAACAGCTCCCAAACCGAAGGAGCCAGGACCCAAAGACCTAGCTGGCCTGAAGGGCCCCCAGGGGGCCACCAAGCAGCCCCTCTCCATTTGGGTCTGGGGGCTTTCGTTGGGCATGGATACCTGAGAGGTACCTGCAAGGTTACAGTTCGCGGCCCGAGAAGCACTCTCCGGCCAACATGCACAACTGCAGCAACAGCTCCCAAACCGAAGGAGCCAGGACCCAAAGACCTAGCTGGCCTGAAGGGCCCCCAGGGGGCCCCCAAGCAGCCCCGCTCAATTTGGGTCTGGGGGCTTTCGTTGGGCCGGGAACCTGGGAGATTCCTGCAAGGTTGCATATCGCGGCCCGAGAAGCACTCTCCGGCCAACATGCCCAACTGCAGCAACAGCTCCCAAACCGAATGAGCCAGGACACAAAGACCTAGCTGGCCTGAAGGGCCCCCAGGGGGCCCCCAAGTAGCCCCTCTCAATTTGGGTCTGGGGGCTTTCGTTGGGCATGTATACCTGAGAGGTACCTGCAAGGTTGCAGTTCGCGGCCCGAGAAGCACTCTCCGGCCAACATGCCCAACTGCAGCAACAGCTCCCAAACCGAAGGAGCCAGGACCCAAAGACCTAGCTGGCCTGAAGGGCCCCCAGGGGGCCCCCAAGCAGCCCCTCTCCATTTGGGTCTGGGGGCTTTCGTTGGGCGGGGAACCTGGGAGATTCATGCAAGGTTGCAGTTCGCGGCCCGAGAAGCACTCTCCGGCCAACATGCCCAACTGCAGCAACAGCTCCCAAAGCGAAGGAGCAAGGACCCAAAGACCTAGCTGGCCTGAAGGGCCCCCAGGGGGCCCCCAAGCAGCCCCTCTCAATTTGGGTCTGGGGGCTTTCGTTGGGCCGGGAACCTGGGAGAATCCTGCAAGGTTGCAGTTCGCGGCCCGAGAAGCACTCTCCGGCCAACATGCCCAACTGCAGCAACAGCTCCCAAAGCGAAGGAGCCAGGACCCAAAGACCTAGCTGGCCTGAAGGGCCCCCAGGGGGCCCCCAAGCAGCCCCTCTCCATTTGGGTCTGGGGGTTTTCGTTGGGCATGGATACCTGAGAGGTACCTGCAAGGTTACAGTTCGCGGCCCGAGAAGCACTCTCCGGCCAACATGCACAACTGCAGCAACAGCTCCCAAACCGAAGGAGCCAGGACCCAAAGACCTAGCTGGCCTGAAGGGCCCCCAGGGGGCCCCCAAGCAGCCCCGCTCAATTTGGGTCTGGGGGCTTTCGTTGGGCCGGGAACCTGGGAGATTCCTGCAAGGTTGCATATCGCGGCCCGAGAAGCACTCTCCGGCCAACATGCCCAACTGCAGCAACAGCTCCCAAACCGAAGGAGCCAGGACCCAAAGACCTAGCTGGCCTGAAGGGCCCCCAGGGGGCCCCCAAGCAGCCCCTCTCAATTTGGGTCTGGGGGCTTTCGTTGGGCCGGGAACCTGGGAGAATCCTGCAAGGTTGCAGTTCGCGGCCCGAGAAGCACTCTCCGGCCAACATGCCCAACTGCAGCAACAGCTCCCAAAGCGAAGGAGCCAGGACCCAAAGACCTAGCTGGCCTGAAGAGCCCCCAGGGGGCCCCCAAGCAGCCCCTCTCCATTTGGGTCTGGGGGCTTTCGTTGGGCATGGAACCTGGGAGATTCCTGCAAGGTTGCAGTTCGCGGCCCGAGAAGCACTCTCCGGCCAACATGCCCAACTGCAGCAACAGCTCCCAAAGCGAAGGAGCAAGGACCCAAAGACCTAGCTGGCCTGAAGGGCCCCCAGGGGGCCCCCAAGCAGCCCCTCTCAATTTGGGTCTGGGGGCTTTCGTTGGGCCGGGAACCTGGGAGAATCCTGCAAGGTTGCAGTTCGCGGCCCGAGAAGCACTCTCCGGCCAACATGCCCAACTGCAGCAACAGCTCCCAAAGCGAAGGAGCCAGGACCCAAAGACCTAGCTGGCCTGAAGGGCCCCCAGGGGGCCCCCAAGCAGCCCCTCTCCATTTGGGTCTGGGGGTTTTCGTTGGGCCGGGAACCTGAGAGGTACCTGCAAGGTTGCAGTTCGCAGCCCGAGAAGCACTCTCCGCCCAACATGCCCAACTGCAGCAACAGCTCCCAAAGCGAAGGAGCCAGGACCCAAAGACCTAGCTGGCCTGAAGGGCCCCCAGGGGGCCCCCAAGCAGCCCCTCTCAATTTGGGTCTGGGGGCTTTCGTTGGGCCGGGAACCTGGGAGATTCCTTCAAGGTTGCAGTTCGCGGCCCGAGAAGCACTCTCCGCCCAACATACACAACTGCAGCAACAGCTCCCAAACCGAAGGAGCCAGGACCCAAAGACCTAGCTGGCCTGAAGGGCCCCCAGGGGGCCCCCAAGCAGCCCCTCTCCATTTGGGTCTGGGGGCTTTCGTTGGGCCAGGAACCTGGGAGGTACCTGCAAGGTTGCAGTTCGCGGCCCGAGAAGCACTCTCCGGCCAACATGCCCAACTGCAGCAACAGCTCCCAAACCGAATGAGCCAGGACCCAAAGACCTAGCTGGCCTGAAGGGCCCCCAGGGGGCCCCCAAGCAGCCCCTCTCCATTTGGGTCTGGGGGCTTTCGTTGGGCATGGATACCTGAGAGGTACCTGCAAGGTTGCATATCGCGGCCCGAGAAGCACTCTCCGGCCAACATGCCCAACTGCAGCAACAGCTCCCAAACCGAAGGAGCCAGGACCCAAAGACCTAGCTGGCCTGAAGGGCCCCCAGGGGGCCCCCAAGCAGCCCCTCTCAATTTGGGTCTGGGGGCTTTCGTTGGGCCGGGAACCTGGGAGAATCCTGCAAGGTTGCAGTTCGCGGCCCGAGAAGCACTCTCCGGCCAACATGCCCAACTGCAGCAACAGCTCCCAAAGCGAAGGAGCCAGGACCCAAAGACCTATCTGGCCTGAAGAGCCCCCAGGGGGCCCCCAAGCAGCCCCTCTCCATTTGGGTCTGGGGGCTTTCGTTGGGCATGGAACCTGGGAGATTCCTGCAAGGTTGCAGTTCGCGGCCCGAGAAGCACTCTCCGGCCAACATGCCCAACTGCAGCAACAGCTCCCAAAGCGAAGGAGCCAGGACCCAAAGACCTAGCTGGCCTGAAGGGCCCCCAGGGGGCCCCCAAGCAGCCCCTCTCAATTTGGGTCTGGGGGCTTTCGTTGGGCCGGGAACCTGGGAGATTCCTGCAAGGTTGCAGTTCGCGGCCCGAGAAGCACTCTCCGCCCAACATGCCCAACTGCAGCAACAGCTCCCAAAGCGAAGGAGCCAGGACCCAAAGACCTAGCTGGCCTGAAGGGCCCCCAGGGGGCCCCCAAGCAGCCCCTCTCCATTTGGGTCTGGGGGTTTTCGTTGGGCCGGGAACCTGAGAGGTACCTGCAAGGTTGCAGTTCGCGGCCCGAGAAGCACTCTCCGGCCAACATGCCCAACTGCAGCAACAGCTCCCAAACCGAAGGAGCCAGGACCCAAAGACCTAGCTGGCCTGAAGGTGGCCCCAGGGGGGCCCCAAGCAGCCCCTCTCAATTTGTGTCTGGGGGCTTTCGTTGGGCCGGGAAACTGGGAGGTACCTGCAAGGTTGCAGTTCGCGGCCCGAGAAGCACTCTCCGGCCAACATGCCCAACTGCAGCAACAGCTCCCAAAGCGAAGGAGCCAGGACCCAAAGACCTAGCTGGCCTGAAGGGCCCCCAGGGGGCCCCCAAGCAGCCCCTCTCAATTTGGGTCTGGGGGCTTTCGTTGGGCCGGGAACCTGGGAGAATCCTGCAAGGTTGCAGTTCGCGGCCCGAGAAGCACTCTCCGGCCAACATGCCCAACTGCAGCAACAGCTCCCAAAGCGAAGGAGCCAGGACCCAAAGACCTAGCTGGCCTGAAGGGCCCCCAGGGGGCCCCCAAGCAGCCCCTCTCCATTTGGGTCTGGGGGCTTTTGTTGGGCATGTATACCTGAGAGGTACCTGGAAGTTACAGTTCGCGGCCCGAGAAGCACTCTCCGGCCAACATGCACAACTGCAGCAACAGCTCCCAAACCGAAGGAGCCAGGACCCAAAGACCTAGCTGGCCTGAAGGGCCCCCAGGGGGCCCCCAAGCAGCCCCTCTCCATTTGGGTCTGGGGGCTTTCGTTGGGCCGGGAACCTGGGAGATTCCTGCAAGGTTGCAGTTCGCGGCCCGAGAAGCACTCTCCGGCCAACATGCCCAACTGCAGCAACAGCTCCCAAACCGAAGGAGCCAGGACCCAAAGACCTAGCTGGCCTGAAGGGCCCCCAGGGGGCCCCCAAGCAGCCCCGCTCAATTTGGGTCTGGGGGCTTTCGTTGGGCCGGGAACCTGGGAGATTCCTGCAAGGTTGCAGTTCGCGGCCCGAGAAGCACTCTCCGGCCAACATGCCCAACTGCAGCAACAGCTCCCAAACCGAAGGAGCCAGGACCCAAAGACCTAGCTGGCCTGAAGGGCCCCCAGGGGGCCCCCAAGCAGCCCCTCTCAATTTGGGTCTGGGGGCTTTCGTTGGGCCGGGAACCTGGGAGAATCCTGCAAGGTTGCAGTTCGCGGCCCGAGAAGCACTCTCCGGCCAACATGCCCAACTGCAGCAACAGCTCCCAAAGCGAAGGAGCCAGGACCCAAAGACCTAGCTGGCCTGAAGAGCCCCCAGGGGGCCCACAAGCAGCCCCTCTCCATTTGGGTCTGGGGGCTTTCGTTGGGCATGGAACCTGGGAGATTCCTGCAAGGTTGCAGTTCGCGGCCCGAGAAGCACTCTCCGGCCAACATGCCCAACTGCAGCAACAGCTCCCAAAGCGAAGGAGCCAGGACCCAAAGACCTAGCTGGCCTGAAGGGCCCCCAGGGGGCCCCCAAGCAGCCCCTCTCAATTTGGGTCTGGGGGCTTTCGTTGGGCCGGGAACCTGGGAGATTCCTGCAAGGTTGCAGTTCGCGGCCCGAGAAGCACTCTCCGGCCAACATGCCCAACTGCAGCAACAGCTCCCAAAGCGAAGGAGCCAGGACCCAAAGACCTAGCTGGCCTGAAGGGCCCCCAGGGGGCCCCCAAGCAGCCCCTCTCCATTTGGGTCTGGGGGTTTTCGTTGGGCCGGGAACCTGAGAGGTACCTGCAAGGTTGCAGTTCGCGGCCCGAGAAGCACTCTCCGGCCAACATGCCCAACTGCAGCAACAGCTCCCAAACCGAAGGAGCCAGGACCCAAAGACCTAGCTGGCCTGAAGGGGGCCCCAGGGGGGCCCCAAGCAGCCCCTCTCAATTTGTGTCTGGGGGCTTTCGTTGGGCCGGGAAACTGGGAGGTACCTGCAAGGTTGCAGTTCGCGGCCCGAGAAGCACTCTCCGGCCAACATGCCCAACTGCAGCAACAGCTCCCAAAGCGAAGGAGCCAGGACCCAAAGACCTAGCTGGCCTGAAGGGCCCCCAGGGGGCCCCCAAGCAGCCCCTCTCAATTTGGGTCTGGGGGCTTTCGTTGGGCCGGGAACCTGGGAGAATCCTGCAAGGTTGCAGTTCGCGGCCCGAGAAGCACTCTCCGGCCAACATGCCCAACTGCAGCAACAGCTCCCAAAGCGAAGGAGCCAGGACCCAAAGACCTAGCTGGCCTGAAGGGCCCCCAGGGGGCCCCCAAGCAGCCCCTCTCCATTTGGGTCTGGGGGCTTTTGTTGGGCATGTATACCTGAGAGGTACCTGGAAGTTACAGTTCGCGGCCCGAGAAGCACTCTCCGGCCAACATGCACAACTGCAGCAACAGCTCCCAAACCGAAGGAGCCAGGACCCAAAGACCTAGCTGGCCTGAAGGGCCCCCAGGGGGCCCCCAAGCAGCCCCGCTCAATTTGGGTCTGGGGGCTTTCGTTGGGCCGGGAACCTGGGAGATTCCTGCAAGGTTGCAGTTCGCGGCCCGAGAAGCACTCTCCGGCCAACATGCCCAACTGCAGCAACAGCTCCCAAAGCGAAGGAGCCAGGACCCAAAGACCTAGCTGGCCTGAAGGGCCCCCAGGGGGCCCCCAAGCAGCCCCTCTCAATTTGGGTCTGGGGGCTTTCGTTGGGCCGGGAACCTGGGAGAATCCTGCAAGGTTGCAGTTCGCGGCCCGAGAAGCACTCTCCGGCCAACATGCCCAACTGCAGCAACAGCTCCCAAAGCGAAGGAGCCAGGACCCAAAGACCTAGCTGGCCTGAAGAGCCCCCAGGGGGCCCCCAAGCAGCCCCTCTCCATTTGGGTCTGGGGGCTTTCGTTGGGCATGGAACCTGGGAGATTCCTGCAAGGTTGCAGTTCGCGGCCCGAGAAGCACTCTCCGGCCAACATGCCCAACTGCAGCAACAGCTCCCAAAGCGAAGGAGCCAGGACCCAAAGACCTAGCTGGCCTGAAGGGCCCCCAGGGGGCCCCCAAGCAGCCCCTCTCCATTTGGGTCTGGGGGCTTTCGTTGGGCCGGGAACCTCGGAGATTCCTGCAAGGTTGCAGTTCGCGGCCCGAGAAGCACTCTCCGGCCAACATGCCCAACTGCAGCAACAGCTCCCAAAGCGAAGGAGCCAGGACCCAAAGACCTAGCTGGCCTGAAGGGCCCCCAGGGGGCCCCCAAGCAGCCCCTCTCCATTTGGGTCTGGGGGTTTTCGTTGGGCCGGGAACCTGAGAGGTACCTGCAAGGTTGCAGTTCGCGGCCCGAGAAGCACTCTCCGGCCAACATGCCCAACTGCAGCAACAGCTCCCAAACCGAAGGAGCCAGGACCCAAAGACCTAGCTGGCCTGAAGGGGGCCCCAGGGGGGCCCCAAGCAGCCCCTCTCAATTTGTGTCTGGGGGCTTTCTTTGGGCCGGGAAACTGGGAGGTACCTGCAAGGTTGCAGTTCGCGGCCCGAGAAGCACTCTCCGGCCAACATGCCCAACTGCAGCAACAGCTCCCAAAGCGAAGGAGCCAGGACCCAAAGACCTAGCTGGCCTGAAGGGCCCCCAGGGGGCCCCCAAGCAGCCCCTCTCCATTTGGGTCTGGGGGCTTTCGTTGGGCCGGGAACCTGGGAGAATCCTGCAAGGTTGCAGTTCGCGGCCCGAGAAGCACTCTCCGGCCAACATGCCCAACTGCAGCAACAGCTCCCAAAGCGAAGGAGCCAGGACCCAAAGACCTAGCTGGCCTGAAGGGCCCCCAGGGGGCCCCCAAGCAGCCCCTCTCCATTTGGGTCTGGGGGCTTTTGTTGGGCATGTATACCTGAGAGGTACCTGGAAGTTACAGTTCGCGGCCCGAGAAGCACTCTCCGGCCAACATGCCCAACTGCAGCAACAGCTCCCAAAGCGAAGGAGCCAGGACCCAAAGACCTAGCTGGCCTGAAGGGCCCCCAGGGGGCCCCCAAGCAGCCCCTCTCCATTTGGGTCTGGGGGTTTTCGTTGGGCCGGGAACCTGAGAGGTACCTGCAAGGTTGCAGTTCGCGGCCCGAGAAGCACTCTCCGCCCAACATGCCCAACTGCAGCAACAGCTCCCAAAGCGAAGGAGCCAGGACCCAAAGACCTAGCTGGCCTGAAGGGCCCCCAGGGGGCCCCCAAGCAGCCCCTCTCAATTTGGGTCTGGGGGCTTTCGTTGGGCCGGGAACCTGGGAGATTCCTTCAAGGTTGCAGTTCGCGGCCCGAGAAGCACTCTCCGCCCAACATACACAACTGCAGCAACAGCTCCCAAACCGAAGGAGCCAGGACCCAAAGACCTAGCTGGCCTGAAGGGCCCCCAGGGGGCCCCCAAGCAGCCCCTCTCCATTTGGGTCTGGGGGCTTTCGTTGGGCCAGGAACCTGGGAGGTACCTGCAAGGTTGCAGTTCGCGGCCCGAGAAGCACTCTCCGGCCAACATGCCCAACTGCAGCAACAGCTCCCAAACCGAAGGAGCCAGGACCCAAAGACCTAGCTGGCCTGAAGGGCCCCCAGGGGGCCACCAAGCAGCCCCTCTCCATTTGGGTCTGGGGGCTTTCGTTGGGCATGGATACCTGAGAGGTACCTGCAAGGTTACAGTTCGCGGCCCGAGAAGCACTCTCCGGCCAACATGCACAACTGCAGCAACAGCTCCCAAAGCGAAGGAGCCAGGACCCAAAGACCTAGCTGGCCTGAAGGGCCCCCAGGGGGCCCCCAAGCAGCCCCTCTCAATTTGGGTCTGGGGGCTTTCGTTGGGCCGGGAACCTGGGAGAATCCTGCAAGGTTGCAGTTCGCGGCCCGAGAAGCACTCTCCGGCCAACATGCCCAACTGCAGCAACAGCTCCCAAAGCGAAGGAGCCAGGACCCAAAGACCTAGCTGGCCTGAAGAGCCCCCAGGGGGCCCCCAAGCAGCCCCTCTCCATTTGGGTCTGGGGGCTTTCGTTGGGCATGGAACCTGGGAGATTCCTGCAAGGTTGCAGTTCGCGGCCCGAGAAGCACTCTCCGGCCAACATGCCCAACTGCAGCAACAGCTCCCAAAGCGAAGGAGCCAGGACCCAAAGACCTAGCTGGCCTGAAGGGCCCCCAGGGGGCCCCCAAGCAGCCCCTCTCAATTTGGGTCTGGGGGCTTTCGTTGGGCCGGGAACCTGGGAGATTCCTGCAAGGTTGCAGTTCGCGGCCCGAGAAGCACTCTCCGCCCAACATGCCCAACTGCAGCAACAGCTCCCAAAGCGAAGGAGCCAGGACCCAAAGACCTAGCTGGCCTGAAGGGCCCCCAGGGGGCCCCCAAGCAGCCCCTCTCCATTTGGGTCTGGGGGTTTTCGTTGGGCCGGGAACCTGAGAGGTACCTGCAAGGTTGCAGTTCGCGGCCCGAGAAGCACTCTCCGGCCAACATGCCCAACTGCAGCAACAGCTCCCAAACCGAAGGAGCCAGGACCCAAAGACCTAGCTGGCCTGAAGGGGGCCCCAGGGGGGCCCCAAGCAGCCCCTCTCAATTTGTGTCTGGGGGCTTTCGTTGGGCCGGGAAACTGGGAGGTACCTGCAAGGTTGCAGTTCGCGGCCCGAGAAGCACTCTCCGGCCAACATGCCCAACTGCAGCAACAGCTCCCAAAGCGAAGGAGCCAGGACCCAAAGACCTAGCTGGCCTGAAGGGCCCCCAGGGGGCCCCCAAGCAGCCCCTCTCAATTTGGGTCTGGGGGCTTTCGTTGGGCCGGGAACCTGGGAGAATCCTGCAAGGTTGCAGTTCGCGGCCCGAGAAGCACTCTCCGGCCAACATGCCCAACTGCAGCAACAGCTCCCAAAGCGAAGGAGCCAGGACCCAAAGACCTAGCTGGCCTGAAGGGCCCCCAGGGGGCCCCCAAGCAGCCCCTCTCCATTTGGGTCTGGGGGCTTTTGTTGGGCATGTATACCTGAGAGGTACCTGGAAGTTACAGTTCGCGGCCCGAGAAGCACTCTCCGGCCAACATGCACAACTGCAGCAACAGCTCCCAAACCGAAGGAGCCAGGACCCAAAGACCTAGCTGGCCTGAAGGGCCCCCAGGGGACCCCCAAGCAGCCCCTCTCCATTTGGGTCTGGGGGCTTTCGTTGGGCCCGGAACCTGGGAGATTCCTGCAAGGTTGCAGTTCGCGGCCCGAGAAGCACTCTCCGCCCAACATGCCCAACTGCAGCAACAGCTCCCAAAGCGAAGGAGCCAGGACCCAAAGACCTAGCTGGCCTGAAGGGCCCCCAGGGGGCCCCCAAGCAGCCCCTCTCAATTTGGGTCTGGGGGCTTTCGTTGGGCCGGGAACCTGGGAGATTCCTTCAAGGTTGCAGTTCGCGGCCCGAGAAGCACTCTCCGCCCAACATACACAACTGCAGCAACAGCTCCCAAACCGAAGGAGCCAGGACCCAAAGACCTAGCTGGCCTGAAGGGCCCCCAGGGGGCCCCCAAGCAGCCCCTCTCCATTTGGGTCTGGGGGCTTTCGTTGGGCCAGGAACCTGGGAGGTACCTGCAAGGTTGCAGTTCGCGGCCCGAGAAGCACTCTCCGGCCAACATGCCCAACTGCAGCAACAGCTCCCAAACCGAAGGAGCCAGGACCCAAAGACCTAGCTGGCCTGAAGGGCCCCCAGGGGGCCACCAAGCAGCCCCTCTCCATTTGGGTCTGGGGGCTTTCGTTGGGCATGGATACCTGAGAGGTACCTGCAAGGTTACAGTTCGCGGCCCGAGAAGCACTCTCCGGCCAACATGCACAACTGCAGCAACAGCTCCCAAAGCGAAGGAGCCAGGACCCAAAGACCTAGCTGGCCTGAAGGGCCCCCAGGGGGCCCCCAAGCAGCCCCTCTCAATTTGGGTCTGGGGGCTTTCGTTGGGCCGGGAACCTGGGAGAATCCTGCAAGGTTGCAGTTCGCGGCCCGAGAAGCACTCTCCGGCCAACATGCCCAACTGCAGCAACAGCTCCCAAAGCGAAGGAGCCAGGACCCAAAGACCTAGCTGGCCTGAAGAGCCCCCAGGGGGCCCCCAAGCAGCCCCTCTCCATTTGGGTCTGGGGGCTTTCGTTGGGCATGGAACCTGGGAGATTCCTGCAAGGTTGCAGTTCGCGGCCCGAGAAGCACTCTCCGGCCAACATGCCCAACTGCAGCAACAGCTCCCAAAGCGAAGGAGCCAGGACCCAAAGACCTAGCTGGCCTGAAGGGCCCCCAGGGGGCCCCCAAGCAGCCCCTCTCAATTTGGGTCTGGGGGCTTTCGTTGGGCCGGGAACCTGGGAGATTCCTGCAAGGTTGCAGTTCGCGGCCCGAGAAGCACTCTCCGCCCAACATGCCCAACTGCAGCAACAGCTCCCAAAGCGAAGGAGCCAGGACCCAAAGACCTAGCTGGCCTGAAGGGCCCCCAGGGGGCCCCCAAGCAGCCCCTCTCCATTTGGGTCTGGGGGTTTTCGTTGGGCCGGGAACCTGAGAGGTACCTGCAAGGTTGCAGTTCGCGGCCCGAGAAGCACTCTCCGGCCAACATGCGCAACTGCAGCAACAGCTCCCAAACCGAAGGAGCCAGGACCCAAAGACCTAGCTGGCCTGAAGGGGGCCCCAGGGGGGCCCCAAGCAGCCCCTCTCAATTTGTGTCTGGGGGCTTTCGTTGGGCCGGGAAACTGGGAGGTACCTGCAAGGTTGCAGTTCGCGGCCCGAGAAGCACTCTCCGGCCAACATGCCCAACTGCAGCAACAGCTCCCAAAGCGAAGGAGCCAGGACCCAAAGACCTAGCTGGCCTGAAGGGCCCCCAGGGGGCCCCCAAGCAGCCCCTCTCAATTTGGGTCTGGGGGCTTTCGTTGGGCCGGGAACCTGGGAGAATCCTGCAAGGTTGCAGTTCGCGGCCCGAGAAGCACTCTCCGGCCAACATGCCCAACTGCAGCAACAGCTCCCAAAGCGAAGGAGCCAGGACCCAAAGACCTAGCTGGCCTGAAGGGCCCCCAGGGGGCCCCCAAGCAGCCCCTCTCCATTTGGGTCTGGGGGCTTTTGTTGGGCATGTATACCTGAGAGGTACCTGGAAGTTACAGTTCGCGGCCCGAGAAGCACTCTCCGGCCAACATGCACAACTGCAGCAACAGCTCCCAAACCGAAGGAGCCAGGACCCAAAGACCTAGCTGGCCTGAAGGGCCCCCAGGGGACCCCCAAGCAGCCCCTCTCCATTTGGGTCTGGGGGCTTTCGTTGGGCCCGGAACCTGGGAGATTCCTGCAAGGTTGCAGTTCGCGGCCCGAGAAGCACTCTCCGGCCAACATGCCCAACTGCAGCAACAGCTCCCAAACCGAAGGAGCCAGGACCCAAAGACCTAGCTGGCCTGAAGGGCCCCCAGGGGGCCCCCAAGCAGCCCCGCTCAATTTGGGTCTGGGGGCTTTCGTTGGGCCGGGAACCTGGGAGATTCCTGCAAGGTTGCAGTTCGCGGCCCGAGAAGCACTCTCCGGCCAACATGCCCAACTGCAGCAACAGCTCCCAAACCGAAGGAGCCAGGACCCAAAGACCTAGCTGGCCTGAAGGGCCCCCAGAAGGCCACCAAGCAGCCCCTCTCCATTTGGGTCTGGGGGCTTTCGTTGGGCCGGGAACCTGGGAGAATCCTGCAAGGTTGCAGTTCGCGGCCCGAGAAGCACTCTCCGGCCAACATGCCCAACTGCAGCAACAGCTCCCAAAGCGAAGGAGCCAGGACCCAAAGACCTAGCTGGCCTGAAGAGCCCCCAGGGGGCCCCCAAGCAGCCCCTCTCCATTTGGGTCTGGGGGCTTTCGTTGGGCATGGAACCTGGGAGATTCCTGCAAGGTTGCAGTTCGCGGCCCGAGAAGCACTCTCCGGCCAACATGCCCAACTGCAGCAACAGCTCCCAAAGCGAAGGAGCCAGGACCCAAAGACCTAGCTGGCCTGAAGGGCCCCCAGGGGGCCCCCAAGCAGCCCCTCTCAATTTGGGTCTGGGGGCTTTCGTTGGGCCGGGAACCTGGGAGATTCCTGCAAGGTTGCAGTTCGCGGCCCGAGAAGCACTCTCCGCCCAACATGCCCAACTGCAGCAACAGCTCCCAAAGCGAAGGAGCCAGGACCCAAAGACCTAGCTGGCCTGAAGGGCCCCCAGGGGGCCCCCAAGCAGCCCCTCTCCATTTGGGTCTGGGGGTTTTCGTTGGGCCGGGAACCTGAGAGGTACCTGCAAGGTTGCAGTTCGCGGCCCGAGAAGCACTCTCCGGCCAACATGCCCAACTGCAGCAACAGCTCCCAAAGCGAAGGAGCCAGGACCCAAAGACCTAGCTGGCCTGAAGGGGGCCCCAGGGGGGCCCCAAGCAGCCCCTCTCAATTTGTGTCTGGGGGCTTTCGTTGGGCCGGGAAACTGGGAGGTACCTGCAAGGTTGCAGTTCGCGGCCCGAGAAGCACTCTCCGGCCAACATGCCCAACTGCAGCAACAGCTCCCAAAGCGAAGGAGCCAGGACCCAAAGACCTAGCTGGCCTGAAGGGCCCCCAGGGGGCCCCCAAGCAGCCCCTCTCAATTTGGGTCTGGGGGCTTTCGTTGGGCCGGGAACCTGGGAGAATCCTGCAAGGTTGCAGTTCGCGGCCCGAGAAGCACTCTCCGGCCAACATGCCCAACTGCAGCAACAGCTCCCAAAGCGAAGGAGCCAGGACCCAAAGACCTAGCTGGCCTGAAGGGCCCCCAGGGGGCCCCCAAGCAGCCCCTCTCCATTTGGGTCTGGGGGCTTTTGTTGGGCATGTATACCTGAGAGGTACCTGGAAGTTACAGTTCGCGGCCCGAGAAGCACTCTCCGGCCAACATGCACAACTGCAGCAACAGCTCCCAAACCGAAGGAGCCAGGACCCAAAGACCTAGCTGGCCTGAAGGGCCCCCAGGGGGCCCCCAAGCAGCCCCGCTCAATTTGGGTCTGGGGGCTTTCGTTGGGCCGGGAACCTGGGAGATTCCTGCAAGGTTGCAGTTCGCGGCCCGAGAAGCACTCTCCGGCCAACATGCCCAACTGCAGCAACAGCTCCCAAAGCGAAGGAGCCAGGACCCAAAGACCTAGCTGGCCTGAAGGGCCCCCAGGGGGCCCCCAAGCAGCCCCTCTCAATTTGGGTCTGGGGGCTTTCGTTGGGCCGGGAACCTGGGAGAATCCTGCAAGGTTGCATTTCGCGGCCCGAGAAGCACTCTCCGGCCAACATGCCCAACTGCAGCAACAGCTCCCAAAGCGAAGGAGCCAGGACCCAAAGACCTAGCTGGCCTGAAGGGGGCCCCAGGGGGGCCCCAAGCAGCCCCTCTCAATTTGGGTCTGGGGGCTTTCGTTGGGCCGGGAAACTGGGAGGTACCTGCAAGGTTGCAGTTCGCGGCCCGAGAAGCACTCTCCGGCCAACATGCCCAACTGCAGCAACAGCTCCCAAAGCGAAGGAGCCAGGACCCAAAGACCTAGCTGGCCTGAAGGGCCCCCAGGGGGCCCCCAAGCAGCCCCTCTCAATTTGGGTCTGGGGGCTTTCGTTGGGCCGGGAACCTGGGAGAATCCTGCAAGGTTGCAGTTCGCGGCCCGAGAAGCACTCTCCGGCCAACATGCCCAACTGCAGCAACAGCTCCCAAACCGAAGGAGCCAGGACCCAAAGACCTAGCTGGCCTGAAGGGCCCCCAGGGGGCCCCCAAGCAGCCCCTCTCCATTTGGGTCTGGGGGCTTTTGTTGGGCATGTATACCTGAGAGGTACCTGGAAGTTACAGTTCGCGGCCCGAGAAGCACTCTCCGGCCAACATGCCCAACTGCAGCAACAGCTCCCAAACCGAAGGAGCCAGGACCCAAAGACCTAGCTGGCCTGAAGGGCCCCCAGGGGGCCCCCAAGCAGCCCCTCTCCATTTGGGTCTGGGGGTTTTCGTTGGGCCGGGAACCTGGGAGGTACCTGCAAGGTTGCAGTTCGCGGCCCGAGAAGCACTCTCCGGCCAACATGCCCAACGTCAGCAACAGCTCCCAAACCGAAGGAGCCAGGACCCAAAGACCTAGCTGGCCTGAAGGGCCCCCAGGTGGGCCCCCAAGCAGCCCCTCTCCATTTGGTTCTGGGGGCTTTCGTTGGGCCGGGAACCTGGGAGAATCCTGCAAGGTTGCAGTTCGCGGCCCGAGAAGCACTCTCCGGCCAACATGCCCAACTGCAGCAACAGCTCCCAAAGCGAAGGAGCCAGGACCCAAAGACCTAGCTGGCCTGAAGGGCCCCCAGGGGGCCCCCAAGCAGCCCCTCTCCATTTGGGTCTGGGGGCTTTCGTTGGGCCGGGAACCTGGGAGGTACCTGCAAGGTTGCAGTTCGCGGCCCGAGAAGCACTCTCCGGCCAACATGCCCAACTGCAGCAACAGCTCCCAAACCGAAGGAGCCAGGACCCAAAGACCTAGCTGGCCTGAAGGGCCCCCAGGGGGGCCCCCAAGCAGCCCCTCTCAATTTGGGTCTGGGGGCTTTCGTTGGGCCGGGAACCTGGGAGAATCCTGCAAGGTTGCAGTTCGCGGCCCGAGAAGCACTCTCCGGCCAACATGCCCAACTGCAGCAACAGCTCCCAAACCGAAGGAGCCAGGACCCAAAGACCTAGCTGGCCTGAAGGGCCCCCAGGGGGCCCCCAAGAGGCACCTCTCAATTTGGGTCTGGGGGCTTTCGTTGGGCCGGGAACCTGGGAGGTACCTGCAAGGTTGCAGTTCGCGGCCCGAGAAGCACTCTCCGGCCAACATGCACAACTGCAGCAACAGCTCCCAAAGCGAAGGAGCCAGGACCCAAAGACCTAGCTGTCCTGAAGGGCCCCCAGGGGGGCCCCAAGCAGCCCCTCTCAATTTGGGTCTGGGGGCTTTCGTTGGGCCGGGAACCTGGGAGAATCCTGCAAGGTTGCAGTTCGCGGCCCGAGAAGCACTCTCCGGCCAACATGCCCAACTGCAGCAACAGCTCCCAAACCGAAGGAGCCAGGACCCAAAGACCTAGCTGGCCTGAAGGGCCCCCAGGGGGGCCCCAAGCAGCCCCTCTCAATTTGGGTCTGGGGGCTTTCGTTGGGCCGGGAACCTGGGAGAATCCTGCAAGGTTGCAGTTCGCGGCCCGAGAAGCACTCTCCGGCCAACATGCCCAACTGCAGCAACAGCTCCCAAAGCGAAGGAGCCAGGACCCAAAGACCTAGCTGGCCTGAAGGGCCCCCAGGGGGCCCCCAAGCAGCCCCTCTCCATTTGGGTCTGGGGGCTTTCGTTGGGCATGGAACCTGGGAGATTCCTGCAAGTTTGCTGTTCGCGGCCCGAGAAGCACTCTCCGGCCAACATGCTCAACTGCAGCAACAGCTCCCAAACCGAAGGAGCCAGGACCCAAAGACCTAGCTGGCCTGAAGGGCCCCCATGGGGCCCCCAAGGAGCTCCTCTCCATTTGGGTCTGGGGGCTTTCGTTGGGCCGGGAACCTGGGAGGTACCTGTAAGGTTGCAGTTCGCGGCCCGAGAAGCACTCTCCGGCCAACATGCCCAACTGCAGCAACAGCTCCCAAAGCGAAGGAGCCAGGACCCAAAGACCTAGCTGGCCTGAAGGGCCCCCAGGGGGCCCCCAAGCAGCCCCACTCCATTTGGGTCTGGGGGCTTTCGTTGGGCCGGGAACCTGGGAGATTCCTGCAAGGTTGCAGTTCGAGGCCCGAGAAGCACTCTCCGCCCAACATGCCCAACTGCAGCAACAGCTCCCAAACCGAATGAGCCAGGACACAAAGACCTAGCTGGCCTGAAGGGCCCCCAGGGGGCCCCCAAGTAGCCCCTCTCAATTTGGGTCTGGGGGCTTTCGTTGGGCATGTATACCTGAGAGGTACCTACATGGTTGCAGTTCGCGGCCCGAGAAGCACTCTCCGGCCAACATGCCTAACTGCAGCAACAGCTCCCAAAGCGAAGGAGCCAGGACCCAAAGACCTAGCTGGCCTGAAGGGCCCCCAGGGGGCCCCCAAGCAGCCCCTCTCCATTTGGGTCTGGGGGTTTTCGTTGGGCCGGGAACCTGATAGGTACATGCAAGGTTGCAGTTCGCGGCCCGAGAAGCACTCTCCGGCCAACATGCTCAACTGCAGCAACAGCTCCCAAACCGAAGGAGCCAGGACCCAAAGACCTAGCTGGCCTGAAGGGCCCCCAGGGGGCCCCCAAGCAGCCCCTCTCCATTTGGGTCTGGGGGCTTTCGTTGGGCCGGGAACCTGGGAGATTCCTGCAAGGTTGCAGTTCGCGGCCCGAGAAGCACTCTCCGGCCAACATGCCCAACTGCAGCAACAGCTCCCAAAGCGAAGGAGCCAGGACCCAAAGACCTAGCTGGCCTGAAGGGCCCCCAGGGGGCCCCCAAGCAGCCCCTCTCCATTTGGGTCTGGGGACTTTCGTTGGGCCGGGAACCTGGGAGATTCCTGCAAGGTTGCAGTTCGCGGCCCGAGAAGCACTCTCCGGCCAACATGCCCAACTGCAGCAACAGCTCCCAAACCGAAGGAGCCAGGACACAAAGACCTAGCTGGCCTGAAGGGCCCCCAGGGGGCCCCCAAGCAGCCCCTCTCCATTTGGGTCTGGGGGTTTTCGTTGGGCCGGGAACCTGGGAGGTACCTGCAAGGTTGCAGTTCGCGGCCCGAGAAGCACTCTCCGCCCAACATGCCCAACTGCAGCAACAGCTCCCAAAGCGAAGGAGCCAGGACCCAAAGACCTAGCTGGCCTGAAGGGGGCCCCAGGGGGGCCCCAAGCAGCCCCTCTCAATTTGGGTCTGGGGGCTTTCGTTGGGCCGGGAACCTGGGAGGTACCTGCAAGGTTGCAGTTCGCGGCCCGAGAAGCACTCTCCGGCCAACAGGCCCAACTGCAGCAACAGCTCCCAAACCGAAGGAGCCAGGACCCAAAGACCTAGCTGGCCTGAAGGGCCCCCAGGGGGCCCCCAAGCAGCCCCTCTCAATTTGGGTCTGGGGGCTTTCGTTGGGCCGGGAACCTGGGAGAATCCTGCAAGGTTGCAGTTCGCGGCCCGAGAAGCACTCTCCGGCCAACATGCCCAACTGCAGCAACAGCTCCCAAACCGAAGGAGCCAGGACCCAAAGACCTAGCTGGCCTGAAGGGCCCCCAGGGGGCCCCCAAGCAGCCCCTCTCCATTTGGGTCTGGGGGCTTTTGTTGGGCATGTATACCTGAGAGGTACCTGGAAGTTACAGTTCGCGGCCCGAGAAGCACTCTCCGGCCAACATGCCCAACTGCAGCAACAGCTCCCAAACCGAAGGAGCCAGGACCCAAAGACCTAGCTGGCCTGAAGGGCCCCCAGGGGGGCCCCAAGCAGCCCCTCTCAATTTGGGTCTGGGGGCTTTCGTTGGGCCGGGAACCTGGGAGAATCCTGCAAGGTTGCAGTTCGCGGCCCGAGAAGCACTCTCCGGCCAACATGCCCAACTGCAGCAACAGCTCCCAAACCGAAGGAGCCAGGACCCAAAGACCTAGCTGGCCTGAAGGGCCCCCAGGGGGCCCCAAGCAGCCCCTCTCAATTTGGGTCTGGGGGCTTTCGTTGTGCCGGGAACCTGGGAGATTCCTGCAAGGTTGCAGTTCGCGGCCCGAGAAGCACTCTCCGGCCAACATGCCCAACTGCAGGAACAGCTCCCAAACCGAAGGAGCCAGGACCCAAAGACCTAGCTGGCCTGAAGGGCCCCCAGGGGGGCCCCAAGCAGCCCCTCTCAATTTGGGTCTGGGGGCTTTCGTTGGGCCGGGAACCTGGGAGAATCCTGCAAGGTTGCAGTTCGCGGCCGAGAAGCACTCTCCGGCCAACATGCCCAACTGCAGCAACAGCTCCCAAACCGAAGGAGCCAGGACCCAAAGAGCTAGGTGGCCTGAAGGGCCCCCAGGGGGCCCCCAAGCAGCCCCTCTCCATTTGGGTCTGGGGGCTTTCGTTGGGCCGGGAACCTGGGAGAATCCTGCAAGGTTGCAGTTCGCGGCCCGAGAAGCACTCTCCGGCCAACATGCCCAACTGCAGCAACAGCTCCCAAACCGAAGGAGCCAGGACCCAAAGACCTAGCTGGCCTGAAGGGCCCCCATGGGGCCCCCAAGCAGCCCCTCTCCATTTGGGTCTGGGGGCTTTCGTTGGGCATGGAACCTGGGAGATTCCTGCAAGGTTGCAGTTCGCGGCCCGAGAAGCACTCTCCGGCCAACATGCCCAACTGCAGCAACAGCTCCCAAAGCGAAGGAGCCAGGACCCAAAGACCTAGCTGGCCTGAAGGGCCCCCAGGGGGCCCCCAAGCAGCCCCTCTCAATTTGGGTCTGGGGGCTTTCGTTGGGCCGGGAACCTGGGAGAATCCTGCAAGGTTGCAGTTCGCGGCCCGAGAAGCACTCTCCGGCCAACATGCCCAACTGCAGCAACAGCTCCCAAACCGAAGGAGCCAGGACCCAAAGACCTAGCTGGCCTGAAGGGCCCCCAGGGGGCCCCCAAGCAGCCCCTCTCCATTTGGGTCTGGGGGCTTTCGTTGGGCAGGGAACCTGGGAGATTCCTGCAAGGTTGCAGTTCGAGGCCCGAGAAGCACTCTCCGGACAACATGCCCAACTGCAGCAACAGCTCCCAAAGCGAAGGAGCCAGGACCCAAAGACCTAGCTGGCCTGAAGGGCCCCCAGGGGGCCCCCAAGCAGCCCCTCTCAATTTGGGTCTGGGGGCTTTCGTTGGGCATGTATACCTGAGAGGTACCTGCAAGGTTGCAGTTCGCGGCCCGAGAAGCACTCTCCGGCCAACATGCCTAACTGCAGCAACAGCTCCCAAACCGAAGGAGCCAGGACCCAAAGACCTAGCTGGCCTGAAGTGCCCCCAGGGGGGCCCCAAGCAGCCCCTCTCCATTTGGGTCTGGGGGCTTTCGTTGGGCGGGGAACCTGGGAGATTCATGCAAGGTTGCAGTTCGCTGCCCGAGAAGCACTCTCCGGCCAACATGCCCAACTGCAGCAACAGCTCCCAAAGCGAAGGAGCCAGGACCCAAAGACCTAGCTGGCCTGAAGGGCCCCCAGGGGGCCCCCAAGCAGCCCCTCTCCATTTGGGTCTGGGGGCTTTCGTTGGGCCGGGAACCTGGGAGATTCCTGCAAGGTTGCAGTTCGCGGCCCGAGAAGCACTCTCCGGCCAACATGCCCAACTGCAGGAACAGCTCCCAAACCGAAGGAGCCAGGACCCAAAGACCTAGCTGGCCTGAAGGGCCCCCAGGGGGGCCCCAAGCAGCCCCTCTCAATTTGGGTCTGGGGGCTTTCGTTGGGCCGGGAACCTGGGAGAATCCTGCAAGGTTGCAGTTCGCGGCCCGAGAAGCACTCTCCGGCCAACATGCCCAACTGCAGCAACAGCTCCCAAACCGAAGGAGCCAGGACCCAAAGAGCTAGGTGGCCTGAAGGGCCCCCAGGGGGCCCCCAAGCAGCCCCTCTCCATTTGGGTCTGGGGGCTTTCGTTGGGCCGGGAACCTGGGAGAATCCTGCAAGGTTGCAGTTCGCGGCCCGAGAAGCACTCTCCGGCCAACATGCCCAACTGCAGCAACAGCTCCCAAACCGAAGGAGCCAGGACCCAAAGACCTAGCTGGCCTGAAGGGCCCCCATGGGGCCCCCAAGCAGCCCCTCTCCATTTGGGTCTGGGGGCTTTCGTTGGGCATGGAACCTGGGAGATTCCTGCAAGGTTGCAGTTCGCGGCCCGAGAAGCACTCTCCGGCCAACATGCCCAACTGCAGCAACAGCTCCCAAAGCGAAGGAGCCAGGACCCAAAGACCTAGCTGGCCTGAAGGGCCCCCAGGGGGCCCCCAAGCAGCCCCTCTCAATTTGGGTCTGGGGGCTTTCGTTGGGCCGGGAACCTGGGAGAATCCTGCAAGGTTGCAGTTCGCGGCCCGAGAAGCACTCTCCGGCCAACATGCCCAACTGCAGCAACAGCTCCCAAACCGAAGGAGCCAGGACCCAAAGACCTAGCTGGCCTGAAGGGCCCCCAGGGGGCCCCCAAGCAGCCCCTCTCCATTTGGGTCTGGGGGCTTTCGTTGGGCAGGGAACCTGGGAGATTCCTGCAAGGTTGCAGTTCGAGGCCCGAGAAGCACTCTCCGGACAACATGCCCAACTGCAGCAACAGCTCCCAAAGCGAAGGAGCCAGGACCCAAAGACCTAGCTGGCCTGAAGGGCCCCCAGGGGGCCCCCAAGCAGCCCCTCTCAATTTGGGTCTGGGGGCTTTCGTTGGGCATGTATACCTGAGAGGTACCTGCAAGGTTGCAGTTCGCGGCCCGAGAAGCACTCTCCGGCCAACATGCCTAACTGCAGCAACAGCTCCCAAACCGAAGGAGCCAGGACCCAAAGACCTAGCTGGCCTGAAGTGCCCCCAGGGGGGCCCCAAGCAGCCCCTCTCAATTTGGGTCTGGGGGCTTTCGTTGGGCCGGGAACCTGGGAGAATCCTGCAAGGTTGCAGTTCGCGGCCCGAGAAGCACTCTCCGGCCAACATGCCCAACTGCAGCAACAGCTCCCAAAGCGAAGGAGCCAGGACCCAAAGACCTAGCTGGCCTGAAGGGCCCCCAGGGGGCCCCCAAGCAGCCCCTCTCCATTTGGGTCTGGGGGCTTTCGTTGGGCCGGGAACCTGGGAGATTCCTGCAAGGTTGCAGTTCGCGGCCCGAGAAGCACTCTCCGGCCAACATGCACAACTGCAGCAACAGCTCCCAAACCGAAGGAGCCAGGACCCAAAGACCTAGCTGGCCTGAAGGGCCCCCAGGGGGCCCCCAAGCAGCCCCTCTCAATTTGGGTCTGGGGGCTTTCGTTGGGCATGGAACCTGGGAGATTCCTGCAAGGTTGCAGTTCGCGGCCCGAGAAGCACTCTCCGGCCAACATGCCCAACTGCAGCAACAGCTCCCAAAGCGAAGGAGCCAGGACCCAAAGACCTAGCTGGCCTGAAGGGCCCCCAGGGGGACCCCAAGCAGCCCCTCTCCATTTGGGTCTGGGGGCTTTCGTTGGGCCGGGAACCTGGGAGATTCCTGCAAGGTTGCAGTTCGCGGCCCGAGAAGCACTCTCCGGCCAACATGCCCAACTGCAGCAACAGCTCCCAAACCGAAGGAGCCAGGACCCAAAGACCTAGCTGGCCTGAAGGGCCCCCAGGGGGGCCCCAAGCAGCCCCTCTCAATTTGGGTCTGGGGGCTTTCGTTGGGCCGGGAACCTGGGAGAATCCTGCAAGGTTGCAGTTCGCGGCCCGAGAAGCACTCTCCGGCCAACATGCACAACTGCAGCAACAGCTCCCAAACCGAAGGAGCCAGGACCCAAAGAGCTAGCTGGCCTGAAGGGCCCCCAGGGGGCCCCCAAGCAGCCCCTCTCCATTTGGGTCTGGGGGCTTTCGTTGGGCCGGGAACCTGGGAGAATCCTGCAAGGTTGCAGTTCGCGGCCCGAGAAGCACTCTCCGGCCAACATGCCCAACTGCAGCAACAGCTCCCAAACCGAAGGAGCCAGGACCCAAAGACCTAGCTGGCCTGAAGGGCCCCCAGGGGGCCCCCAAGCAGCCCCTCTCAATTTGGGTCTGGGGGCTTTCGTTGGGCATGTATACCTGAGAGGTACCTGCAAGGTTACAGTTCGCGGCCCGAGAAGCACTCTCCGGCCAACATGCCCAACTGCAGCAACAGCTCCCAAACCGAAGGAGCCAGGACCCAAAGAGCTAGGTGGCCTGAAGGGCCCCCAGGGGGCCCCCAAGCAGCCCCTCTCCATTTGGGTCTGGGGGCTTTCGTTGGGCCGGGAACCTGGGAGATTCCTGCAAGGTTGCAGTTCGCGGCCCGAGAAGCACTCTCCGGCCAACATGCCCAACTGCAGCAACAGCTCCCAAAGCGAAGGAGCCAGGACCCAAAGACCTAGCTGGCCTGAAGGGCCCCCAGGGGGCCCCCAAGCAGCCCCTCTCAATTTGGGTCTGGGGGCTTTCGTTGGGCCGGGAACCTGGGAGAATCCTGCAAGGTTGCAGTTCGCGGCCCGAGAAGCACTCTCCGGCCAACATGCCCAACTGCAGCAACAGCTCCCAAACCGAAGGAGCCAGGACCCAAAGACCTAGCTGGCCTGAAGGGACCCCAGGGGGCCCCCAAGCAGCCCCTCTCAATTTGGGTCTGGGGGCTTTCGTTGGGCCGGGAACCTGGGAGAATCCTGCAAGGTTGCAGTTCGCGGCCCGAGAAGCACTCTCCGGCCAACATGCCCAACTGCAGCAACAGCTCCCAAAGCGAAGGAGCCAGGACCCAAAGACCTAGCTGGCCTGAAGGGCCCCCAGGGGGCACCCAAGCAGCCCCTCTCCATTTGGGTCTGGGGGCTTTCGTTGGGCATGGATACCTGAGAGGTACCTGCAAGGTTACAGTTCGCGGCCCGAGAAGCACTCTCCGGCCAACATGCCCAACTGCAGCAACAGCTCCCAAACCGAAGGAGCCAGGACCCAAAGACCTAGCTGGCCTGAAGGGCCCCCAGGGGGCCCCCAAGCAGCCCCTCTCAATTTGGGTCTGGGGGCTTTCGTTGGGCCGGGAACCTGGGAGAATCCTGCAAGGTTGCAGTTCGCGGCCCGAGAAGCACTCTCCGGCCAACATGCCCAACTGCAGCAACAGCTCCCAAACCGAAGGAGCCAGGACCCAAAGACCTAGCTGGCCTGAAGGGCCCCCAGGGGGGCCCCAAGCAGCCCCTCTCAATTTGGGTCTGGGGGCTTTCGTTGGGCCGGGAACCTGGGAGGTACCTGCAAGGTTGCAGTTCGCGGCCCGAGAAGCACTCTCCAGCCAACATGCCCAACTGCAGCAACAGCTCCCAAACCGAAGGAGCCAGGACCCAAAGACCTAGCTGGCCTGAAGGGGGCCCCAGGGGGGCCCCAAGCAGCCCCTCTCAATTTGGGTCTGGGGACTTTCGTTGGGCCGGGAACCTGGGAGGTACCTGCAAGGTTGCAGTTCGCGGCCCGAGAAGCACTCTCCGGCCAACAGGCCCAACTGCAGCAACAGCTCCCATAGCGAAGGAGCCAGGACCCAAAGACCTAGCTGGCCTGAACGGCCCCCAGGGGGCCCCCAAGCAGCCCCTCTCAATTTGGGTCTGGGGGCTTTCGTTGGGCCGGGAACCTGGGAGAATCCTGCAAGGTTGCAGTTCGCGGCCCGAGAAGCACTCTCCGGCCAACATGCCCAACTGCAGCAACAGCTCCCAAAGCGAAGGAGCCAGGACCCAAAGACCTAGCTGGCCTGAAGGGCCCCCAGGGGGCCCCCAAGCAGCCCCTCTCCATTTGGGTCTGGGGGCTTTTGTTGGGCATGTATACCTGAGAGGTACCTGGAAGTTACAGTTCGCGGCCCGAGAAGCACTCTCCGGCCAACATGCCCAACTGCAGCAACAGCTCCCAAACCGAAGGAGCCAGGACCCAAAGACCTAGCTGGCCTGAAGGGCCCCCAGGGGGGCCCCAAGCAGCCCCTCTCAATTTGGGTCTGGGGGCTTTCGTTGGGCCGGGAACCTGGGAGAATCCTGCAAGGTTGCAGTTCGCGGCCCGAGAAGCACTCTCCGGCCAACATGCCCAACTGCAGCAACAGCTCCCAAACCGAAGGAGCCAGGACCCAAAGACCTAGCTGGCCTGAAGGGCCCCCATGGGGCCCCCAAGCAGCCCCTCTCCATTTGGGTCTGGGGGCTTTCGTTGGGCATGGAACCTGGGAGATTCCTGCAAGGTTGCAGTTCGCGGCCCGAGAAGCACTCTCCGGCCAACATGCCCAACTGCAGCAACAGCTCCCAAAGCGAAGGAGCCAGGACCCAAAGACCTAGCTGGCCTGAAGGGCCCCCATGGGGCCCCCAAAGGAGCTCCTCTCCATTTGGGTCTGGGGGCTTTCGTTGGGCCGGGAACCTGGGAGGTACCTGCAAGGTTGCAGTTCGCGGCCCGAGAAGCACTCTCCGGCCAACATGCCCAACTGCAGCAACAGCTCCCAAACCGAAGGAGCCAGGACCCAAAGACCTAGCTGGCCTGAAGGGCCCCCAGGGGGCCCCCAAGCAGCCCCTCTCCATTTGGGTCTGGGGGCTTTCGTTGGGCAGGGAACCTGGGAGATTCCTGCAAGGTTGCAGTTCGAGGCCCGAGAAGCACTCTCCGGACAACATGCCCAACTGCAGCAACAGCTCCCAAACCGAAGGAGCCAGGACCCAAAGACCTAGCTGGCCTGAAGGGCCCCCAGGGGGCCCCCAAGCAGCCCCTCTCAATTTGGGTCTGGGGGCTTTCGTTGGGCATGTATACCTGAGAGGTACCTGCAAGGTTGCAGTTCGCGGCCCGAGAAGCACTCTCCGGCCAACATGCCTAACTGCAGCAACAGCTCCCAAACCGAAGGAGCCAGGACCCAAAGACCTAGCTGGCCTGAAGGGCCCCCAGGGGGGCCCCAAGCAGCCCCTCTCCATTTGGGTCTGGGGGCTTTCGTTGGGCCGGGAACCTGGGAGATTCCTGCAAGGTTGCAGTTCGCGGCCCGAGAAGCACTCTCCGGCCAACATGCCCAACTGCAGGAACAGCTCCCAAACCGAAGGAGCCAGGACCCAAAGACCTAGCTGGCCTGAAGGGCCCCCAGGGGGGCCCCAAGCAGCCCCTCTCAATTTGGGTCTGGGGGCTTTCGTTGGGCCGGGAACCTGGGAGAATCCTGCAAGGTTGCAGTTCGCGGCCCGAGAAGCACTCTCCGGCCAACATGCACAACTGCAGCAACAGCTCCCAAACCGAAGGAGCCAGGACCCAAAGAGCTAGGTGGCCTGAAGGGCCCCCAGGGGGCCCCCAAGCAGCCCCTCTCCATTTGGGTCTGGGGGCTTTCGTTGGGCCGGGAACCTGGGAGAATCCTGCAAGGTTGCAGTTCGCGGCCCGAGAAGCACTCTCCGGCCAACATGCCCAACTGCAGCAACAGCTCCCAAACCGAAGGAGCCAGGACCCAAAGACCTAGCTGGCCTGAAGGGCCCCAAGGGGGACCCCAAGCAGCCCCTCTTCATTTGGGTCTGGGGGCTTTCGTTGGGCCGGGAACCTGGGAGGTACCTGCAAGGTTGCAGTTCGCGGCCCGAGAAGCACTCTCCGGCCAACATGCCCAACTGCAGCAACAGCTCCCAAAGCGAAGGAGCCAGGACCCAAAGACCTAGCTGGCCTGAAGGGCCCCCAGGGGGCCACCAAGCAGCCCCTCTCAATTTGGGTCTGGGGGCTTTCGTTGGGCATGTATACCTGAGAGGTTCCTGCAAGGTTGCAGTTCGCGGCCCGAGAAGCACTCTCCGGCCAACATGCCCAACTGCAGCAACAGCTCCCAAACCGAAGGAGCCAGGACCCAAAGACCTAGCTGGCCTGAAGGGCCCCCAGGGGGCCCCCAAGCAGCCCCTCTCAATTTGGGTCTGGGGGCTTTCGTTGGGCCGGGAACCTGGGAGAATCCTGCAAGGTTGCAGTTCGCGGCCCGAGAAGCACTCTCCGGCCAACATGCCCAACTGCAGCAACAGCTCCCAAAGCGAAGGAGCCAGGACCCAAAGACCTAGCTGGCCTGAAGGGCCCCCAGGGGGCCCCCAAGCAGCCCCTCTCCATTTGGGTCTGGGGGCTTTCGTTGGGCCGGGAACCTGGGAGATTCCTGCAAGGTTGCAGTTCGCGGCCCGAGAAGCACTCTCTGGCCAACATGCACAACTGCAGCAACAGCTCCCAAACCGAAGGAGCCAGGACCCAAAGACCTAGCTGGCCTGAAGGGCCCCCAGGGGGCCCCCAAGCAGCCCCTCTCAATTTGGGTCTGGGGGCTTTCGTTGGGCATGGAACCTGGGAGATTCCTGCAAGGTTGCAGTTCGCGGCCCGAGAAGCACTCTCCGGCCAACATGCCCAACTGCAGCAACAGCTCCCAAAGCGAAGGAGCCAGGACCCAAAGACCTAGCTGGCCTGAAGGGCCCCAAGGGGGACCCCAAGCAGCCCCTCTCCATTTGGGTCTGGGGGCTTTCGTTGGGCCGGGAACCTGGGAGATTCCTGCAAGGTTGCAGTTCGCGGCCCGAGAAGCACTCTCCGGCAAACATGCCCAACTGCAGCAACAGCTCCCAAACCGAAGGAGCCAGGACCCAAAGACCTAGCTGGCCTGAAGGGCCCCCAGGGGGCCCCCAAGCAGCCCCTCTCAATTTGGGTCTGGGGGCTTTCGTTGGGCCGGGAACCTGGGAGAATCCTGCAAGGTTGCAGTTCGCGGCCCGAGAAGCACTCTCCGGCCAACATGCACAACTGCAGCAACAGCTCCCAAACCGAAGGTGCCAGGACCCAAAGAGCTAGCTGGCCTGAAGGGCCTCCAGGGGGCCCCCAAGCAGCCCCTCTCCATTTGGGTCTGGGGGCTTTCGTTGGGCCGGGAACCTGGGAGAATCCTGCAAGGTTGCAGTTCGCGGCCCGAGAAGCACTCTCCGGCCAACATGCCCAACTGCAGCAACAGCTCCCAAAGCGAAGGAGCCAGGACCCAAAGACCTAGCTGGCCTGAAGGGCCCCCATGGGACCCCAAGGAGCCCATATCAATTTGGGTCTGGGGGCTTTCGTTGGGCATGTATACCTGAGAGGTACCTGCAAGGTTACAGTTCGCGGCCCGAGAAGCACTCTCCGGCCAACATGCCCAACTGCAGCAACAGCTCCCAAACCGAAGGAGCCAGGACCCAAAGAGCTAGGTGGCCTGAAGGGCCCCCAGGGGGCCCCCAAGCAGCCCCTCTCCATTTGGGTCTGGGGGCTTTCGTTGGGCCGGGAACCTGGGAGATTCCTGCAAGGTTGCAGTTCGCGGCCCGAGAAGCACTCTCCGGCCAACATGCCCAACTGCAGCAACAGCTCCCAAAGCGAAGGAGCCAGGACCCAAAGACCTAGCTGGCCTGAAGGGCCCCCAGGGGGCCCCCAAGCAGCCCCTCTCAATTTGGGTCTGGGGGCTTTCGTTGGGCCGGGAACCTGGGAGAATCCTGCAAGGTTGCAGTTCGCGGCCCGAGAAGCACTCTCCGGCCAACATGCCCAACTGCAGCAACAGCTCCCAAACCGAAGGAGCCAGGACCCAAAGACCTAGCTGGCCTGAAGGGACCCCAGGGGGCCCCCAAGCAGCCCCTCTCAATTTGGGTCTGGGGGCTTTCGTTGGGCCGGGAACCTGGGAGAATCCTGCAAGGTTGCAGTTCGCGGCCCGAGAAGCACTCTCCGGCCAACATGCCCAACTGCAGCAACAGCTCCCAAACCGAAGGAGCCAGGACCCAAAGACCTAGCTGGCCTGAAGGGCCCCCAGGGGGCCCCCAAGCAGCCCCTCTCCATTTGGGTCTGGGGGCTTTCGTTGGGCCGGGAACCTGGGAGAATCCTGCAAGGTTGCAGTTCGCGGCCCGAGAAGCACTCTCCGGCCAACATGCCCAACTGCAGCAACAGCTCCCAAAGCGAAGGAGCCAGGACCCAAAGACCTAGCTGGCCTGAAGGGCCCCCAGGGGGCACCCAAGCAGCCCCTCTCCATTTGGGTCTGGGGGCTTTCGTTGGGCATGGATACCTGAGAGGTACCTGCAAGGTTACAGTTCGCGGCCCGAGAAGCACTCTCCGGCCAACATGCCCAACTGCAGCAACAGCTCCCAAAGCGAAGGAGCCAGGACCCAAAGACCTAGCTGGCCTGAAGGGCCCCCAGGGGGCCCCCAAGCAGCCCCTCTCAATTTGGGTCTGGGGGCTTTCGTTGGGCCGGGAACCTGGGAGAATCCTGCAAGGTTGCAGTTCGCGGCCCGAGAAGCACTCTCCGGCCAACATGCCCAACTGCAGCAACAGCTCCCAAACCGAAGGAGCCAGGACCCAAAGACCTAGCTGGCCTGAAGGGCCCCCAGGGGGGCCCCAAGCAGCCCCTCTCAATTTGGGTCTGGGGGCTTTCGTTGGGCCGGGAACCTGGGAGAATCCTGCAAGGTTGCAGTTCGCGGCCCGAGAAGCACTCTCCGGCAAACATGCCCAACTGCAGCAACAGCTCCCAAACCGAAGGAGCCAGGACCCAAAGAGCTAGGTGGCCTGAAGGGCCCCCAGGGGGCCCCCAAGCAGCCCCTCTCCATTTGGGTCTGGGGGCTTTCGTTGGGCCGGGAACCTGGGAGATTCCTGCAAGGTTGCAGTTCGCGGCCCGAGAAGCACTCTCCGGCCAACATGCCCAACTGCAGCAACAGCTCCCAAAGCGAAGGAGCCAGGACCCAAAGACCTAGCTGGCCTGAAGGGCCCCAAGGGGGACCCCAAGCAGCCCCTCTCCATTTGGGTCTGGGGGCTTTCGTTGGGCCGGGAACCTGGGAGATTCCTGCAAGGTTGCAGTTCGCGGCCCGAGAAGCACTCTCCGGCCAACATGCCCAACTGCAGCAACAGCTCCCAAAGCGAAGGAGCCAGGACCCAAAGACCTAGCTGGCCTGAAGGGCCCCCAGGGGTCCCCCAAGCAGCCCCTCTCCATTTGGGTCTGGGGGCTTTCGTTGGGCCGGGAACCTGGGAGGTACCTGCAAGGTTGCAGTTCGCGGCCCGAGAAGCACTCTCCGGCCAACATGCCCAACTGCAGCAACAGCTCCCAAACCGAAGGAGCCAGGACCCAAAGACCTAGCTGGCCTGAAGGGCCCCCATGGGGCCCCCAAGGAGCTCCTCTCCATTTGGGTCTGGGGGCTTTCGTTGGGCCGGGAACCTGGGAGAATCCTGCAAGGTTGCAGTTCGCGGCCCGAGAAGCACTCTCCGGCCAACATGCCCAACTGCAGCAACAGCTCCCAAAGCGAAGGAGCCAGGACCCAAAGACCTAGCTGGCCTGAAGGGCCCCCAGGGGGCCACCAAGCAGCCCCTCTCAATTTGGGTCTGGGGGCTTTCGTTGGGCATGTATACCTGAGAGGTACCTGCAAGGTTACAGTTCGCGGCCCGAGAAGCACTCTCCGGCCAACATGCTCATCTGCAGCAACAGCTCCCAAACCGAAGGAGCCAGGACCCAAAGACCTAGCTGGCCTGAAGGGCCCCCAGGGGGCCCCCAAGCAGCCCCTCTCAATTTGGGTCTGGGGGCTTTCGTTGGGCCGGGAACCTGGGAGAATCCTGCAAGGTTGCATATCGCGGCCCGAGAAGCACTATCCGGCCAACATGCCCAACTGCAGCAACAGCTCCCAAACCGAAGGAGCCAGGACCCAAAGACCTAGCTGGCCTGAAGGGACCCCAGGGGGCCCCCAAGCAGCCCCTCTCCATTTGGGTCTGGCGGCTTTCGTTGGGCCGGGAACCTGGGAGGTACCTGCAAGGTTGCAGTTCGCGGCCCGAGAAGCACTCTCCGGCCAACATGCCCAACTGCAGCAACAGCTCCCAAAGCGAAGGAGCCAGGACCCAAAGACCTAGCTGGCCTGAAGGGCCCCCAGGGGGCCCCCAAGCAGCCCCTCTCAATTTGGGTCTGGGGGCTTTCGTTGGTCATGGATACCTGAGAGGTACCTGCAAGGTTACAGTTCGCGGCCCGAGAAGCACTCTCCGGCCAACATGCCCAACTGCAGCAACAGCTCCCAAACCGAAGGAGCCAGGACCCAAAGACCTAGCTGGCCTGAAGGGCCCCCAGGGGGCCCCCAAGCAGCCCCTCTCCATTTGGGTCTGGGGGCTTTCGTTGGGCCGGGAACCTGGGAGATTCCTGCAAGGTTGCAGTTCGCGGCCCGAGAAGCACTCTCCGCCCGACATGCCCAACTGCAGCAACAGCTCCCAAAGCGAAGGAGCCAGGACCCAAAGACCTAGCTGGCCTGAAGGGCCCCCAGGGGGCCCCCAAGCAGCCCCTCTCAATTTGGGTCTGGGGGCTTTAGTTGGGCATGGAACCTGGGAGAATCCTGCAAGGTTGCAGTTCGCGGCCCGAGAAGCACTCTCCGGCCAACATGCCCAACTGCAGCAACAGCTCCCAAAGCGAAGGAGCCAGGACCCAAAGACCTAGCTGGCCTGAAGGGCCCCCAGGGGGCCCCCAAGCAGCCCCTCTCCATTTGGGTCTGGGGGCTTTCGTTGGGCATGGAACCTGGGAGATTCCTGCAAGGTTGCAGTTCGCGGCCCGAGAAGCACTCTCCGGCCAACATGCCCAACTGCAGCAACAGCTCCCAAAGCGAAGGAGCCAGGACCCAAAGACCTAGCTGGCCTGAAGGGCCCCAAGGGGGACCCCAAGCAGCCCCTCTCCATTTGGGTCTGGGGGCTTTCGTTGGGCCGGGAACCTGGGAGATTCCTGCAAGGTTGCAGTTCGCGGCCCGAGAAGCACTCTCCGCCCAACATGCCCAACTGCAGCAACAGCTCCCAAACCGAAGGAGCCAGGACCCAAAGACCTAGCTGGCCTGAAGGGCCCCCAGGGGGGCCCCAAGCAGCCCCTCTCAATTTGGGTCTGGGGGCTTTCGTTGGGCCGGGAACCTGGGAGAATCCTGCAAGGTTGCAGTTCGCGGCCCGAGAAGCACTCTCCGGCCAACATGCCCAACTGCAGCAACAGCTCCCAAACCGAAGGAGCCAGGACCCAAAGACCTAGCTGGCCTGAAGGGCCCCCAGGGGGCCCCCAAGCAGCCCCTCTCCATTTGGGTCTGGGGGCTTTCGTTGGGCCGGGAACCTGGGAGAATCCTGCAAGGTTGCAGTTCGCGGCCCGAGAAGCACTCTCCGGCCAACATGCCCAACTGCAGCAACAGCTCCCAAAGCGAAGGAGCCAGGACCCAAAGACCTAGCTGGCCTGAAGGGCCCCCAGGGGGCCCCCAAGCAGCTCCTCTCCATTTGGGTCTGGGGGCTTTCGTTGGGCCGGGAACCTGGGAGAATCCTGCAAGGTTGCAGTTCGCGGCCCGAGAAGCACTCTCCGGCCAACATGCCCAACTGCAGCAACAGCTCCCAAAGCGAAGGAGCCAGGACCCAAAGACCTAGCTGGCCTGAAGGGCCCCCAGGGGGCCACCAAGCAGCCCCTCTCAATTTGGGTCTGGGGGCTTTCGTTGGGCATGTATACCTGAGAGGTACCTGCAAGGTTACAGTTCGCGGCCCGAGAAGCACTCTCCGGCCAACATGCCCAACTGCAGCAACAGCTCCCAAAGCGAAGGAGCCAGGACCCAAAGACCTAGCTGGCCTGAAGGGCCCCAAGGGGGACCCCAAGCAGCCCCTCTCAATTTGGGTCTGGGGGCTTTCGTTGGGCCGGGAACCTGGGAGATTCCTGCAAGGTTGCAGTTCGCGGCCCGAGAAGCACTCTCCGCCCAACATGCCCAACTGCAGCAACAGCTCCCAAACCGAAGGAGCCAGGACCCAAAGACCTAGCTGGCCTGAAGGGCCCCCAGGGGGGCCCCAAGCAGCCCCTCTCAATTTGGGTCTGGGGGCTTTCGTTGGGCCGGGAACCTGGGAGAATCCTGCAAGGTTGCAGTTCGCGGCCCGAGAAGCACTCTCCGGCCAACATGCCCAACTGCAGCAACAGCTCCCAAACCGAAGGAGCCAGGACCCAAAGACCTAGCTGGCCTGAAGGGCCCCCAGGGGGCCCCCAAGCAGCCCCTCTCCATTTGGGTCTGGGGGCTTTCGTTGGGCCGGGAACCTGGGAGAATCCTGCAAGGTTGCAGTTCGCGGCCCGAGAAGCACTCTCCGGCCAACATGCCCAACTGCAGCAACAGCTCCCAAAGCGAAGGAGCCAGGACCCAAAGACCTAGCTGGCCTGAAGGGCCCCCAGGGGGCCCCCAAGCAGCTCCTCTCCATTTGGGTCTGGGGGCTTTCGTTGGGCCGGGAACCTGGGAGAATCCTGCAAGGTTGCAGTTCGCGGCCCGAGAAGTACTCTCCGGCCAACATGCCCAACTGCAGCAACAGCTCCCAAAGCGAAGGAGCCAGGACCCAAAGACCTAGCTGGCCTGAAGGGCCCCCAGGGGGCCCCAAGCAGCCCCTCTCCATTTGGGTCTGGGGGCTTTCGTTGGGCATGGAACCTGGGAGATTCCTGCAAGGTTGCAGTTCGCGGCCCGAGAAGCACTCTCCGGCCAACATGCCCAACTGCAGCAACAGCTCCCAAACCGAAGGAGCCAGGACCCAAAGACCTAGCTGGCCTGAAGGGCCCCCAGGGGTGCCCCAAGCAGCCCCTCTCCATTTGGGTCTGGGGGCTTTCGTTGGGCCGGGAACCTGGGAGAATCCTGCAAGGTTGCAGTTCGCGGCTGGAGAAGCACTCTCCGGCCAGCATGCCCAACTGCAGCAACAGCTCCCAAAGCGAAGGAGCCAGGACCCAAAGACCTAGTTGGCCTGAAGGGCCCCCAGGGGGCCCCCAAGCAGCCCCTCTCAATTTGGGTCTGGGGGCTTTCGTTGGGCATGTATACCTGAGAGGTACCTGTAAGGTTGCAGTTCGCGGCCCGAGAAGCACTCTCCGGCCAACATGCTCAACTGCAGCAACAGCTCCCAAAGCGAAGGAGCCAGGACCCAAAGACCTAGCTGGCCTGAAGGGCCCCCAGGGGGCCCCCAAGCAGCCCCTCTCCATTTGGGTCTGGGGGCTTTCGTTGGGCCGGGAACCTGGGAGAATCCTGCAAGGTTGCAGTTCGCGGCCCGAGAAGCACTCTCCGGCCAACATGCCCAACTGCAGCAACAGCTCCCAAAGCGAAGGAGCCAGGACCCAAAGACCTAGCTGGCCTGAAGGGCCCCCAGGGGGCCCCCAAGCAGCCCCTCTCAATTTGGGTCTGGGGGCTTTCGTTGGGCATGGATACCTGAGAGGTACCTGCAAGGTTACAGTTCGCGGCCCGAGAAGCACTCTCCGGCCAACATGCTCAACTGCAGCAACAGCTCCCAAACCGAAGGAGCCAGGACCCAAAGACCTAGCTGGCCTGAAGGGCCCCCATGGGGCCCCCAAGCAGCCCCTCTCCATTTGGGTCTGGGGGCTTTCGTTGGGCCGGGAACCTGGGAGAATCCTGCAAGGTTGCAGTTCGCGGCCCGAGAAGCACTCTCCGGCCAACATGCCCAACTGCAGCAACAGCTCCCAAACCGAAGGAGCCAGGACCCAAAGACCTAGCTGGCCTGAAGGGCCCCCAGGGGGCCCCCAAGCAGCCCCTCTCCATTTGGGTCTGGGGGCTTTCGTTGGGCCGGGAACCTGGGAGAATCCTGCAAGGTTGCAGTTCGCGGCCGGAGAAGCACTCTCCGGCCAACATGCCCAACTGCAGCAACAGCTCCCAAACCGAAGGAGCCAGGACCCAAAGAGCTAGGTGGCCTGAAGGGCCCCCAGGGGGCCCCCAAGCAGCCCCTCTCCATTTGGGTCTGGGGGCTTTCGTTGGGCCGGGAACCTGGGAGAATCCTGCAAGGTTGCAGTTCGCGGCCCGAGAAGCACTCTCCGGCCAACATGCCCAACTGCAGCAACAGCTCCCAAAGCGAAGGAGCCAGGACCCAAAGACCTAGCTGGCCTGAAGGGCCCCCAGGGGGCCCCAAGCAGCCCCTCTCAATTTGGGTCTGGGGGCTTTCGTTGGGCATGGATACCTGAGAGGTACCTGCAAGGTTACAGTTCGCGGCCCGAGAAGCACTCTCCGGCCAACATGCTCAACTGCAGCAACAGCTCCCAAACCGAAGGAGCCAGGACCCAAAGACCTAGCTGGCCTGAAGGGCCCCCATGGGGCCCCCAAGCAGCCCCTCTCCATTTGGGTCTGGGGGCTTTCGTTGGGCCGGGAACCTGGGAGAATCCTGCAAGGTTGCAGTTCGCGGCCCGAGAAGCACTCTCCGGCCAACATGCCCAACTGCAGCAACAGCTCCCAAACCGAAGGAGCCAGGACCCAAAGACCTAGCTGGCCTGAAGGGCCCCCAGGGGGCCCCCAAGCAGCCCCTCTCCATTTGGGTCTGGGGGCTTTCGTTGGGCCGGGAACCTGGGAGAATCCTGCAAGGTTGCAGTTCGCGGCCCGAGAAGCACTCTCCGGCCAACATGCCCAACTGCAGCAACAGCTCCCAAACCGAAGGAGCCAGGACCCAAAGAGCTAGGTGGCCTGAAGGGCCCCCAGGGGGCCCCCAAGCAGCCCCTCTCCATTTGGGTCTGGGGGCTTTCGTTGGGCCGGGAACCTGGGAGAATCCTGCAAGGTTGCAGTTCGCGGCCCGAGAAGCACTCTCCGGCCAACATGCCCAACTGCAGCAACAGCTCCCAAAGCGAAGGAGCCAGGACCCAAAGACCTAGCTGGCCTGAAGGGCCCCCAGGGGGCCCCAAGCAGCCCCTCTCAATTTGGGTCTGGGGGCTTTCGTTGGGCATGGAACCTGGGAGATTCCTGCAAGGTTGCAGTTCGCGGCCCGAGAAGCACTCTCCGGCCAACATGCCCAACTGCAGCAACAGCTCCCAAACCGAAGGAGCCAGGACCCAAAGACCTAGCTGGCCTGAAGGGCCCCCAGGGGTGCCCCAAGCAGCCCCTCTCCATTTGGGTCTGGGGGCTTTCGTTGGGCCGGGAACCTGGGAGAATCCTGCAAGGTTGCAGTTCGCGGCCGGAGAAGCACTCTCCGGCCAACATGCCCAACTGCAGCAACAGCTCCCAAAGCGAAGGAGCCAGGACCCAAAGACCTAGTTGGCCTGAAGGGCCCCCAGGGGGCCCCCAAGCAGCCCCTCTCAATTTGGGTCTGGGGGCTTTCGTTGGGCATGTATACCTGAGAGGTACCTGCAAGGTTGCAGTTCGCGGCCCGAGAAGCACTCTCCGGCCAACATGCTCAACTGCAGCAACAGCTCCCAAACCGAAGGAGCCAGGACCCAAAGACCTAGCTGGCCTGAAGGGCCCCCAGGGGGCCCCCAAGCAGCCCCTCTCAATTTGGGTCTGGGGGCTTTCGTTGGGCCGGGAACCTGGGAGATTCCTGCAAGGTTGCAGTTCGCGGCCCGAGAAGCACTCTCCGGCCAACATGCCCAACTGCAGCAACAGCTCCCAAACCGAAGGAGCCAGGACCCAAAGACCTAGCTGGCCTGAAGGGCCCCCAGGGGGCCCCCAAGCAGCCCCTCTCCATTTGGGTCTGGGGGCTTTCGTTGGGCCGGGAACCTGGGAGATTCCTGCAAGGTTGCAGTTCGCGGCCCAAGAAGCACTCTCCGGCCAACATGCCCAACTGCAGCAACAGCTCCTAAACCGAAGGAGCCAGGACACAAAGACCTAGCTGGCCTGAAGGGCCCCCAGGGGGGCCCCAAGCAGCCCCTCTCAATTTGGGTCTGGGGGCTTTCGTTGGGCCGGGAACCTGGGAGATTCCTGCAAGGTTGCAGTTCGCGGCCCGAGAAGCACTCTCCGGCCAACATGCCCAACTGCAGCAACAGCTCCCAAACCGAAGGAGCCAGGACCCAAAGAGCTAGGTGGCCTGAAGGGCCCCCAGGGGGCCCCCAAGTAGCCCCTCTCCATTTGGGTCTGGGGGCTTTCGTTGGGCCGGGAACCTGGGAGAATCCTGCAAGGTTGCAGTTCGCGGCCCGAGAAGCACTCTCCGGCCAACATGCCCAACTGCAGCAACAGCTCCCAAACCGAAGGAGCCAGGACCCAAAGACCTAGCTGGCCTGAAGGGCCCCAAGGGGGACCCCAAGCAGCCCCTCTCCATTTGGGTCTGGGGGCTTTCGTTGGGCCGGGAACCTGGGAGGTACCTGCAAGGTTGCAGTTCGCGGCCCGAGAAGCACTCTCCGGCCAACATGCCCAACTGCAGCAACAGCTCCCAAAGCGAAGGAGCCAGGACCCAAAGACCTAGCTGGCCTGAAGGGCCCCCAGGGGGCCACCAAGCAGCCCCTCTCAATTTGGGTCTGGGGGCTTTCGTTGGGCATGGATACCTGAGAGGTACCTGCAAGGTTACAGTTCGCGGCCCGAGAAGCACTCTCCGGCCAACATGCTCAACTGCAGCAACAGCTCCCAAAGCGAAGGAGCCAGGACCCAAAGACCTAGCTGGCCTGAAGGGCCCCCAGGGGGCCCCCAAGCAGCCCCTCTCAATTTGGGTCTGGGGGCTTTCGTTGGGCCGGGAACCTGGGAGATTCCTGCAAGGTTGCAGTTCACGGCCCGAGAAGCACTCTCCGGCCAACATGCCCAACTGCAGCAACAGCTCCCAAACCGAAGGAGCCAGGACCCAAAGACCTAGCTGGCCTGAAGGGCCCCCAGGGGGCCCCCAAGCAGCCCCTCTCCATTTGGGTCTGGGGGCTTTAGTTGGGCCGGGAACCTGGGAGAATCCTGCAAGGTTGCAGTTCGCGGCCCGAGAAGCACTCTCCGGCCAACATGCCCAACTGCAGCAACAGCTCCCAAACCGAAGGAGCCAGGACCCAAAGACCTAGCTGGCCTGAAGGGCCCCCAGGGGGCCCCCAAGCAGCCCCTCTCAATTTGGGTCTGGGGGCTTTCGTTGGGCCGGGAACCTGGGAGATTCCTGCAAGGTTGCAGTTCGCGGCCCGAGAAGCACTCTCCGCCCAACATGCCCAACTGCAGCAACAGCTCCCAAAGCGAAGGAGCCAGGACCCAAAGACCTAGCTGGCCTGAAGGGCCCCCATGGGGCCCCCAAGCAGCCCCTCTCAATTTGGGTCTGGGGGCTTTCGTTGGGCCGGGAACCTGGGAGAATCCTGCAAGGTTGCAGTTCGCGGCCCGAGAAGCACTCTCCGGCCAACATGCCCAACTGCAGCAACAGCTCCCAAACCGAAGGAGCCAGGACCCAAAGACCTAGCTGGCCTGAAGGGCCCCCAGGGGGCCCCCAAGCAGCCCCTCTCCATTTGGGTCTGGGGGCTTTCGTTGGGCCGGGAACCTGGGAGGTACCTGCAAGGTTGCAGTTCGCGGCCCGAGAAGCACTCTCCGGCCAACATGCCCAACTGCAGCAACAGCTCCCAAAGCGAAGGAGCCAGGACCCAAAGACCTAGCTGGCCTGAAGGGCCCCCAGGGGGACCCCAAGCAGCCCCTCTCAATTTGGGTCTGGGGGCTTTCGTTGGGCCGGGAACCTGGGAGGTACCTGCAAGGTTGCAGTTCGCGGCCCGAGAAGCACTCTCCGGCCAACATGCCCAACTGCAGCAACAGCTCCCAAAGCGAAGGAGCCAGGACCCAAAGACCTAGCTGGCCTGAAGGGCCCCCAGGGGGGCCCCAAGCAGCCCCTCTCCATTTGGGTCTGGGGGCTTTCGTTGGGCCGGGAACCTGGGAGAATCCTGCAAGGTTGCAGTTCGCGGCCCGAGAAGCACTCTCCGGCCAACATGCACAACCGCAGCAAGAGCTCCCAAACCGAAGGAGCCAGGACCCAAAGACCTAGCTGGCCTGAAGGGCCCCCATGGGGCCCCCAAGGAGCCCCTCTCCATTTGGGTCTGGGGGCTTTCGTTGGGCCGGGAACCTGGGAGAATCCTGCAAGGTTGCAGTTCGCGGCCCGAGAAGCACTCTCTGGCCAACATGCCCAACTGCAGCAACAGCTCCCAAACCGAAGGAGCCAGGACCCAAAGACCTAGCTGGCCTGAAGGGCCCCCAGGGGGCCCCCAAGCAGCCCCTCTCAATTTGGGTCTGGCGGCTTTCGTTGGGCATGGATACCTGAGAGGTACCTGCAAGGTTGCAGTTCGCGGCCCGAGAAGCACTCTCCGGCCAACATGCCCAACTGCAGCAACAGCTCCCAAAGCGAAGGAGCCAGGACCCAAAGACCTAGCTGGCCTGAAGGGCCCCCAGGGGGCCACCAAGCAGCCCCTCTCAATTTGGGTCTGGGGGCTTTCGTTGGGCATGTATACCTGAGAGGTACCTGCAAGGTTACAGTTCGCGGCCCGAGAAGCACTCTCCGGCCAACATGCTCATCTGCAGCAACAGCTCCCAAACCGAAGGAGCCAGGACCCAAAGACCTAGCTGGCCTGAAGGGCCCCCAGGGGGCCACCAAGCAGCCCCTCTCAATTTGGGTCTGGGGGCTTTCGTTGGGCCGGGAACCTGGGAGAATCCTGCAAGGTTGCAGTTCGCGGCCCGAGAAGCACTCTCCGGCCAACATGCCCAACTGCAGCAACAGCTCCCAAACCGAAGGAGCCAGGACCCAAAGACCTAGCTGGCCTGAAGGGCCCCCAGGGGGCCCCCAAGCAGCCCCTCTCCATTTGGGTCTGGGGGCTTTCGTTGGGCCGGGAACCTGGGAGAATCCTGCAAGGTTGCAGTTCGCGGCCCGAGAAGCACTCTCCGGCCAACATGCCCAACTGCAGCAACAGCTCCCAAAGCCAAGGAGCCAGGACCCAAAGACCTAGCTGGCCTGAAGGGCCCCCAGGGGGCCCCCAAGCAGCCCCTCTCAATTTGGGTCTGGGGGCTTTCGTTGGGCATGGATACCTGAGAGGTACCTGCAAGGTTACAGTTCGCGGCCCGAGAAGCACTCTCCGGCCAACATGCTCAACTGCAGCAACAGCTCCCAAACCGAAGGAGCCAGGACCCAAAGACCTAGCTGGCCTGAAGGGCCCCCAGGGGGCCCCCAAGCAGCCCCTCTCAATTTGGGTCTGGGGGCTTTCGTTGGGCCGGGAACCTGGGAGGTACCTGCAAGGTTGCAGTTCGCGGCCCGAGAAGCACTCTCCGGCCAACATGCCCAACTGCAGCAACAGCTCCCAAACCGAAGGAGCCAGGACCCAAAGACCTAGCTGGCCTGAAGGGCCCCCAGGGGGGCCCCAAGCAGCCCCTCTCCATTTGGGTCTGGGGGCTTTCGTTGGGCCGGGAACCTGGGAGAATCCTGCAAGGTTGCAGTTCGCGGCCCGAGAAGCACTCTCCGGCCAACATGCACAACCGCAGCAAGAGCTCCCAAACCGAAGGAGCCAGGACCCAAAGACCTAGCTGGCCTGAAGGGCCCCCATGGGGCCCCCAAGGAGCCCCTCTCCATTTGGGTCTGGGGGCTTTCGTTGGGCCGGGAACCTGGGAGAATCCTGCAAGGTTGCAGTTCGCGGCCCGAGAAGCACTCTCTGGCCAACATGCCCAACTGCAGCAACAGCTCCCAAACCGAAGGAGCCAGGACCCAAAGACCTAGCTGGCCTGAAGGGCCCCCAGGGGGCCCCCAAGCAGCCCCTCTCAATTTGGGTCTGGCGGCTTTCGTTGGGCATGGATACCTGAGAGGTACCTGCAAGGTTGCAGTTCGCGGCCCGAGAAGCACTCTCCGGCCAACATGCCCAACTGCAGCAACAGCTCCCAAAGCGAAGGAGCCAGGACCCAAAGACCTAGCTGGCCTGAAGGGCCCCCAGGGGGCCACCAAGCAGCCCCTCTCAATTTGGGTCTGGGGGCTTTCGTTGGGCATGTATACCTGAGAGGTACCTGCAAGGTTACAGTTCGCGGCCCGAGAAGCACTCTCCGGCCAACATGCTCATCTGCAGCAACAGCTCCCAAACCGAAGGAGCCAGGACCCAAAGACCTAGCTGGCCTGAAGGGCCCCCAGGGGGCCACCAAGCAGCCCCTCTCAATTTGGGTCTGGGGGCTTTCGTTGGGCCGGGAACCTGGGAGAATCCTGCAAGGTTGCAGTTCGCGGCCCGAGAAGCACTCTCCGGCCAACATGCCCAACTGCAGCAACAGCTCCCAAACCGAAGGAGCCAGGACCCAAAGACCTAGCTGGCCTGAAGGGCCCCCAGGGGGCCCCCAAGCAGCCCCTCTCCATTTGGGTCTGGGGGCTTTCGTTGGGCCGGGAACCTGGGAGAATCCTGCAAGGTTGCAGTTCGCGGCCCGAGAAGCACTCTCCGGCCAACATGCCCAACTGCAGCAACAGCTCCCAAAGCCAAGGAGCCAGGACCCAAAGACCTAGCTGGCCTGAAGGGCCCCCAGGGGGCCCCCAAGCAGCCCCTCTCAATTTGGGTCTGGGGGCTTTCGTTGGGCATGGATACCTGAGAGTTACCTGCAAGGTTACAGTTCGCGGCCCGAGAAGCACTCTCCGGCCAACATGCTCAACTGCAGCAACAGCTCCCAAACCGAAGGAGCCAGGACCCAAAGACCTAGCTGGCCTGAAGGGCCCCCAGGGGGCCCCCAAGCAGCCCCTCTCAATTTGGGTCTGGGGGCTTTCGTTGGGCCGGGAACCTGGGAGATTCCTGCAAGGTTGCAGTTCGCGGCCCGAGAAGCACTCTCCGGCCAACATGCCCAACTGCAGCAACAGCTCCCAAAGCGAAGGAGCCAGGACCCAAAGACCTAGCTGGCCTGAAGGGCCCCCATGGGGCCCCCAAGCAGCCCCTCTCAATTTGGGTCTGGGGGCTTTCGTTGGGCCGGGAACCTGGGAGAATCCTGCAAGGTTGCAGTTCGCGGCCCGAGAAGCACTCTCCGGCCAACATGCCCAACTGCAGCAACAGCTCCCAAACCGAAGGAGCCAGGACCCAAAGACCTAGCTGGCCTGAAGGGCCCCCAGGGGGCCCCCAAGCAGCCCCTCTCCATTTGGGTCTGGGGGCTTTCGTTGGGCCGGGAACCTGGGAGGTACCTGCAAGGTTGCAGTTCGCGGCCCGAGAAGCACTCTCCGGCCAACATGCCCAACTGCAGCAACAGCTCCCAAACCGAATGAGCCAGGACCCAAAGACCTAGCTGGCCTGAAGGGCCCCCAGGGTGCCACCAAGCAGCCCCTCTCAATTTGGGTCTGGGGGCTTTCGTTGGGCCGGGAACCTGGGAGAATCCTGCAAGGTTGCAGTTCGCGGCCCGAGAAGCACTCTCCGGCCAACATGCCCAACTGCAGCAACAGCTCCCAAACCGAAGGAGCCAGGACCCAAAGACCTAGCTGGCCTGAAGGGCCCCCAGGGGGCCCCCAAGCAGCCCCTCTCCATTTGGGTCTGGGGGCTTTCGTTGGGCCGGGAACCTGGGAGAATCCTGCAAGGTTGCAGTTCGCGGCCCGAGAAGCACTCTCCGGCCAACATGCCCAACCGCAGCAACAGCTCCCAAAGCGAAGGAGCCAGGACCCAAAGACCTAGCTGGCCTGAAGGGCCCCCATGGGGACCCCAAGGAGCTCCTCTCCATTTGGGTCTGGGGGCTTTCGTTGGGCCGGGAACCTGGGAGAATCCTGCAAGGTTGCAGTTCGCGGCCCGAGAAGCACTCTCCGGCCAACATGCCCAAATGCAGCAACAGCTCCCAAAGCGAAGGAGCCAGGACCCAAAGACCTAGCTGGCCTGAAGGGCCCCCAGGGGGCCACCAAGCAGCCCCTCTCAATTTGGGTCTGGGGGCTTTCGTTGGGCATGTATACCTGAGAGGTACCTGCAAGGTTACAGTTCGCGGCCCGAGAAGCACTCTCCGGCCAACATGCTCATCTGCAGCAACAGCTCCCAAACCGAAGGAGCCAGGACCCAAAGACATAGCTGGCCTGAAGGGCCCCCAGGGGGCCACCAAGCAGCCCCTCTCAATTTGGGTCTGGGGGCTTTCGTTGGGCCGGGAACCTGGGAGAATCCTGCAAGGTTGCAGTTCGCGGCCCGAGAAGCACTCTCCGGCCAACATGCCCAACTGCAGCAACAGCTCCCAAACCGAAGGAGCCATGACCCAAAGAGCTAGGTAGCCTGAAGGGCCCCCAGGGGGCCCCCAAGCAGCCCCTCTCCATTTGGGTCTGGGGGCTTTCGTTGGGCCGGGAACCTGGGAGAATCCTGCAAGGTTGCAGTTCGCGGCCCGAGAAGCACTCTCCGGCCAACATGCCCAACTGCAGCAACAGCTCCCAAACCGAAGGAGCCAGGACCCAAAGACCTAGCTGGCCTGAAGGGCCCCCAGGGGGCCCCCAAGCAGCCCCTCTCAATTTGGGTCTGGGGGCTTTCGTTGGGCATGGATACCTGAGAGGTACCTGCAAGGTTGCAGTTCGCGGCCCGAGAAGCACTCTCCGGCCAACATGCTCAACTGCAGCAACAGCTCCCAAACCGAAGGAGCCAGGACCCAAAGACCTAGCTGGCCTGAAGGGCCCCCAGGGGGCCCCCAAGCAGCCCCTCTCAATTTGGGTCTGGGGGCTTTCGTTGGGCCGGGAACCTGGGAGATTCCTGCAAGGTTGCAGTTCGCGGCCCGAGAAGCACTCTCCGGCCAACATGCCCAACTGCAGCAACAGCTCCCAAAGCGAAGGAGCCAGGACCCAAAGACCTAGCTGGCCTGAAGGGCCCCCAGGGGGCCCCCAAGCAGCCCCTCTCCATTTGGGTCTGGGGGCTTTCGTTGGGCCGGGAACCTGGGAGAATCCTGCAAGGTTGCAGTTCGCGGCCCGAGAAGCACTCTCCGGCCAACATGCCCAACTGCAGCAACAGCTCCCAAACCGAAGGAGCCAGGACCCAAAGACCTAGCTGGCCTGAAGGGCCCCCAGGGGGCCCCCAAGCAGCCCCTCTCCATTTGGGTCTGGGGGCTTTCGTTGGGCATGGAACCTGGGAGGTACCTGCAAGGTTGCAGTTCGCGGCCCGAGAAGCACTCTCCGGCCAACATGCCCAAATGCAGCAACAGCTCCCAAAGCGAAGGAGCCAGGACCCAAAGACCTAGCTGGCCTGAAGGGCCCCCAGGGGGCCCCCAAGCAGCCCCTCTCAATTTGGGTCTGGGGGCTTTCGTTGGGCATGGATACCTGAGAGGTACCTGCAAGTTTACAGTTCGCGGCCCGAGAAGCACTCTCCGGCCAACATGCTCAACTGCAGCAACAGCTCCCAAACCGAAGGAGCCAGGACCCAAAGACCTAGCTGGCCTGAAGGGCCCCCAGGGGGCCACCAAGAAGCCCCTCTCAATTTGGGTCTGAGGGCTTTCGTTGGGCCGGGAACCTGGGAGATTCCTGCAAGGTTGCAGTTCGCGGCCCGAGAAGCACTCTCCGGCCAACATGCCCAACTGCAGCAACAGCTCCCAAACCGAAGGAGCCAGGACCCAAAGACCTAGCTGGCCTGAGGGCCCCCAGGGGGCCCCCAAGCAGCCCCTCTCAATTTGGGTCTGGGGGCTTTCGTTGGGCATGGAACCTGGGAGAATCCTGCAAGGTTGCAGTTCGTGGCCCGAGAAGCACTCTCCGGCCAACATGCCCAACTGCAGCAACAGCTCCCAAACCGAAGGAGCCAGGACCCAAAGACCTAGCTGGCCTGAAGGGCCCCCAGGGGGCCCCCAAGCAGCCCCTCTCAATTTGGGTCTGGGGGCTTTCGTTGGGCATGGAACCTGGGAGATTCCTGCAAGGTTGCAGTTCCCGGCCCGAGAAGCACTCTCCGGCCAACATGCCCAACTGCAGCAACAGCTCCCAAACCGAAGGAGCCAGGACCCAAAGACCTAGCTGGCCTGAAGGGCCCCCAGGGGGCCCCCAAGCAGCCCCTCTCCATTTGGGTCTGGGGGCTTTCGTTGGGCCGGGAACCTGGGAGAATCCTGCAAGGTTGCAGTTCGCGGCCCGAGAAGCACTCTCCGGCCAACATGCCCAACTGCAGCAACAGCTCCCAAAGCGAAGGAGCCAGGACCCAAAGACCTAGCTGGCCTGAAGGGCCCCCAGGGGTGCCCCAAGCAGCCCCTCTCAATTTGGGTCTGGGGGCTTTCGTTGGACCGTGAACCTGGGAGAATCCTGCAAGGTTGCAGTTCGCGGCCGGAGAAGCACTCTCCGGCCAGCATGCCCAACTGCAGCAACAGCTCCCAAAGCGAAGGAGCCAGGACCCAAAGACCTAGCTGGCCTGAAGGGCCCCCAGGGGGCCCCCGAGCAGCCCCTCTCAATTTGGGTCTGGGGGCTTTCGTTGGGCAGGGAACCTGGGAGATTCCTGCAAGGTTGCAGTTCGCGGCCCGAGAAGCACTCTCCGGCCAACATGCCCAACTGCAGCAACAGCTCCCAAAGCGAAGGAGCCAGGACCCAAAGACCTAGCTGGCCTGAAGGGCCCCCAGGGGGGCCCCAAGCAGCCCCTCTCAATTTGGGTCTGGGGGCTTTCGTTGGGCCGGGAACCTGGGATGTACCTGCAAGGTTGCAGTTGGCGGCCCGAGAAGCCCTCTCCGGCCAACATGCCCAACTGCAGCAACACCTCCCAAAGCGAAGGAGCCAGGACCCAAAGACCTAGCTGGCCTGAAGGGCCCCCAGGGGGCCCCCAAGCAGCCCCTCTCCATTTGGGTCTGGGGGTTTTCGTTGGGCCGGGAACCTGGGAGGTACCTGCAAGGTTGCAGTTTGCGGCCCGAGAAGCACTCTCCGGCCAACATGCCCAACTGCAGCAACAGCTCCCAAAGCGAAGGAGCCAGGACCCAAAGACCTAGCTGGCCTGAAGGGCCCCCAGGGGGGCCCCAAGCAGCCCCTCTCAATTTGGGTCTGGGGGCTTTCGTTGGGCCGGGAACCTGGGAGGTACCTGCAAGGTTGCAGTTGGCGGCCCGAGAAGCACTCTCCGGCCAACATGCCCAACTGCAGCAACAGCTCCCAAAGCGAAGGAGCCAGGACCCAAAGACCTAGCTGGCCTGAAGGGCCCCCAGGGGGCCCCCAAGCAGCCCCTCTCCATTTGGGTCTGGGGGCTTTCGTTGGGCCGGGAACCTGGGAGATTCCTGCAAGGTTGCAGTTCGAGGCCCGAGAAGCACTCTCCGGCCAACATGCCCAACTGCAGCAACAGCTCCCAAACCGAATGAGCCAGGACACAAAGACCTAGCTGTCCTGAAGGGCCCCCAGGGGGCCCCCAAGTAGCCCCTCTCCATTTGGGTCTGGAGGCTTTCGTTGGGCATGTATACCTGAGAGGTACCTGCAAGGTTACAGTTCGCGGCCCGAGAAGCACTCTCCGGCCAACATGTCCAACTGCAGCAACAGCTCCCAAAGCGAAGGAGCCAGGACCCAAAGACCTAGCTGGCCTGAAGTGCCCCCAGGTGGTCCCCAAGCAGCCCCTCTCCATTTGGGTCTGGGGGCTTTCGTTGGGCATGGAACCTGGGATGTACCTGCAAGGTTGCAGTTCGCGGCCCGAGAAGCACTCTCCGGCCAACATGCCCAACTGCAGCAACAGCTCCCAAAGCGAAGGAGCCAGGACCCAAAGACCTAGCTGGCCTGAAGGGCCCCCAGGGGGCCCCCAAGCAGCCCCTCTCAATTTGGGTCTGGGGGCTTTCGTTGGGCATGGATACCTGAGAGGTACCTGCAAGGTTACAGTTCGCGGCCCGAGAAGCACTCTCCGGCCAACATGCTCAACTGCAGCAACAGCTCCCAAACCGAAGGAGCCAGGACCCAAAGACCTAGCTGGCCTGAAGGGCCCCCAGGGGGCCCCCAAGCAGCCCCTCTCAATTTGGGTCTGGGGGCTTTCGTTGGGCATGGAACCTGGGAGAATCCTGCAAGGTTGCAGTTCGCGGCCCGAGAAGCACTCTCCGGCCAACATGCCCAACTGCAGCAACAGCTCCCAAACCGAAGGAGCCAGGACCCAAAGACCTAGCTGGCCTGAAGGGCCCCCAGGGGGCCCCCAAGCAGCCCCTCTCAATTTGGGTCTGGGGGCTTTCGTTGGGCATGGAACCTGGGAGATTCCTGCAAGGTTGCAGTTCCCGGCCCGAGAAGCACTCTCCGGCCAACATGCCCAACTGCAGCAACAGCTCCCAAACCGAAGGAGCCAGGACCCAAAGACCTAGCTGGCCTGAAGGGCCCCCAGGGGGCCCCCAAGCAGCCCCTCTCCATTTGGGTCTGGGGGCTTTCGTTGGGCCGGGAACCTGGGAGAATCCTGCAAGGTTGCAGTTGGCGGCCCGAGAAGCACTCTCCGGCCAACATGCCCAACTGCAGCAACAGCTCCCAAAGCGAAGGAGCCAGGACCCAAAGACCTAGCTGGCCTGAAGGGCCCCCAGGGGTGCCCCAAGCAGCCCCTCTCAATTTGGGTCTGGGGGCTTTCGTTGGGCCGGGAACCTGGGAGAATCCTGCAAGGTTGCAGTTCGCGGCCCGAGAAGCACTCTCCGGCCAGCATGCCCAACTGCAGCAACAGCTCCCAAAGCGAAGGAGCCAGGACCCAAAGACCTAGCTGGCCTGAAGGGCCCCCAGGGGGCCCCCGAGCAGCCCCTCTCAATTTGGGTCTGGGGGCTTTCGTTGGGCAGGGAACCTGGGAGATTCCTGCAAGGTTGCAGTTCGCGGCCCGAGAAGCACTCTCCGGCCAACATGCCCAACTGCAGCAACAGCTCCCAAAGCGAAGGAGCCAGGACCCAAAGACCTAGCTGGCCTGAAGGGCCCCCAGGGGGGCCCCAAGCAGCCCCTCTCAATTTGGGTCTGGGGGCTTTCGTTGGGCCGGGAACCTGGGAGGTACCTGCAAGGTTGCAGTTGGCGGCCCGAGAAGCCCTCTCCGGCCAACATGCCCAACTGCAGCAACACCTCCCAAACCGAAGGAGCCAGGACCCAAAGACCTAGCTGGCCTGAAGGGCCCCCAGGGGGCCCCCAAGCAGCCCCTCTCCATTTGGGTCTGGGGGTTTTCGTTGGGCCGGGAACCTGGGAGCTACCTGCAAGGTTGCAGTTCGCGGCCCGAGAAGCACTCTCCGGCCAACATGCCCAACTGCAGCAACAGCTCCCAAAGCGAAGGAGCCAGGACCCAAAGACCTAGCTGGCCTGAAGGGCCCCCAGGGGGGCCCCAAGCAGCCCCTCTCAATTTGGGTCTGGGGGCTTTCGTTGGGCCAGAAACCTGGGAGGTACCTGCAAGGTTGCAGTTGGCGGCCCGAGAAGCACTCTCCGGCCAACATGCCCAACTGCAGCAACAGCTCCCAAAGCGAAGGAGCCAGGACCCAAAGACCTAGCTGGCCTGAAGGGCCCCCAGGGGGCCCCCAAGCAGCCCCTCTCCATTTGGGTCTGGGGGCTTTCGTTGGGCCGGGAACCTGGGAGATTCCTGCAAGGTTGCAGTTCGAGGCCCGAGAAGCACTCTCCGGCCAACATGCCCAACTGCAGCAACAGCTCCCAAACCGAATGAGCCAGGACACAAAGACCTAGCTGTCCTGAAGGGCCCCCAGGGGGCCCCCAAGTAGCCCCTCTCCATTTGGGTCTGGAGGCTTTCGTTGGGCATGTATACCTGAGAGGTACCTGCAAGGTTACAGTTCGCGGCCCGAGAAGCACTCTCCGGCCAACATGCCCAACTGCAGCAACAGCTCCCAAAGCGAAGGAGCCAGGACCCAAAGACCTAGCTGGCCTGAAGTGCCCCCAGGTGGTGCCCAAGCAGCCCCTCTCCATTTGGGTCTGGGGGCTTTCGTTGGGCATGGAACCTGGGAGGTACCTGCAAGGTTGCAGTTCGCGGCCCGAGAAGCACTCTCCGGCCAACATGCCCAACTGCAGCAACAGCTCCCAAACCGAAGGAGCCAGGACCCAAAGACCTAGCTGGCCTGAAGGGCCCCCAGGGGGCCCCCAAGCAGCCCCTCTCAATTTGGGTCTGGGGGCTTTCGTTGGGCATGGATACCTGAGAGGTACTTGCAAGGTTACAGTTCGCGGCCCGAGAAGCACTCTCCGGCCAACATGCCCAACTGCAGCAACAGCTCCCAAAGCGAAGGAGCCAGGACCCAAAGACCTAGCTGGCCTGAAGGGCCCCCAGGGGGCCCCCAAGCAGCCCCTCTCAATTTGGGTCTGGGGGCTTTCGTTGGGCATGGATACCTGAGAGGTACCTGCAAGGTTGCAGTTCGCGGCCCGAGAAGCACTCTCCGGCCAACATGCTCAACTGCAGCAACAGCTCCCAAACCGAAGGAGCCAGGACCCAAAGACCTAGCTGGCCTGAAGGGCCCCCAGGGGGCCCCCAAGCAGCCCCTCTCAATTTGGGTCTGGGGGCTTTCGTTGGGCCGGGAACCTGGGAGATTCCTGCAAGGTTGCAGTTCGCGGCCCGAGAAGCACTCTCCGGCCAACATGCCCAACTGCAGCAACAGCTCCCAAAGCGAAGGAGCCAGGACCCAAAGACCTAGCTGGCCTGAAGGGCCCCCAGGGGGCCCCCAAGCAGCCCCTCTCCATTTGGGTCTGGGGGCTTTCGTTGGGCCGGGAACCTGGGAGAATCCTGCAAGGTTGCAGTTCGCGGCCCGAGAAGCACTCTCCGGCCAACATGCCCAACTGCAGCAACAGCTCCCAAACCGAAGGAGCCAGGACCCAAAGACCTAGCTGGCCTGAAGGGCCCCCAGGGGGCCCCCAAGCAGCCCCTCTCCATTTGGGTCTGGGGGCTTTCGTTGGGCATGGAACCTGGGAGGTACCTGCAAGGTTGCAGTTCGCGGCCCGAGAAGCACTCTCCGGCCAACATGCCCAACTGCAGCAACAGCTCCCAAACCGAAGGAGCCAGGACCCAAAGACCTAGCTGGCCTGAAGGGCCCCCAGGGGGCCCCCAAGCAGCCCCTCTCAATTTGGGTCTGGGGGCTTTCGTTGGGCATGGATACCTGAGAGGTACCTGCAAGTTTACAGTTCGCGGCCCGAGAAGCACTCTCCGGCCAACATGCTCAACTGCAGCAACAGCTCCCAAACCGAAGGAGCCAGGACCCAAAGACCTAGCTGGCCTGAAGGGCCCCCAGGGGGCCACCAAGAAGCCCCTCTCAATTTGGGTCTGAGGGCTTTCGTTGGGCCGGGAACCTGGGAGATTCCTGCAAGGTTGCAGTTCGCGGCCCGAGAAGCACTCTCCGGCCAACATGCCCAACTGCAGCAACAGCTCCCAAACCGAAGGAGCCAGGACCCAAAGACCTAGCTGGCCTGAGGGCCCCCAGGGGGCCCCCAAGCAGCCCCTCTCAATTTGGGTCTGGGGGCTTTCGTTGGGCATGGAACCTGGGAGAATCCTGCAAGGTTGCAGTTCGTGGCCCGAGAAGCACTCTCCGGCCAACATGCCCAACTGCAGCAACAGCTCCCAAACCGAAGGAGCCAGGACCCAAAGACCTAGCTGGCCTGAAGGGCCCCCAGGGGGCCCCCAAGCAGCCCCTCTCAATTTGGGTCTGGGGGCTTTCGTTGGGCATGGAACCTGGGAGATTCCTGCAAGGTTGCAGTTCCCGGCCCGAGAAGCACTCTCCGGCCAACATGCCCAACTGCAGCAACAGCTCCCAAACCGAAGGAGCCAGGACCCAAAGACCTAGCTGGCCTGAAGGGCCCCCAGGGGGCCCCCAAGCAGCCCCTCTCCATTTGGGTCTGGGGGCTTTCGTTGGGCCGGGAACCTGGGAGAATCCTGCAAGGTTGCAGTTCGCGGCCCGAGAAGCACTCTCCGGCCAACATGCCCAACTGCAGCAACAGCTCCCAAAGCGAAGGAGCCAGGACCCAAAGACCTAGCTGGCCTGAAGGGCCCCCAGGGGTGCCCCAAGCAGCCCCTCTCAATTTGGGTCTGGGGGCTTTCGTTGGACCGTGAACCTGGGAGAATCCTGCAAGGTTGCAGTTCGCGGCCGGAGAAGCACTCTCCGGCCAGCATGCCCAACTGCAGCAACAGCTCCCAAAGCGAAGGAGCCAGGACCCAAAGACCTAGCTGGCCTGAAGGGCCCCCAGGGGGCCCCCGAGCAGCCCCTCTCAATTTGGGTCTGGGGGCTTTCGTTGGGCAGGGAACCTGGGAGATTCCTGCAAGGTTGCAGTTCGCGGCCCGAGAAGCACTCTCCGGCCAACATGCCCAACTGCAGCAACAGCTCCCAAAGCGAAGGAGCCAGGACCCAAAGACCTAGCTGGCCTGAAGGGCCCCCAGGGGGGCCCCAAGCAGCCCCTCTGAATTTGGGTCTGGGGGCTTTCGTTGGGCCGGGAACCTGGGATGTACCTGCAAGGTTGCAGTTGGCGGCCCGAGAAGCCCTCTCCGGCCAACATGCCCAACTGCAGCAACACCTCCCAAACCGAAAGAGCCAGGACCCAAAGACCTAGCTGGCCTGAAGGGCCCCCAGGGGGCCCCCAAGCAGCCCCTCTCCATTTGGGTCTGGGGGTTTTCGTTGGGCCGGGAACCTGGGAGCTACCTGCAAGGTTGCAGTTCGCGGCCCGAGAAGCACTCTCCGGCCAACATGCCCAACTGCAGCAACAGCTCCCAAAGCGAAGGAGCCAGGACCCAAAGACCTAGCTGGCCTGAAGGGCCCCCAGGGGGGCCCCAAGCAGCCCCTCTCAATTTGGGTCTGGGGGCTTTCGTTGGGCCGGGAACCTGGGAGGTACCTGCAAGGTTGCAGTTGGCGGCCCGAGAAGCACTCTCCGGCCAACATGCCCAACTGCAGCAACAGCTCCCAAAGCGAAGGAGCCAGGACCCAAAGACCTAGCTGGCCTGAAGGGCCCCCAGGGGGCCCCCAAGCAGCCCCTCTCCATTTGGGTCTGGGGGCTTTCGTTGGGCCGGGAACCTGGGAGATTCCTGCAAGGTTGCAGTTCGAGGCCCGAGAAGCACTCTCCGGCCAACATGCCCAACTGCAGCAACAGCTCCCAAACCGAATGAGCCAGGACACAAAGACCTAGCTGTCCTGAAGGGCCCCCAGGGGGCCCCCAAGTAGCCCCTCTCCATTTGGGTCTGGAGGCTTTCGTTGGGCATGTATACCTGAGAGGTACCTGCAAGGTTACAGTTCGCGGCCCGAGAAGCACTCTCCGGCCAACATGCCCAACTGCAGCAACAGCTCCCAAAGCGAAGGAGCCAGGACCCAAAGACCTAGCTGGCCTGAAGTGCCCCCAGGTGGTCCCCAAGCAGCCCCTCTCCATTTGGGTCTGGGGGCTTTCGTTGGGCATGGAACCTGGGAGGTACCTGCAAGGTTGCAGTTCGCGGCCCGAGAAGCACTCTCCGGCCAACATGCCCAACTGCAGCAACAGCTCCCAAAGCGAAGGAGCCAGGACCCAAAGACCTAGCTGGCCTGAAGGGCCCCCAGGGGGCCCCCAAGCAGCCCCTCTCAATTTGGGTCTGGGGGCTTTCGTTGGGCATGGATACCTGAGAGGTACCTGCAAGGTTACAGTTCGCGGCCCGAGAAGCACTCTCCGGCCAACATGCTCAACTGCAGCAACAGCTCCCAAACCGAAGGAGCCAGGACCCAAAGACCTAGCTGGCCTGAAGGGCCCCCAGGGGGCCCCCAAGCAGCCCCTCTCAATTTGGGTCTGGGGGCTTTCGTTGGGCATGGAACCTGGGAGAATCCTGCAAGGTTGCAGTTCGCGGCCCGAGAAGCACTCTCCGGCCAACATGCCCAACTGCAGCAACAGCTCCCAAACCGAAGGAGCCAGGACCCAAAGACCTAGCTGGCCTGAAGGGCCCCCAGGGGGCCCCCAAGCAGCCCCTCTCAATTTGGGTCTGGGGGCTTTCGTTGGGCATGGAACCTGGGAGATTCCTGCAAGGTTGCAGTTCCCGGCCCGAGAAGCACTCTCCGGCCAACATGCCCAACTGCAGCAACAGCTCCCAAACCGAAGGAGCCAGGACCCAAAGACCTAGCTGGCCTGAAGGGCCCCCAGGGGGCCCCCAAGCAGCCCCTCTCCATTTGGGTCTGGGGGCTTTCGTTGCGCCGGGAACCTGGGAGAATCCTGCAAGGTTGCAGTTGGCGGCCCGAGAAGCACTCTCCGGCCAACATGCCCAACTGCAGCAACAGCTCCCAAAGCGAAGGAGCCAGGACCCAAAGACCTAGCTGGCCTGAAGGGCCCCCAGGGGTGCCCCAAGCAGCCCCTCTCAATTTGGGTCTGGGGGCTTTCGTTGGGCCGGGAACCTGGGAGAATCCTGCAAGGTTGCAGTTCGCGGCCCGAGAAGCACTCTCCGGCCAGCATGCCCAACTGCAGCAACAGCTCCCAAAGCGAAGGAGCCAGGACCCAAAGACCTAGCTGGCCTGAAGGGCCCCCAGGGGGCCCCCGAGCAGCCCCTCTCAATTTGGGTCTGGGGGCTTTCGTTGGGCAGGGAACCTGGGAGATTCCTGCAAGGTTGCAGTTCGCGGCCCGAGAAGCACTCTCCGGCCAACATGCCCAACTGCAGCAACAGCTCCCAAAGCGAAGGAGCCAGGACCCAAAGACCTAGCTGGCCTGAAGGGCCCCCAGGGGGGCCCCAAGCAGCCCCTCTCAATTTGGGTCTGGGGGCTTTCGTTGGGCCGGGAACCTGGGAGGTACCTGCAAGGTTGCAGTTGGCGGCCCGAGAAGCCCTCTCCGGCCAACATGCCCAACTGCAGCAACACCTCCCAAACCGAAGGAGCCAGGACCCAAAGACCTAGCTGGCCTGAAGGGCCCCCAGGGGGCCCCCAAGCAGCCCCTCTCCATTTGGGTCTGGGGGTTTTCGTTGGGCCGGGAACCTGGGAGCTACCTGCAAGGTTGCAGTTCGCGGCCCGAGAAGCACTCTCCGGCCAACATGCCCAACTGCAGCAACAGCTCCCAAAGCGAAGGAGCCAGGACCCAAAGACCTAGCTGGCCTGAAGGGCCCCCAGGGGGGCCCCAAGCAGCCCCTCTCAATTTGGGTCTGGGGGCTTTCGTTGGGCCGGGAACCTGGGAGGTACCTGCAAGGTTGCAGTTGGCGGCCCGAGAAGCACTCTCCGGCCAACATGCCCAACTGCAGCAACAGCTCCCAAAGCGAAGGAGCCAGGACCCAAAGACCTAGCTGGCCTGAAGGGCCCCCAGGGGGCCCCCAAGCAGCCCCTCTCCATTTGGGTCTGGGGGCTTTCGTTGGGCCGGGAACCTGGGAGATTCCTGCAAGGTTGCAGTTCGAGGCCCGAGAAGCACTCTCCGGCCAACATGCCCAACTGCAGCAACAGCTCCCAAACCGAATGAGCCAGGACACAAAGACCTAGCTGTCCTGAAGGGCCCCCAGGGGGCCCCCAAGTAGCCCCTCTCCATTTGGGTCTGGAGGCTTTCGTTGGGCATGTATACCTGAGAGGTACCTGCAAGGTTACAGTTCGCGGCCCGAGAAGCACTCTCCGGCCAACATGCCCAACTGCAGCAACAGCTCCCAAAGCGAAGGAGCCAGGACCCAAAGACCTAGCTGGCCTGAAGTGCCCCCAGGTGGTCCCCAAGCAGCCCCTCTCCATTTGGGTCTGGGGGCTTTCGTTGGGCATGGAACCTGGGAGGTACCTGCAAGGTTGCAGTTCGCGGCCCGAGAAGCACTCTCCGGCCAACATGCCCAACTGCAGCAACAGCTCCCAAACCGAAGGAGCCAGGACCCAAAGACCTAGCTGGCCTGAAGGGCCCCCAGGGGGCCCCCAAGCAGCCCCTCTCAATTTGGGTCTGGGGGCTTTCGTTGGGCATGGATACCTGAGAGGTACTTGCAAGGTTACAGTTCGTGGCCCGAGAAGCACTCTCCGGCCAACATGCTCAACTGCAGCAACAGCTCCCAAAGCGAAGGAGCCAGGACCCAAAGACCTAGCTGGCCTGAAGGGCCCCCAGGGGGCCACCAAGCAGCCCCTCTCAATTTGGGTCTGGGGGCTTTCGTTGGGCCGGGAACCTGGGAGATTCCTGCAAGGTTGCAGTTCGCGGCCCGAGAAGCACTCTCCGGCCAACATGCCCAACTGCAGCAACAGCTCCCAAAGCGAAGGAGCCAGGACCCAAAGACCTAGCTGGCCTGAAGGGCCCCCAGGGGGCCCCCAAGCAGCCCCTCTCAATTTGGGTCTGGGGGCTTTCGTTGGGCATGGAACCTGGGAGAATCCTGCAAGGTTGCAGTTCGCGGCCCGAGAAGCACTCTCCGGCCAACATGCCCAACTGCAGCAACAGCTCCCAAACCGAAGGAGCCAGGACCCAAAGACCTAGCTGGCCTGAAGGGCCCCCAGGGGGCCCCCAAGCAGCCCCTCTCAATTTGGGTCTGGGGGCTTTCGTTGGGCATGGAACCTGGGAGATTCCTGCAAGGTTGCAGTTCCCGGCCCGAGAAGCACTCTCCGGCCAACATGCCCAACTGCAGCAACAGCTCCCAAACCGAAGGAGCCAGGACCCAAAGACCTAGCTGGCCTGAAGGGCCCCCAGGGGGCCCCCAAGCAGCCCCTCTCCATTTGGGTCTGGGGGCTTTCGTTGGGCCGGGAACCTGGGAGGTACCTGCAAGGTTGCAGTTGGCGGCCCGAGAAGCACTCTCCGGCCAACATGCCCAACTGCAGCAACAGCTCCCAAACCGAAGGAGCCAGGACCCAAAGACCTAGCTGGCCTGAAGGGCCCCCAGGGGTGCCCCAAGCAGCCCCTCTCAATTTGGGTCTGGGGGCTTTCGTTGGGCCGGGAACCTGGGAGAATCCTGCAAGGTTGCAGTTCGCGGCCGGAGAAGCACTCTCCGGCCAGCATGCCCAACTGCAGCAACAGCTCCCAAAGCGAAGGAGCCAGGACCCAAAGACCTAGCTGGCCTGAAGGGCCCCCAGGGGGCCCCCGAGCAGCCCCTCTCAATTTGGGTCTGGGGGCTTTCGTTGGGCATGGAACCTGGGAGATTCCTGCAAGGTTGCAGTTCGCGGCCCGAGAAGCACTCTCCGGCCAACATGCCCAACTGCAGCAACAGCTCCCAAACCGAAGGAGCCAGGACCCAAAGACCTAGCTGGCCTGAAGGGCCCCCAGGGGGGCCCCAAGCAGCCCCTCTCAATTTGGGTCTGGGGGCTTTCGTTGGGCCGGGAACCTGGGATGTACCTGCAAGGTTGCAGTTGGCGGCCCGAGAAGCCCTCTCCGGCCAACATGCCCAACTGCAGCAACACCTCCCAAACCGAAGGAGCCAGGACCCAAAGACCTAGCTGGCCTGAAGGGCCCCCAGGGGGCCCCCAAGCAGCCCCTCTCCATTTGGGTCTGGGGGTTTTCGTTGGGCCGGGAACCTGGGAGCTACCTGCAAGGTTGCAGTTCGCGGCCCGAGAAGCACTCTCCGGCCAACATGCCCAACTGCAGCAACAGCTCCCAAACCGAAGGAGCCAGGACCCAAAGACCTAGCTGGCCTGAAGGGCCCCCAGGGGGGCCCCAAGCAGCCCCTCTCAATTTGGGTCTGGGGGCTTTCGTTGGGCCGGGAACCTGGGAGAATCCTGCAAGGTTGCAGTTGGCGGCCCGAGAAGCACTCTCCGGCCAACATGCGCAACTGCAGCAACAGCTCCCAAACCGAAGGAGCCAGGACCCAAAGACCTAGCTGGCCTGAAGGGCCCCCAGGGGGCCCCCAAGCAGCCCCTCTCCATTTGGGTCTGGGGGCTTTCGTTGGGCATGGAACCTGGGAGATTCCTGCAAGGTTGCAGTTCGCGGCCGGAGAAGCACTCTCCGGCCAACATGCCCAACTGCAGCAACAGCTCCCAAACCGAAGGAGCCAGGACCCAAAGACCTAGCTGGCCTGAAGGGCCCCCAGGGGGCCCCCAAGCAGCCCCTCTCCATTTGGGTCTGGGGGTTTTCGTTGGGCCAGAAACCTGGGAGGTACCTGCAAGGTTGCAGTTGGCGGCCCGAGAAGCACTCTCCGGCCAACATGCCCAACTGCAGCAACAGCTCCCAAAGCGAAGGAGCCAGGACCCAAAGACCTAGCTGGCCTGAAGGGCCCCCAGGGGGCCCCCAAGCAGCCCCTCTCCATTTGGGTCTGGGGGCTTTCGTTGGGCCGGGAACCTGGGAGATACCTGCAAGGTTGCAGTTCGAGGCCCGAGAAGCACTCTCCGGCCAACATGCCCAACTGCAGCAACAGCTCCCAAACCGAATGAGCCAGGACACAAAGACCTAGCTGTCCTGAAGGGCCCCCAGGGGGCCCCCAAGTAGCCCCTCTCCATTTGGGTCTTGAAGCTTTCGTTGGGCATGTATACCTGAGAGGTACCTGCAAGGTTACAGTTCGCGGCCCGAGAAGCACTCTCCGGCCAACATGCCCAACTGCAGCAACAGCTCCCAAAGCGAAGGAGCCAGGACCCAAAGACCTAGCTGGCCTGAAGTGCCCCCAGGTGGTCCCCAAGCAGCCCCTCTCCATTTGGGTCTGGGGGCTTTCGTTGGGTGGGGAACCTGGGAGATTCCTGCAAGGTTGCAGTTCGCGGCCCGAGAAGCACTCTCCGGCCAACATGCCCAACTGCAGCAACAGCTCCCAAAGCGAAGGAGCCAGGACCCAAAGACCTAGCTGGCCTGAAGGGCCCCCAGGGGGCCCCCAAGCAGCCCCTCTCCATTTGGGTCTGGGGGCTTTCGTTGGGCCGGGAACCTGGGAGATTCCTGCAAGGTTGCAGTTCGCGGCCCGAGAAGCACTCTCCGGCCAACATGCCCAACTGCAGCAACAGCTCCCAAAGCGAAGGAGCCAGGACCCAAAGACCTAGCTGGCCTGAAGGGCCCTCAGGGGGCCCCCAAGCAGCCCCTCTCAATTTGGGTCTGGGGGCTTTCTTTAGGCTGAGAACGTGGGAGATACCAGCAAGGTTGCAGTTCGCGGCCCGAGAAGCACTCTCCGGCCAACATGCCCAATATCCAGCAACAGCTCCCAAAGCGAAGGAGCCAGGACCCAAAGACCTAGCTGGCCTGAAGGGCCCCCAGAAGGCCACCAAGCAGCCCCTCTCCATTTGGGTCTGGGGGCTTTCGTTGGGCATGTATACCTGAGAGGTACCTGCAAGTTACAGTTCGCGGCCCGAGAAGCACTCTCCGGCCAACATGCCCAACTGCAGCAACAGCTCCCAAAGCGAAGGAGCCAGGACCCAAAGACCTAGCTGGCCTGAAGGGCCCCCAGGGGGCCCCCAAGCAGCCCCTCTCCATTTGGGTCTGGGTGTTTTCGTTGGGCCGGGAACCTTGGAGGTACCTGCAAGGTTGCAGTTGGCGGCCCGAGAAGCACTCTCCGGCCAACATGCCCAACTGCAGCAACAGCTCCCAAACCGAATGAGCCAGGACACAAAGACCTAGCTGGCCTGAAGGGCCCCCAGGGGGCCCCCAAGCAGCCCCTCTCAATTTGGGTCTGGGGGCTTTCGTTGGGCCGGGAACCTGGGAGAATCCTGCAAGGTTGCAGTTCGCGGCCGGAGAAGCACTCTCCGGCCAACATGCCCAACTGCAGCAACAGCTCCCAAACCGAAGGAGCCAGGACACAAAGACCTAGCTGGCCTGAAGGGCCCCCAGGGGGGCCCCAAGCAGCCCCTCTCAATTTGGGTCTGGGGGCTTTCGTTGGGCATGGAACCTGGGAGATTCCTGCAAGGTTGCAGTTCGCGGTCCGAGAAGCACTCTCCGGCCAACATGCCCAACTGCAGCAACAGCTCCCAAACCGAAGGAGCCAGGACCCAAAGACCTAGCTGGCCTGAAGGGCCCCCAGGGGGCCCCCAAGGAGCTCCTCTCCATTTGGGTCTGGGGGCTTTAGTTGGGCCGGGAACCTGGGAGGTACCTGCAAGGTTGCAGTTCATGGCCCGAGAAGCACTCTCCGGCCAACATGCCCAACTGCAGCAACAGCTCCCAAAGCGAAGGAGCCAGGACCCAAAGACCTAGCTGGCCTGAAGGGCCCCCAGGGGGCCCCCAAGCAGCCCCTCTCCATTTGGGTCTGGGGGCTTTTGTTGGGCCGGGAACCTGGGAGATTCCTGCAAGGTTGCAGTTCGCGGCCCGAGAAGCACTCTCCAGCCAACATGCCCAACTGCAGCAACAGCTACCAAACCAAATGAGCCAGGACACAAAGACCTAGCTGGCCTGAAGGGCCCCCAGGGGGCCCCCAAGTAGCCCCTCTCAATTTGGGTCTGGGGGTTTTCGTTAGGCCGGGAACCTGAGAGGTACCTGCAAGGTTGCAGTTCGCGGCCCGAGAAGCACTCTCCGGCCAACATGCCCAACTGCAGCAACAGCTCCCAAACCGAAGGAGCCAGGACCCAAAGACCTAACTGGCCTGAAGGGCCCCCAGGGGGCCCCCAAGCAGCCCCTCTCAATTTGGGTCTGGGGCCTTTTGTTGGGCCGGGAACCTGGGAGATTCCTGCAAGGTTGCAGTTCGCGGCCCGAGAAGCACTCTCCGGCCAACATGCCCAACTGCAGCAACAGCTCCCAAACCGAAGGAGCCAGGACCCAAAGACCTAGCTGGCCTGAAGGGCCCCCAGGGGGCCCCCAAGCAGCCCCTCTCAATTTGGGTCTGGGGGCTTTCGTTGGGCATGGATACCTGAGAGGTTCCTGCAAGGTTGCAGTTCGCGGCCCGAGAAGCACTCTCCGGCCAACATGCCCAATATCCAGCAACAGCTCCCAAAGCGAAGGAGCCAGGACCCAAAGACCTAGCTGGCCTGAAGGGCCCCCAGGGGTCCCCCAAGCAGCCCCACTCCATTTGGGTCTGGGGGCTTTCGTTGGGCATGGATACCTGAGAGGTACCTGCAAGATTACAGTTCGCGGTCCGAGAAGCACTCTCCGGCCAACATGCTCAACTGCAGCAACAGCTCCCAAACCGAAGGAGCCAGGACCCAAAGAGCTAGGTGGCCTGAAGGGCCCCCAGGGGGCCCCCAAGCAGCCCCTCTCCATTTGGGTCTGGGGGCTTTCGTTGGGCCGGGAACCTGGGAGGTACCTGCAAGGTTGCAGTTCGCGGCCCGAGAAGCACTCTCCGGCCAACATGCCCAACTGCAGCAACAGCTCCCAAAGCGAAGGAGCCAGGACCCAAAGACATAGCTGGCCTGAAGGGCCCCCAGGGGGCCCCCAAGCAGCCCCTCTCCATTTGGGTCTGGGGGCTTTCGTTGGGCATGGAACCTGGGAGAATCCTGCAAGGTTGCAGTTCGCGGCCCGAGAAGCACTCTCTCGGCCAACATGCCCAACTGCAGCAACAGCTCCCAAAGCGAAGGAGCCAGGACCCAAAGACCTAGCTGGCCTGAAGGGCCCCCAGGGGGGCCCCAAGCAGCCCCTCTCAATTTGGGTCTGGGGGCTTTCGTTGGGCCGGGAACATGGGAGAATCCTGCAAGGTTGCAGTTCGCGGCCCGAGAAGCACTCTCCGGCCAACATGCCCAACTGCAGCAACAGCTCCCAAAGCGAAGGAGCCAGGACCCAAAGACCTAGCTGGCCTGAAGGGCCCCCAGAGGGTCCCCAAGCAGCCCCTCTCCATTTGGGTCTGGGGGCTTTCGTTGGGCGGGGAACCTGGGAGATTCATGCAAGGTTGCAGTTCGCGGCCGAGAAGCACTCTCCGGCCAACATGCCCAACTGCAGCAACAGCTCCCAAAGCGAAGGAGCCAGGACCCAAAGACCTAGCTGGCCTGAAGGGCCCCCAGGGGGCCCCCAAGCAGCCCCTCTCAATTTGGGTATGGGGGCTTTCGTTGGGCCGGGAACCTGGGAGATTCCTGCAAGGTTGCAGTTCGCGGCCGGAGAAGCACTCTCCGGCCAACATGCCCAACTGCAGCAACAGCTCCCAAACCGAAGGAGCCAGGACCCAAAGACCTAGCTGGCCTGAAGGGCCCCCAGGGGGCCCCCAAGCAGCCCCTCTCCATTTGGGTCTGGGGGCTTTCTTTAGGCTGAGAACCTGGGAGATACCAGCAAGGTTGCAGTTCGCGGCCCGAGAAGCACTCTCCGGCCAACATGCCCAATATCCAGCAACAGCTCCCAAAGCGAAGGAGCCAGGACCCAAAGACCTAGCTGGCCTGAAGTGCCCCCAGGGGGTCCCCAAGCAGCCCCTCTCCATTTGGGTCTGGGGGCTTTCGTTGGGCGGGCAACCTGGGAGATTCATGCAAGGTTGCAGTTCGCGGCCCGAGAAGCACTCTCTCGGCCAACATGCCCAACTGCAGCAACAGCTCCCAAAGCGAAGGAGCCAGGACCCAAAGACCTAGCTGGCCTGAAGGGCCCCCAGGGGGGCCCCAAGCAGCCCCTCTCAATTTGGGTCTGGGGGCTTTCGTTGGGCCGGGAATCTGGGAGAATCCTGCAAGGTTGCAGTTCGCGGCCGGAGAAGCACTCTCCGGCCAACATGCCCAACTGCAGCAACAGCTCCCAAACCGAAGGAGCCAGGACCCAAAGACCTAGCTGGCCTGAAGGGCCCCCAGGGGGCCCCCAAGCAGCCCCTCTCCATTTGGGTCTGGGGGCTTTCTTTAGGCTGAGAACGTGGGAGATACCAGCAAGGTTGCAGTTCGCGGCCCGAGAAGCACTCTCCGGCCAACATGCCCAATATCCAGCAACAGCTCCCAAAGCGAAGGAGCCAGGACCCAAAGACCTAGCTGGCCTGAAGGGCCCCCAGAAGGCCACCAAGCAGCCCCTCTCCATTTGGGTCTGGGGGCTTTCGTTGGGCATGTATACCTGAGAGGTACCTGCAAGTTACAGTTCGCGGCCCGAGAAGCACTCTCCGGCCAACATGCCCAACTGCAGCAACAGCTCCCAAAGCGAAGGAGCCAGGACCCAAAGACCTAGCTGGCCTGAAGGGCCCCCAGGGGGCCCCCAAGCAGCCCCTCTCCATTTGGGTCTGGGTGTTTTCGTTGGGCCGGGAACCTGGGAGGTACCTGCAAGGTTGCAGTTCGCGGCCCGAGAAGCACTCTCCGGCCAACATGCCCAACTGCAGCAACAGCTCCCAAACCGAATGAGCCAGGACCCAAAGACCTAGCTGGCCTGAAGGGCCCCCAGGGGGCCCCCAAGCAGCCCCTCTCCATTTGGGTCTGGGGGCTTTCGTTGGGCCGGGAACCTGGGAGAATCCTGCAAGGTTGCAGTTCGCGGCCCGAGAAGCACTCTCCGGCCAACATGCCCAACTGCAGCAACAGCTCCCAAACCGAAGGAGCCAGGACCCAAAGACCTAGCTGGCCTGAAGGGCCCCCAGGGGGCCCCCAAGCAGCCCCTCTCAATTTGGGTCTGGGGGCTTTCGTTGGGCATGGATACCTGAGAGGTTCCTGCAAGGTTGCAGTTCGCGGCCCGAGAAGCACTCTCCGGCCAACATGCCCAATATCCAGCAACAGCTCCCAAAGCGAAGGAGCCAGGACCCAAAGACCTAGCTGGCCTGAAGGGCCCCCAGGGGTCCCCCAAGCAGCCCCACTCCATTTGGGTCTGGGGGCTTTCGTTGGGCATGGATACCTGAGAGGTACCTGCAAGATTACAGTTCGCGGTCCGAGAAGCACTCTCCGGCCAACATGCTCAACTGCAGCAACAGCTCCCAAACCGAAGGAGCCAGGACCCAAAGAGCTAGGTGGCCTGAAGGGCCCCCAGGGGGCACCCAAGCAGCCCCTCTCCATTTGGGTCTGGGGGCTTTCGTTGGGCCGGGAACCTGGGAGGTACCTGCAAGGTTGCAGTTCGCGGCCCGAGAAGCACTCTCCGGCCAACATGCCCAACTGCAGCAACAGCTCCCAAAGCGAAGGAGCCAGGACCCAAAGACATAGCTGGCCTGAAGGGCCCCCAGGGGGCCCCCAAGCAGCCCCTCTCCATTTGGGTCTGGGGGCTTTCGTTGGGCATGGAACCTGGGAGAATCCTGCAAGGTTGCAGTTCGCGGCCCGAGAAGCACTCTCTCGGCCAACATGCCCAACTGCAGCAACAGCTCCCAAACCGAAGGAGCCAGGACCCAAAGACCTAGCTGGCCTGAAGGGCCCCCAGGGGGGCCCCAAGCAGCCCCTCTCAATTTGGGTCTGGGGGCTTTCGTTGGGCCGGGAACCTGGGAGAATCCTGCAAGGTTGCAGTTCGCGGCCCGAGAAGCACTCTCCGGCCAACATGCCCAACTGCAGCAACAGCTCCCAAAGCGAAGGAGCCAGGACCCAAAGACCTAGCTGGCCTGAAGGGCCCCCAGAGGGTCCCCAAGCAGCCCCTCTCCATTTGGGTCTGGGGGCTTTCGTTGGGCGGGGAACCTGGGAGATTCATGCAAGGTTGCAGTTCGCGGCCGAGAAGCACTCTCCGGCCAACATGCCCAACTGCAGCAACAGCTCCCAAACCGAAGGAGCCAGGACACAAAGACCTAGCTGGCCTGAAGGGCCCCCAGGGGGCCCCCAAGCAGCCCCTCTCAATTTGGGTATGGGGGCTTTCGTTGGGCCGGGAACCTGGGAGATTCCTGCAAGGTTGCAGTTCGCGGCCGGAGAAGCACTCTCCGGCCAACATGCCCAACTGCAGCAACAGCTCCCAAAGTGAAGGAGCCAGGACCCAAAGACCTAGCTGGCCTGAAGGGCCCCCAGAAGGCCACCAAGCAGCCCCTCTCCATTTGGGTCTGGGGGCTTTCTTTAGGCTGAGAACCTGGGAGATACCAGCAAGGTTGCAGTTCGCGGCCCGAGAAGCACTCTCCGCCAACATGCCCAATATCCAGCAACAGCTCCCAAAGCGAAGGAGCCAGGACCCAAAGACCTAGCTGGCCTGAAGTGCCCCCAGGGGGTCCCCAAGCAGCCCCTCTCCATTTGGGTCTGGGGGCTTTCGTTGGGCGGGCAACCTGGGAGATTCATGCAAGGTTGCAGTTCGCGGCCCGAGAAGCACTCTCTCGGCCAACATGCCCAACTGCAGCAACAGCTCCCGAAGCGAAGGAGCCAGGACCCAAAGACCTAGCTGGCCTGAAGGGCCCCCAGGGGGCCCCCAAGCAGCCCCTCTCAATTTGGGTCTGGGGGCTTTCGTTGGGCCGGGAACCTGGGAGAATCCTGCAAGGTTGCAGTTCGCGGCCGGAGAAGCACTCTCCGGCCAACATGCCCAACTGCAGCAACAGCTCCCAAACCGAAGGAGCCAGGACCCAAAGACCTAGCTGGCCTGAAGGGCCCCCAGGGGGCCCCCAAGCAGCCCCTCTCCATTTGGGTCTGGGGGCTTTCTTTAGGCTGAGAACCTGGGAGATACCAGCAAGGTTGCAGTTCGCAGCACGAGAAGCACTCTCCGGCCAACATGCCCAATATCCAGCAACAGCTCCAAAAGCGAAGGAGCCAGGACCCAAAGACCTAGCTGGCCTGAAGGGCCCCCAGAAGGCCACCAAGCAGCCCCTCTCCATTTGGGTCTGGGGGCTTTCGTTGGGCATGTATACCTGAGAGGTACCTGGAAGTTACAGTTCGCGGCCCGAGAAGCACTCTCCGGCCAACATGCCCAACTGCAGCAACAGCTCCCAAAGCGAAGGAGCCAGGACCCAAAGACCTAGCTGGCCTGAAGGGCCCCCAGGGGGCCCCCAAGCAGCCCCTCTCCATTTGGGTCTGGGGGCTTTCGTTGGGCCGGGAACCTGGGAGGTACCTGCAAGGTTGCAGTTCGCGGCCCGAGAAGCACTCTCCGGCCAACATGCCCAACTGCAGCAACAGCTCCCAAACCGAAGGAGCCAGGACCCAAAGACCTAGCTGGCCTGAAGGGCCCCCAGGGGGGCCCCCAAGCAGCCCCTCTCAATTTGGGTCTGGGGGCTTTCGTTGGGCATGGAACCTGGGAGATTCCTGCAAGGTTGCAGTTCGCGGCCCGAGAAGCACTCTCCGGCCAACATGCCCAACTGCAGCAACAGCTCCCAAACCGAAGGAGCCAGGACCCAAAGACCTAGCTGACCTGAAGGGCCCCCATGGGGCCCCCAAGGAGCTCCTCTCCATTTGGGTCTGGGGGCTTTAGTTGGGCCGGGAACCTGGGAGGTACCTGCAAGGTTGCAGTTCGCGGCCCGAGAAGCACTCTCCGGCCAACATGCCCAACTGCAGCAACAGCTCCCAAAGCGAAGGAGCCAGGACCCAAAGACCTAGCTGGCCTGAAGGGCCCCAGGGGGCCCCCAAGTAGCCCCTCTCCATTTGGGTCTGGGGGTTTTCGTTGGGCCGGGAACCTGAGAGGTACCTGCAAGGTTGCAGTTCGCGGCCCGAGAAGCACTCTCCGGCCAACATGCCCAACTGCAGCAACAGCTCCCAAAGCGAAGGAGCCAGGACCCAAAGACCTAGCTGGACTGAAGGGCCCCCAGGGGGCCCCCAAGCAGCCCCTCTCCATTTGGGTCTGGAGGCTTTCGTTGGGCATGGATACCTGAGAGGTACCTGCAAGGTTGCAGTTCGCGGCCCGAGAAGCACTCTGGGTCCAACATGACAAATATCCAGCAACAGCTCCCAAAGCGAAGGAGCCAGGACCCAAAGACCTAGCTGGCCTGAAGGGCCCCCAGGGGTCCCCCAAGCAGCCCCTCTCCATTTGGGTCTGGGGGCTTTCGTTGGGCATGGATACCTGAGATGTAACTGCAAGGTTACAGTTCGCGGCCCGAGAAGCACTCTCCGGCCAACATGCCCAACTGCAGCAACAGCTCCCAAAGCGAAGGAGCCAGGACCCAAAGAGCTAGGTGGCCTGAAGGGCCCCCAGGGGGCACCCAAGCAGCCCCTCTCCATTTGGGTCTGGGGGCTTTCTTTAGGCTGAGAACGTGGGAGATACCAGCAAGGTTGCAGTTCGCGGCCCGAGAAGCACTCTCCGGCCAACATGCCCAATATCCAGCAACAGCTCCCAAAGCGAAGGAGCCAGGACCCAAAGACCTAGCTGGCCTGAAGGGCCCCCAGAAGACCACCAAGCAGCCCCCCTCCATTTGGGTCTGGGGGCTTTCGTTGGGCATGTATACCTGAGAGGTACCTGCAAGTTACATTTCGCGGCCCGAGAAGCACTCTCCGGCCAACATGCCCAACTGCAGCAACAGCTCCCAAAGCGAAGGAGCCAGGACCCAAAGACCTAGCTGGCCTGAAGGGCCCCCAGGGGGCCCCCAAGCAGCCCCTCTCCATTTGGGTCTGGGGGTTTTCGTTGGGCCGGGAACCTGGGAGGTACCTGCAAGGTTGCAGTTCGCGGCCCGAGAAGCACTCTCCGGCCAACATGCCCAACTGCAGCAACAGCTCCCAAAGCGAAGGAGCCAGGACCCAAAGACCTAGCTGGCCTGAAGGGCCCCCAGGGGGGCCCCAAGCAGCCCCTCTCAATTTGGGTCTGGGGGCTTTCGTTGGGCAGGGAACCTGGGAGAATCCTGCAAGGTTGCAGTTCGCGGCCGGAGAAGCACTCTCCGGCCAACATGCCCAACTGCAGCAACAGCTCCCAAACCGAAGGAGCCAGGACCCAAAGACCTAGCTGGCCTGAAGGGCCCCCAGGGGGCCCCCAAGCAGCCCCTCTCAATTTGGGTCTGGGGGCTTTCTTTAGGCTGAGAACGTGGGAGATACCAGCAAGGTTGCAGTTCGCGGCCCAAGAAGCACTCTCCGGCCAACATGCCCAATATCCAGCAACAGCTCCCAAAGCGAAGGAGCCAGGACCCAAAGACCTAGCTGGCCTGAAGGGCCCCCAGAAGGCCACCAAGCAGCCCCTCTCCATTTGGGTCTGGGGGCTTTCGTTGGGCATGTATACCTGAGAGGTACCTGCAAGTTACAGTTCGCGGCCCGAGAAGCACTCTCCGGCCAACATGCCCAACTGCAGCAACAGCTCCCAAAGCGAAGGAGCCAGGACCCAAAGACCTAGCTGGCCTGAAGGGCCCCCAGGGGGCCCCCAAGCAGCCCCTCTCCATTTGGGTCTGGGGGTTTTCGTTGGGCCAGAAACCTGGGAGGTACCTTCAAGTTTGCAGTTGGCGGCCCGAGAAGCACTCTCCGGCCAACATGCCCAACTGCAGCAACAGCTCCCAAAGCGAAGGAGCCAGGACCCAAAGACCTAGCTGGCCTGAAGGGCCCCCAGGGGGGCCCCAAGCAGCCCCTCTCCATTTGGGTCTGGGGGCTTTCGTTGGGCCGGTAACCTGGGAGATTACTGCAAGGTTGCAGTTCGAGGCCCGAGAAGCACTCTCCGGCCAACATGCCCAACTGCAGCAACAGCTCCCAAACCGAAGGAGCCAGGACACAAAGACCTAGCTGGCCTGAAGGGCCCCCAGAGGGCCCCCAAGTAGCCCCTCTCCATTTGGGTCTGGAGGCTTTCGTTGGGCATGTATACCTGAGAGGTACCTGCAAGGTTACAGTTCGCGGCCCGAGAAGCACTCTCCGGCCAACATGCCCAACTGCAGCAACAGCTCCCAAAGCGAAGGAGCCAGGACCCAAAGACCTAGCTGGCCTGAAGTGCCCCCAGGTGGTCCCCAAGCAGCCCCTCTCCATTTGGGTCTGGGGGCTTTCGTTGGGCGGGGAACCTGGGAGATTCCTGCAAGGTTGCAGTTCGCGGCCCGAGAAGCACTCTCCGGCCAACATGCCCAACTGCAGCAACAGCTCCCAAACCGAAGGAGCCAGGACCCAAAGACCTAGCTGGCCTGAAGGGCCCCCAGGGGGCCCCCAAGCAGCCCCTCTCCATTTGGGTCTGGGGGCTTTCGTTGGGCCGGGAACCTGGGAGATTCCTGCAAGGTTGCAGTTCGCGGCCCGAGAAGCACTCTCCGGCCAACATGCCCAACTGCAGCAACAGCTCCCAAAGCGAAGGAGCCAGGACCCAAAGACCTAGCTGGCCTGAAGGGCCCCCAGGGGGCCCCCAAGCAGCCCCTCTCAATTTGGGTCTGGGGGCTTTCTTTAGGCTGAGAACGTGGGAGATACCAGCAAGGTTGCAGTTCGCGGCCCGAGAAGCACTCTCCGGCCAACATGCCCAATATCCAGCAACAGCTCCCAAAGCGAAGGAGCCAGGACCCAAAGACCTAGCTGGCCTGAAGGGCCCCCAGGGGGCCCCCAAGGAGCTCCTCTCCATTTGGGTCTGGGGGCTTTAGTTGGGCCGGGAACCTGGGAGGTACCTGCAAGGTTGCAGTTCACGGCCCGAGAAGCACTCTCCGGCCAACATGCCCAACTGCAGCAACAGCTCCCAAAGCGAAGGAGCCAGGACCCAAAGACCTAGCTGGCCTGAAGGGCCCCCAGGGGGCCCCCAAGCAGCACCTCTCAATTTGGGTCTGGGGGCTTTCGTTGGGCATAGATACCTGAGAGGTTCCTGAAAGGTTGCAGTTCGCGGCCCGAGAAGCACTCTCCGGCCAACATGCCCAATATCCAGCAACAGCTCCCAAAGCGAAGGAGCCAGGACCCAAAGACCTAGCTGGCCTGAAGGGCCCCCAGGGGTCCCCCAAGCAGCCCCTCTCCATTTGGGTCTGGGGGCTTTCGTTGGGCATGGATACCTGAGATGTACCTGCAAGATTACTGTTCGCGGCCCGAGAAGCACTCTCCGGCCAACATGCTCAACTGCAGCAACAGCTCCCAAAGCGAAGGAGCCAGGACCCAAAGAGCTAGGTGGCCTGAAGGGCCCCCAGGGGGCCCCCAAGCAGCCCCTCTCCATTTGGGTCTGGGGGCTTTCGTTAGGCCGGGAACCTGGGAGGTACCTGCAAGGTTGCAGTTCGCGGCCCGAGAAGCACTCTCCGGCCAACATGCACAACTGCAGCAACAGCTCCCAAAGCGAAGGAGCCAGGACCCAAAGACCTAGCTGGCCTGAAGGGCCCCCAGGGGGCCCCCAAGCAGCCCCTCTCAATTTGGGTCTGGGGTTTTCGTTGGGCCGGGAACCTGGGAGATTCCTGCAAGGTTGCAGTTCGCGGCCCGAGAAGCACTCTCCGGCCAACATGCCCAATATCCAGCAACAGCTCCCAAAGCGAAGGAGCCAGGACCCAAAGACCTAGCTGGCCTGAAGGGCCCCCAGGGGGCCACCAAGCAGCCCCTCTCCATTTGGGTCTGGGGGCTTTCGTTGGGCATGTATACCTGAGAGGTACCTGGAAGTTACAGTTCGCGGCCCGAGAAGCACTCTCCGGCCAACATGCCCAACTGCAGCAACAGCTCCCAAAGCGAAGGAGCCAGGACCCAAAGACCTAGCTGGCCTGAAGGGCCCCCAGGGGGCCCCCAAGCAGCCCCTCTCCATTTGGGTCTGGGGGCTTTCGTTGGGCCGGGAACCTGGGAGGTACCTGCAAGGTTGCAGTTCGCGGCCCGAGAAGCACTCTCCGGCCAACATGCCCAACTGCAGCAACAGCTCCCAAACCGAAGGAGCCAGGACCCAAAGACCTAGCTGGCCTGAAGGGCCCCCAGGGGGGCCCCCAAGCAGCCCCTCTCCATTTGGGTCTGGGGGCTTTCGTTGGGCATGGAACCTGGGAGATTCCTGCAAGGTTGCAGTTCGCGGCCCGAGAAGCACTCTCCGGCCAACATGCCAAACGTGGAGCGACTGCTCCCAAAGCGAAGGAGCCAGGACCCAAAGACCTAGCTGGCCTGAAGGGCCCCCATGGGGCCCTCAAGGAGCTCCTCTCCATTTGGGTCTGGGGGCTTTAGTTGGGCCGGGAACCTGGGAGGTACCTGCAAGGTTGCAGTTCGCGGCCCGAGAAGCACTCTGGGTCCAACATGACAAATATCCAGCAACAGCTCCCAAAGCGAAGGAGCCAGGACCCAAAGACCTAGCTGGCCTGAAGGGCCCCCAGGGGTCCCCCAAGCAGCCCCTCTCCATTTGGGTCTGGGGGCTTTCGTTGGGCATGGATACCTGAGATGTAACTGCAAGGTTACAGTTCGCGGCCCGAGAAGCACTCTCCGGCCAACATGCCCAACTGCAGCAACAGCTCCCAAAGCGAAGGAGCCAGGACCCAAAGAGCTAGGTGGCCTGAAGGGCCCCCAGGGGGCACCCAAGCAGCCCCTCTCCATTTGGGTCTGGGGGCTTTCTTTAGGCTGAGATCGTGGGAGATACCAGCAAGGTTGCAGTTCGCGGCCCGAGAAGCACTCTCCGGCCAACATGCCCAATATCCAGCAACAGCTCCCAAAGCGAAGGAGCCAGGACCCAAAGACCTAGCTGGCCTGAAGGGCCCCCAGAAGACCACCAAGCAGCCCCCCTCCATTTGGGTCTGGGGGCTTTCGTTGGGCATGTATACCTGAGAGGTACCTGCAAGTTACATTTCGCGGTCCGAGAAGCACTCTCCGGCCAACATGCCCAACTGCAGCAACAGCTCCCAAAGCGAAGGAGCCAGGACCCAAAGACCTAGCTGGCCTGAAGGGCCCCCAGGGGGCCCCCAAGCAGCCCCTCTCCATTTGGGTCTGGGGGTTTTCGTTGGGCCGGGAACCTGGGAGGTACCTGCAAGGTTGCAGTTCGCGGCCCGAGAAGCACTCTCCGGCCAACATGCCCAACTGCAGCAACAGCTCCCAAACCGAAGGAGCCAGGACCCAAAGACCTAGCTGGCCTGAAGGGCCCCCAGGGGGGCCCCAAGCAGCCCCTCTCAATTTGGGTCTGGGGGCTTTCGTTGGGCCGGGAACCTGGGAGAATCCTGCAAGGTTGCAGTTCGCGGCCCGAGAAGCACTCTCCGGCCAACATGCCCAACTGCAGCAACAGCTCCCAAAGCGAAGGAGCCAGGACCCAAAGACCTAGCTGGCCTGAAGGGCCCCCAGGGGGGCCCCAAGCAGCCCCTCTCAATTTGGGTCTGGGGGCTTTCGTTGGGCAGGGAACCTGGGAGAATCCTGCAAGGTTGCAGTTCGCGGCCGGAGAAGCACTCTCCGGCCAACATGCCCAACTGCAGCAACAGCTCCCAAACCGAAGGAGCCAGGACCCAAAGACCTAGCTGGCCTGAAGGGCCCCCAGGGGGCCCCCAAGCAGCCCCTCTCAATTTGGGTCTGGGGGCTTTCTTTAGGCTGAGAACGTGGGAGATACCAGCAAGGTTGCAGTTCGCGGCCCGAGAAGCACTCTCCGGCCAACATGCCCAATATCCAGCAACAGCTCCCAAAGCGAAGGAGCCAGGACCCAAAGACCTAGCTGGCCTGAAGGGCCCCCAGAAGACCACCAAGCAGCCCCTCTCCATTTGGGTCTGGGGGCTTTCGTTGGGCATGTATACCTGAGAGGTACCTGCAAGTTACAGTTCGCGGCCCGAGAAGCACTCTCCGGCCAACATGCCCAACTGCAGCAACAGCTCCCAAAGCGAAGGAGCCAGGACCCAAAGACCTAGCTGGCCTGAAGGGCCCCCAGGGGGCCCCCAAGCAGCCCCTCTCCATTTGGGTCTGGGGGTTTTCGTTGGGCCAGAAACCTGGGAGGTACCTGCAAGGTTGCAGTTGGCGGCCCGAGAAGCACTCTCCGGCCAACATGCCCAACTGCAGCAACAGCTCCCAAAGCGAAGGAGCCAGGACCCAAAGACCTAGCTGGCCTGAAGGGCCCCCAGGGGGGCCCCAAGCAGCCCCTCTCCATTTGGGTCTGGGGGCTTTCGTTGGGCCGGTAACCTGGGAGATTACTGCAAGGTTGCAGTTCGAGGCCCGAGAAGCACTCTCCGGCCAACATGCCCAACTGCAGCAACAGCTCCCAAACCGAAGGAGCCAGGACACAAAGACCTAGCTGGCCTGAAGGGCCCCCAGGGGGCCCCCAAGTAGCCCCTCTCCATTTGGGTCTGGAGGCTTTCGTTGGGCATGTATACCTGAGAGGTACCTGCAAGGTTACAGTTCGCGGCCCGAGAAGCACTCTCCGGCCAACATGCCCAACTGCAGCAACAGCTCCCAAAGCGAAGGAGCCAGGACCCAAAGACCTAGCTGGCCTGAAGTGCCCCCAGGTGGTCCCCAAGCAGCCCCTCTCCATTTGGGTCTGGGGGCTTTCGTTGGGCGGGGAACCTGGGAGATTCCTGCAAGGTTGCAGTTCGCGGCCCGAGAAGCACTCTCCGGCCAACATGCCCAACTGCAGCAACAGCTCCCAAACCGAAGGAGCCAGGACCCAAAGACCTAGCTGGCCTGAAGGGCCCCCAGGGGGCCACCAAGCAGCCCCTCTCCATTTGGGTCTGGGGGCTTTCGTTGGGCATGTATACCTGAGAGGTACCTGCAAGGTTACAGTTCGCGGCCCGAGAAGCACTCTCCGGCCAACATGCCCAACTGCAGCAACAGCTCCCAAAGCGAAGGAGCCAGGACCCAAAGACCTAGCTGGCCTGAAGTGCCCCCAGGTGGTCCCCAAGCAGCCCCTCTCCATTTGGGTCTGGGGGCTTTCGTTGGGCGGGGAACCTGGGAGATTCCTGCAAGGTTGCAGTTCGCGGCCCGAGAAGCACTCTCCGGCCAACATGCCCAACTGCAGCAACAGCTCCCAAACCGAAGGAGCCAGGACCCAAAGACCTAGCTGGCCTGAAGGGCCCCCAGGGGGCCCCCAAGCAGCCCCTCTCCATTTGGGTCTGGGGGCTTTCGTTGGGCCGGGAACCTGGGAGATTCCTGCAAGGTTGCAGTTCGCGGCCCGAGAAGCACTCTCCGGCCAACATGCCCAACTGCAGCAACAGCTCCCAAAGCGAAGGAGCCAGGACCCAAAGACCTAGCTGGCCTGAAGGGCCCCCAGGGGGCCCCCAAGCAGCCCCTCTCAATTTGGGTCTGGGGGCTTTCTTTAGGCTGAGAACGTGGGAGATACCAGCAAGGTTGCAGTTCGCGGCCCGAGAAGCACTCTCCGGCCAACATGCCCAATATCCAGCAACAGCTCCCAAAGCGAAGGAGCCAGGACCCAAAGACCTAGCTGGCCTGAAGGGCCCCCAGGGGGCCCCCAAGGAGCTCCTCTCCATTTGGGTCTGGGGGCTTTAGTTGGGCCGGGAACCTGGGAGGTACCTGCAAGGTTGCAGTTCACGGCCCGAGAAGCACTCTCCGGCCAACATGCCCAACTGCAGCAACAGCTCCCAAAGCGAAGGAGCCAGGACCCAAAGACCTAGCTGGCCTGAAGGGCCCCCAGGGGGCCCCCAAGCAGCACCTCTCAATTTGGGTCTGGGGGCTTTCGTTGGGCATAGATACCTGAGAGGTTCCTGAAAGGTTGCAGTTCGCGGCCCGAGAAGCACTCTCCGGCCAACATGCCCAATATCCAGCAACAGCTCCCAAAGCGAAGGAGCCAGGACCCAAAGACCTAGCTGGCCTGAAGGGCCCCCAGGGGTCCCCCAAGCAGCCCCTCTCCATTTGGGTCTGGGGGCTTTCGTTGGGCATGGATACCTGAGATGTACCTGCAAGATTACTGTTCGCGGCCCGAGAAGCACTCTCCGGCCAACATGCTCAACTGCAGCAACAGCTCCCAAAGCGAAGGAGCCAGGACCCAAAGAGCTAGGTGGCCTGAAGGGCCCCCAGGGGGCCCCCAAGCAGCCCCTCTCCATTTGGGTCTGGGGGCTTTCGTTAGGCCGGGAACCTGGGAGGTACCTGCAAGGTTGCAGTTCGCGGCCCGAGAAGCACTCTCCGGCCAACATGCACAACTGCAGCAACAGCTCCCAAAGCGAAGGAGCCAGGACCCAAAGACCTAGCTGGCCTGAAGGGCCCCCAGGGGGCCCCCAAGCAGCCCCTCTCAATTTGGGTCTGGGGTTTTCGTTGGGCCGGGAACCTGGGAGATTCCTGCAAGGTTGCAGTTCGCGGCCCGAGAAGCACTCTCCGGCCAACATGCCCAATATCCAGCAACAGCTCCCAAAGCGAAGGAGCCAGGACCCAAAGACCTAGCTGGCCTGAAGGGCCCCCAGGGGGCCACCAAGCAGCCCCTCTCCATTTGGGTCTGGGGGCTTTCGTTGGGCATGTATACCTGAGAGGTACCTGGAAGTTACAGTTCGCGGCCCGAGAAGCACTCTCCGGCCAACATGCCCAACTGCAGCAACAGCTCCCAAAGCGAAGGAGCCAGGACCCAAAGACCTAGCTGGCCTGAAGGGCCCCCAGGGGGCCCCCAAGCAGCCCCTCTCCATTTGGGTCTGGGGGCTTTCGTTGGGCCGGGAACCTGGGAGGTACCTGCAAGGTTGCAGTTCGCGGCCCGAGAAGCACTCTCCGGCCAACATGCCCAACTGCAGCAACAGCTCCCAAACCGAAGGAGCCAGGACCCAAAGACCTAGCTGGCCTGAAGGGCCCCCAGGGGGGCCCCCAAGCAGCCCCTCTCCATTTGGGTCTGGGGGCTTTCGTTGGGCATGGAACCTGGGAGATTCCTGCAAGGTTGCAGTTCGCGGCCCGAGAAGCACTCTCCGGCCAACATGCCAAACGTGGAGCGACTGCTCCCAAAGCGAAGGAGCCAGGACCCAAAGACCTAGCTGGCCTGAAGGGCCCCCATGGGGCCCTCAAGGAGCTCCTCTCCATTTGGGTCTGGGGGCTTTAGTTGGGCCGGGAACCTGGGAGGTACCTGCAAGGTTGCAGTTCGCGGCCCGAGAAGCACTCTGGGTCCAACATGACAAATATCCAGCAACAGCTCCCAAAGCGAAGGAGCCAGGACCCAAAGACCTAGCTGGCCTGAAGGGCCCCCAGGGGTCCCCCAAGCAGCCCCTCTCCATTTGGGTCTGGGGGCTTTCGTTGGGCATGGATACCTGAGATGTAACTGCAAGGTTACAGTTCGCGGCCCGAGAAGCACTCTCCGGCCAACATGCCCAACTGCAGCAACAGCTCCCAAAGCGAAGGAGCCAGGACCCAAAGAGCTAGGTGGCCTGAAGGGCCCCCAGGGGGCACCCAAGCAGCCCCTCTCCATTTGGGTCTGGGGGCTTTCTTTAGGCTGAGAACGTGGGAGATACCAGCAAGGTTGCAGTTCGCGGCCCGAGAAGCACTCTCCGGCCAACATGCCCAATATCCAGCAACAGCTCCCAAAGCGAAGGAGCCAGGACCCAAAGACCTAGCTGGCCTGAAGGGCCCCCAGAAGACCACCAAGCAGCCCCCCTCCATTTGGGTCTGGGGGCTTTCGTTGGGCATGTATACCTGAGAGGTACCTGCAAGTTACATTTCGCGGTCCGAGAAGCACTCTCCGGCCAACATGCCCAACTGCAGCAACAGCTCCCAAAGCGAAGGAGCCAGGACCCAAAGACCTAGCTGGCCTGAAGGGCCCCCAGGGGGCCCCCAAGCAGCCCCTCTCCATTTGGGTCTGGGGGTTTTCGTTGGGCCGGGAACCTGGGAGGTACCTGCAAGGTTGCAGTTCGCGGCCCGAGAAGCACTCTCCGGCCAACATGCCCAACTGCAGCAACAGCTCCCAAACCGAAGGAGCCAGGACCCAAAGACCTAGCTGGCCTGAAGGGCCCCCAGGGGGGCCCCAAGCAGCCCCTCTCAATTTGGGTCTGGGGGCTTTCGTTGGGCCGGGAACCTGGGAGAATCCTGCAAGGTTGCAGTTCGCGGCCCGAGAAGCACTCTCCGGCCAACATGCCCAACTGCAGCAACAGCTCCCAAAGCGAAGGAGCCAGGACCCAAAGACCTAGCTGGCCTGAAGGGCCCCCAGGGGGGCCCCAAGCAGCCCCTCTCAATTTGGGTCTGGGGGCTTTCGTTGGGCAGGGAACCTGGGAGAATCCTGCAAGGTTGCAGTTCGCGGCCGGAGAAGCACTCTCCGGCCAACATGCCCAACTGCAGCAACAGCTCCCAAACCGAAGGAGCCAGGACCCAAAGACCTAGCTGGCCTGAAGGGCCCCCAGGGGGCCCCCAAGCAGCCCCTCTCCATTTGGGTCTGGGGGCTTTCTTTAGGCTGAGAACGTGGGAGATACCAGCAAGGTTGCAGTTCGCGGCCCGAGAAGCACTCTCCGGCCAACATGCCCAATATCCAGCAACAGCTCCCAAAGCGAAGGAGCCAGGACCCAAAGACCTAGCTGGCCTGAAGGGCCCCCAGAAGACCACCAAGCAGCCCCTCTCCATTTGGGTCTGGGGGCTTTCGTTGGGCATGTATACCTGAGAGGTACCTGCAAGTTACAGTTCGCGGCCCGAGAAGCACTCTCCGGCCAACATGCCCAACTGCAGCAACAGCTCCCAAAGCGAAGGAGCCAGGACCCAAAGACCTAGCTGGCCTGAAGGGCCCCCAGGGGGCCCCCAAGCAGCCCCTCTCCATTTGGGTCTGGGGGTTTTCGTTGGGCCAGAAACCTGGGAGGTACCTGCAAGGTTGCAGTTGGCGGCCCGAGAAGCACTCTCCGGCCAACATGCCCAACTGCAGCAACAGCTCCCAAAGCGAAGGAGCCAGGACCCAAAGACCTAGCTGGCCTGAAGGGCCCCCAGGGGGGCCCCAAGCAGCCCCTCTCCATTTGGGTCTGGGGGCTTTCGTTGGGCCGGTAACCTGGGAGATTACTGCAAGGTTGCAGTTCGAGGCCCGAGAAGCACTCTCCGGCCAACATGCCCAACTGCAGCAACAGCTCCCAAACCGAAGGAGCCAGGACACAAAGACCTAGCTGGCCTGAAGGGCCCCCAGGGGGCCCCCAAGTAGCCCCTCTCCATTTGGGTCTGGAGGCTTTCGTTGGGCATGTATACCTGAGAGGTACCTGCAAGGTTACAGTTCGCGGCCCGAGAAGCACTCTCCGGCCAACATGCCCAACTGCAGCAACAGCTCCCAAAGCGAAGGAGCCAGGACCCAAAGACCTAGCTGGCCTGAAGTGCCCCCAGGTGGTCCCCAAGCAGCCCCTCTCCATTTGGGTCTGGGGGCTTTCGTTGGGCGGGGAACCTGGGAGATTCCTGCAAGGTTGCAGTTCGCGGCCCGAGAAGCACTCTCCGGCCAACATGCCCAACTGCAGCAACAGCTCCCAAACCGAAGGAGCCAGGACCCAAAGACCTAGCTGGCCTGAAGGGCCCCCAGGGGGCCACCAAGCAGCCCCTCTCCATTTGGGTCTGGGGGCTTTCGTTGGGCCGGGAACCTGGGAGATTCCTGCAAGGTTGCAGTTCGCGGCCCGAGAAGCACTCTCCGGCCAACATGCCCAACTGCAGCAACAGCTCCCAAACCGAAGGAGCCAGGACCCAAAGACCTAGCTGGCCTGAAGGGCCCCCAGGGGGCCCCCAAGCAGCCCCTCTCAATTTGGGTCTGGGGGCTTTCTTTAGGCTGAGAACGTGGGAGATACCAGCAAGGTTGCAGTTCGCGGCCCGAGAAGCACTCTCCGGCCAACATGCCCAATATCCAGCAACAGCTCCCAAAGCGAAGGAGCCAGGACCCAAAGACCTAGCTGGCCTGAAGGGCCCCCAGAAGGCCACCAAGCAGCCCCTCTCCATTTGGGTCTGGGGTTTTCGTTGGGCATGTATACCTGAGAGGTACCTGCAAGGTTGCAGTTCGCGGCCCGAGAAGCACTCTCCGGCCAACATGCCCAACTGCAACAACAGCTCCCAAACCGAAGGAGCCAGGACCCAAAGACCTAGCTGGCCTGAAGGGCCCCCAGGGGGCCCCCAAGCAGCCCCTCTCCATTTGGGTCTGGGTGTTTTCGTTGGGCCGGGAACCTGGGAGGTACCTGCAAGGTTGCAGTTCGCGGCCGGAGAAGCACTCTCCGGCCAACATGCCCAACTGCAGCAACAGCTCCCAAACCGAAGGAGCCAGGACACAAAGACCTAGCTGGCCTGAAGGGCCCCCAGGGGGGCCCCAAGCAGCCCCTCTCAATTTGGGTCTGGGGGCTTTCGTTGGGCATGGAACCTGGGAGATTCCTGCAAGGTTGCAGTTCGCGGTCCGAGAAGCACTCTCCGGCCAACATGCCCAACTGCAGCAACAGCTCCCAAAGCGAAGGAGCCAGGACCCAAAGACCTAGCTGGCCTGAAGGGCCCCCAGGGGGCCCCCAAGGAGCTCCTCTCCATTTGGGTCTGGGGGCTTTAGTTGGGCCGGGAACCTGGGAGGTACCTGCAAGGTTGCAGTTCACGGCCCGAGAAGCACTCTCCGGCCAACATGCCCAACTGCAGCAACAGCTCCCAAAGCGAAGGAGCCAGGACCCAAAGACCTAGCTGGCCTGAAGGGCCCCCAGGGGGCCCCCAAGCAGCCCCTCTCCATTTGGGTCTGGGGGCTTTCGTTGGGCCGGGAACCTGGGAGATTCCTGCAATGTTGCAGTTCGCGGCCCGAGAAGCACTCTCCGGCCAACATGCCCAACTGCAGCAACAGCTCCCAAACCAAATGAGCCAGGACACAAAGACCTAGCTGGCCTGAAGGGCCCCCAGGGGCCCCCCAAGTAGCCCCTCTCAATATGGGTCTGGGGGCTTTCGTTGGGCATGTATACCTGAGAGGTACCTGCAAGGTTGCAGTTCGCGGCCCGAGAAGCACTCTCCGGCCAACATGCCCAACTGCAGCAACAGCTCCCAAAGCGAAGGAGCCAGGACCCAAAGACCTAGCTGGCCTGAAGTGCCCCCAGGGGGTCCCCAAGCAGCCCCTCTCCATTTGGGTCTGGGGGCTTTCGTTGGGCGGGGAACCTGGGAGGTACATGCAAGGTTGCAGTTCGCGGCCCGAGAAGCACTCTCCGGCCAACATGCACAACTGCAGCAACAGCTCCCAAAGCGAAGGAGCCAGGACCCAAAGACCTAGCTGGCCTGAAGGGCCCCCAGGGGGCCCCCAAGCAGCCCCTCTCAATTTGGGTCTGGGGGCTTTCGTTGGGCCGGGAACCTGGGAGATTCCTGCAAGGTTGCAGTTCGCGGCCGGAGAAGCACTCTCCGGCCAACATGCCCAATATCCAGCAACAGCTCCCAAAGCGAAGGAGCCAGGACCCAAAGACCTAGCTGGCCTGAAGGGCCCCCAGGGGGCTCCCAAGCAGCCCCTCTCCATTTGGGTCTGGGGGTTTTCGTTGGGCCGGGAACCTGAGAGGTACCTGCAAGGTTGCAGTTCGCGGCCCGAGAAGCACTCTCCGGCCAACATGCCCAACTGCAGCAACAGCTCCCAAACCGAAGGAGCCAGGACCCAAAGACCTAACTGGCCTGAAGGGCCCCCAGGGGGCCCCCAAGCAGCCCCTCTCAATTTGGGTCTGGGGGCTTTCTTTGGGCCGGGAACCTGGGAGATTCCTGCAAGGTTGCAGTTCGCGGCCCGAGAAGCACTCTCCGGCCAACATGCCCAACTGCAGCAACAGCTCCCAAAGCGAAGGAGCCAGGACCCAAAGACCTAGCTGGCCTGAAGGGCCCCCAGGGGGCCCCCAAGCAGCACCTCTCAATTTGGGTCTGGGGGCTTTCGTTGGGCATAGATACCTGAGAGGTTCCTGAAAGGTTGCAGTTCGCGGCCCGAGAAGCACTCTCCGGCCAACATGCCCAATATCCAGCAACAGCTCCCAAAGCGAAGGAGCCAGGACCCAAAGACCTAGCTGGCCTGAAGGGCCCCCAGGGGTCCCCCAAGCAGCCCCTCTCCATTTGGGTCTGGGGGCTTTCGTTGGGCATGGATACCTGAGATGTACCTGCAAGATTACAGTTCGCGGCCCGAGAAGCACTCTCCGGCCAACATGCTCAACTGCAGCAACAGCTCCCAAAGCGAAGGAGCCAGGACCCAAAGAGCTAGCTGGCCTGAAGGGCCCCCAGGGGGCCCCCAAGCAGCCCCTCTCCATTTGGGTCTGGGGGCTTTCGTTAGGCCGGGAACCTGGGAGGTACCTGCAAGGTTGCAGTTCGCGGCCCGAGAAGCACTCTCCGGCCAACATGCACAACTGCAGCAACAGCTCCCAAAGCGAAGGAGCCAGGACCCAAAGACCTAGCTGGCCTGAAGGGCCCCCAGGGGGCCCCCAAGCAGCCCCTCTCAATTTGGGTCTGGGGTTTTCGTTGGGCCGGGAACCTGGGAGATTCCTGCAAGGTTGCAGTTCGCGGCCCGAGAAGCACTCTCCGGCCAACATGCCCAACTGCAGCAACAGCTCCCAAAGCGAAGGAGCCAGGACCCAAAGACCTAGCTGGCCTGAAGGGCCCCCAGGGGGCCCCCAAGCAGCCCCTCTCCATTTGGGTCTGGGGGCTTTCGTTGGGCCGGGAACCTGGGAGGTACCTGCAAGGTTGCAGTTCGCGGCCCGAGAAGCACTCTCCGGCCAACATGCCCAACTGCAGCAACAGCTCCCAAACCGAAGGAGCCAGGACCCAAAGACCTAGCTGGCCTGAAGGGCCCCCAGGGGGCCCCCAAGCAGCACCTCTCCATTTGGGTCTGGGGGCTTTCGTTGGGCCGGGAACCTGGGAGAATCCTGCAAGGTTGCAGTTCGCGGCCGGAGAAGCACTCTCCGGCCAACATGCCCAAATGCAGCAACAGCTCCCAAAGCGAAGGAGCCAGGACCCAAAGACCTAGCTGGCCTGAAGGGCCCCCAGGGGGCCCCCAAGCAGCCCCTCTCCATTTGGGTCTGGGGGCTTTCTTTAGGCTGAGAACCTGGGAGAATCCTGCAAGGTTGCAGTTCGCAGCCCGAGAAGCTCTCTCCGGCCAACATGCCCAATATCCAGCAACAGCTCCCAAACCGAATGAGCCAGGACCCAAAGACCTAGCTGGCCTGAAGGGCCCCCAGAAGGCCACCAAGCAGCCCCTCTCCATTTGGGTCTGGGGGCTTTCGTTGGGCATGTATACCTGAGAGGTACCTGGAAGTTACAGTTCGCGGCCCGAGAAGCACTCTCCGGCCAACATGCCCAACTGCAGCAACAGCTCCCAAAGCGAAGGAGCCAGGACCCAAAGACCTAGCTGGCCTGAAGGGCCCCCAGGGGGCCCCCAAGCAGCCCCTCTCCATTTGGGTCTGGGGGCTTTCGTTGGGCCGGGAACCTGGGAGGTACCTGCAAGGTTGCAGTTCGCGGCCCGAGAAGCACTCTCCGGCCAACATGCCCAACTGCAGCAACAGCTCCCAAACCGAAGGAGCCAGGACCCAAAGACCTAGCTGGCCTGAAGGGCCCCCAGGGGGGCCCCCAAGCAGCCCCTCTCCATTTGGGTCTGGGGGCTTTCGTTGGGCATGGAACCTGGGAGATTCCTGCAAGGTTGCAGTTCGCGGCCCGAGAAGCACTCTCCGGCCAACATGCCAAACGTGGAGCGACTGCTCCCAAAGCGAAGGAGCCAGGACCCAAAGACCTAGCTGGCCTGAAGGGCCCCCATGGGGCCCTCAAGGAGCCCCTCTCCATTTGGGTCTGGGGGCTTTAGTTGGGCCGGGAACCTGGGAGGTACCTGCAAGGTTGCAGTTCGCGGCCCGAGAAGCACTCTGGGTCCAACATGACAAATATCCAGCAACAGCTCCCAAAGCGAAGGAGCCAGGACCCAAAGACCTAGCTGGCCTGAAGGGCCCCCAGGGGTCCCCCAAGCAGCCCCTCTCCATTTGGGTCTGGGGGCTTTCGTTGGGCATGGATACCTGAGATGTAACTGCAAGGTTACAGTTCGCGGCCCGAGAAGCACTCTCCGGCCAACATGCCCAACTGCAGCAACAGCTCCCAAAGCGAAGGAGCCAGGACCCAAAGAGCTAGGTGGCCTGAAGGGCCCCCAGGGGGCACCCAAGCAGCCCCTCTCCATTTGGGTCTGGGGGCTTTCTTTAGGCTGAGAACGTGGGAGATACCAGCAAGGTTGCAGTTCGCGGCCCGAGAAGCACTCTCCGGCCAACATGCCCAATATCCAGCAACAGCTCCCAAAGCGAAGGAGCCAGGACCCAAAGACCTAGCTGGCCTGAAGGGCCCCCAGAAGACCACCAAGCAGCCCCCCTCCATTTGGGTCTGGGGGCTTTCGTTGGGCATGTATACCTGAGAGGTACCTGCAAGTTACATTTCGCGGTCCGAGAAGCACTCTCCGGCCAACATGCCCAACTGCAGCAACAGCTCCCAAAGCGAAGGAGCCAGGACCCAAAGACCTAGCTGGCCTGAAGGGCCCCCAGGGGGCCCCCAAGCAGCCCCTCTCCATTTGGGTCTGGGGGTTTTCGTTGGGCCGGGAACCTGGGAGGTACCTGCAAGGTTGCAGTTCGCGGCCCGAGAAGCACTCTCCGGCCAACATGCCCAACTGCAGCAACAGCTCCCAAACCGAAGGAGCCAGGACCCAAAGACCTAGCTGGCCTGAAGGGCCCCCAGGGGGGCCCCAAGCAGCCCCTCTCAATTTGGGTCTGGGGGCTTTCGTTGGGCCGGGAACCTGGGAGAATCCTGCAAGGTTGCAGTTCGCGGCCCGAGAAGCACTCTCCGGCCAACATGCCCAACTGCAGCAACAGCTCCCAAAGCGAAGGAGCCAGGACCCAAAGACCTAGCTGGCCTGAAGGGCCCCCAGGGGGGCCCCAAGCAGCCCCTCTCAATTTGGGTCTGGGGGCTTTCGTTGGGCAGGGAACCTGGGAGAATCCTGCAAGGTTGCAGTTCGCGGCCGGAGAAGCACTCTCCGGCCAACATGCCCAACTGCAGCAACAGCTCCCAAACCGAAGGAGCCAGGACCCAAAGACCTAGCTGGCCTGAAGGGCCCCCAGGGGGCCCCCAAGCAGCCCCTCTCAATTTGGGTCTGGGGGCTTTCTTTAGGCTGAGAACGTGGGAGATACCAGCAAGGTTGCAGTTCGCGGCCCGAGAAGCACTCTCCGGCCAACATGCCCAATATCCAGCAACAGCTCCCAAAGCGAAGGAGCCAGGACCCAAAGACCTAGCTGGCCTGAAGGGCCCCCAGAAGACCACCAAGCAGCCCCTCTCCATTTGGGTCTGGGGGCTTTCGTTGGGCATGTATACCTGAGAGGTACCTGCAAGTTACAGTTCGCGGCCCGAGAAGCACTCTCCGGCCAACATGCCCAACTGCAGCAACAGCTCCCAAAGCGAAGGAGCCAGGACCCAAAGACCTAGCTGGCCTGAAGGGCCCCCAGGGGGCCCCCAAGCAGCCCCTCTCCATTTGGGTCTGGGGGTTTTCGTTGGGCCAGAAACCTGGGAGGTACCTGCAAGGTTGCAGTTGGCGGCCCGAGAAGCACTCTCCGCCCAACATGCCCAACTGCAGCAACAGCTCCCAAAGCGAAGGAGCCAGGACCCAAAGACCTAGCTGGCCTGAAGGGCCCCCAGGGGGGCCCCAAGCAGCCCCTCTCCATTTGGGTCTGGGGGCTTTCGTTGGGCCGGTAACCTGGGAGATTACTGCAAGGTTGCAGTTCGAGGCCCGAGAAGCACTCTCCGGCCAACATGCCCAACTGCAGCAACAGCTCCCAAACCGAAGGAGCCAGGACACAAAGACCTAGCTGGCCTGAAGGGCCCCCAGGGGGCCCCCAAGTAGCCCCTCTCCATTTGGGTCTGGAGGCTTTCGTTGGGCATGTATACCTGAGAGGTACCTGCAAGGTTACAGTTCGCGGCCCGAGAAGCACTCTCCGGCCAACATGCCCAACTGCAGCAACAGCTCCCAAAGCGAAGGAGCCAGGACCCAAAGACCTAGCTGGCCTGAAGTGCCCCCAGGTGGTCCCCAAGCAGCCCCTCTCCATTTGGGTCTGGGGGCTTTCGTTGGGCGGGGAACCTGGGAGATTCCTGCAAGGTTGCAGTTCGCGGCCCGAGAAGCACTCTCCGGCCAACATGCCCAACTGCAGCAACAGCTCCCAAACCGAAGGAGCCAGGACCCAAAGACCTAGCTGGCCTGAAGGGCCCCCAGGGGGCCACCAAGCAGCCCCTCTCCATTTGGGTCTGGGGGCTTTCGTTGGGCCGGGAACCTGGGAGATTCCTGCAAGGTTGCAGTTCGCGGCCCGAGAAGCACTCTCCGGCCAACATGCCCAACTGCAGCAACAGCTCCCAAACCGAAGGAGCCAGGACCCAAAGACCTAGCTGGCCTGAAGGGCCCCCAGGGGGCCCCCAAGCAGCCCCTCTCAATTTGGGTCTGGGGGCTTTCTTTAGGCTGAGAACGTGGGAGATACCAGCAAGGTTGCAGTTCGCGGCCCGAGAAGCACTCTCCGGCCAACATGCCCAATATCCAGCAACAGCTCCCAAAGCGAAGGAGCCAGGACCCAAAGACCTAGCTGGCCTGAAGGGCCCCCAGAAGGCCACCAAGCAGCCCCTCTCCATTTGGGTCTGGGGTTTTCGTTGGGCATGTATACCTGAGAGGTACCTGCAAGGTTGCAGTTCGCGGCCCGAGAAGCACTCTCCGGCCAACATGCCCAACTGCAACAACAGCTCCCAAACCGAAGGAGCCAGGACCCAAAGACCTAGCTGGCCTGAAGGGCCCCCAGGGGGCCCCCAAGCAGCCCCTCTCCATTTGGGTCTGGGTGTTTTCGTTGGGCCGGGAACCTGGGAGGTACCTGCAAGGTTGCAGTTCGCGGCCGGAGAAGCACTCTCCGGCCAACATGCCCAACTGCAGCAACAGCTCCCAAACCGAAGGAGCCAGGACACAAAGACCTAGCTGGCCTGAAGGGCCCCCAGGGGGGCCCCAAGCAGCCCCTCTCAATTTGGGTCTGGGGGCTTTCGTTGGGCATGGAACCTGGGAGATTCCTGCAAGGTTGCAGTTCGCGGTCCGAGAAGCACTCTCCGGCCAACATGCCCAACTGCAGCAACAGCTCCCAAAGCGAAGGAGCCAGGACCCAAAGACCTAGCTGGCCTGAAGGGCCCCCAGGGGGCCCCCAAGGAGCTCCTCTCCATTTGGGTCTGGGGGCTTTAGTTGGGCCGGGAACCTGGGAGGTACCTGCAAGGTTGCAGTTCACGGCCCGAGAAGCACTCTCCGGCCAACATGCCCAACTGCAGCAACAGCTCCCAAAGCGAAGGAGCCAGGACCCAAAGACCTAGCTGGCCTGAAGGGCCCCCAGGGGGCCCCCAAGCAGCCCCTCTCCATTTGGGTCTGGGGGCTTTCGTTGGGCCGGGAACCTGGGAGATTCCTGCAATGTTGCAGTTCGCGGCCCGAGAAGCACTCTCCGGCCAACATGCCCAACTGCAGCAACAGCTCCCAAACCAAATGAGCCAGGACACAAAGACCTAGCTGGCCTGAAGGGCCCCCAGGGGCCCCCCAAGTAGCCCCTCTCAATATGGGTCTGGGGGCTTTCGTTGGGCATGGATACCTGAGAGGTACCTGCAAGGTTACAGTTCGCGGCCCGAGAAGCACTCTCCGGCCAACATTCTCAACTGCAGCCACAGCTCCCAAAGCGAAGGAGCCAGGACCCAAAGACCTAGCTGGCCTGAAGGGCCCCCAGGGGGCCCCCAAGCAGCCCCTCTCCATTTGGGTCTGGGGGCTTTCGTTGGGCCGGGAACCTGGGAGCTACCTGCAAGGTTGAAGTTCGCGGCCCGAGAAGCACTCTCCGGCCAACATGCCCAACTGCAGCAACAGCTCCCAAAGCGAAGGAGCCAGGACCCAAAGACCTAGCTGGCCTGAAGGGCCCCCAGGGGGCCCCCAAGCAGCCCCTCTCAATTTGGGTCTGGGGGCTTTCGTTGGGCATGGAACCTGGGAGATTCCTGCAAGGTTGCAGTTCGCGGCCCGAGAAGCACTCTCCGGCCAACATGCCCAACTGCAGCAACAGCTCCCAAAGCGAAGGAGCCAGGACCCAAAGACCTAGCTGGCCTGAAGGGCCCCCAGGGGTCCCCCAAGCAGCCCATCTCCATTTGGGTCTGGGGGCTTTCGTTGGGCATGTATACCTGAGAGGTACCTGCAAGTTACAGTTCGCGGCCTGAGAAGCACTCTCCGGCCAACATGCCCAACTGCAGCAACAGCTCCCAAAGCGAAGGAGCCAGGACCCAAAGACCTAGCTGGCCTGAAGGGCCCCCAGGGGGCCCCCAAGCAGCCCCTCTCAATTTGGGTCTGGGGGCTTTCGTTGGGCATGGATACCTGAGAGGTACATGCAAGGTTACAGTTCTCGGCCGGAGAAGCACTCTCCGGCCAACATGCCCAACTGCAGCAACAGCTCCCAAAGCGAAGGAGCCAGGACCCAAAGACCTAGCTGGCTTGAAGTGCCCCCAGGGGGTCCCCAAGCAGCCCCTCTCCATTTGGGTCTGGGGGCTTTCGTTGGGCGGGGAACCTGGGAGATTCATGCAAGGTTGCAGTTCGCGGCCCGAGAAGCACTCTCCGGCCAACATGCCCAACTGCAGCAACAGCTCCCAAACCGAAGGAGCCAGGACCCAAAGACCTAGCTGGCCTGAAGGGCCCCCAGGGGGCCCCCAAGCAGCCCCTCTCAATTTGGGTCTGGGGGCTTTCGTTGGGCCGGGAACCTGGGAGATTCCTGCAAGGTTGCAGTTCGCGGCCGGAGAAGCACTCTCCGGCCAACATGCCCAACTGCAGCAACAGCTCCCAAAGCGAAGGAGCCAGGACCCAAAGACCTAGCTGGCCTGAAGGGCCCCCAGGGGGCCCCCAAGCAGCCCCTCTCAATTTGGGTCTGGGGGTTTTCGTTGGGCCGGGAACCTGGGAGGTACCTGCAAGGTTGCAGTTCGCGGCCCGAGAAGCACTCTCCGGCCAACATGCCCAACTGCAGCAACAGCTCCCAAACCGAAGGAGCCAGGACACAAAGACCTAGCTGGCCTGAAGGGCCCCCAGGGGGCCCCAAGCAGCCCCTCTCCATTTGGGTCTGGGGGCTTTCGTTGGGCCGGGAACCTGGGAGATTCCTGCAAGGTTGCAGTTCGCGGCCGGAGAAGCACTCTCCGGCCAACATGCACAACTGCAGCAACAGCTCCCAAAGCGAAGGAGCCAGGACCCAAAGACCTAGCTGGCCTGAAGGGCCCCCAGGGGGCCCCCAAGCAGCCCCTCTCAATTTGGGTCTGGGGGTTTTCGTTGGGCCGGGAACCTGGCAGGTACCTGCAAGGTTGCAGTTCGCGGCCCGAGAAGCACTCTCCGGCCAACATGCCCAACTGCAGCAACAGCTCCCAAACCGAAGGAGCCAGGACCCAAAGACCTAGCTGGCCTGAAGGGCCCCCAGGGGGCCCCAAGCAGCCCCTCTCCATTTGGGTCTGGGGGCTTTCGTTGGGCCGGGAACCTGGGAGAATCCTGCAAGGTTGCAGTTCGCGGCCCGAGAAGCACTCTCCGGCCAACATGCCCAACTGCAGCAACAGCTCCCAAACCGAAGGAGCCAGGACCCAAAGACCTAGCTGGCCTGAAGGGCCCCCAGGGGGCCCCCAAGCAGCCCCTCTCCATTTGGGTCTGGGGGCTTTCGTTGGGCCGGGAACCTGGGAGGTACCTGCAAGGTTGCAGTTCGCGGCCCGAGAAGCACTCTCCGGCCAACATGCCCAACTGCAGCAACAGCTCCCAAAGCGAAGGAGCCAGGACCCAAAGACCTAGCTGGCCTGAAGGGCCCCCAGGGGGCCCCCAAGCAGCCCCTCTCCATTTGGGTCTGGGGGCTTTTGTTGGGCCGGGAACCTGGGAGATTCCTGCAAGGTTGCAGTTCGAGGCCCGAGAAGCACTCTCCGGCCAACATGCCCAACTGCAGCAACAGCTCCCAAACCGAAGGAGCCAGGACCCAAAGACCTAGCTGGCCTGAAGGGCCCCCAGGGGGCCCCCAAGCAGCCCCTCTCCATTTGGGTCTGGGGGCTTTCGTTGGGCATGGATACCTGAGAGGTACCTGCAAGGTTACAGTTCGCGGCCCGAGAAGCACTCTCCGGCCAACATTCTCAACTGCAGCAACAGCTCCCAAAGCGAAGGAGCCAGGACCCAAAGACCTAGCTGGCCTGAAGGGCCCCCAGGGGGCCCCCAAGCAGCCCCTCTCCATTTGGGTCTGGGGGCTTTCGTTGGGCCGGGAACCTGGGAGGTACCTGCAAGGTTGCAGTTCGCGGCCCGAGAAGCACTCTCCGGCCAACATGCCCAACTGCAGCAACAGCTCCCAAAGCGAAGGAGCCAGGACCCAAAGACCTAGCTGGCCTGAAGGGCCCCCAGGGGGCCCCCAAGCAGCCCCTCTCAATTTGGGTCTGGGGGCTTTCGTTGGGCATGGAACCTGGGAGATTCCTGCAAGGTTGCAGTTCGCGGCCCGAGAAGCACTCTCCGGCCAACATGCCCAACTGCAGCAACAGCTCCCAAAGCGAAGGAGCCAGGACCCAAAGACCTAGCTGGCCTGAAGGGCCCCCAGGGGTCCCCCAAGCAGCCCATCTCCATTTGGGTCTGGGGGCTTTCGTTGGGCATGGATACCTGAGATGTACCTGCAAGATTACAGTTCGCGGCCCGAGAAGCACTCTCCGGCCAACATGCTCAACTGCAGCAACAGCTCCCAAACCGAAGGAGCCAGGACCCAAAGAGCTAGGTGGCCTGAAGGGCCCCCAGGGGGCCCCCAAGCAGCCCCTCTCAATTTGGGTCTGGCGGCTTTCGTTGGGCCGGGAAACTGGGAGATTCCTGCAAGGTTGCAGTTCGCGGCCCGAGAAGCACTCTCCGGCCAACATGCCCAACTGCAGCAACAGCTCCCAAACCGAAGGAGCCAGGACCCAAAGACCTAGCTGGCCTGAAGGGCCCCCAGAAGGCCCCCAAGCAGCCCCTCTCAATTTGGGTCTGGGGGCTTTCGTTGGGCCGGGAACCTGGGAGATTCATGCAAGGTTGCAGTTCGCGGCCCGAGAAGCACTCTCCGGCCAACATGCACAACTGCAGCAACAGCTCCCAAAGCGAAGGAGCCAGGACCCAAAGACCTAGCTGGCCTGAAGGGCCCCCAGTGGGCCCCCAAGCAGCCCCTCTCCATTTGGGTCTGGGGGTTTTCGTTGGGCCGGGAACCTGGGAGAATCCTGCAAGGTTGCAGTTCGCGGCCCGAGAAGCACTCTCCGGCCAACATGCCCAACTGCAGCAACAGCTCCCAAACCGAAGGAGCCAGGACCCAAAGACCTAGCTGGCCTGAAGGGCCCCCAGGTGGGCCCCAAGCAGCCCCTCTCAATTTGGGTCTGGGGGCTTTCGTTGGGCATGGAACCTGGGAGATTCCTGCAAGGTTGCAGTTCGCGGCCCGAGAAGCACTCTCCGCCCAACATGCCCAACTGCAGCAACAGCTCCCAAACCGAAGGAGCCAGGACCCAAAGACCTAGCTGGCCTGAAGGGCCCCCATGGGGCCCCCAAGGAGCCCCTCTCCATTTGGGTCTGGGGGCTTTAGTTGGGCCGGGAACCTGGGAGATTCCTGCAAGGTTGCAGTTCGCGGCCGGAGAAGCACTCTCCGGCCAGCATGCCCAATATCCAGCAACAGCTCCCAAAGCGAAGGAGCCAGGACCCAAAGACCTAGCTGGCCTGAAGGGCCCCCAGGGGGCCCCCAAGCAGCCCCTCTCCATTTGGGTCTGGGGGCTTTCGTTGGGCCGGGAACCTGGGAGATTCCTGCAAGGTTGCAGTTCGAGGCCCGAGAAGCACTCTCCGGCCAACATGCCCAACTGCAGCAACAGCTCCCAAACCGAATGAGCCAGGACCCAAAGACCTAGCTGGCCTGAAGGGCCCCCAGGGGGCCCCCAAGCAGCCCCTCTCAATTTGGGTCTGGGGGCTTTCGTTGGGCCGGGAACCTGGGAGATTCCTTCAAGGTTGCAGTTCGCGGCCCGAGAAGCACTCTCCCCCCAACATGCCCAAAGGCAGCAACAGCTCCCAAAGCGAAGGAGCCAGGACCCAAAGACCTAGCTGGCCTGAAGGGCCCCCAGGGGGCCCCCAAGCAGCCCCTCTCCATTTGGGTCTGGGGGCTTTCGTTGGGCCGGGAACCTGGGAGGTACCTGCAAGGTTGCAGTTCTCGGCCCGAGAAGCACTCTCCGCCCAACATGCCCAACTGCAGCAACAGCTCCCAAAGCGAAGGAGCCAGGACCCAAAGACCTAGCTGGCCTGAAGGGCCCCCAGGGGGCCCCCAAGCAGCCCCTCTCCATTTGGGTCTGGGGGCTTTCGTTGGGCATAGATACCTGAGAGGTACCTGCAAGGTTACAGTTCGCTGCCCGAGAAGCACTCTCCGGACAACATGCTCAACTGCAGCAACAGCTCCCAAACCGAAGGAGCCAGGACCCAAAGACCTAGCTGGCCTGAAGGGCCCCCAGGGGGCCCCCAAGCAGCCCCTCTCAATTTGGGTCTGGGGGCTTTCGTTGGGCCGGGAACCTGGGAGATTCCTGCAAGGTTGCAGTTCGCGGCCCGAGAAGCACTCTCCGGCCAACATGCCCAACTGCAGCAACAGCTCCCAAAGCGAAGGAGCGAGGACCCAAAGACCTAGCTGGCCTGAAGGGCCCCCAGGGGGCCCCCAAGAAGCCCCTCTCAATTTGGGTCTGGGGGCTTTCGTTGGGCCGGGAACCTGGGAGAATCCTGCAAGGTTGCAGTTCGCGGCCCGAGAAGCACTCTCCGGCCAACATGCCCAACTGCAGCAACAGCTCCCAAAGCGAAGGAGCCAGGACCCAAAGACCTAGCTGGCCTGAAGGGCCCCCAGGGGGCCTCAAGCAGCCACTCTCAATTTGGGTCTGGGGGCTTTCCTTGGGCATGTATACCTGAGAGGTACCTGCAAGGTTACAGTTCGCGGCCCGAGAAGCACTCTCCGGCCAACATGCCCAACTGCAGCAACAGCTCCCAAAGCGAAGGAGCCAGGACCCAAAGACCTAGCTGGCCTGAAGTGCCCCCAGGGGGTCCCCAAGCAGCCCCTCTCCATTTGGGTCTGGGGGCTTTCGTTGGGCCGGGAACCTGGGAGATTCATGCAAGGTTGCAGTTCGCGGCCCGAGAAGCACTCTCCGGCCAACATGCCCAACTGCAGCAACAGCTCCCAAAGCGAAGGAGCCAGGACCCAAAGACCTAGCTGGCCTGAAGGGCCCCCAGTGGGCTCCCAAGCAGCCCCTCTCCATTTGGGTCTGGGGGCTTTCGTTGGGCATGGAACCTGGGAGATTCCTGCAAGGTTGCAGTTCGCGGCCCGGGAAGCACTCTCCGGCAAACATGCCCAACTGCAGCAACAGCTCCCAAACCGAAGGAGCCAGGACCCAAAGACCTAGCTGGCCTGAAGGGCCCCCAGGGGGCCCCCAAGCAGCCCCTCTCCATTTGGGTTTGGGGGCTTTCGTTGGGCATGGATACCTGAGATGTACCTGCAAGATTACAGTTCGCGGCCCGAGAAGCACTCTCCGGCCAACATGCTGCTCAACTGCAGCAACAGCTCCCAAACCGAAGGAGCCAGGACCCAAAGACCTAGCTGGCCTGAAGGGCCCCCAGGGGGCCCCCAAGCAGCCCCTCTCCATTTGGGTCTGGGGGCTTTTGTTGGGCCGGGAACCTGGGAGATTCCTGCAAGGTTGCAGTTCGAGGCCCGAGAAGCACTCTCCGGCCAACATGCCCAACTGCAGCAACAGCTCCCAAACCGAATGAGCCAAGGACACAAAGACCTAGCTGGCCTGAAGGGCCCCCAGGGGGCCCCCAAGCAGCCCCTCTCAATTTGGGTCTGGGGGCTTTCGTTGGGCCGGGAACCTGGGAGATTCCTGCAAGGTTGCAGTTCGCGACCGGAGAAGCACTCTCCGGCCAACATGCCCAACTGCAGCAACAGCTCCCAAAGCGAAGGAGCCAGGACCCAAAGACCTAGCTGGCCTGAAGGGGCCCCAGGGGGTCCCCAAGCAGCCCCTCTCCATTTGGGTCTGGGGGCTTTCGTTGGGCCGGGAACCTGGCAGGTACCTGCCAGGTTGCAGTTCGCGGCCCGAGAAGCACTCTCCGGCCAACATGCCCAACTGCAGCAACAGCTCCCAAACCGAATGAGCCAGGACACAAAGACCTAGCTGGCCTGAAGGGCCCCCAGGGGGCCCCCAAGCAGCCCCTCTCCATTTGGGTCTGGGGGCTTTCGTTGGGCATGTATACCTGAGAGGTACCTGCAAGGTTACAGTCCGCGGCCCGAGAAGCACTCTCCGGCCAACATGCCCAACTGCAGCAACAGCTCCCAAAGCGAAGGAGCCAGGACCCAAAGACCTAGCTGGCCTGAAGGGCCCCCAGGGGGCCCCCAAGCAGCCCCTCTCCATTTGGGTCTGGGGGCTTTCGTTGGGCCGGGAACCTGGGAGATTCCTGCAAGGTTGCAGTTCGCGGCCCGAGAAGCACTCTCCGGCCAACATGCCCAACTGCAGCAACAGCTCCCAAACCGAAGGAGCCAGGACCCAAAGACCTAGCTGGCCTGAAGGGCCCCCAGGGGGCCCCCAAGCAGCCCCTCTCAATTTGGGTCTGGGGGCTTTCGTTGGGCATGGAACCTGGGAGATTCCTGCAAGGTTGCAGTTCGCGGCCCGAGAAGCACTCTCCGGCCAACATGCCCAACTGCAGCAACAGCTCCCAAACCGAATGAGCCAGGACCCAAAGACCTAGCTGGCCTGAAGGGCCCCCAGGGGGCCCCCAAGCAGCCCATCTCCATTTGGGTCTGGGGGCTTTCGTTGGGCATGGATACCTGAGATGTACCTGCAAGATTACAGTTCGCGGCCCGAGAAGCACTCTCCGGCCAACATGCTCAACTGCAGCAACAGCTCCCAAACCGAAGGAGCCAGGACCCAAAGACCTAGCTGGCCTGAAGGGCCCCCAGGGGGCCCCCAAGCAGCCCCTCTCAATTTGGGTCTGGCGGCTTTCGTTGGGCCGGGAAACTGGGAGATTCCTGCAAGGTTGCAGTTCGCGGCCCGAGAAGCACTCTCCGGCCAACATGCCCAACTGCAGCAACAGCTCCCAAACCGAAGGAGCCAGGACCCAAAGACCTAGCTGGCCTGAAGGGCCCCCAGAAGGCCCCCAAGCAGCCCCTCTCAATTTGGGTCTGGGGGCTTTCGTTGGGCCGGGAACCTGGGAGATTCATGCAAGGTTGCAGTTCGCGGCCCGAGAAGCACTCTCCGGCCAACATGCACAACTGCAGCAACAGCTCCCAAAGCGAAGGAGCCAGGACCCAAAGACCTAGCTGGCCTGAAGGGCCCCCAGGGGGCCCCCAAGCAGCCCCTCTCCATTTGGGTCTGGGGGCTTTCGTTGGGCCGGGAACCTGGGAGATTCCTGCAAGGTTGCAGTTCGCGGCCGGAGAAGCACTCTCCGGCCAACATGCCCAACTGCAGCAACAGCTCCCAAAGCGAAGGAGCCAGGACCCAAAGACCTAGCTGGCCTGAAGGGCCCCCAGGGGGCCCCCAAGGAGCTCATCTCCATTTGGGTCTGGGGGCTTTAGTTGGGCCGGGAACCTGGGAGGTACCTGCAAGGTTGCAGTTCGCGGCCGGAGAAGCACTCTCCGGCCAACATGCCCAACTGCAGCAACAGCTCCCAAAGCGAAGGAGCCAGGACCCAAAGACCTAGCTGGCCTGAAGGGCCCCCAGGGGGCCACGAAGCAGCCCCTCTCCATTTGGGTCTGGGGGCTTTTGTTGGGCCGGGAACCTGTGAGATTCCTGCAAGGTTGCAGTTCGAGGCCCGAGAAGCACTCTCCGGCCAACATGCCCAACGTCAGCAACAGCTCCCAAACCGAAGGAGCCAGGACACAAAGACCTAGCTGGCCTGAAGGGCCCCCAGGGGGCCCCCAAGCAGCCCCTCTCCATTTGGGTCTGGGGGCTTTCGTTGGGCCGGGAACCTGGGAGATTCCTGCAAGGTTGCAGTTCGCGGCCCGAGAAGCACTCTCCGGCCAACATGCCCAACTGCAGCAACAGCTCCCAAAGCGAAGGAGCCAGGACCCAAAGACCTAGCTGGCCTGAAGGGCCCCCAGAAGGCCACCAAGCAGCCCCTCTCCATTTGGGTCTGGGGGCTTTCGTTGGGCATGTATACCTGAGAGGTACCTGCAAGTTACAGTTCGCGGCCCGAGAAGCACTCTCCGCCCAACATGCCCAACTGCAGCAACAGCTCCCAAAGCGAAGGAGCCAGGACCCAAAGACCTAGCTGGCCTGAAGGGCCCCCAGGGGGCCCCCAAGCAGCCCCTCTCCATTTGGGTCTGGGGGTTTTCGTTGGGCCGGGAACCTGGGAGAATCCTGCAAGGTTGCAGTTCGCGGCCCGAGAAGCACTCTCCGGCCAACATGCCCAACTGCAGCAACAGCTCCCAAACCGAAGGAGCCAGGACCCAAAGACCTAGCTGGCCTGAAGGGCCCCCAGGTGGGCCCCAAGCAGCCCCTCTCAATTTGGGTCTGGGGGCTTTCGTTGGGCATGGAACCTGGGAGATTCCTGCAAGGTTGCAGTTCGCGGCCCGAGAAGCACTCTCCGCCCAACATGCCCAACTGCAGCAACAGCTCCCAAACCGAAGGAGCCAGGACCCAAAGACCTAGCTGGCCTGAAGGGCCCCCATGGGGCCCCCAAGGAGCCCCTCTCCATTTGGGTCTGGGGGCTTTAGTTGGGCCGGGAACCTGGGAGATTCCTGCAAGGTTGCAGTTCGCGGCCGGAGAAGCACTCTCCGGCCAACATGCCCAATATCCAGCAACAGCTCCCAAAGCGAAGGAGCCAGGACCCAAAGACCTAGCTGGCCTGAAGGGCCCCCAGGGGGCCCCCAAGAAGCCCCTCTCAATTTGGGTCTGGGGGCTTTCGTTGGGCCGGGAACCTGGGAGAATCCTGCAAGGTTGCAGTTCGCGGCCCGAGAAGCACTCTCCGGCCAACATGCCCAACTGCAGCAACAGCTCCCAAAGCGAAGGAGCCAGGACCCAAAGACCTAGCTGGCCTGAAGGGCCCCCAGGGGGCCTCAAGCAGCCACTCTCAATTTGGGTCTGGGGGCTTTCCTTGGGCATGTATACCTGAGAGGTACATGCAAGGTTACAGTTCGCGGCCCGAGAAGCACTCTCCGGCCAACATGCCCAACTGCAGCAACAGCTCCCAAAGCGAAGGAGCCAGGACCCAAAGACCTAGCTGGCCTGAAGTGCCCCCAGGGGGTCCCCAAGCAGCCCCTCTCCATTTGGGTCTGGGGGCTTTCGTTGGGCCGGGAACCTGGGAGATTCATGCAAGGTTGCAGTTCGCGGCCCGAGAAGCACTCTCCGGCCAACATGCCCAACTGCAGCAACAGCTCCCAAAGCGAAGGAGCCAGGACCCAAAGACCTAGCTGGCCTGAAGGGCCCCCAGTGGGCCCCCAAGCAGCCCCTCTCCATTTGGGTCTGGGGGCTTTCGTTGGGCATGGAACCTGGGAGATTCCTGCAAGGTTGCAGTTCGCGGCCCGGGAAGCACTCTCCGGCAAACATGCCCAACTGCAGCAACAGCTCCCAAACCGAAGGAGCCAGGACCCAAAGACCTAGCTGGCCTGAAGGGCCCCCAGGTGGGCCCCAAGCAGCCCCTCTCAATTTGGGTCTGGGGGCTTTCGTTGGGCATGGAACCTGGGAGATTCCTGCAAGGTTGCAGTTCGCGGCCCGAGAAGCACTCTCCGCCCAACATGCCCAACTGCAGCAACAGCTCCCAAACCGAAGGAGCCAGGACCCAAAGACCTAGCTGGCCTGAAGGGCCCCCATGGGGCCCCCAAGGAGCCCCTCTCCATTTGGGTCTGGGGGCTTTAGTTGGGCCGGGAACCTGGGAGATTCCTGCAAGGTTGCAGTTCGCGGCCGGAGAAGCACTCTCCGGCCAACATGCCCAATATCCAGCAACAGCTCCCAAAGCGAAGGAGCCAGGACCCAAAGACCTAGCTGGCCTGAAGGGCCCCCAGGGGGCCCCCAAGAAGCCCCTCTCAATTTGGGTCTGGGGGCTTTCGTTGGGCCGGGAACCTGGGAGAATCCTGCAAGGTTGCAGTTCGCGGCCCGAGAAGCACTCTCCGGCCAACATGCCCAACTGCAGCAACAGCTCCCAAAGCGAAGGAGCCAGGACCCAAAGACCTAGCTGGCCTGAAGGGCCCCCAGGGGGCCTCAAGCAGCCACTCTCAATTTGGGTCTGGGGGCTTTCCTTGGGCATGTATACCTGAGAGGTACATGCAAGGTTACAGTTCGCGGCCCGAGAAGCACTCTCCGGCCAACATGCCCAACTGCAGCAACAGCTCCCAAAGCGAAGGAGCCAGGACCCAAAGACCTAGCTGGCCTGAAGTGCCCCCAGGGGGTCCCCAAGCAGCCCCTCTCCATTTGGGTCTGGGGGCTTTCGTTGGGCCGGGAACCTGGGAGATTCATGCAAGGTTGCAGTTCGCGGCCCGAGAAGCACTCTCCGGCCAACATGCCCAACTGCAGCAACAGCTCCCAAAGCGAAGGAGCCAGGACCCAAAGACCTAGCTGGCCTGAAGGGCCCCCAGTGGGCCCCCAAGCAGCCCCTCTCCATTTGGGTCTGGGGGCTTTCGTTGGGCATGGAACCTGGGAGATTCCTGCAAGGTTGCAGTTCGCGGCCCGGGAAGCACTCTCCGGCAAACATGCCCAACTGCAGCAACAGCTCCCAAACCGAAGGAGCCAGGACCCAAAGACCTAGCTGGCCTGAAGGGCCCCCAGGGGGCCCCCAAGCAGCCCCTCTCCATTTGGGTTTGGGGGCTTTCGTTGGGCATGGATACCTGAGATGTACCTGCAAGATTACAGTTCGCGGCCCGAGAAGCACTCTCCGGCCAACATGCTCAACTGCAGCAACAGCTCCCAAACCGAAGGAGCCAGGACCCAAAGAGCTAGCTGGCCTGAAGGGCCCCCAGGGGGCCCCCAAGCAGCCCCTCTCCATTTGGGTCTGGGGGCTTTTGTTGGGCCGGGAACCTGGGAGATTCCTGCAAGGTTGCAGTTCGAGGCCCGAGAAGCACTCTCCGGCCAACATGCCCAACTGCAGCAACAGCTCCCAAACCGAATGAGCCAAGGACACAAAGACCTAGCTGGCCTGAAGGGCCCCCAGGGGGCCCCCAAGCAGCCCCTCTCAATTTGGGTCTGGGGGCTTTCGTTGGGCCGGGAACCTGGGAGATTCCTGCAAGGTTGCAGTTCGCGAGCGGAGAAGCACTCTCCGGCCAACATGCCCAACTGCAGCAACAGCTCCCAAAGCGAAGGAGCCAGGACCCAAAGACCTAGCTGGCCTGAAGGGGCCCCAGGGGGTCCCCAAGCAGCCCCTCTCCATTTGGGTCTGGGGGCTTTCGTTGGGCCGGGAACCTGGCAGGTACCTGCCAGGTTGCAGTTCGCGGCCCGAGAAGCACTCTCCGGCCAACATGCCCAACTGCAGTAACAGCTCCCAAACCGAATGAGCCAGGACACAAAGACCTAGCTGGCCTGAAGGGCCCCCAGGGGGCCCCCAAGCAGCCCCTCTCCATTTGGGTCTGGGGGCTTTCGTTGGGCATGTATACCTGAGAGGTACCTGCAAGGTTACAGTCCGCGGCCCGAGAAGCACTCTCCGGCCAACATGCCCAACTGCAGCAACAGCTCCCAAAGCGAAGGAGCCAGGACCCAAAGACCTAGCTGGCCTGAAGGGCCCCCAGGGGGCCCCCAAGCAGCCCCTCTCCATTTGGGTCTGGGGGCTTTCGTTGGGCCGGGAACCTGGGAGATTCCTGCAAGGTTGCAGTTCGCGGCCCGAGAAGCACTCTCCGGCCAACATGCCCAACTGCAGCAACAGCTCCCAAACCGAAGGAGCCAGGACCCAAAGACCTAGCTGGCCTGAAGGGCCCCCAGGGGGCCCCCAAGCAGCCCCTCTCAATTTGGGTCTGGGGGCTTTCGTTGGGCATGGAACCTGGGAGATTCCTGCAAGGTTGCAGTTCGCGGCCCGAGAAGCACTCTCCGGCCAACATGCCCAACTGCAGCAACAGCTCCCAAAGCGAAGGAGCCAGGACCCAAAGACCTAGCTGGCCTGAAGGGCCCCCAGGGGGCCCCCAAGCAGCCCATCTCCATTTGGGTCTGGGGGCTTTCGTTGGGCATGGATACCTGAGATGTACCTGCAAGATTACAGTTCGCGGCCCGAGAAGCACTCTCCGGCCAACATGCTCAACTGCAGCAACAGCTCCCAAACCGAAGGAGCCAGGACCCAAAGAGCTAGGTGGCCTGAAGGGCCCCCAGGGGGCCCCCAAGCAGCCCCTCTCAATTTGGGTCTGGCGGCTTTCGTTGGGCCGGGAAACTGGGAGATTCCTGCAAGGTTGCAGTTCGCGGCCCGAGAAGCACTCTCCGCCCAACATGCCCAACTGCAGCAACAGCTCCCAAACCGAAGGAGCCAGGACCCAAAGACCTAGCTGGCCTGAAGGGCCCCCAGAAGGCCCCCAAGCAGCCCCTCTCAATTTGGGTCTGGGGGCTTTCGTTGGGCCGGGAACCTGGGAGATTCATGCAAGGTTGCAGTTCGCGGCCCGAGAAGCACTCTCCGGCCAACATGCCCAACTGCAGCAACAGCTCCCAAAGCGAAGGAGCCAGGACCCAAAGACCTAGCTGGCCTGAAGGGCCCCCAGGGGGCCCCCAAGCAGCCCCTCTCCATTTGGGTCTGGGGGCTTTCGTTGGGCCGGGAACCTGGGAGATTCCTGCAAGGTTGCAGTTCGCGGCCGGAGAAGCACTCTCCGGCCAACATGCCCAACTGCAGCAACAGCTCCCAAAGCGAAGGAGCCAGGACCCAAAGACCTAGCTGGCCTGAAGGGCCCCCAGGGGGCCCCCAAGGAGCTCATCTCCATTTGGGTCTGGGGGCTTTAGTTGGGCCGGGAACCTGGGAGGTACCTGCAAGGTTGCAGTTCGCGGCCGGAGAAGCACTCTCCGGCCAACATGCCCAACTGCAGCAACAGCTCCCAAAGCGAAGGAGCCAGGACCCAAAGACCTAGCTGGCCTGAAGGGCCCCCAGGGGGCCACGAAGCAGCCCCTCTCCATTTGGGTCTGGGGGCTTTTGTTGGGCCGGGAACCTGTGAGATTCCTGCAAGGTTGCAGTTCGAGGCCCGAGAAGCACTCTCCGGCCAACATGCCCAACGTCAGCAACAGCTCCCAAACCGAAGGAGCCAGGACCCAAAGAGCTAGGTGGCCTGAAGGGCCCCCAGGGGGCCCCCAAGCAGCCCCTCTCCATTTGGGTCTGGGGGCTTTCGTTGGGCCGGGAACCTGGGAGATTCCTGCAAGGTTGCAGTTCGCGGCCCGAGAAGCACTCTCCGGCCAACATGCCCAACTGCAGCAACAGCTCCCAAAGCGAAGGAGCCAGGACCCAAAGACCTAGCTGGCCTGAAGGGCCCCCAGAAGGCCACCAAGCAGCCCCTCTCCATTTGGGTCTGGGGGCTTTCGTTGGGCATGTATACCTGAGAGGTACCTGCAAGTTACAGTTCGCGGCCCGAGAAGCACTCTCCGCCCAACATGCCCAACTGCAGCAACAGCTCCCAAAGCGAAGGAGCCAGGACCCAAAGACCTAGCTGGCCTGAAGGGCCCCCAGGGGGCCCCCAAGCAGCCCCTCTCCATTTGGGTCTGGGGGTTTTCGTTGGGCCGGGAACCTGGGAGAATCCTGCAAGGTTGCAGTTCGCGGCCCGAGAAGCACTCTCCGCCCAACATGCCCAACTGCAGCAACAGCTCCCAAACCGAAGGAGCCAGGACCCAAAGACCTAGCTGGCCTGAAGGGCCCCCAGGTGGGCCCCAAGCAGCCCCTCTCAATTTGGGTCTGGGGGCTTTCGTTGGGCCGGGAACCTGGGAGATTCCTGCAAGGTTGCAGTTCGCGGCCCGAGAAGCACTCTCCGCCCAACATGCCCAACTGCAGCAACAGCTCCCAAACCGAAGGAGCCAGGACCCAAAGACCTAGCTGGCCTGAAGGGCCCCCATAGGGCCCCCAAGGAGCCCCTCTCCATTTGGGTCTGGGGGCTTTAGTTGGGCCGGGAACCTGGGAGATTCCTGCAAGGTTGCAGTTCGCGGCCGGAGAAGCACTCTCCGGCCAACATGCCCAATATCCAGCAACAGCTCCCAAAGCGAAGGAGCCAGGACCCAAAGACCTAGCTGGCCTGAAGGGCCCCCAGGGGGCCCCCAAGCAGCCCCTCTCAATTTGGGTCTGGGGGCTTTCGTTGGGCCGGGAACCTGGGAGATTCCTGCAAGGTTGCAGTTCGAGGCCCGAGAAGCACTCTCCGGCCAACATGCCCAACTGCAGCAACAGCTCCCAAACCGAATGAGCCAGGACACAAAGACCTAGCTGGCCTGAAGGGCCCCCAGGGGGCCCCCAAGCAGCCCCTCTCAATTTGGGTCTGGGGGCTTTCGTTGGGCCGGGAACCTGGGAGATTCCTTCAAGGTTGCAGTTCGCGGCCCGAGAAGCACTCTCCGGCCAACATGCCCAAAGGCAGCAACAGCTCCCAAAGCGAAGGAGCCAGGACCCAAAGACCTAGCTGGCCTGAAGGGCCCCCAGGGGGCCCCCAAGCAGCCCCTCTCCATTTGGGTCTGGGGGCTTTCGTTGGGCCGGGAACCTGGGAGGTACCTGCAAGGTTGCAGTTCTCGGCCCGAGAAGCACTCTCCGCCCAACATGCCCAACTGCAGCAACAGCTCCCAAAGCGAAGGAGCCAGGACCCAAAGACCTAGCTGGCCTGAAGGGCCCCCAGGTGGGCCCCAAGCAGCCCCTCTCAATTTGGGTCTGGGGGCTTTCGTTGGGCATGGAACCTGGGAGATTCCTGCAAGGTTGCAGTTCGCGGCCCGAGAAGCACTCTCCGCCCAACATGCCCAACTGCAGCAACAGCTCCCAAACCGAAGGAGCCAGGACCCAAAGACCTAGCTGGCCTGAAGGGCCCCCATGGGGCCCCCAAGGAGCCCCTCTCCATTTGGGTCTGGGGGCTTTAGTTGGGCCGGGAACCTGGGAGATTCCTGCAAGGTTGCAGTTCGCGGCCGGAGAAGCACTCTCCGGCCAACATGCCCAATATCCAGCAACAGCTCCCAAAGCGAAGGAGCCAGGACCCAAAGACCTAGCTGGCCTGAAGGGCCCCCAGGGGGCCCCCAAGCAGCCCCTCTCCATTTGGGTCTGGGGGCTTTCGTTGGGCCGGGAACCTGGGAGATTCCTGCAAGGTTGCAGTTCGAGGCCCGAGAAGCACTCTCCGGCCAACATGCCCAACTGCAGCAACAGCTCCCAAACCGAATGAGCCAGGACCCAAAGACCTAGCTGGCCTGAAGGGCCCCCAGGGGGCCCCCAAGCAGCCCCTCTCAATTTGGGTCTGGGGGCTTTCGTTGGGCCGGGAACCTGGGAGATTCCTTCAAGGTTGCAGTTCGCGGCCCGAGAAGCACTCTCCCCCCAACATGCCCAAAGGCAGCAACAGCTCCCAAAGCGAAGGAGCCAGGACCCAAAGACCTAGCTGGCCTGAAGGGCCCCCAGGGGGCCCCCAAGCAGCCCCTCTCCATTTGGGTCTGGGGGCTTTCGTTGGGCCGGGAACCTGGGAGGTACCTGCAAGGTTGCAGTTCTCGGCCCGAGAAGCACTCTCCGCCCAACATGCCCAACTGCAGCAACAGCTCCCAAAGCGAAGGAGCCAGGACCCAAAGACCTAGCTGGCCTGAAGGGCCCCCAGGGGGCCCCCAAGCAGCCCCTCTCCATTTGGGTCTGGGGGCTTTCGTTGGGCATGGATACCTGAGAGGTACCTGCAAGGTTACAGTTCGCGGCCCGAGAAGCACTCTCCGGACAACATGCTCAACTGCAGCAACAGCTCCCAAACCGAAGGAGCCAGGACCCAAAGACCTAGCTGGCCTGAAGGGCCCCCAGGGGGCCCCCAAGCAGCCCCTCTCCATTTGGGTCTGGGGGCTTTCGTTGGGCCGGGAACCTGGGAGATTCCTGCAAGGTTGCAGTTCGCGGCCCGAGAAGCACTCTCCGGCCAACATGCCCAACTGCAGCAACAGCTCCCAAAGCGAAGGAGCGAGGACCCAAAGACCTAGCTGGCCTGAAGGGCCCCCAGGGGGCCCCCAAGCAGCCCCTCTCAATTTGGGTCTGGGGGCTTTCGTTGGGCCGGGAACCTGGGAGAATCCTGCAAGGTTGCAGTTCGCGGCCCGAGAAGCACTCTCCGGCCAACATGCCCAACTGCAGCAACAGCTCCCAAAGCGAAGGAGCCAGGACCCAAAGACCTAGCTGGCCTGAAGGGCCCCCAGGGGGCCTCAAGCAGCCACTCTCAATTTGGGTCTGGGGGCTTTCCTTGGGCATGTATACCTGAGAGGTACCTGCAAGGTTACAGTTCGTGGCCCGAGAAGCACTCTCCGGCCAACATGCCCAACTGCAGCAACAGCTCCCAAAGCGAAGGAGCCAGGACCCAAAGACCTAGCTGGCCTGAAGGGCCCCCAGGGGGTCCCCAAGCAGCCCCTCTCCATTTGGGTCTGGGGGCTTTCGTTGGGCCGGGAACCTGGGAGATTCATGCAAGGTTGCAGTTCGCGGCCCGAGAAGCACTCTCCGGCCAACATGCCCAACTGCAGCAACAGCTCCCAAAGCGAAGGAGCCAGGACCCAAAGACCTAGCTGGCCTGAAGGGCCCCCAGTGGGCCCCCAAGCAGCCCATCTCCATTTGGGTCTGGGGGCTTTCGTTGGGCATGGAACCTGGGAGATTCCTGCAAGGTTGCAGTTCGCGGCCCGGGAAGCACTCTCCGGCAAACATGCCCAACTGCAGCAACAGCTCCCAAACCGAAGGAGCCAGGACCCAAAGACCTAGCTGGCCTGAAGGGCCCCCAGGGGGCCCCCAAGCAGCCCCTCTCCATTTGGGTTTGGGGGCTTTCGTTGGGCATGGATACCTGAGATGTACCTGCAAGATTACAGTTCGCGGCCCGAGAAGCACTCTCCGGCCAACATGCTCAACTGCAGCAACAGCTCCCAAACCGAAGGAGCCAGGACCCAAAGAGCTAGCTGGCCTGAAGGGCCCCCAGGGGGCCTCCAAGCAGCCCCTCTCCATTTGGGTCTGGGGGCTTTTGTTGGGCCGGGAACCTGGGAGATTCATGCAAGGTTGCAGTTCGAGGCCCGAGAAGCACTCTCCGGCCAACATGCCCAACTGCAGCAACAGCTCCCAAACCGAATGAGCCAAGGACACAAAGACCTAGCTGGCCTGAAGGGCCCCCAGGGGGCCCCCAAGCAGCCCCTCTCAATTTGGGTCTGGGGGCTTTCGTTGGGCCGGGAACCTGGGAGATTCCTGCAAGGTTGCAGTTCGCGACCGGAGAAGCACTCTCCGGCCAACATGCCCAACTGCAGCAACAGCTCCCAAAGCGAAGGAGCCAGGACCCAAAGACCTAGCTGGCCTGAAGGGGCCCCAGGGGGTCCCCAAGCAGCCCCTCTCCATTTGGGTCTGGGGGCTTTCGTTGGGCCGGGAACCTGGCAGGTACCTGCCAGGTTGCAGTTCGCGGCCCGAGAAGCACTCTCCGGCCAACATGCCCAACTGCAGCAACAGCTCCCAAACCGAATGAGCCAGGACACAAAGACCTAGCTGGCCTGAAGGGCCCCCAGGGGGCCCCCAAGCAGCCCCTCTCCATTTGGGTCTGGGGGCTTTCGTTGGGCATGTATACCTGAGAGGTACCTGCAAGGTTACAGTCCGCGGCCCGAGAAGCACTCTCCGGCCAACATGCCCAACTGCAGCAACAGCTCCCAAAGCGAAGGAGCCAGGACCCAAAGACCTAGCTGGCCTGAAGGGCCCCCAGGGGGCCCCCAAGCAGCCCCTCTCCATTTGGGTCTGGGGGCTTTCGTTGGGCCGGGAACCTGGGAGATTCCTGCAAGTTTGCAGTTCGCGGCCCGAGAAGCACTCTCCGGCCAACATGCCCAACTGCAGCAACAGCTCCCAAACCGAAGGAGCCAGGACCCAAAGAGCTAGGTGGCCTGAAGGGCCCCCAGGGGGCCCCCAAGCAGCCCCTCTCAATTTGGGTCTGGGGGCTTTTGTTGGGCATGGAACCTGGGAGATTCCTGCAAGGTTGCAGTTCGCGGCCCGAGAAGCACTCTCCGGCCAACATGCCCAACTGCAGCAACAGCTCCCAAAGCGAAGGAGCCAGGACCCAAAGACCTAGCTGGCCTGAAGGGCCCCCAGGGGTCCCCCAAGCAGCCCATCTCCATTTGGGTCTGGGGGCTTTCGTTGGGCATGGATACCTGAGATGTAGCTGCAAGATTACAGTTCGCGGCCCGAGAAGCACTCTCCGGCCAACATGCTCAACTGCAGCAACAGCTCCCAAACCGAAGGAGCCAGGACCCAAAGAGCTAGGTGGCCTGAAGGGCCCCCAGGGGGCCCCCAAGCAGCCCCTCTCAATTTGGGTCTGGCGGCTTTCGTTGGGCCGGGAAACTGGGAGATTCCTGCAAGGTTGCAGTTCGCGGCCCGAGAAGCACTCTCCGCCCAACATGCCCAACTGCAGCAACAGCTCCCAAACCGAAGGAGCCAGGACCCAAAGACCTAGCTGGCCTGAAGGGCCCCCAGAAGGCCCCCAAGCAGCCCCTCTCAATTTGGGTCTGGGGGCTTTCGTTGGGCCGGGAACCTGGGAGATTCATGCAAGGTTGCAGTTCGCGGCCCGAGAAGCACTCTCCGGCCAACATGCACAACTGCAGCAACAGCTCCCAAAGCGAAGGAGCCAGGACCCAAAGACCTAGCTGGCCTGAAGGGCCCCCAGGGGGCCCCCAAGCAGCCCCTCTCCATTTGGGTCTGGGGGCTTTCGTTGGGTCGGGAACCTGGGAGATTCCTGCAAGGTTGCAGTTCGCGGCCGGAGAAGCACTCTCCGGCCAACATGCCCAACTGCAGCAACAGCTCCCAAAGCGAAGGAGCCAGGACCCAAAGACCTAGCTGGCCTGAAGGGCCCCCAGGGGGCCCCCAAGGAGCTCATCTCCATTTGGGTCTGGGGGCTTTAGTTGGGCCGGGAAACTGGGAGGTACCTGCAAGGTTGCAGTTCGCGGCCGGAGAAGCACTCTCCGGCCAACATGCCCAACTGCAGCAACAGCTCCCAAAGCGAAGGAGCCAGGACCCAAAGACCTAGCTGGCCTGAAGGGCCCCCAGGGGGCCACGAAGCAGCCCCTCTCCATTTGGGTCTGGGGGCTTTTGTTGGGCCGGGAACCTGTGAGATTCCTGCAAGGTTGCAGTTCGAGGCCCGAGAAGCACTCTCCGGCCAACATGCCCAACGTCAGCAACAGCTCCCAAACCGAAGGAGCCAGGACACAAAGACCTAGCTGGCCTGAAGGGCCCCCAGGGGGCCCCCAAGCAGCCCCTCTCCATTTGGGTCTGGGGGCTTTCGTTGGGCCGGGAACCTGGGAGATTCCTGCAAGGTTGCAGTTCGCGGCCCGAGAAGCACTCTCCGGCCAACATGCCCAACTGCAGCAACAGCTCCCAAAGCGAAGGAGCCAGGACCCAAAGACCTAGCTGGCCTGAAGGGCCCCCAGAAGGCCACCAAGCAGCCCCTCTCCATTTGGGTCTGGGGGCTTTCGTTGGGCATGTATACCTGAGAGGTACCTGCAAGTTACAGTTCGCGGCCCGAGAAGCACTCTCCGGCCAACATGCCCAACTGCAGCAACAGCTCCCAAAGCGAAGGAGCCAGGACCCAAAGACCTAGCTGGCCTGAAGGGCCCCCAGGGGGCCCCCAAGCAGCCCCTCTCCATTTGGGTCTGGGGGTTTTCGTTGGGCCGGGAACCTGGGAGAATCCTGCAAGGTTGCAGTTCGCGGCCCGAGAAGCACTCTCCGGCCAACATGCCCAACTGCAGCAACAGCTCCCAAACCGAAGGAGCCAGGACCCAAAGACCTAGCTGGCCTGAAGGGCCCCCAGGTGGGCCCCAAGCAGCCCCTCTCAATTTGGGTCTGGGGGCTTTCGTTGGGCATGGAACCTGGGAGATTCCTGCAAGGTTGCAGTTCGCGGCCCGAGAAGCACTCTCCGCCCAACATGCCCAACTGCAGCAACAGCTCCCAAACCGAAGGAGCCAGGACCCAAAGACCTAGCTGGCCTGAAGGGCCCCCATGGGGCCCCCAAGGAGCCCCTCTCCATTTGGGTCTGGGGGCTTTAGTTGGGCCGGGAACCTGGGAGATTCCTGCAAGGTTGCAGTTCGCGGCCGGAGAAGCACTCTCCGGCCAACATGCCCAATATCCAGCAACAGCTCCCAAAGCGAAGGAGCCAGGACCCAAAGACCTAGCTGGCCTGAAGGGCCCCCAGGGGGCCCCGAAGCAGCCCCTCTCCATTTGGGTCTGGGGGCTTTCGTTGGGCCGGGAACCTGGGAGATTCCTGCAAGGTTGCAGTTCGAGGCCCGAGAAGCACTCTCCGGCCAACATGCCCAACTGCAGCAACAGCTCCCAAACCGAATGAGCCAGGACACAAAGACCTAGCTGGCCTGAAGGGCCCCCAGGGGGCCCCCAAGCAGCCCCTCTCAATTTGGGTCTGGGGGCTTTCGTTGGGTTGGGAACCTGGGAGATTCCTTCAAGGTTGCAGTTCGCGGCCCGAGAAGCACTCTCCGGCCAACATGCCCAACTGCAGCAACAGCTCCCAAAGCGAAGGAGCCAGGACCCAAAGACCTAGCTGGCCTGAAGGGCCCCCAGGGGGCCCCCAAGCAGCCCCTCTCCATTTGGGTCTGGGGGCTTTCGTTGGGCCGGGAACCTGGGAGGTACCTGCAAGGTTGCAGTTCGCGGCCCGAGAAGCACTCTCCGCCCAACATGCCCAACTGCAGCAACAGCTCCCAAAGCGAAGGAGCCAGGACCCAAAGACCTAGCTGGCCTGAAGGGCCCCCAGGTGGGCCCCAAGCAGCCCCTCTCAATTTGGGTCTGGGGGCTTTCGTTGGGCATGGAACCTGGGAGATTCCTGCAAGGTTGCAGTTCGCGGCCCGAGAAGCACTCTCCGCCCAACATGCCCAACTGCAGCAACAGCTCCCAAACCGAAGGAGCCAGGACCCAAAGACCTAGCTGGCCTGAAGGGCCCCCATGGGGCCCCCAAGGAGCCCCTCTCCATTTGGGTCTGGGGGCTTTAGTTGGGCCGGGAACCTGGGAGATTCCTGCAAGGTTGCAGTTCGCGGCCGGAGAAGCACTCTCCGGCCAACATGCCCAATATCCAGCAAGAGCTCCCAAAGCGAAGGAGCCAGGACCCAAAGACCTAGCTGGCCTGAAGGGCCCCCAGGGGGCCCCCAAGCAGCCCCTCTCCATTTGGGTCTGGGGGCTTTCGTTGGGCCGGGAACCTGGGAGATTCCTGCAAGGTTGCAGTTCGAGGCCCGAGAAGCACTCTCCGGCCAACATGCCCAACTGCAGCAACAGCTCCCAAACCGAATGAGCCAGGACCCAAAGACCTAGCTGGCCTGAAGGGCCCCCAGGGGGCCCCCAAGCAGCCCCTCTCAATTTGGGTCTGGGGGCTTTCGTTGGGCCGGGAACCTGGGAGATTCCTTCAAGGTTGCAGTTCGCGGCCCGAGAAGCACTCTCCCCCCAACATGCCCAAAGGCAGCAACAGCTCCCAAAGCGAAGGAGCCAGGACCCAAAGACCTAGCTGGCCTGAAGGGCCCCCAGGGGGCCCCCAAGCAGCCCCTCTCCATTTGGGTCTGGGGGCTTTCGTTGGGCCGGGAACCTGGGAGGTACCTGCAAGGTTGCAGTTCTCGGCCCGAGAAGCACTCTCCGCCCAACATGCCCAACTGCAGCAACAGCTCCCAAAGCGAAGGAGCCAGGACCCAAAGACCTAGCTGGCCTGAAGGGCCCCCAGGGGGCCCCCAAGCAGCCCCTCTCCATTTGGGTCTGGGGGCTTTCGTTGGGCATGGATACCTGAGAGGTACCTGCAAGGTTACAGTTCGCGGCCCGAGAAGCACTCTCCGGACAACATGCTCAACTGCAGCAACAGCTCCCAAACCGAAGGAGCCAGGACCCAAAGACCTAGCTGGCCTGAAGGGCCCCCAGGGGGCCCCCAAGCAGCCCCTCTCCATTTGGGTCTGGGGGCTTTCGTTGGGCCGGGAACCTGGGAGATTCCTGCAAGGTTGCAGTTCGCGGCCCGAGAAGCACTCTCCGGCCAACATGCCCAACTGCAGCAACAGCTCCCAAAGCGAAGGAGCGAGGACCCAAAGACCTAGCTGGCCTGAAGGGCCCCCAGGGGGCCCCCAAGCAGCCCCTCTCAATTTGGGTCTGGGGGCTTTCGTTGGGCCGGGAACCTGGGAGAATCCTGCAAGGTTGCAGTTCGCGGCCCGAGAAGCACTCTCCGGCCAACATGCCCAACTGCAGCAACAGCTCCCAAAGCGAAGGAGCCAGGACCCAAAGACCTAGCTGGCCTGAAGGGCCCCCAGGGGGCCTCAAGCAGCCACTCTCAATTTGGGTCTGGGGGCTTTCCTTGGGCATGTATACCTGAGAGGTACCTGCAAGGTTACAGTTCGCGGCCCGAGAAGCACTCTCCGGCCAACATGCCCAACTGCAGCAACAGCTCCCAAAGCGAAGGAGCCAGGACCCAAAGACCTAGCTGGCCTGAAGGGCCCCCAGGGGGTCCCCAAGCAGCCCCTCTCCATTTGGGTCTGGGGGCTTTCGTTGGGCCGGGAACCTGGGAGATTCATGCAAGGTTGCAGTTCGCGGCCCGAGAAGCACTCTCCGGCCAACATGCCCAACTGCAGCAACAGCTCCCAAACCGAAGGAGCCAGGACCCAAAGACCTAGCTGGCCTGAAGGGCCCCCAGGGGGCCCCCAAGCAGCCCCTCTCAATTTGGGTCTGGGGGCTTTCGTTGGGCCGGGAACCTGGGAGAATCCTGCAAGGTTGCAGTTCGCGGCCCGAGAAGCACTCTCCGGCCAACATGCCCAACTGCAGCAACAGCTCCCAAAGCAAAGGAGCCAGGACCCAAAGACCTAGCTGGCCTGAAGGGCCCCCAGAAGGCCACCAAGCAGCCCCTCTCCATTTGGGTCTGGGGGCTTTCGTTGGGCATGTATACCTGAGAGGTACCTGCAAGTTACAGTTCGCGGCCCGAGAAGCACTCTCCGGCCAACATGCCCAACTGCAGCAACAGCTCCCAAAGCGAAGGAGCCAGGACCCAAAGACCTAGCTGGCCTGAAGGGCCCCAAGGGGGCCCCCAAGCAGCCCCTCTCCATTTGGGTCTGGGGCTTTCGTTGGGCCGGGAACCTGGGAGGTACCTGCAAGGTTGCAGTTCTCGGCCCGAGAAGCACTCTCTGGCCAACATGCCCAACTGCAGCAACAGCTCCCAAAGCGAAGGAGCCAGGACCCAAAGACCTAGCTGGCCTGAAGGGCCCCCAGGGGGCCCCCAAGCAGCCCCTCTCAATTTGGGTCTGGGGGCTTTCTTTGGGCATGGATACCTGAGAGGTACCTGCAAGGTTACAGTTCGCGGCCGGAGAAGCACTCTCCGCCCAACATGCCCAACTGCAGCAACAGCTCCCAAACCGAAGGAGCCAGGACCCAAAGACCTAGCTGGCCTGAAGGGCCCCCAGGGGGCCCCCAAGCAGCCCCTCTCCATTTGGGTCTGGGGGCTTTCGTTGGGCCGGGAACCTGGGAGAATCCTGCAAGGTTGCAGTTCGCGGCCCGAGAAGCACTCTCCGGCCAACATGCCCAACTGCAGCAACAGCTCCCAAAGCGAAGGAGCCAGGACCCAAAGACCTAGCTGGCCTGAAGGGCCCACATGGGGCCTCCAAGGAGCTCCTCTCCATTTGGGTCTGGGGGCTTTAGTTGGGCCGGGAACCTGGGAGATTCCTGCAAGTTTGCAGTTCGCGGCCGGAGAAGCACTCTCCGCCCAACATGCCCAACTGCAGCAACAGCTCCCAAAGCGAAGGAGCCAGGACCCAAAGACCTAGCTGGCCTGAAGGGCCCCCATGGGGCCCCCAAGCAGCCCCTCTCTATTTGGGTCTGGGGGCTTTTGTTGGGCCGGGAACCTGGGAGATTCCAGCAAGGTTGCAGTTCGAGGCCCGAGAAGCACTCTCCGGCCAACATGCCCAACTGCAGCAACAGCTCCCAAACCGAATGAGCCAGGACCCAAAGACCTAGCTGGCCTGAAGGGCCCCCAGGGGGCCCCCAAGCAGCCCCTCTCAATTTGGGTCTGGGGGCTTTCGTTGGGCCGGGAACCTGGGAGATTCCTTCAAGGTTGCAGTTCGCGGCCCGAGAAGCACTCTCCGCCCAACATGCCCAAAGGCAGCAACAGCTCCCAAACCGAAGGAGCCAGGACCCAAAGACCTAGCTGGCCTGAAGGGCCCCCAGGGGGCCCCCAAGCAGCCCCTCTCAATTTGGGTCTGGGGGCTTTCGTTGGGCCGGGAACCTGGGTGGTAACTGCAAGGTTGCAGTTCGCGGCCGGAGAAGCACTCTCCGGCCAACATGCCCAACTGCAGCAACAGCTCCCAAACCGAAGGAGCCAGGACCCAAAGACCTAGCTGGCCTGAAATGCCCCCAGGGGGCCTCCAAGCAGCCCCTCTCCATTTGGGTCTGGGGGCTTTCTTTAGGCTGAGAACCTGGGAGATACCAGCAAGGTTGCAGTTCGCGGCCCGAGAAGCACTCTCCGGCCAACATGCCCAATATCCAGCAACAGCTCCCAAAGCGAAGGAGCCAGGACCCAAAGACCTAGCTGGCCTGAAGGGCCCCCAGGGGGCCCCCAAGCAGCCCCTCTCAATTTGGGTCTGGGGGCTTTCGTTGGGCCGGGAACCTGGGAGAATCCTGCAAGGTTGCAGTTCGCGGCCCGAGAAGCACTCTCCGGCCAACATGCCCAACTGCAGCAACAGCTCCCAAAGCGAAGGAGCCAGGACCCAAAGACCTAGCTGGCCTGAAGTGCCCCCAGGGGGTCCCCAAGCAGCCCCTCTCCATTTGGGTCTGGGGGCTTTCGTTGGGCCGGGAACCTGGGAGATTCCTTCAAGGTTGCAGTTCGCGGCCCGAGAAGCACTCTCCGGCAAACATGCACAACTGCAGCAACAGCTCCCAAACCGAAGGAGCCAGGACCCAAAGACGTAGCTGGCCTGAAGGGCCCCAAGGGGGCCCCCAAGCAGCCCCTCTCCATTTGGGTCTGGGGCTTTCGTTGGGCCGGGAACCTGGGAGGTACCTGCAAGGTTGCAGTTCTCGGCCCGAGAAGCACTCTCTGGCCAACATGCCCAACTGCAGCAACAGCTCCCAAAGCGAAGGAGCCAGGACCCAAAGACCTAGCTGGCCTGAAGGGCCCCCAGGGGGCCCCCAAGCAGCCCCTCTCAATTTGGGTCTGGGGGCTTTCTTTGGGCATGGATACCTGAGAGGTACCTGCAAGGTTACAGTTCGCGGCCGGAGAAGCACTCTCCGCCCAACATGCCCAACTGCAGCAACAGCTCCCAAACCGAAGGAGCCAGGACCCAAAGACCTAGCTGGCCTGAAGGGCCCCCAGGGGGCCCCCAAGCAGCCCCTCTCCATTTGGGTCTGGGGGCTTTTGTTGGGCATGTATACCTGAGAGGTACCTCCAAGGTTACAGTTCGCGGCCCGAGAAGCACTCTCCGGCCAACATGCCCAACTGCAGCAACAGCTCCCAAAGCGAAGGAGCCAGGACCCAAAGACCTAGCTGGCCTGAAGTGCCCCCAGGGGGTCCCCAAGCAGTCCCTCTCCATTTGGGTCTGGGGGCTTTCGTTGGGCCGGGAACCTGGGAGATTCCTGCAAGGTTGCAGTTCGCGGCCCGAGAAGCACTCTCTGGCCAACATGCCCAACTGCAGCAACAGCTCCCAAACCGAAGGAGCCAGGACCCAAAGACCTAGCTGGCCTGAAGGGCCCCCAGGGGGCCCCCAAGCAGCCCCTCTCCATTTGGGTCTGGGGGCTTTCGTTGGGCCGGGAACCTGGGAGAATCCTGCAAGGTTGCAGTTCGCGGCCCGAGAAGCACTCTCCGGCCAACATGCCCAACTGCAGCAACAGCTCCCAAAGCAAAGGAGCCAGGACCCAAAGACCTAGCTGGCCTGAAGGGCCCCCAGAAGGCCACCAAGCAGCCCCTCTCCATTTGGGTCTGGGGGTTTTCTTTGGGCCGGGAACCTGGGAGGTACCTGCAAGGTTGCAGTTCGCGGCCCGAGAAGCACTCTCCGGCCAACAAGCCCAACTGCAGCAACAGCTCCCAAACCGAAGGAGCCAGGACCCAAAGACCTAGCTGGCCTGAAGGGCCCCCAGGGGGGCCCCAAGAAGCCCCTCTCAATTTGGGTCTGGGGGCTTTCGTTGGGCCGGGAACCTGGGAGATTCATGCAAGGTTGCAGTTCGAGGCCCGAGAAGCACTCTCCGGCCAACATGCCCAACTGCAGCAACAGCTCCCAAACCGAAGGAGCCAGGACCCAAAGACCTAGCTGGCCTGAAGGGCCCCCAGGGGGCCCCCAAGCAGCCCCTCTCCATTTGGGTCTGGGGGCTTTCGTTGGGCCGGGAACCTGGGAGAATCCTGCAAGGTTGCAGTTCGCGGCCCGAGAAGCACTCTCCGGCCAACATGCCCAACTGCAGCAACAGCTCCCAAAGCAAAGGAGCCAGGACCCAAAGACCTAGCTGGCCTGAAGGGCCCCCAGGGGGCCCCCAAGCAGCCCCTCTCCATTTGGGTCTGGGGGCTTTCGTTGGGCATGTATACCTGAGAGGTACCTCCAAGGTTACAGTTCGCGGCCCGAGAAGCACTCTCCGGCCAACATGCCCAACTGCAGCAACAGCTGCCAAAGCGAAGGAGCCAGGACCCAAAGACCTAGCTGGCCTGAAGTGCCCCCAGAAGGCCACCAAGCAGCCCCTCTCCATTTGGGTCTGGGGGCTTTCGTTGGGCCGGGAACCTGGGAGATTCATGCAAGGTTGCAGTTCGCGGCCCGAGAAGCACTCTCCGGCCAACATGCCCAACTGCAGCAACAGCTCCCAAACCGAAGGAGCCAGGACCCAAAGACCTAGCTGGCCTGAAGGGCCCCCAGGGGGCCCCCAAGCAGCCCCTCTCAATTTGGGTCTGGGGGCTTTCGTTGGGCCGGGAACCTGGGAGAATCCTGCAAGGTTGCAGTTCGCGGCCCGAGAAGCACTCTCCGGCCAACATGCCCAACTGCAGCAACAGCTCCCAAAGCAAAGGAGCCAGGACCCAAAGACCTAGCTGGCCTGAAGGGCCCCCAGAAGGCCACCAAGCAGCCCCTCTCCATTTGGGTCTGGGGGCTTTCGTTGGGCATGTATACCTGAGAGGTACCTGCAAGTTACAGTTCGCGGCCCGAGAAGCACTCTCCGGCCAACATGCCCAACTGCAGCAACAGCTCCCAAACCGAAGGAGCCAGGACCCAAAGACCTAGCTGGCCTGAAGGGCCCCCAGGGGGCCCCCAAGCAGCCCCTCTCCATTTGGGTCTGGGGGTTTTCTTTAGGCCGGGAACCTGGGAGGTACCTGCAAGGTTGCAGTTCGCGGCCCGAGAAGCACTCTCCGGCCAACATGCCCAACTGCAGCAACAGCTCCCAAACCGAAGGAGCCAGGACCCAAAGACCTAGCTGGCCTGAAGGGCCCCCAGGGGGGCCCCAAGCAGCCCCTCTCAATTTGGGTCTGGGGGCTTTCGTTGGGCCGGGAACCTGGGAGAATCCTGCAAGGTTGCAGTTCGCGGCCCGAGAAGCACTCTCCGGCCAACATGCCCAACTGCAGCAACAGCTCCCAAACCGAAGGAGCCAGGACCCAAAGACCTGGCTGGCCTGAAGGGCCCCCAGGGGGCCCCCAAGCAGCCCCTCTCCATTTGGGTCTGGGGGCTTTCGTTGGGCCGGGAACCTGGGAGAATCCTGCAAGGTTGCAGTTCGCGGCCCGAGAAGCACTCTCCGGCCAACATGCCCAACTGCAGCAACAGCTCCCAAACCGAAGGAGCCAGGACCCAAAGACCTAGCTGGCCTGAAGGGCCCACATGGGGCCCCCAAGGAGCTCCTCTCCATTTGGGTCTGGGGGCTTTAGTTGGGCCGGGAACCTGGGAGATTCCTGCAAGGTTGCAGTTCGCGGCCGGAGAAGCACTCTCCGCCCAACATGCCCAACTGCAGCAACAGCTCCCAAAGCGAAGGAGCCAGGACCCAAAGACCTAGCTGGCCTGAAGGGCCCCCATGGGGCCCCCAAGCAGCCCCTCTCTATTTGGGTCTGGGGGCTTTTGTTGGGCCGGGAACCTGGGAGATTCCAGCAAGGTTGCAGTTCGCGGCCCGAGAAGCACTCTCCGGCCAACATGCCCAACTGCAGCAACAGCTCCCAAACCGAAGGAGCCAGGACACAAAGACCTAGCTGGCCTGAAGGGCCCCCAGGGGGCCCCCAAGCAGCCCCTCTCAATTTGGGTCTGGGGGCTTTCGTTGGGCCGGGAACCTGGGAGATTCCTGCAAGGTTGCAGTTCGCGGCCCGAGAAGCACTCTCCGCCCAACATGCCCAAAGGCAGCAACAGCTCCCAAAGCGAAGGAGCCAGGACCCAAAGACCTAGCTGGCCTGAAGGGCCCCCAGGGGGCCCCCAAGCAGCCCCTCTCAATTTGGGTCTGGGGGCTTTCGTTGGGCCGGGAACCTGGGTGGTAACTGCAAGGTTGCAGTTCGCGGCCCGAGAAGCACTCTCCGGCCAACATGCCCAACTGCAGCAACAGCTCCCAAACCGAAGGAGCCAGGACCCAAAGACCTAGCTGGTCTGAAATGCCCCCAGGGGGCCTCCAAGCAGCCCCTCTCCATTTGGGTCTGGGGGCTTTCTTTAGGCTGAGAACCTGGGAGATACCAGCAAGGTTGCAGTTCGCGGCCCGAGAAGCACTCTCCGGCCAACATGCCCAATATCCAGCAACAGCTCCCAAAGCGAAGGAGCCAGGACCCAAAGACCTAGCTGGCCTGAAGGGCCCCCAGGGGGCCCCCAAGCAGCCCCTCTCAATTTGGGTCTGGGGGCTTTCGTTGGGCCGGGAACCTGGGAGAATCCTGCAAGGTTGCAGTTCGCGGCCCGAGAAGCACTCTCCGGCCAACATGCCCAACTGCAGCAACAGCTCCCAAACCGAAGGAGCCAGGACCCAAAGACCTAGCTGGCCTGAAGGGCCCCCAGGGGGCCCCCAAGCAGCCCCTCTCCATTTGGGTCTGGGGGCTTTCGTTGGGCATGGAACCTGGGAGATTCCTGCAAGGTTGCAGTTCGCGGCCCGAGAAGCACTCTCCGGCCAACATGCCCAACTGCAGCAACAGCTCCCAAAGCGAAGGAGCCAGGACCCAAAGACCTAGCTGGCCTGAAGGGCCCCCATGGGGCCCCCAAGGAGCTCCTCTCCATTTGGGTCTGGGGGCTTTAGTTGGGCCGGGAACCTGGGAGGTACCTGCAAGGTTGCAGTTCGCGGCCCGAGAAGCACTCTCCGGCCAACATGCCCAACTGCAGCAACAGCTCCCAAAGCGAAGGAGCCAGGACCCAAAGACCTAGCTGGCCTGAAGGGCCCCCAGGGGGCCCCCAAGCAGCCCCTCTCAATTTGGGTCTGGGGGCTTTCGTTGGGCCGGGAACCTGGGAGATTCCTGCAAGGTTGCAGTTCGCGGCCCGAGAAGCACTCTCCGGCAAACATGCCCAACTGCAGCAACAGCTCCCAAACCGAAGGAGCCAGGACCCAAAGACCTAGCTGGCCTGAAGGGCCCCAAGGGGGCCCCCAAGCAGCCCCTCTCCATTTGGGTCAGGGGGCTTTCGTTGGGCCGGGAACCTGGGAGGTACCTGCAAGGTTGCAGTTCTCGGCCCGAGAAGCACTCTCCGGCCAACATGCCCAACTGCAGCAACAGCTCCCAAAGCGAAGGAGCCAGGACCCAAAGACCTAGCTGGCCTGAAGGGCCCCCAGGGGGCCCCCAAGCAGCCCCTCTCAATTTGGGTCTGGGGGCTTTCTTTGGGCATGGATACCTGAGAGGTACCTGCAAGGTTACAGTTCGCGGCCGGAGAAGCACTCTCCGGCCAACATGCCCAACTGCAGCAACAGCTCCCAAACCGAAGGAGCCAGGACCCAAAGACCTAGCTGGCCTGAAGGGCCCCCAGGGGGCCCCCAAGCAGCCCCTCTCCATTTGGGTCTGGGGGCTTTCGTTGGGCATGTATACCTGAGAGGTACCTCCAAGGTTACAGTTCGCGGCCCGAGAAGCACTCTCCGGCCAACATGCCCAACTGCAGCAACAGCTCCCAAAGCGAAGGAGCCAGGACCCAAAGACCTAGCTGGCCTGAAGTGCCCCCAGGGGGTCCCCAAGCAGCCCCTCTCCATTTGGGTCTGGGGGCTTTCGTTGGGCCGGGAACCTGGGAGATTCCTGCAAGGTTGCAGTTCGCGGCCCGAGAAGCACTCTCCGGCCAACATGCCCAACTGCAGCAACAGCTCCCAAAGCGAAGGAGCCAGGACCCAAAGACCTAGCTGGCCTGAAGGGCCCCCAGGGGGCCCCCAAGCAGCCCCTCTCCATTTGGGTCTGGGGGCTTTCGTTGGGCCGGGAACCTGGGAGAATCCTGCAAGGTTGCAGTTCGCGGCCCGAGAAGCACTCTCCGGCCAACATGCCCAACTGCAGCAACAGCTCCCAAAGCAAAGGAGCCAGGACCCAAAGACCTAGCTGGCCTGAAGGGCCCCCAGAAGGCCACCAAGCAGCCCCTCTCCATTTGGGTCTGGGGGCTTTCGTTGGGCATGTATACCTGAGAGGTACCTGCAAGTTACAGTTCGCGGCCCGAGAAGCACTCTCCGGCCAACATGCCCAACTGCAGCAACAGCTCCCAAAGCGAAGGAGCCAGGACCCAAAGACCTAGCTGGCCTGAAGGGCCCCCAGGGGGCCCCCAAGCAGCCCCTCTCCATTTGGGTCTGGGGGCTTTCGTTGGGCCGGGAACCTGGGAGGTACCTGCAAGGTTGCAGTTCGCGGCCCGAGAAGCACTCTCCGGCCAACATGCCCAACTGCAGCAACAGCTCCCAAACCGAAGGAGCCAGGACCCAAAGACCTAGCTGGCCTGAAGGGCCCCCAGGGGGGCCCCAAGCAGCCCCTCTCAATTTGGGTCTGGGGGCTTTCTTTGGGCCGGGAACCTGGGAGAATCCTGCAAGGTTACAGTTCGCGGCCCGAGAAGCACTCTCCGACCAACATGCCCAACTGCAGCAACAGCTCCCAAAGCGAAGGAGCCAGGACCCAAAGACCTAGCTGGCCTGAAGGGCCCCCAGGGGGCCCCCAAGCAGCCCCTCTCAATTTGGGTCTGGGGGCTTTCGTTTGGCCGGGAACCTGCAAGATTCCTTCAAGGTTGCAGTTCGCGGCCCGAGAAGCACTCTCCGCCCAACATGCCCAACTGCAGCAACAGCTCCCAAAGCGAAGGAGCCAGGACCCAAAGACCTAGCTGGCCTGAAGGGCCCCCAGGGGGCCCCCAAGCAGCCCCTCTCCATTTGGGTCTGGGGGCTTTCGTTGGGCCGGGAACCTGGGAGATTCCTGCAAGGTTGCAGTTCGAGGCCCGAGAAGCACTCTCCGGCCAACATGCCCAACTGCAGCAACAGCTCCCAAAGCGAATGAGCCAGGACACAAAGACCTAGCTGGCCTGAAGGGCCCCCAGGGGGCCCCCAAACAGCCCCTCTCAATTTGGGTCTGGGGGCTTTCGTTGGGCCGGGAACCTGGGAGATTCCTTCAAGGTTGCAGTTCGCGGCCCGAGAAGCACTCTCCGCCCAACATGCCCAACTGCAGCAACAGCTCCCAAACCGAATGAGCCAGGACCCAAAGACCTAGCTGGCCTGAAGGGCCCCCAGGGGGCCCCCAAGTAGCCCCTCTCAATTTGGGTCTGGGGGCTTTCGTTGGGCATGTATACCTGAGAGGTACCTCCAAGGTTACAGTTCGCGGCCCGAGAAGCACTCTCCGGCCAACATGCCCAACTGCAGCAACAGCTCCCAAAGCGAAGGAGCCAGGACCCAAAGACCTAGCTGGCCTGAAGGGCCCCCAGGGGGTCCCCAAGCAGCCCCTCTCCATTTGGGTCTGGGGGCTTTCGTTGGGCCGGGAACCTGGGAGATTCATGCAAGGTTGCAGTTCTCGGCCCGAGAAGCACTCTCCGGCCAACATGCCCAACTGCAGCAACAGCTCCCAAACCGAAGGAGCCAGGACCCAAAGACCTAGCTGGCCTGAAGGGCCCCCAGGGGGCCCCCAAGCAGCCCCTCTCAATTTGGGTCTGGGGGCTTTCGTTGGGCCGGGAACCTGGGAGAATCCTGCAAGGTTGCAGTTCGCGGCCCGAGAAGCACTCTCCGGCCAACATGCCCAACTGCAGCAACAGCTCCCAAAGCGAAGGAGCCAGGACCCAAAGACCTAGCTGGCCTGAAGGGCCCCCAGGGGGCCCCCAAGCAGCCCCTCTCCATTTGGGTCTGGGGGCTTTTGTTGGGCCGGGAACCTGGGAGATTCCTGCAAGGTTGCAGTTCGAGGCCCGAGAAGCACTCTCTGGCCAACATGCCCAACTGCAGCAACAGCTCCCAAACCGAATGAGCCAGGACACGAAGACCTAGCTGGCCTGAAGGGCCCCCAGGGGGCCCCCAAGCAGCCCCTCTCAATTTGGGTCTGGGGGCTTTCGTTGGGCCGGGAACCTGGGAGATTCCTTCAAGGTTGCAGTTCGCGGCCCGAGAAGCACTCTCCGGCCAACATGCCCAACTGCAGCAACAGCTCCCAAACCGAAGGAGCCAGGACCCAAAGACCTAGCTGGCCTGAAGGGCCCCCAGGGGGGCCCCAAGCAGCCCCTCTCAATTTGGGTCTGGGGGCTTTCGTTGGGCCGGGTACCTGGGAGAATCCTGCAAGGTTACAGTTCGCGGCCCGAGAAGCATTCTCCGGCCAACATGCCCAACTGCAGCAACAGCTCCCAAACCGAAGGAGCCAGGACCCAAAGACCTAGCTGGCCTGAAGGGCCCACATGGGGCCCCCAAGGAGCTCCTCTCCATTTGGGTCTGGGGGCTTTAGTTGGGCCGGGAACCTGGGAGATTCCTGCAAGTTTGCAGTTCGCGGCCGGAGAAGCACTCTCCGCCCAACATGCCCAACTGCAGCAACAGCTCCCAAAGCGAAGGAGCCAGGACCCAAAGACCTAGCTGGCCTGAAGGGCCCCCATGGGGCCCCCAAGCAGCCCCTCTCTATTTGGGTCTGGGGGCTTTTGTTGGGCCGGGAACCTGGGAGATTCCAGCAAGGTTGCAGTTCGAGGCCCGAGAAGCACTCTCCGGCCAACATGCCCAACTGCAGCAACAGCTCCCAAACCGAATGAGCCAGGACACAAAGACCTAGCTGGCCTGAAGGGCCCCCAGGGGGCCCCCAAGCAGCCCCTCTCAATTTGCGTCTGGGGGCTTTCGTTGGGCCGGGAACCTGGGAGATTCCTTCAAGGTTGCAGTTCGCGGCCCGAGAAGCACTCTCCGCCCAACATGCCCAAAGGCAGCAACAGCTCCCAAACCGAAGGAGCCAGGACCCAAAGACCTAGCTGGCCTGAAGGGCCCCCAGGGGGCCCCCAAGCAGCCCCTCTCAATTTGGGTCTGGGGGCTTTCGTTGGGCCGGGAACCTGGGTGGTAACTGCAAGGTTGCAGTTCGCGGCCGGAGAAGCACTCTCCGGCCAACATGCCCAACTGCAGCAACAGCTCCCAAACCGAAGGAGCCAGGACCCAAAGACCTAGCTGGCCTGAAATGCCCCCAGGGGGCCTCCAAGCAGCCCCTCTCCATTTGGGTCTGGGGGCTTTCTTTAGGCTGAGAACCTGGGAGATACCAGCAAGTTTGCAGTTCGCGGCCCGAGAAGCACTCTCCGGCCAACATGCCCAATATCCAGCAACAGCTCCCAAAGCGAAGGAGCCAGGACCCAAAGACCTAGCTGGCCTGAAGGGCCCCCAGGGGGCCCCCAAGCAGCCCCTCTCAATTTGGGTCTGGGGGCTTTCGTTGGGCCGGGAACCTGGGAGAATCCTGCAAGGTTGCAGTTCGCGGCCCGAGAAGCACTCTCCGGCCAACATGCCCAACTGCAGCAACAGCTCCCAAACCGAAGGAGCCAGGACCCAAAGACCTAGCTGGCCTGAAGGGCCCCCAGGGGGCCCCCAAGCAGCCCCTCTCCATTTGGGTCTGGGGGCTTTCGTTGGGCATGGAACCTGGGAGATTCCTGCAAGGTTGCAGTTCGCGGCCCGAGAAGCACTCTCCGGCCAACATGCCCAACTGCAGCAACAGCTCCCAAAGCGAAGGAGCCAGGACCCAAAGACCTAGCTGGCCTGAAGGGCCCCCAGGGGGCCCCCAAGGAGCTCCTCTCCATTTGGGTCTGGGGGCTTTCGTTGGGCCGGGAACCTGGGAGGTACCTGCAAGGTTGCAGTTCGCGGCCCGAGAAGCACTCTCCGGCCAACATGCCCAACTGCAGCAACAGCTCCCAAACCGAATGAGCCAGGACACAAAGACCTAGCTGGCCTGAAGGGCCCCAAGAGGGCCCCCAAGCAGCCCCTCTCCATTTGGGTCTGGGGCTTTCGTTGGGCCGGGAACCTGGGAGGTACCTGCAAGGTTGCAGTTCTCGGCCCGAGAAGCACTCTCCGGCCAACATGCCCAACTGCAGCAACAGCTCCCAAAGCGAAGGAGCCAGGACCCAAAGACCTAGCTGGCCTGAAGGGCCCCCAGGGGGCCCCCAAGCAGCCCCTCTCCATTTGGGTCTGGGGGCTTTCGTTGGGCATGTATACCTGAGAGGTACCTCCAAGGTTACAGTTCGCGGCCCGAGAAGCACTCTCCGGCCAACATGCCCAACTGCAGCAACAGCTCCCAAAGCGAAGGAGCCAGGACCCAAAGACCTAGCTGGCCTGAAGTGCCCCCAGGGGGTCCCCAAGCACCCCCTCTCCATTTGGGTCTGGGGGCTTTCGTTGGGCCGGGAACCTGGGAGATTCATGCAAGGTTGCAGTTCGCGGCCCGAGAAGCACTCTCCGGCCAACATGCCCAACTGCAGCAACAGCTCCCAAACCGAAGGAGCCAGGACACAAAGACCTAGCTGGCCTGAAGGGCCCCCAGGGGGCCCCCAAGCAGCCCCTCTCAATTTGGGTCTGGGGGCTTTCGTTGGGCCGGGAACCTGGGAGAATCCTGCAAGGTTGCAGTTCGCGGCCCGAGAAGCACTCTCCGGCCAACATGCCCAACTGCAGCAACAGCTCCCAAAGCAAAGGAGCCAGGACCCAAAGACCTAGCTGGCCTGAAGGGCCCCCAGGGGGCCCCCAAGCAGCCCCTCTCCATTTGGGTCTGGGGGCTTTCGTTGGGCATGTATACCTGAGAGGTACCTCCAAGGTTACAGTTCGCGGCCCGAGAAGCACTCTCCGGCCAACATGCCCAACTGCAGCAACAGCTCCCAAAGCGAAGGAGCCAGGACCCAAAGACCTAGCTGGCCTGAAGTGCCCCCAGGGGGTCCCCAAGCACCCCCTCTCCATTTGGGTCTGGGGGCTTTCGTTGGGCCGGGAACCTGGGAGATTCATGCAAGGTTGCAGTTCGCGGCCCGAGAAGCACTCTCCGGCCAACATGCCCAACTGCAGCAACAGCTCCCAAAGCGAAGGAGCCAGGACACAAAGACCTAGCTGGCCTGAAGGGCCCCCAGGGGGCCCCCAAGCAGCCCCTCTCCATTTGGGTCTGGGGGCTTTCGTTGGGCCGGGAACCTGGGAGAATCCTGCAAGGTTGCAGTTCGCGGCCCGAGAAGCACTCTCCGGCCAACATGCCCAACTGCGTCAACAGCTCCCAAAGCAAAGGAGCCAGGACCCAAAGACCTAGCTGGCCTGAAGGGCCCCCAGAAGGCCACCAAGCAGCCCCTCTCCATTTGGGTCTGGGGGCTTTCGTTGGGCATGTATACCTGAGAGGTACCTGCAAGTTACAGTTCGCGGCCCGAGAAGCACTCTCCGGCCAACATGCCCAACTGCAGCAACAGCTCCCAAACCGAAGGAGCCAGGACCCAAAGACCTAGCTGGCCTGAAGGGCCCCCAGGGGGCCCCCAAGCAGCCCCTCTCCATTTGGGTCTGGGGGCTTTCGTTGGGCATGGAACCTGGGAGATTCCTGCAAGGTTGCAGTTCGCGGCCCGAGAAGCACTCTCCGGCCAACATGCCCAACTGCAGCAACAGCTCCCAAAGCGAAGGAGCCAGGACCCAAAGACCTAGCTGGCCTGAAGGGCCCCCATGGGGCCCCCAAGGAGCTCCTCTCCATTTGGGTCTGGGGGCTTTAGTTGGGCCGGGAACCTGGGAGGTACCTGCAAGGTTGCAGTTCGCGGCCCGAGAAGCACTCTCCGGCCAACATGCACAACTGCAGCAACAGCTCCCAAAGCGAAGGAGCCAGGACCCAAAGACCTAGCTGGCCTGAAGGGCCCCCAGGGGGCCCCCAAGCAGCCCCTCTCCATTTGGGTCTGTGGGCTTTTGTTGGGACGGGAACCTGGGAGATTCCTGCAAGGTTGCAGTTCGCGGCCCGAGAAGCACTCTCCGGCCAACATGCCCAACTGCAGCAACAGCTCCCAAACCGAATGAGCCAGGACACAAAGACCTAGCTGGCCTGAAGGGCCCCCAGTGGACCCCCAAGCAGCCCCTCTCAATTTGGGTCTGGGGGCTTTCGTTGGGCCGGGAACCTGGGAGATTCCTTCAAGGTTGCAGTTCGCGGCCCGAGAAGCATTCTCCGCCCAACATGCCCAACTGCATCAACAGCTCCCAAACCGAAGGACCCAGGACCCAAAGACCTAGCTGGCCTGAAGGGCCCCCAGGGGGCCCCCAAGCAGCCCCTCTCCATTTGGGTCTGGGGCTTTCGTTGGGCCGGTAACCTGGGAGGTACCTGCAAGGTTGCAGTTCGAGGCCCGAGAAGCACTCTCCGGCCAACATGCCCAACTGCAGCAACAGCTCCCAAAGCGAAGGAGCCAGGACCCAAAGACCTAGCTGGCCTGAAGGGCCCCCAGGGGGCCCCCAAGCAGCCCCTCTCAATTTGGGTCTGGGGGCTTTCTTTGGGCATGGATACCTGAGAGGTACCTGCAAGGTTACAGTTCGCGGCCCGAGAAGCACTCTCCGCCCAACATGCCCAACTGCAGCAACAGCTCCCAAACCGAAGGAGCCAGGACCCAAAGACCTAGCTGGCCTGAAGGGCCCCCAGGGGGCCCCCAAGCAGCCCCTCTCAATTTGGGTCTGGGGGCTTTCGTTGGGCCGGGAACCTGGGAGATTCCTGCAAGGTTGCAGGTCGCGGCCCGAGAAGCACTCTCCGGCCAACATGCCCAACTGCAGGAATAGCTGCCAAACCGAAGGAGCCAGGACCCAAAGACCTAGCTGGCCTGAAGGGCCCCCAGGGGGCCCCCAAGCAGCCCCTCTCCATTTGGGTCTGGGGGCTTTCGTTGGGCATGGAACCTGGGAGATTCCTGCAAGGTTGCAGTTCGCGGCCCGAGAAGCACTCTCCGGCCAACATGCCCAACTGCAGCAACAGCTCCCAAAGCGAAGGAGCCAGGACCCAAAGACCTAGCTGGCCTGAAGGGCCCCCAGGGGGCCCCCAAGCAGCCCCTCTCAATTTGGGTCTGGGGGCTTTCGTTGGGCCGGGAACCTGGGAGAATCCTGCAAGGTTGCAGTTCGCGGCCCGAGAAGCACTCTCCGGCCAACATGCCCAACTGCAGCAACAGCTCCCAAACCGAAGGAGCCAGGACCCAAAGACCTAGCTCGCCTGAAGGGCCCCCAGGGGTCCCCCAAGCAGCCCCTCTCCATTTGGGTCTGGGGGCTTTCGTTGGGCCGGGAACCTGGGAGAATCCTGCAAGGTTGCAGTTCGCGGCCCGAGAAGCACTCTCCGCCCAACATGCCCAACTGCAGCAACAGCTCCCAAAGCGAAGGAGCCAGGACACAAAGACCTAGCTGTCCTGAAGGGCCCCCAGGGGGCCACCAAGCAGACCCTCTCAATTTGGGTCTGGGGGCTTTCGTTGGGCATGGATACCTGAGAGGTACCTGCAAGGTTACAGTTCGCGGCCCGAGAAGCACTCTCCGGCCAACATGCTCAACTGCAGCAACAGCTCCCAAACCGAAGGAGCCAGGACCCAAAGACCTAGCTGGCCTGAAGGGCCCCCAGGGGGCCCCCAAGCAGCCCCTCTCAATTTGGGTCTGGGGGCTTTCGTTGGGCCGGGAACCTGGGAGATTCCTGCAAGGTTGCAGTTCGCGGCCCGAGAAGCACTCTCCGGCCAACATGCCCAACTGCAGCAACAGATCCCAAAGCGAAGGAGCCAGGACCCAAAGACCTAGCTGGCCTGAAGGGCCCCCAGGGGGCCCCCAAGCAGCCCCTCTCCATTTGGGTCTGGGGGCTTTCGTTGGGCCGGGAACCTGGGAGATTCATGCAAGGTTGCAGTTCGAGGCCCGAGAAGCACTCTCCGGCCAACATGCCCAACTGCAGCAACAGCTCCCAAACCGAATGAGCCAGGACACAAAGACCTAGCTGGCCTGAAGGGCCCCCAGGGGGCCCCCAAGCAGCCCCTCTCCATTTGGGTCTGGGGGCTTTCGTTGGGCCGGGAACCTGGGTGATTCCTGCAAGGTTGCAGTTCGCGGCCCGAGAAGCACTCTCCGGCCAACATGCCCAATATCCAGCAACAGCTCCCAAAGCGAAGGAGCCAGGACCCAAAGACCTAGCTGGCCTGAAGAGCCCCCAGGGGGCCCCCAAGCAGACCCTCTCCATTTGGGTCTGGGGGCTTTCGTTGGGCATGGATACCTGAGAGGTACCTGCAAGTTACAGTTCGCGGTCCGAGAAGCACTCTCCGGCCAACATGCCCAACTGCAGCAACAGCTCCCAAAGCGAAGGAGCCAGGACCCAAAGACCTAGCTGGCCTGAAGGGCCCCCAGGGGGCCCCCAAGCAGCCCCTCTCCATTTGGGTCTGGGGGCTTTCGTTGGGCCGGGAACCTGGGAGAATCCTGCAAGGTTGCAGTTCGAGGCCCGAGAAGCACTCTCCGGCCAACATGCCCAACTGCAGCAACAGCTCCCAAACCGAAGGAGCCAGGACACAAAGACCTAGCTGGCCTGAAGGGCCCCCAGGGGGCCACCAAGCAGCCCCTCTCCATTTGGGTCTGGGGGCTTTCGTTGGGCATGGAACCTGGGAGATTCCTGCAAGGTTGCAGTTCGCGGCCCGAGAAGCACTCTCCGGCCAACATGCCCAACTGCAGCAACAGCTCCCAAAGCGAAGGAGCCAGGACCCAAAGACCTAGCTGGCCTGAAGGGCCCCCATGGGGCCCCCAAGGAGCTCCTCTCCATTTGGGTCTGGGGGCTTTAGTTGGGCCGGGAACCTGGGAGGTACCTGCAAGGTTGCAGTTCGCGGCCCGAGAAGCACTCTCCGGCCAACATGCCCAACTGCAGCAACAGCTCCCAAAGCGAAGGAGCCAGGACCCAAAGACCTAGCTGGCCTGAAGGGCCCCCAGGGGGCCCCCAAGCAGCCCCTCTCCATTTGGGTCTGGAGGCTTTTGTTGGGCCGGGAACCTGTGAGATTCCTGCAAGGTTGCAGTTCGAGGCCCGAGAAGCACTCTCCGGCCAACATGCCCAACTGCAGCAACAGCTCCCAAACCGAATGAGCCAGGACACAAAGACCTAGCTGGCCTGAAGGGCCCCCAGGGGGCCCCCAAGCAGCCCCTCTCCATTTGGGTCTGGGGGCTTTTGTTGGGCCGGGAACCTGGGTGATTCCTACAAGGTTGCAGTTCGCGGCCGGAGAAGCACTCTCCGGCCAACATGCACAATATCCAGCAACAGCTCCCAAAGCGAAGGAGCCAGGACCCAAAGACCTAGCTGGCCTGAAGGGCCCCCAGGGGGCCCCCAAGCAGCCCCTCTCCATTTGGGTCTGGGGGCTTTCTTTAGGCTGAGAACCTGGGAGATACCAGCAAGGTTGCAGTTCGCGGCCCGAGAAGCACTCTCCGTCCAACATGCCCAATATCCAGCAACAGCTCCCAAACCGAAGGAGCCAGGACCCAAAGACCTAGCTGGCCTGAAGGGCCCCCAGAAGGCCACCAAGCAGCCCCTCTCCATTTGGGTCTGGGGGCTTTCGTTGGGCATGGATACTTGAGAGGTACCTGCAAGTTAGAGTTCGCGGCCCGAGAAGCACTCTCCGGCCAACATGCCCAACTGCAGCAACAGCTCCCAAAGCGAAGGAGCCAGGACCCAAAGACCTAGCTGGCCTGAAGGGCCCCCAGGGGGCCCCCAAGCAGCCCCTCTCCATTTGGGTCTGGGGGTTTTCGTTGGGCCGGGAACCTGGGAGGTACCTGCAAGGTTGCAGTTCGCGGCCCGAGAAGCACTCTCCGCCCAACATGCCCAACTGCAGCAACAGCTCCCAAACCGAAGGAGCCAGGACCCAAAGACCTAGCTGGCCTGAAGGGCCCCCAGGGGGGCCCCAAGCAGCCCCTCTCAATTTGGGTCTGGGGGCTTTCGTTGGGCCGGGAACCTGGGAGAATCCTGCAAGGTTGCAGTTCGCGGCCCGAGAAGCACTCTCCGGCCAACATGCCCAACTGCAGCAACAGCTCCCAAAGCGAAGGAGCCAGGACACAAAGACCTAGCTGGCCTGAAGGGCCCCCAGGGGGCCCCCAAGCAGCCCCTCTCAATTTGGGTCTGGGGGCTTTCGTTGGGCCGGGAACCTGGGAGAATCCTGCAAGGTTGCAGTTCGCGGCCCGAGAAGCACTCTCCGGCCAACATGCCCAACTGCAGCAACAGCTCCCAAAGCGAAGGAGCCAGGACCCAAAGACCTAGGTGGCCTGAAGGGCCCCCAGGGGGCCCCCAAGCAGCCCCTCTCCATTTGGGTCTGGGGGTTTTCGTTGGGCCGGGAACCTGGGAGAATCCTGCAAGGTTGCAGTTCGCGGCCCGAGAAGCACTCTCCGCCCAACATGCCCAACTGCAGCAACAGCTCCCAAAGCGAAGGAGCCAGGACACAAAGACCTAGCTGTCCTGAAGGGCCCCCAGGGGGCCACCAAGCAGACCCTCTCAATTTGGGTCTGGGGGCTTTCGTTGGGCATGGATACCTGAGAGGTACCTGCAAGGTTACAGTTCGCGGCCCGAGAAGCACTCTCCGGCCAACATGCTCAACTGCAGCAACAGCTCCCAAACCGAAGGAGCCAGGACCCAAAGACCTAGCTGGCCTGAAGGGCCCCCAGGGGGCCCCCAAGCAGCCCCTCTCAATTTGGGTCTGGGGGCTTTCGTTGGGCCGGGAACCTGGGAGATTCCTGCAAGGTTGCAGTTCGCGGCCCGAGAAGCACTCTCCGGCCAACATGCCCAACTGCAGCAACAGCTCCCAAAGCGAAGGAGCCAGGACCCAAAGACCTAGCTGGCCTGAAGGGCCCCCAGGGGGCCCCCAAGCAGCCCCTCTCCATTTGGGTCTGGGGGCTTTCGTTGGGCCGGGAACCTGGGAGATTCATGCAAGGTTGCAGTTCGAGGCCCGAGAAGCACTCTCCGGCCAACATGCCCAACTGCAGCAACAGCTCCCAAACCGAATGAGCCAGGACACAAAGACCTAGCTGGCCTGAAGGGCCCCCAGGGGGCCCCCAAGCAGCCCCTCTCCATTTGGGTCTGGGGGCTTTCGTTGGGCCGGGAACCTGGGAGATTCCTGCAAGGTTGCAGTTCGCGGCCCGAGAAGCACTCTCCGGCCAACATGCCCAATATCCAGCAACAGCTCCCAAAGCGAAGGAGCCAGGACCCAAAGACCTAGCTGGCCTGAAGAGCCCCCAGGGGGCCCCCAAGCAGACCCTCTCCATTTGGGTCTGGGGGCTTTCGTTGGGCATGGATACCTGAGAGGTACCTGCAAGTTACAGTTCGCGGTCCGAGAAGCACTCTCCGGCCAACATGCCCAACTGCAGCAACAGCTCCCAAAGCGAAGGAGCCAGGACCCAAAGACCTAGCTGGCCTGAAGGGCCCCCAGGGGGCCCCCAAGCAGCCCCTCTCCATTTGGGTCTGGGGGCTTTCGTTGGGCCGGGAACCTGGGAGATTCCTGCAAGGTTGCAGTTCGAGGCCCGAGAAGCACTCTCCGGCCAACATGCCCAACTGCAGCAACAGCTCCCAAACCGAATGAGCCAGGACACAAAGACCTAGCTGGCCTGAAGGGCCCCCAGGGGGCCACCAAGCAGCCCCTCTCCATTTGGGTCTGGGGGCTTTAGTTGGGCATGGAACCTGGGAGATTCCTGCAAGGTTGCAGTTCGCGGCCCGAGAAGCACTCTCCGGCCAACATGCCCAACTGCAGCAACAGCTCCCAAAGCGAAGGAGCCAGGACCCAAAGACCTAGCTGGCCTGAAGGGCCCCCATGGGGCCCCCAAGGAGCTCCTCTCCATTTGGGTCTGGGGGCTTTAGTTGGGCCGGGAACCTGGGAGGTACCTGCAAGGTTGCAGTTCGCGGCCCGAGAAGCACTCTCCGGCCAACATGCCCAACTGCAGCAACAGCTCCCAAACCGAAGGAGCCAGGACCCAAAGACCTAGCTGGCCTGAAGGGCCCCCAGGGGGCCCCCAAGCAGCCCCTCTCCATTTGGGTCTGGAGGCTTTTGTTGGGCCGGGAACCTGTGAGATTCCTGCAAGGTTGCAGTTCGAGGCCCGAGAAGCACTCTCCGGCCAACATGCCCAACTGCAGCAACAGCTCCCAAACCGAATGAGCCAGGACACAAAGACCTAGCTGGCCTGAAGGGCCCCCAGGGGGCCCCCAAGCAGCCCCTCTCCATTTGGGTCTGGGGGCTTTTGTTGGGCCGGGAACCTGGGTGATTCCTACAAGGTTGCAGTTCGCGGCCGGAGAAGCACTCTCCGGCCAACATGCACAATATCCAGCAACAGCTCCCAAAGCGAAGGAGCCAGGACCCAAAGACCTAGCTGGCCTGAAGGGCCCCCAGGGGGCCCCCAAGCAGCCCCTCTCCATTTGGGTCTGGGGGCTTTCTTTAGGCTGAGAACCTGGGAGATACCAGCAAGGTTGCAGTTCGCGGCCCGAGAAGCACTCTCCGTCCAACATGCCCAATATCCAGCAACAGCTCCCAAAGCGAAGGAGCCAGGACCCAAAGACCTAGCTGGCCTGAAGGGCCCCCAGAAGGCCACCAAGCAGCCCCTCTCCATTTGGGTCTGGGGGCTTTCGTTGGGCATGGATACTTGAGAGGTACCTGCAAGTTAGAGTTCGCAGCCCGAGAAGCACTCTCCGGCCAACATGCCCAACTGCAGCAACAGCTCCCAAAGCGAAGGAGCCAGGACCCAAAGACCTAGCTGGCCTGAAGGGCCCCCAGGGGGCCCCCAAGCAGCCCCTCTCCATTTGGGTCTGGGGGTTTTCGTTGGGCCGGGAACCTGGGAGGTACCTGCAAGGTTGCAGTTCGCGGCCCGAGAAGCACTCTCCGGCCAACATGCCCAACTGCAGCAACAGCTCCCAAACCGAAGGAGCCAGGACCCAAAGACCTAGCTGGCCTGAAGGGCCCCCAGGGGGGCCCCAAGCAGCCCCTCTCAATTTGGGTCTGGGGGCTTTCGTTGGGCCGGGAACCTGGGAGAATCCTGCAAGGTTGCAGTTCGCGGCCCGAGAAGCACTCTCTGGCCAACATGCCCAACTGCAGCAACAGCTCCCAAAGCGAAGGAGCCAGGACACAAAGACCTAGCTGGCCTGAAGGGCCCCCAGGGGGCCCCCAAGCAGCCCCTCTCCATTTGGGTCTGGGGGCTTTCGTTGGGCCGGGAACCTGGGAGAATCCTGCAAGGTTGCAGTTCGCGGCCCGAGAAGCACTCTCCGGCCAACATGCCCAACTGCAGCAACAGCTCCCAAAGCGAAGGAGCCAGGACCCAAAGACCTAGGTGGCCTGAAGGGCCCCCAGGGGGCCCCCAAGCAGCCCCTCTCCATTTGGGTCTGGGGGTTTTCATTGGGCCGGGAACCTGGGAGCTACCTGCAAGGTTGCAGTTCGCGGCCCGAGAAGCACTCTCCGGCCAACATGCCCAACTGCAGCAACAGCTCCCAAACCGAAGGAGCCAGGACCCAAAGACCTAGCTGGCCTGAAGGGCCCCAAGGGGGGCCCCAAGCAGCCCCTCTCCATTTGGGTCTGGGGGCTTTCGTTGGGCCGGGAACCTGGGAGGTACCTGCAAGGTTGCAGTTCGCGGCCCGAGAAGCACTCTCCGGCCAACATGCCCAACTGCAGCAACAGCTCCCAAACCGAAGGAGCCAGGACCCAAAGACCTAGCTGGCCTGAAGGGCCCCCAGGGGGCCCCCAAGCAGCCCCTCTCAATTTGGGTCTGGGGGCTTTCGTTGGGCCGGGAACCTGGGAGAATCCTGCAAGGTTGCAGTTCGCGGCCAGAGAAGCACTCTCCGGCCAACATGCCCAACTGCAGCAACAGCTCCCAAAGCGAAGGAGCCAGGACCCAAAGACCTAGCTGGCCTGAAGGGCCCCCAGGGGGCCCCCAAGCAGCCCCTCTCCATTTGGGTCTGGGGGCTTTCGTTGGGCCGGGAACCTGGGAGAATCCTGCAAGGTTGCAGTTCGCGGCCCGAGAAGCACTCTCCGGCCAACATGCCCAACTGCAGCAACAGCTCCCAAAGCGAAGGAGCCAGGACCCAAAGACCTAGCTGGCCTGAAGGGCCCCCAGGGGGCCCCCAAGCAGCCCCTCTCAATTTGGGTCTGGGGGCTTTCGTTGGGCCGGGAACCTGGGAGGTACCTGCAAGGTTGCAGTTGGCGGCCCGAGAAGCACTCTCCGGCCAACATGCCCAACTGCAGCAACAGCTCCCAAAGCGAAGGAGCCAGGACCCAAAGAGCTAGCTGGCCTGAAGGGCCCCCAGGGGGCCCCCAAGCAGCCCCTCTCCATTTGGGTCTGGGGGCTTTTGTTGGGCCGGGAACCTGAGAGATTCCTGCAAGGTTGCAGTTCGAGGCCCGAGAAGCACTCTCCGGCCAACATGCCCAACGTCAGCAACAGCTCCCAAACCGAATGAGCCAGGACACAAAGACCTAGCTGGCCTGAAGGGCCCCCAGGGGGCCCCCAAGCAGCCCCTCTCCATTTGGGTCTGGGGGCTTTCGTTGGGCCGGGAACCTGGGAGATTCCTGCAAGGTTGCAGTTCGCGGCCGGAGAAGCACTCTCCGCCCAACATGCCCAACTGCAGCAACAGCTCCCAAACCGAAGGAGCCAGGACCCAAAGACCTAGCTGGCCTGAAGGGCCCCCAGGGGGCCCCCAAGCAGCCCCTCTCCATTTGGGTCTGGGGGCTTTTGTTGGGCCGGGAACCTGGGAGATTCCTGCAAGGTTGCAGTTCGAGGCCCGAGAAGCACTCTCCGGCCAACATGCCCAACTGCAGCAACAGCTCCCAAACCGAATGAGCCAGGACACAAAGACCTAGCTGGCCTGAAGGGCCCCCAGAAGGCCACCAAGCAGCCCCTCTCAATTTGGGTCTGGGGGCTTTCGTTGGGCATGGATACCTGAGAGGTACCTGCAAGGTTGCAGTTCGAGGCCCGAGAAGCACTCTCCGGCCAACATGCCCAACTGCAGCAACAGCTCCCAAAGCGAAGGAGCCAGGACCCAAAGACCTAGCTGGCCTGAAGGGCCCCCAGGGGGCCCCCAAGTGGCACCTCTCAATTTGGGTCTGGGGGCTTTCGTTAGGCCGGGAACCTGGGAGGTACCTGCAAGGTTGCAGTTCGAGGCCCGAGAAGCACTCTCCGGCCAACATGCCCAACTGCAGCAACAGCTCCCAAAGCGAAGGAGCCAGGACCCAAAGACCTAGCTGGCCTGAAGGGCCCCCAGGGGGGCCCCAAGCAGCCCCTCTCAATTTGGGTCTGGGGGCTTTCGTTGGGCCGGGAACCTGGGAGAATCCTGCAAGGTTGCAGTTCGCGGCCCGAGAAGCACTCTCCGGCCAACATGCCCAACTGCAGCAACAGCTCCCAAAGCGAAGGAGCCAGGACCCAAAGACCTAGCTGGCCTGAAGGGCCCCCAGGGGGCCCCCAAGCAGCCCCTCTCCATTTGGGTCTGGGGGCTTTCGTTGGGCCGGGAACCTGGGAGAATCCTGCAAGGTTGCAGTTCGCGGCCCGAGAAGCACTCTCCGGCCAACATGCCCAACTGCAGCAACAGCTCCCAAAGCGAAGGAGCCAGGACCCAAAGACCTAGCTGGCCTGAAGGGCCCCCAGGGGGCCCCCAAGCAGCCCCTCTCCATTTGGGTCTGGGGGCTTTTGTTGGGCCGGGAACCTGGGAGATTCCTGCAAGGTTGCAGTTCGAGGCCCGAGAAGCACTCTCCGGCCAACATGCCCAAGGTCAGCAACAGCTCCCAAACCGAATGAGCCAGGACCCAAAGACCTAGCTGGCCTGAAGGGCCCCCAGGGGGCCCCCAAGCAGCCCCTCTCCATTTGGGTCTGGGGGCTTTCGTTGGGCCGGGAACCTGGGAGATTCCTGCAAGGTTGCAGTTCGCGGCCGGAGAAGCACTCTCCGCCCAACATGCCCAACTGCAGCAACAGCTCCCATAGCGAAGGAGCCAGGACCCAAAGACCTAGCTGGCCTGAAGGGCCCCCAGGGGGCCCCCAAGCAGCCCCTCTCCATTTGGGTCTGGGGGCTTTTGTTGGGCCGAGAACCTGTGAGATTCCTGCAAGGTTGCAGTTCGAGGCCCGAGAAGCACTCTCCGGCCAACATGCCCAACTGCAGCAACAGCTCCCAAACCGAATGACCCAGGACACAAAGACCTAGCTGGCCTGAAGGGCCCCCAGGGGGCCCCCAAGCAGCCCCTCTCAATTTGGGTCTGGGGGCTTTCGTTGGGCCGGGAACCTGGGAGATTCCTTCAAGGTTGCAGTTCGCGGCCGGAGAAGCACTCTCCGGCCAACATGCCCAACTGCAGCAACAGCTCCCAAAGCGAAGGAGCCAGGACACAAAGACCTAGCTGGCCTGAAGGGCCCCCAGAAGGCCACAAAGCAGCCCCTCTCAATTTGGGTCTGGGGGCTTTCGTTTGGCCGGGAACCTGGGAGAATCCTGCAAGGTTGCAGTTCGCGGCCCGAGAAGCACTCTCCGGCCAACATGCCCAACTGCAGCAACAGCTCCCAAAGCGAAGGAGCCAGGACCCAAAGACCTAGCTGGCCTGAAGGGCCCCCAGGGGGCCCCAAAGCAGCCCCTCTCCATTTGGGTCTGGGGGCTTTCGTTGGGCCGGGAACCTGGGAGATTCCTGCGAGGTTGCATTTCGCGGCCCGAGAAGTACTCTCCGGCCAACATGCCCAACTGCAGCAACAGCTCCCAAACCGAAGGAGCCAGGACCCAAAGACCTAGCTGGCCTGAAGGGCCCCCAGGGGGCCCCCAAGCAGCCCCTCTCCATTTGGGTCTGGGGGCTTTCGTTGGGCCGGGAACCTGGGAGAATCCTGCAAGCTTGCAGTTCGCGGCCCGAGAAGCACTCTCCGGCCAACATGCCCAACTGCAGCAACAGCTCCCAAACCGAAGGAGCCAGGACCCAAAGACCTAGCTGGCCTGAAGGGCCCCCAGGGGGCCCCCAAGCAGCCCCTCTCAATTTGGGTCTGGGGGCTTTTGTTGGGCCGGGAACCTCTGAGATTCCTGCAAAGTTGCAGTTCGAGGCCCGAGAAGCACTCTCCGGCCAACATGCCCAACTGCAGCAACAGCTCCCAAACCGAATGAGCCAGGACACAAAGACCTAGCTGGCCTGAAGTGCCTCCAGGGGGCCCCCAAGCAGCCCCTCTCAATTTGGGTCTGGGGGCTTTCGTTGGGCATGTATACCTGGGAGGTACCTACAAGGTTACAGTTCGCGGCCCGAGAAGCACTCTCCGGCCAACATGCCCAACTGCAGCAACAGCTCCCAAAGCGAAGGCGCCAGGACCCAAAGACCTAGCTGGCCTGAAGGGCCCCCAGGGGGCCCCCAAGCATCCACTCTCAATTTGGGTCTGGGGGCTTTCTTTAGGCTGAGAACCTGGGAGATACCAGCAAGGTTGCAGTTCGCGGCCCGAGAAGCACTCTCCGGCCAACATGCCCAATATCCAGCAACAGCTCCCAAAGCGAAGGAGCCAGGACCCAAAGACCTAGCTGGCCTGAAGGGCCCCCAGGGGGCCCCCAAGCAGCCCCTCTCCATTTGGGTCTGGGGGTTTTCATTGGGTCGGGAACCTGGGAGGTACCTGCAAGGTTGCAGTTCGCGGCCCGAGAAGCACTCTCCGGCCAACATGCCCAACTGCAGCAACAGCTCCCAAAGCGAAGGAGCCAGGACCCAAAGACCTAGCTGGCCTGAAGGGCCCCCAGGGGGGCCCCAAGCAGCCCCTCTCAATTTGGGTCTGGGGGCTTTCGTTGGGCCGGGAACCTGGGAGAATCCTTCAAGGTTGCAGTTCGCGGCCCGAGAAGCACTCTCCGGCCAACATGCCCAACTGCAGCAACAGCTCCCAAAGCGAAGGAGCCAGGACACAAAGACCTAGCTGGCCTGAAGGGCCCCCAGGGGGCCCCCAAGCAGCCCCTCTCAATTTGGGTCTGGGGGCTTTCTTTAGGCTGAGAACCTGGGAGGTACCTGCAAGGTTGCAGTTCGCGGCCCGAGAAGCACTCTCCGGCCAACATGCCCAATATCCAGCAACAGCTCCCAAAGCGAAGGAGCCAGGACCCAAAGACCTAGCTGGCCTGAAGGGCCCCCAGAAGGCCACAAAGCAGCCCCTCTCCATTTGGGTCTGGGGGCTTTCGTTGGGCATCTATACCTGAGAGGTACCTAGAAGTTACAGTTCGCGGCCCGAGAAGCACTCTCCGGCCAACATGCCCAACTGCAGCAACAGCTCCCAAAGCGAAGGAGCCAGGACCCAAAGACCTAGCTGGCCTGAAGGGCCCCCAGGGGGCCCCAAAGCAGCCCCTCTCCATTTGGGTCTGGGGGCTTTCGTTGGGCCGGGAACCTGGGAGAATCCTGCAAGGTTGCAGTTCGCGGCCCGAGAAGCACTCTCCGGCCAACATGCCCAACTGCAGCAACAGCTCCCAAAGCGAAGGAGCCAGGACCCAAAGACCTAGCTGGCCTGAAGGGCCCCCAGGGGGCCCCCAAGCAGCCCCTCTCCATTTGGGTCTGGGGGCTTTCGTTGGGCCTGGAACCTGTGAGATTCCTGCAAGGTTGCAGTTCGAGGCCCGAGAAGCACTCTCCGGCCAACATGCCCAACTGCAGCAACAGCTCCCAAACCGAAGGAGCCAGGACCCAAAGACCTAGCTGGCCTGAAGGGCCCCCAGGGGGCCCCCAAGCAGCCCCTCTCAATTTGGGTCTGGGGGCTTTTGTTGGGCCGGGAACCTGAGAGATTCCTGCAAGGTTGCAGTTCGAGGCCCGAGAAGCACTCTCCGGCCAACATGCCCAACGTCAGCAACAGCTCCCAAACCGAATGAGCCAGGACACAAAGACCTAGTTGGCCTGAAGGGCTCCCAGGGGGCCCCCAAGCAGCCCCTCTCCATTTGGGTCTGGGGGCTTTCGTTGGGCCGGGAACCTGGGAGATTCCTGCAAGGTTGCAGTTCGCGGCCGGAGAAGCACTCTCCGGCCAACATGCCCAACTGCAGCAACAGCTCCCAAACCGAAGGAGCCAGGACCCAAAGACCTAGCTGGCCTGAAGGGCCCCCAGGGGGCCCCCAAGCAGCCCCTCTCCATTTGGGTCTGGGGGCTTTTGTTGGGCCGGGAACCTGGGAGATTCCTGCAAGGTTGCAGTTCGAGGCCCGAGAAGCACTCTCCGGCCAACATGCCCAACTGCAGCAACAGCTCCCAAACCGAATGAGCCAGGACACAAAGACCTAGCTGGCCTGAAGGGCCCCCAGGGGGCCACCAAGCAGCCCCTCTCAATTTGGGTCTGGGGGCTTTCGTTGGGCATGGATACCTGAGAGGTACCTGCAAGGTTGCAGTTCGAGGCCCGAGAAGCACTCTCCGGCCAACATGCCCAACTGCAGCAACAGCTCCCAAACCGAAGGAGCCAGGACCCAAAGACCTAGCTGGCCTGAAGGGCCCCCAGGGGGCCCCCAAGTGGCACCTCTCAATTTGGGTCTGGGGGCTTTCGTTAGGCCGGGAACCTGGGAGGTACCTGCAAGGTTGCAGTTCGAGGCCCGAGTAGCACTCTCCGGCCAACATGCCCAACTGCAGCAACAGCTCCCAAAGCGAAGGAGCCAGGACCCAAAGACCTAGCTGGCCTGAAGGGCCCCCAGGGGGGCCCCAAGCAGCCCCTCTCAATTTGGGTCTGGGGGCTTTCGTTGGGCCGGGAACCTGGGAGAATCCTGCAAGGTTGCAGTTCGCGGCCCGAGAAGCACTCTCCGGCCAACATGCCCAACTGCAGCAACAGCTCCCAAAGCGAAGGAGCCAGGACCCAAAGACCTAGCTGGCCTGAAGGGCCCCCAGGGGGCCCCCAAGCAGCCCCTCTCCATTTGGGTCTGGGGGCTTTCGTTGGGCCGGGAACCTGGGAGAATCCTGCAAGGTTGCAGTTCGCGGCCCGAGAAGCACTCTCCGGCCAACATGCCCAACTGCAGCAACAGCTCCCAAAGCGAAGGAGCCAGGACCCAAAGACCTAGCTGGCCTGAAGGGCCCCCAGGGGGCCCCCAAGCAGCCCCTCTCCATTTGGGTCTGGGGGCTTTTGTTGGGCCGGGAACCTGGGAGATTCCTGCAAGGTTGCAGTTCGAGGCCCGAGAAGCACTCTCCGGCCAACATGCCCAAGGTCAGCAACAGCTCCCAAACCGAATGAGCCAGGACCCAAAGACCTAGCTGGCCTGAAGGGCCCCCAGGGGGCCCCCAAGCAGCCCCTCTCCATTTGGGTCTGGGGGCTTTCGTTGGGCCGGGAACCTGGGAGATTCCTGCAAGGTTGCAGTTCGCGGCCGGAGAAGCACTCTCCGCCCAACATGCCCAACTGCAGCAACAGCTCCCAAAGCGAAGGAGCCAGGACCCAAAGACCTAGCTGGCCTGAAGGGCCCCCAGGGGGCCCCCAAGCAGCCCCTCTCCATTTGGGTCTGGGGGCTTTTGTTGGGCCGAGAACCTGTGAGATTCCTGCAAGGTTGCAGTTCGAGGCCCGAGAAGCACTCTCCGGCCAACATGCCCAACTGCAGCAACAGCTCCCAAACCGAATGACCCAGGACACAAAGACCTAGCTGGCCTGAAGGGCCCCCAGGGGGCCCCCAAGCAGCCCCTCTCAATTTGGGTCTGGGGGCTTTCGTTGGGCCGGGAACCTGGGAGATTCCTTCAAGGTTGCAGTTCGCGGCCGGAGAAGCACTCTCCGGCCAACATGCCCAACTGCAGCAACAGCTCCCAAAGCGAAGGAGCCAGGACACAAAGACCTAGCTGGCCTGAAGGGCCCCCAGAAGGCCACAAAGCAGCCCCTCTCAATTTGGGTCTGGGGGCTTTCGTTTGGCCGGGAACCTGGGAGAATCCTGCAAGGTTGCAGTTCGCGGCCCGAGAAGCACTCTCCGGCCAACATGCCCAACTGCAGCAACAGCTCCCAAAGCGAAGGAGCCAGGACCCAAAGACCTAGCTGGCCTGAAGGGCCCCCAGGGGGCCCCAAAGCAGCCCCTCTCCATTTGGGTCTGGGGGCTTTCGTTGGGCCGGGAACCTGGGAGATTCCTGCGAGGTTGCATTTCGCGGCCCGAGAAGTACTCTCCGGCCAACATGCCCAACTGCAGCAACAGCTCCCAAACCGAAGGAGCCAGGACCCAAAGACCTAGCTGGCCTGAAGGGCCCCCAGGGGGCCCCCAAGCAGCCCCTCTCCATTTGGGTCTGGGGGCTTTCGTTGGGCCGGGAACCTGGGAGAATCCTGCAAGGTTGCAGTTCGCGGCCCGAGAAGCACTCTCCGGCCAACATGCCCAACTGCAGCAACAGCTCCCAAAGCGAAGGAGCCAGGACCCAAAGACCTAGCTGGCCTGAAGGGCCCCCAGGGGGCCCCCAAGCAGCCCCTCTCAATTTGGGTCTGGGGGCTTTTGTTGGGCCGGGAACCTCTGAGATTCCTGCAAAGTTGCAGTTCGAGGCCCGAGAAGCACTCTCCGGCCAACATGCCCAACTGCAGCAACAGCTCCCAAACCGAATGAGCCAGGACACAAAGACCTAGCTGGCCTGAAGTGCCCCCAGGGGGCCCCCAAGCAGCCCCTCTCAATTTGGGTCTGGGGGCTTTCGTTGGGCATGTATACCTGTGAGATTCCTGCAAGGTTGCAGTTCGCGGCCCGAGAAGCACTCTCCGGCCAACATGCCCAACTGCAGCAACAGCTCCCAAAGCGAAGGCGCCAGGACCCAAAGACCTAGCTGGCCTGAAGGGCCCCCAGCGGGCCCCCAAGCATCCACTCTCAATTTGGGTCTGGGGGCTTTATTTAGGCTGAGAACCTGGGAGATACCAGCAAGGTTGCAGTTCGCGGCCCGAGAAGCACTCTCCGGCCAACATGCCCAATATCCAGCAACAGCTCCCAAAGCGAAGGAGCCAGGACCCAAAGACCTAGCTGGCCTGAAGTGCCCCCAGGGGGCCCCCAAGCAGCCCCTCTCCATTTGGGTCTGGGGGTTTTCATTGGGTCGGGAACCTGGGAGGTACCTGCAAGGTTGCAGTTCGCGGCCCGAGAAGCACTCTCCGGCCAACATGCCCAACTGCAGCAACAGCTCCCAAAGCGAAGGAGCCAGGACCCAAAGACCTAGCTGGCCTGAAGGGCCCCCAGGGGGGCCCCAAGCAGCCCCTCTCAATTTGGGTCTGGGGGCTTTCGTTGGGCCGGGAACCTGGGAGAATCCTTCAAGGTTGCAGTTCGCGGCCCGAGAAGCACTCTCCGGCCAACATGCCCAACTGCAGCAACAGCTCCCAAAGCGAAGGAGCCAGGACCCAAAGACCTAGCTGGCCTGAAGGGCCCCCAGGGGGCCCCCAAGCAGCCCCTCTCAATTTGGGTCTGGGGGCTTTCTTTATGCTGAGAACCTGGGAGGTACCTGCAAGGTTGCAGTTCGCGGCCCGAGAAGCACTCTCCGGCCAACATGCCCAATATCCAGCAACAGCTCCCAAAGCGAAGGAGCCAGGACCCAAAGACCTAGCTGGCCTGAAGGGCCCCCAGAAGGCCACAAAGCAGCCCCTCTCCATTTGGGTCTGGGGGCTTTCGTTGGGCATCTATACCTGAGAGGTACCTAGAAGTTACAGTTCGCGGCCCGAGAAGCACTCTCCGGCCAACATGCCCAACTGCAGCAACAGCTCCCAAAGCGAAGGAGCCAGGACCCAAAGACCTAGCTGGCCTGAAGGGCCCCCAGGGGGCCCCAAAGCAGCCCCTCTCCATTTGGGTCTGGGGGCTTTCGTTGGGCCGGGAACCTGGGAGAATCCTGCAAGGTTGCAGTTCGCGGCCCGAGAAGCACTCTCCGCCCAACATGCCCAACTGCAGCAACAGCTCCCAAAGCGAAGGAGCCAGGACCCAAAGACCTAGCTGGCCTGAAGGGCCCCCAGGGGGCCCCCACGCAGCCCCTCTCCATTTGGGTCTGGGGGCTTTCGTTGGGCATGGAACCTGGGAGATTCCTGCCAGGTTGCAGTTCGCGGCCCGAGAAGCACTCTCCGGCCAACATGCCCAACTGCAGCAACAGCTCCCAAACCGAAGGAGCCAGGACCCAAAGACCTAGCTGGCCTGAAGGGCCCCCATGGGGCCCCCAAGGAGCTCCTCTCCATTTAGGTCTGGGGGCTTTCGTTGGGCCGGGAACCTGGGAGGTACCTGCAAGGTTGCAGTTCGCGGCCCGAGAAGCACTCTCCGGCCAACATGCCCAACTGCAGCAACAGCTCCCAAAGCGAAGGAGCCAGGACCCAAAGACCTAGCTGGCCTGAAGGGCCCCCAGGGGGCCCCCAAGCAGCCCCTCTCCATTTGGGTCTGGGGGCTTTCGTTGGGCCTGGAACCTGTGAGATTCCTGCAAGGTTGCAGTTCGAGGCCCGAGAAGCACTCTCCGGCCAACATGCCCAACTGCAGCAACAGCTCCCAAACCGAAGGAGCCAGGACCCAAAGACCTAGGTGGCCTGAAGGGCCCCCAGGGGGCCCCCAAGCAGCCCCTCTCAATTTGGGTCTGGGGGCTTTCGTTGGGCCGGGAACCTGGGAGAATCCTGCAAGGTTGCAGTTCGCGGCCCGAGAAGCACTCTCCGGCCAACATGCACAACTGCAGCAACAGCTCCCAAAGCGAAGGAGCCAGGACCCAAAGACCTAGCTGGCCTGAAGGGCCCCCAGGGGGCCCCCAAGCAGCCCCTCTCCATTTGTGTCTGGGGGTTTTCGTTGGGCCGGGAACCTGGGAGAATCCTGCAAGGTTGCAGTTCGCGGCCCGAGAAGCACTCTCCGGCCAACATGCCCAACTGCAGCAACAGCTCCCAAAGCGAAGGAGCCAGGACCCAAAGACCTAGCTGGCCTGAAGGGCCCCCAGGAGGCCCCCAAGCAGCCCCTCTCCATTTGGGTCTGGGGGTTTTCGTTGTGCCGGGAACCTGGGAGGTACCTGCAAGGTTGCAGTTCGCGGCCCGAGAAGCACTCTCCGGCCAACATGCCCAACTGCAGCAACAGCTCCCAAACCGAAGGAGCCAGGACCCAAAGACCTAGCTGGCCTGAAGGGCCCCCAGAGGGGCCCCAAGCAGCCCCTCTCAATTTGGGTCTGGGGGCTTTCGTTGGGCCGGGAACCTGGGAGAATCCTGCAAGGTTGCAGTTCGCGGCCCGAGAAGCACTCTCCGGCCAACATGCCCAACTGCAGCAACAGCTCCCAAAGCGAAGGAGCCAGGACCCAAAGACCTAGCTGGCCTGAAGGGCCCCCAGGGGGCCCCCAAGCAGCCCCTCTCAATTTGGGTCTGGGGGCTTTCGTTGGGCCGGGAACCTGGGAGAATCCTGCAAGGTTGCAGTTCGCGGCCCGAGAAGCACTCTCCGGCCAACATGCCCAACTGCAGCAACAGCTCCCAAACCGAAGGAGCCAGGACCCAAAGACCTAGCTGGCCTGAAGGGCCCCCAGGGGGCCCCCAAGCAGCCCCTCTCCATTTGGGTCTGGGGGTTTTCGTTGGGCCGGGAACCTGGGAGGTACCTGCAAGTTTGCAGTTCGCCGCCCGAGAAGCACTCTCCGGCCAACATGCCCAACTGCAGCAACAGCTCCCAAACCGAAGGAGCCAGGACCCAAAGACCTAGCTGGCCTGAAGGGCCCCCAGGGGGCCCCCAAGCAGCCCCTCTCAATTTGGGTCTGGGGGCTTTCGTTGGGCCGGGAACCTGGGAGATTCCTGCAAGGTTGCAGTTCGCGGCCCGAGAAGCACTCTCCGGCCAACATGCCCAACTGCAGCAACAGCTCCCAAACCGAAGGAGCCAGGACCCAAAGACCTAGCTGGCCTGAAGGGCCCCCAGGGGGCCCCCAAGCAGCCCCTCTCCATTTGGGTCTGGGGGCTTTTGTTGGGCCGGGAACCTGGGAGATTCCTGCAAGGTTGCAGTTCGAGGCCCGAGAAGCACTCTCCGGCCAACATGCCCAACTGCAGCAACAGCTCCCAAACCGAATGAGCCAGGACACAAAGACCTAGCTGGCCTGAAGGGCCCCCAGGGGGCCCCCAAGCAGCCCCTCTCCATTTGGGTCTGGGGGCTTTCGTTGGGCCGGGAACCTGGGAGATTCCTGCAAGGTTGCAGTTCGCGGCCGGAGAAGCACTCTCCGGCCAACATGCCCAACTGCAGGAACAGCTCCCAAAGCGAAGGAGCCAGGACCCAAAGACCTAGCTGGCCTGAAGGGCCCCCAGGGGGGCCCCAAGCAGCCCCTCTCCATTTGGGTCTGGGGGCTTTTGTTGGGCCGGGAACCTGGGAGATTCCTGCAAGGTTGCAGTTCGAGGCCCGAGAAGCACTCTCCGGCCAACATGCCCAACTGCAGCAACAGCTCCCAAACCGAATGAGCCAGGACCCAAAGACCTAGCTGGCCTGAAGGGCCCCCAGGGGGCCCCCAAGCAGCCCCTCTCCATTTGGTTCTGGGGGCTTTCGTTGGGCATGGAACCTGGGAGATTCCTGCAAGGTTGCAGTTCGCGGCCCGAGAAGCACTCTCCGGCCAACATGCCCAACTGCAGCAACAGCTCCCAAAGCGAAGGAGCCAGGACCCAAAGACCTAGCTGGCCTGAAGTGCCCCCAGGGGGCCCCCAAGCAGCCCCTCTCCATTTGGGTCTGGGGGCTTTCTTTAGGCTGAGAACCTGGGAGATACCAGCAAGGTTGCAGTTCGCGGCCCGAGAAGCACTCTCCGGCCAACATGCCCAATATCCAGCAACAGCTCCCAAACCGAAGGAGCCAGGACCCAAAGACCTAGCTGGCCTGAAGGGCCCCCAGAAGGCCACCAAGCGGCCCCTCTCAATTTGGGTCTGGGGGCTTTCGTTGGGCATGGATACCTGAGAGGTACCTGCAAGGTTGCAGTTCGAGGCCCGAGAAGCACTCTCCGGCCAACATGCCCAACTGCAGCAACAGCTCCCAAACCGAAGGAGCCAGGACCCAAAGACCTAGCTGGCCTGAAGGGCCCCCAGGGGGCCCCCAAGAGGCACCTCTCAATTTGGGTCTGGGGGCTTTCGTTGGGCCGGGAACCTGGGAGGTACCTGCAAGGTTGCAGTTCGCGGCCCGAGAAGCACTCTCCGGCCAACATGCCCAACTGCAGCAACAGCTCCCAAAGCGAAGGAGCCAGGACCCAAAGAGCTAGGAGGCCTGAAGGGCCCCCAGGGGGCCCCCAAGCAGCCCCTCTCCATTTGGGTCTGGGGGCTTTCGTTGGGCCGGGAACCTGGGAGAATCCTGCAAGGTTGCAGTTCGCGGCCCGAGAAGCACTCTCCGGCCAACATGCCCAACTGCAGCAACAGCTCCCAAACCGAAGGAGCCAGGACCCAAAGACCTAGCTGGCCTGAAGGGCCCCCAGGGGGCCCCCAAGCAGCCCCTCTCCATTTGGGTCTGGGGGCTTTTGTTGGGCCGGGAACCTGGGAGATTCCTGCAAGGTTGCAGTTCGAGGCCCGAGAAGCACTCTCCGGCCAACATGCCCAAGGTCAGCAACAGCTCCCAAACCGAATGAGCCAGGACCCAAAGACCTAGCTGGCCTGAAGGGCCCCCAGGGGGCCCCCAAGCAGCCCCTCTCCATTTGGTTCTGGGGGCTTTCGTTGGGCATGGAACCTGGGAGATTCCTGCAAGGTTGCAGTTCGCGGCCCGAGAAGCACTCTCCGGCCAACATGCCCAACTGCAGCAACAGCTCCCAAAGCGAAGGAGCCAGGACCCAAAGACCTAGCTGGCCTGAAGTGCCCCCAGGGGGCCCCCAAGCAGCCCCTCTCCATTTGGGTCTGGGGGCTTTCTTTAGGCTGAGAACCTGGGAGATACCAGCAAGGTTGCAGTTCGCGGCCCGAGAAGCACTCTCCGGCCAACATGCCCAATATCCAGCAACAGCTCCCAAACCGAAGGAGCCAGGACCCAAAGACCTAGCTGGCCTGAAGGGCCCCCAGGGGGCCCCCAAGGAGCTCCTCTCCATTTGGGTCTGGGGGCTTTAGTTGGGCCGGGAACCTGGGAGGTAACTGCAAGGTTGCAGTTCGCGGCCCGAGAAGCACTCTCCGGCCAGCATGCCCAACTGCAGCAACAGCTCCCAAAGCGAAGGAGCCAGGACCCAAAGACCTAGCTGGCCTGAAGGGCCCCCAGGGGGCCCCCAAGCAGCCCCTCTCCATTTGGGTCTGGGGGCTTTTGTTGGGCCGGGAACCTCTGAGATTCCTGCAAGGTTGCAGTTCGAGGCACGAGAAGCACTCTCCGGCCAACATGCCCAACTGCAGCAACAGCTCCCAAACCGAATGAGCCAGGACACAAAGACCTAGCTGGCCTGAAGGGCCCCCAGGGGGCCACCAAGCATCCCCTCTCCATTTGGGTCTGGGGGCTTTCGTTGGGCATGTATACCTGGGAGGTACCTACAAGGTTACAGTTCGCGGCCCGAGAAGCACTCTCCGGCCAACATGCCCAACTGCAGCAACAGCTCCCAAAGCGAAGGCGCCAGGACCCAAAGACCTAGCTGGCCTGAAGGGCCCCCAGGGGGCCCCCAAGCAGCCCCTCTCCATTTGGGTCTGGGGGTTTTCATTGGGCCGGGAACCTGGGAGGTACCTGCAAGGTTGCAGTTCGCGGCCCGAGAAGCACTCTCCGGCCAACATGCCCAACTGCAGCAACAGCTCCCAAAGCGAAGGAGCCAGGACCCAAAGACCTAGCTGGCCTGAAGGGCCCCCAGGGGGCCCCCAAGCAGCCCCTCTCAATTTGGGTCTGGGGGCTTTCGTTGGGCCGGGAACCTGGGAGAATCCTGCAAGGTTGCAGTTCGCGGCCCGAGAAGCACTCTCCGGCCAACATGCCCAACTGCAGCAACAGCTCCCAAAGCGAAGGAGCCAGGACCCAAAGAGCTAGCTGGCCTGAAGGGCCCCCAGGGGGCCCCCAAGCAGCCCCTCTCCATTTGGGTCTGGGGGCTTTCTTTAGGCTGAGAACCTGGGAGGTACCTGCAAGGTTGCAGTTCGCGGCCCGAGAAGCACTCTCCGGCCAACATGCCCAACTGCAGCAACAGCTCCCAAAGCGAAGGAGCCAGGACCCAAAGACCTAGCTGGCCTGAAGGGCCCCCAGGGGGCCCCCAAGCAGCCCCTCTCCATTTGGGTCTGGGGGCTTTCGTTGGGCATCTATACCTGAGAGGTACCTAGAAGTTACAGTTCGCGGCCCGAGAAGCACTCTCCGGCCAACATGCCCAACTGCAGCAACAGCTCCCAAAGCGAAGGAGCCAGGACCCAAAGACCTAGCTGGCCTGAAGGGCCCCCAGGGGGCCCCCAAGCAGCCCCTCTCAATTTGGGTCTGGGGGCTTTCGTTGGGCCGGGAACCTGGGAGATTCCTGCAAGGTTGCAGTTCGCGGCCCGAGAAGCACTCTCCGGCCAACATGCCCAACTGCAGCAACAGCTCCCAAAGCGAAGGAGCCAGGACCCAAAGACCTAGCTGGCCTGAAGGGCCCCCAGGGGGCCCCCAAGCAGCCCCTCTCCATTTGGGTCTGGGGGCTTTAGTTGGGCCGGGAACCTGGGAGGTACCTGCAAGGTTGCAGTTCGCGGCCCGAGAAGCACTCTCCGGCCAACATGCCCAACTGCAGCAACAGCTCCCAAACCGAAGGAGCCAGGACCCAAAGACCTAGCTGGCCTGAAGGGCCCCCAGGGGGCCCCCAAGCAGCCCCTCTCCATTTGGGTCTGGGGGCTTTTGTTGGGCATGTATACCTGAGAGGTACCTGGAAGTTACAGTTCGCGGCCCGAGAAGCACTCTCCGGCCAACATGCCCAACTGCAGCAACAGCTCCCAAAGCGAAGGAGCCAGGACCCAAAGACCTAGCTGGCCTGAAGGGCCCCCAGGGGGCCCCCAAGCAGCCCCTCTCCATTTGGGTCTGGGGGTTTTCGTTGGGCCGGGAACCTGGGAGGTACCTGCAAGGTTGCAGTTCGCGGCCCGAGAAGCACTCTCCGGCCAACATGCCCAACTGCAGCAACAGCTCCCAAACCGAAGGAGCCAGGACCCAAAGACCTAGCTGGCCTGAAGGGCCCCCAGGGGGGCCCCAAGCAGCCCCTCTCAATTTGGGTCTGGGGGCTTTCGTTGGGCCGGGAACCTGGGAGAATCCTGCAAGGTTGCAGTTCGCGGCCCGAGAAGCACTCTCCGGCCAACATGCCCAACTGCAGCAACAGCTCCCAAAGCGAAGGAGCCAGGACCCAAAGACCTAGCTGGCCTGAAGGGCCCCCAGGGGGGCCCCAAGCAGCCCCTCTCAATTTGGGTCTGGGGGCTTTCGTTGGGCCGGGAACCTGGGAGAATCCTGCAAGGTTGCAGTTCGCGGCCCGAGAAGCACTCTCCGCCCAACATGCCCAACTGCAGCAACAGCTCCCAAAGCGAAGGAGCCAGGACCCAAAGACCTAGCTGGCCTGAAGGGCCCCCAGGGGGCCCCCAAGCAGCCCCTCTCCATTTGGGTCTGGGGGTTTTCGTTGGGCCGGGAACCTGGGAGGTACCTGCAAGGTTGCAGTTCGCGGCCCGAGAAGCACTCTCCGGCCAACATGCCCAACTGCAGCAACAGCTCCCAAACCGAAGGAGCCAGGACCCAAAGACCTAGCTGGCCTGAAGGGCCCCCAGGGGGGCCCCAAGCAGCCCCTCTCAATTTGGGTCTGGGGGCTTTCGTTGGGCCGGGAACCTGGGAGATTCCTGCAAGGTTGCAGTTCGCGGCCCGAGAAGCACTCTCCGGCCAACATGCCCAACTGCAGCAACAGCTCCCAAAGCGAAGGAGCCAGGACCCAAAGACCTAGCTGGCCTGAAGGGCCCCCAGGGGGCCCCCAAGCAGCCCCTCTCCATTTGGGTCTGGGGGCTTTAGTTGGGCCGGGAACCTGGGAGGTACCTGCAAGGTTGCAGTTCGCGGCCCGAGAAGCACTCTCCGGCCAACATGCCCAACTGCAGCAACAGCTCCCAAACCGAAGGAGCCAGGACCCAAAGACCTAGCTGGCCTGAAGGGCCCCCAGGGGGCCCCCAAGCAGCCCCTCTCCATTTGGGTCTGGGGGCTTTTGTTGGGCATGTATACCTGAGAGGTACCTGGAAGTTACAGTTCGCGGCCCGAGAAGCACTCTCCGGCCAACATGCCCAACTGCAGCAACAGCTCCCAAAGCGAAGGAGCCAGGACCCAAAGACCTAGCTGGCCTGAAGGGCCCCCAGGGGGCCCCCAAGCAGCCCCTCTCCATTTGGGTCTGGGGGTTTTCGTTGGGCCGGGAACCTGGGAGGTACCTGCAAGGTTGCAGTTCGCGGCCCGAGAAGCACTCTCCGGCCAACATGCCCAACTGCAGCAACAGCTCCCAAAGCGAAGGAGCCAGGACCCAAAGACCTAGCTGGCCTGAAGGGCCCCCAGGGGGGCCCCAAGCAGCCCCTCTCAATTTGGGTCTGGGGGCTTTCGTTGGGCCGGGAACCTGGGAGAATCCTGCAAGGTTGCAGTTCGCGGCCCGAGAAGCACTCTCCGCCCAACATGCCCAACTGCAGCAACAGCTCCCAAAGCGAAGGAGCCAGGACCCAAAGACCTAGCTGGCCTGAAGGGCCCCCAGGGGGCCCCCAAGCAGCCCCTCTCCATTTGGGTCTGGGGGCTTTAGTTGGGCCGGGAACCTGGGAGGTACCTGCAAGGTTGCAGTTCGCGGCCCGAGAAGCACTCTCCGGCCAACATGCCCAACTGCAGCAACAGCTCCCAAACCGAAGGAGCCAGGACCCAAAGACCTAGCTGGCCTGAAGGGCCCCCAGGGGGCCCCCAAGCAGCCCCTCTCCATTTGGGTCTGGGGGCTTTTGTTGGGCATGTATACCTGAGAGGTACCTGGAAGTTACAGTTCGCGGCCCGAGAAGCACTCTCCGGCCAACATGCCCAACTGCAGCAACAGCTCCCAAAGCGAAGGAGCCAGGACCCAAAGACCTAGCTGGCCTGAAGGGCCCCCAGGGGGCCCCCAAGCAGCCCCTCTCCATTTGGGTCTGGGGGTTTTCGTTGGGCCGGGAACCTGGGAGGTACCTGCAAGGTTGCAGTTCGCGGCCCGAGAAGCACTCTCCGGCCAACATGCCCAACTGCAGCAACAGCTCCCAAACCGAAGGAGCCAGGACCCAAAGACCTAGCTGGCCTGAAGGGCCCCCAGGGGGGCCCCAAGCAGCCCCTCTCAATTTGGGTCTGGGGGCTTTCGTTGGGCATGGAACCTGGGAGAATCCTGCAAGGTTGCAGTTCGCGGCCCGAGAAGCACTCTCCGGCCAACATGCCCAACTGCAGCAACAGCTCCCAAACCGAAGGAGCCAGGACCCAAAGACCTAGCTGGCCTGAAGGGCCCCCAGGGGGCCCCCAAGCAGCCCCTCTCCATTTGGGTCTGGGGGCTTTCGTTGGGCCGGGAACCTGGGAGATTCCTGCAAGGTTGCAGTTCGAGGCCCGAGAAGCACTCTCCGGCCAACATGCCCAACTGCAGCAACAGCTCCCAAACCGAAGGAGCCAGGACCCAAAGACCTAGCTGGCCTGAAGGGCCCCCAGGGGGCCCCCAAGTAGCCCCTCTCCATTTGGGTCTGGGGGCTTTCGTTGGGCCGGGAACCTGGGAGGTACCTGCAAGGTTGCAGTTCGCGGCCCGAGAAGCACTCTCCGGCCAACATGCCCAACTGCAGCAACAGCTCCCAAAGCGAAGGAGCCAGGACCCAAAGACCTAGCTGGCCTGAAGGGCCCCCAGGGGGCCCCCAAGCAGCCCCTCTCAATTTGGGTCTGGGGGCTTTCGTTGGGCCGGGAACCTGGGAGAATCCTGCAAGGTTGCAGTTCGCGGCCCGAGAAGCACTCTCCGGCCAACATGCCCAACTGCAGCAACAGCTCCCAAAGCGAAGGAGCCAGGACCCAAAGACCTAGCTGGCCTGAAGGGCCCCCAGGGGGCCCCCAAGCAGCCCCTCTCAATTTGGGTCTGGGGGCTTTCGTTGGGCCGGGAACCTGGGAGAATCCTGCAAGGTTGCAGTTCGCGGCCCGAGAAGCACTCTCCGCCCAACATGCCCAACTGCAGCAACAGCTCCCAAAGCGAATGAGCCAGGACCCAAAGACCTAGCTGGCCTGAAGGGCCCCCAGGGGGCCCCCAAGCAGCCCCTCTCCATTTGGGTCTGGGGGCTTTTGTTGGGCATGTATACCTGAGAGGTACCTGGAAGTTACAGTTCGCGGCCCGAGAAGCACTCTCCGGCCAACATGCCCAACTGCAGCAACAGCTCCCAAAGCGAAGGAGCCAGGACCCAAAGACCTAGCTGGCCTGAAGGGCCCCCAGGGGGCCCCCAAGCAGCCCCTCTCCATTTGGGTCTGGGGGTTTTCGTTGGGCCGGGAACCTGGGAGCTACCTGCAAGGTTGCAGTTCGCGGCCCGAGAAGCACTCTCCGGCCAACATGCCCAACTGCAGCAACAGCTCCCAAACCGAAGGAGCCAGGACCCAAAGACCTAGCTGGCCTGAAGGGCCCCCAGGGGGGCCCCAAGCAGCCCCTCTCAATTTGGGTCTGGGGGCTTTCGTTGGGCCGGGAACCTGGGAGGCACCTGCAAGGTTGCAGTTCGCGGCCCGAGAAGCACTCTCCGGCCAACATGCCCAACTGCAGCAACAGCTCCCAAAGCGAAGGAGCCAGGACCCAAAGACCTAGCTGGCCTGAAGGGCCCCCAGGGGGCCCCCAAGCAGCCCCTCTCCATTTGGGTCTGGGGGCTTTCGTTGGGCATGGAACCTGGGAGATTCCTGCAAGGTTGCAGTTCGCGGCCCGAGAAGCACTCTCCGGCCAACATGCCCAACTGCAGCAACAGCTCCCAAACCGAAGGAGCCAGGACCCAAAGACCTAGCTGGCCTGAAGGGCCCCAATGGGGCCCCCAAGGAGCTCCTCTCCATTTGGGTCTGGGGGCTTTCGTTGGGCCGGGAACCTGGGAGAATCCTGCAAGGTTGCAGTTCGCGGCCCGAGAAGCACTCTCCGGCCAACATGCCCAACTGCAGCAACAGCTCCCAAAGCGAAGGAGCCAGGACCCAAAGACCTAGCTGGCCTGAAGGGCCCCCAGGGGGCCCCCAAGCAGCCCCTCTCCATTTGGGTCTGGGGGCTTTCGTTGGGCCGGGAACCTGGGAGATTCCTGCAAGGTTGCAGTTCGAGGCCCGAGAAGCACTCTCCGGCCAACATGCCCAACTGCAGCAACAGCTCCCAAAGCGAAGGAGCCAGGACCCAAAGACCTAGCTGGCCTGAAGGGCCCCCAGGGGGCCCCCAAGCAGCCCCTCTCCATTTGGGTCTGGGGGCTTTCGTTGGGCCGGGAACCTGGGAGAATCCTGCAAGGTTGCAGTTCGCGGCCCGAGAAGCACTCTCCGGCCAACATGCCCAACTGCAGCAACAGCTCCCAAAGCGAAGGAGCCAGGACCCAAAGACCTAGCTGGCCTGAAGGGCCCCCAGGGGGCCCCCAAGCAGCCCCTCTCCATTTGGGTCTGGGGGCTTTTGTTGGGCATGTATACCTGAGAGGTACCTGGAAGTTACAGTTCGCGGCCAGAGAAGCACTTTCCGGCCAACATGCCCAACTGCAGCAACAGCTCCCAAAGCGAATGAGCCAGGACCCAAAGACCTAGCTGGCCTGAAGGGCCCCCAGGGGGCCCCCAAGCAGCCCCTCTCCATTTGGGTCTGGGGGTTTTCGTTGGGCCGGGAACCTGGGAGAATCCTGCAAGGTTGCAGTTCGCGGCACGAGAAGCACTCTCCGGCCAACATGCCCAACTGCAGCAACAGCTCCCAAAGCGAATGAGCCAGGACCCAAAGACCTAGCTGGCCTGAAGGGCCCCCAGGGGGCCCCCAAGCAGCCCCTCTCAATTTGGGTCTGGGGGCTTTCGTTGGGCATTGAACCTGGGAGATTCCTGCAAGGTTGCAGTTCGCGGCCCGAGAAGCACTCTCCGGCCAACATGCCCAACTGCAGCAACAGCTCCCAAAGCGAAGGAGCCAGGACCCAAAGACCTAGCTGGCCTGAAGGGCCCCCAGGGGGCCCCCAAGCAGCCCCTCTCCATTTGGGTCTGGGGGTTTTCGTTGGGCCGGGAACCTGGGAGGTACCTGCAAGGTTGCAGTTCGCGGCCCGAGAAGCACTCTCCGGCCAACATGCCCAACTGCAGCAACAGCTCCCAAAGCGAAGGAGCCAGGACCCAAAGACCTAGCTGGCCTGAAGGGCCCCCAGGGGGGCCCCAAGCAGCCCCTCTCAATTTGGGTCTGGGGGCTTTCGTTGGGCCGGGAACCTGGGAGAATCCTGCAAGGTTGCAGTTCGCGGCCCGAGAAGCACTCTCCGGCCAACATGCCCAACTGCAGCAACAGCTCCCAAAGCGAAGGAGCCAGGACCCAAAGACCTAGCTGGCCTGAAGGGCCCCCAGGGGGCCCCCAAGAGGCACCTCTCAATTTGGGTCTGGGGGCTTTCGTTGGGCCGGGAACCTGGGAGGTACCTGCAAGGTTGCAGTTCGCGGCCCGAGAAGCACTCTCCGGCCAACATGCCCAACTGCAGCAACAGCTCCCAAACCGAAGGAGCCAGGACCCAAAGACCTAGCTGGCCTGAAGGGCCCCCAGGGGGGCCCCAAGCAGCCCCTCTCAATTTGGGTCTGGGGGCTTTCGTTGGGCCGGGAACCTGGGAGAATCCTGCAAGGTTGCAGTTCGCGGCCCGAGAAGCACTCTCCGGCCAACATGCCCAACTGCAGCAACAGCTCCCAAAGCGAAGGAGCCAGGACCCAAAGACCTAGCTGGCCTGAAGGGCCCCCAGGGGGCCCCCAAGCAGCCCCTCTCCATTTGGGTCTGGGGGCTTTTGTTGGGCATGTATACCTGAGAGGTACCTGGAAGTTACAGTTCGCGGCCAGAGAAGCACTCTCCGGCCAACATGCCCAACTGCAGCAACAGCTCCCAAAGCGAAGGAGCCAGGACCCAAAGACCTAGCTGGCCTGAAGGGCCCCCAGGGGGGCCCCAAGCAGCCCCTCTCAATTTGGGTCTGGGGGCTTTCGTTGGGCATTGAACCTGGGAGATTCCTGCAAGGTTGCAGTTCGCGGCCCGAGAAGCACTCTCCGGCCAACATGCCCAACTGCAGCAACAGCTCCCAAAGCGAAGGAGCCAGGACCCAAAGACCTAGCTGGCCTGAAGGGCCCCCAGGGGGCCCCCAAGCAGCCCCTCTCAATTTGGGTCTGGGGGCTTTTGTTGGGCCGGGAACCTGGGAGATTCCTGCAAGGTTGCAGTTCGCGGCCCGAGAAGCACTCTCCGGCCAACATGCCCAACTGCAGCAACAGCTCCCAAAGCGAAGGAGCCAGGACCCAAAGACCTAGCTGGCCTGAAGGGCCCCCAGGGGGCCCCCAAGCAGCCCCTCTCCATTTGGGTCTGGGGGCTTTCGTTGGGCCGGGAACCTGGGAGAATCTTGCAAGGTTGCAGTTCGCGGCCCGAGAAGCACTCTCCGGCCAACATGCCCAACTGCAGCAACAGCTCCCAAACCGAAGGAGCCAGGACCCAAAGACCTAGCTGGCCTGAAGGGCCCCCAGGGGGCCCCCAAGCAGCCCCTCTCCATTTGGGTCTGGGGGCTTTCGTTGGGCCGGGAACCTGGGAGATTCCTGCAAGGTTGCAGTTCGCGGCCCGAGAAGCACTCTCCGGCCAACATGCCCAACTGCAGCAACAGCTCCCAAAGCGAAGGAGCCAGGACCCAAAGACCTAGCTGGCCTGAAGGGCCCCCAGGGGGCCCCCAAGCAGCCCCTCTCCATTTGGGTCTGGGGGCTTTCGTTGGGCCGGGAACCTGGGAGAATCCTGCAAGGTTGCAGTTCGCGGCCCGAGAAGCACTCTCCGGCCAACATGCCCAACTGCAGCAACAGCTCCCAAAGCGAAGGAGCCAGGACCCAAAGACCTAGCTGGCCTGAAGGGCCCCCAGGGGGCCCCCAAGCAGCCCCTCTCCATTTGGGTCTGGGGGCTTTCGTTGGGCCGGGAACCTGGGAGATTCCTGCAAGGTTGCAGTTCGCGGCCCGAGAAGCACTCTCCGGCCAACATGCCCAACTGCAGCAACAGCTCCCAAACCGAATGAGCCAGGACACAAAGACCTAGCTGGCCTGAAGGGCCCCCAGGGGGCCCCCAAGTAGCCCCTCTCAATTTGGGTCTGGGGGCTTTCGTTGGGCATGTATACCTGAGAGGTACCTGCAAGGTTGCAGTTCGCGGCCCGAGAAGCACTCTCCGGCCAACATGCCCAACTGCAGCAACAGCTCCCAAAGCGAAGGAGCCAGGACCCAAAGACCTAGCTGGCCTGAAGGGCCCCCAGGGGGCCCCCAAGCAGCCCCTCTCCATTTGGGTCTGGGGGCTTTCGTTGGGCATGGAAACCTGAGAGGTACCTGCAAGGTTACAGTTCGCGGCCCGAGAAGCACTCTCCGGCCAACATGCTCAACTGCAGCAACAGCTCCCAAACCGAAGGAGCCAGGACCCAAAGAGCTAGGTGGCCTGAAGGGCCCCCAGGGGGCCCCCAAGCAGCCCCTCTCAATTTAGGTCTGGGGGCTTTCGTTGGGCCGGGAACCTGGGAGATTCCTGCAAGGTTGCAGTTCGCGGCCCGAGAAGCACTCTCCGGCCAACATGCCCAACTGCAGCAACAGCTCCCAAACCGAAGGAGCCAGGACCCAAAGACCTAGCTGGCCTGAAGGGCCCCCATGGGGCCCCCAAGGGGCTCCTCTCCATTTGGGTCTGGGGGCTTTAGTTGGGCCGGGAACCTGAGAGATACCTGCAAGGTTGCAGTTTGCGGCCGGAGAATCACTCTCCGGCCAACATGCCCAACTGCAGCAACAGCTCCCAAACCGAAGGAGCCAGGACCCAAAGACCTAGCTGGCCTGAAGGGCCCCCAGGGGGCCCCCAAGCAGCCCCTCTCCATTTGGGTCTGGGGGTTTTCGTTGGGCCGGGAACCTGAGAGGTACCTGCAAGGTTGCAGTTCGCGGCCCGAGAAGCACTCTCCGGCCAACATGCCCAACTGCAGCAACAGCTCCCAAAGCGAAGGAGCCAGGACCCAAAGACCTAGCTGGCCTGAAGGGCCCCCAGGGGGCCCCCAAGCAGCCCCTCTCAATTTGGGTCTGGGGGCTTTTGTTGGGCCGGGAACCTGGGAGATTCCTTCAAGGTTGCAGTTCGCGGCCCGAGAAGCACTCTCCGCCCAACATGCCCAACTGCAGCAACAGCTCCCAAAGCGAAGGAGCCAGGACCCAAAGACCTAGCTGGCCTGAAGGGCCCCCAGGGGGCCCCCAAGCAGCCCCTCTCCATTTGGGTCTGGGGGCTTTCGTTGGGCCAGGAACCTGGGAGGTACCTGCAAGGTTGCAGTTCGCGGCCCGAGAAGCACTCTCCGGCCAACATGCCCAACTGCAGCAACAGCTCCCAAAGCGAAGGAGCCAGGACCCAAAGACCTAGCTGGCCTGAAGGGCCCCCAGGGGGCCACCAAGCAGCCCCTCTCCATTTGGGTCTGGGGGCTTTCGTTGGGCATGGATACCTGAGAGGTACCTGCAAGGTTACAGTTCGCGGCCGGAGAAGCACTCTCCGGCCAACATGCTCAACTGCAGCAACAGCTCCCAAACCGAAGGAGCCAGGACCCAAAGAGCTAGGTGGCCTGAAGGGCCCCCAGGGGGCCCCCAAGCAGCCCCTCTCAATTTGGGTCTGGGGGCTTTCGTTGGGCGGGGAACCTGGGAGATTCCTTCAAGGTTGCAGTTCGCGGCCCGAGAAGCACTCTCCGGCCAACATGCCCAACTGCAGCAACAGCTCCCAAACCGAAGGAGCCAGGACCCAAAGACCTAGCTGGCCTGAAGGGCCCCCAGGGGGCCCCCAAGCAGCCCCTCTCCATTTGGGTCTGGGGGCTTTCGTTGGGCCAGGAACCTGGGAGGTACCTGCAAGGTTGCAGTTCGCGGCCCGAGAAGCACTCTCCGCCCAACATGCCCAACTGCAGCAACAGCTCCCAAAGCGAAGGAGCCAGGACCCAAAGACCTAGCTGGCCTGAAGGGCCCCCAGGGGGCCACCAAGCAGCCCCTCTCCATTTGGGTCTGGGGGCTTTCGTTGGGCATGGATACCTGAGAGGTACCTGCAAGGTTACAGTTCGCGGCCGGAGAAGCACTCTCCGGCCAACATGCTCAACTGCAGCAACAGCTCCCAAACCGAAGGAGCCAGGACCCAAAGAGCTAGGTGGCCTGAAGGGCCCCCAGGGGGCCCCCAAGCAGCCCCTCTCAATTTGGGTCTGGGGGCTTTCGTTGGGCGGGGAACCTGGGAGAATCCTGCAAGGTTGCAGTTCGCGGCCCGAGAAGCACTCTCCGGCCAACATGCCCAACTGCAGCAACAGCTCCCAAAGCGAAGGAGCCAGGACCCAAAGACCTAGCTGGCCTGAAGGGCCCCCAGGGGGCCCCCAAGCAGCCCCTCTCCATTTGGGTCTGGGGGCTTTCGTTGGGCCGGGAACCTGGGAGATTCCTGCAAGGTTGCAGTTCGCGGCCCGAGAAGCACTCTCCGGCCAACATGCCCAACTGCAGCAACAGCTCCCAAACCGAATGAGCCAGGACACAAAGACCTAGCTGGCCTGAAGGGCCCCCAGGGGGCCCCCAAGTAGCCCCTCTCAATTTGGGTCTGGGGGCTTTCGTTGGGCATGTATACCTGAGAGGTACCTGCAAGGTTGCAGTTCGCGGCCCGAGAAGCACTCTCCGGCCAACATGCCCAACTGCAGCAACAGCTCCCAAAGCGAAGGAGCCAGGACCCAAAGACCTAGCTGGCCTGAAGGGCCCCCAGGGGGCCCCCAAGCAGCCCCTCTCCATTTGGGTCTGGGGGCTTTCGTTGGGCATGGATACCTGAGAGGTACCTGCAAGGTTACAGTTCGCGGCCCGAGAAGCACTCTCCGGCCAACATGCTCAACTGCAGCAACAGCTCCCAAACCGAAGGAGCCAGGACCCAAAGAGCTAGGTGGCCTGAAGGGCCCCCAGGGGGCCCCCAAGCAGCCCCTCTCAATTTAGGTCTGGGGGCTTTCGTTGGGCCGGGAACCTGGGAGATTCCTGCAAGGTTGCAGTTCGCGGCCCGAGAAGCACTCTCCGGCCAACATGCCCAACTGCAGCAACAGCTCCCAAACCGAAGGAGCCAGGACCCAAAGACCTAGCTGGCCTGAAGGGCCCCCATGGGGCCCCCAAGGGGCTCCTCTCCATTTGGGTCTGGGGGCTTTAGTTGGGCCGGGAACCTGAGAGATACCTGCAAGGTTGCAGTTTGCGGCCGGAGAATCACTCTCCGGCCAACATGCCCAACTGCAGCAACAGCTCCCAAAGCGAAGGAGCCAGGACCCAAAGACCTAGCTGGCCTGAAGGGCCCCCAGGGGGCCCCCAAGCAGCCCCTCTCCATTTGGGTCTGGGGGTTTTCGTTGGGCCGGGAACCTGAGAGGTACCTGCAAGGTTGCAGTTCGCGGCCCGAGAAGCACTCTCCGGCCAACATGCCCAACTGCAGCAACAGCTCCCAAAGCGAAGGAGCCAGGACCCAAAGACCTAGCTGGCCTGAAGGGCCCCCAGGGGGCCCCCAAGCAGCCCCTCTCAATTTGGGTCTGGGGGCTTTTGTTGGGCCGGGAACCTGGGAGATTCCTTCAAGGTTGCAGTTCGCGGCCCGAGAAGCACTCTCCGCCCAACATGCCCAACTGCAGCAACAGCTCCCAAAGCGAAGGAGCCAGGACCCAAAGACCTAGCTGGCCTGAAGGGCCCCCAGGGGGCCCCCAAGCAGCCCCTCTCCATTTGGGTCTGGGGGCTTTCGTTGGGCCAGGAACCTGGGAGGTACCTGCAAGGTTGCAGTTCGCGGCCCGAGAAGCACTCTCCGGCCAACATGCCCAACTGCAGCAACAGCTCCCAAAGCGAAGGAGCCAGGACCCAAAGACCTAGCTGGCCTGAAGGGCCCCCAGGGGGCCACCAAGCAGCCCCTCTCCATTTGGGTCTGGGGGCTTTCGTTGGGCATGGATACCTGAGAGGTACCTGCAAGGTTACAGTTCGCGGCCGGAGAAGCACTCTCCGGCCAACATGCTCAACTGCAGCAACAGCTCCCAAACCGAAGGAGCCAGGACCCAAAGAGCTAGGTGGCCTGAAGGGCCCCCAGGGGGCCCCCAAGCAGCCCCTCTCAATTTGGGTCTGGGGGCTTTCGTTGGGCGGGGAACCTGGGAGATTCCTTCAAGGTTGCAGTTCGCGGCCCGAGAAGCACTCTCCGGCCAACATGCCCAACTGCAGCAACAGCTCCCAAAGCGAAGGAGCCAGGACCCAAAGACCTAGCTGGCCTGAAGGGCCCCCAGGGGGCCCCCAAGCAGCCCCTCTCCATTTGGGTCTGGGGGCTTTCGTTGGGCCAGGAACCTGGGAGGTACCTGCAAGGTTGCAGTTCGCGGCCCGAGAAGCACTCTCCGGCCAACATGCCCAACTGCAGCAACAGCTCCCAAAGCGAAGGAGCCAGGACCCAAAGACCTAGCTGGCCTGAAGGGCCCCCAGGGGGCCACCAAGCAGCCCCTCTCCATTTGGGTCTGGGGGCTTTCGTTGGGCATGGATACCTGAGAGGTACCTGCAAGGTTACAGTTCGCGGCCGGAGAAGCACTCTCCGGCCAACATGCTCAACTGCAGCAACAGCTCCCAAACCGAAGGAGCCAGGACCCAAAGAGCTAGGTGGCCTGAAGGGCCCCCAGGGGGCCCCCAAGCAGCCCCTCTCAATTTGGGTCTGGGGGCTTTCGTTGGGCGGGGAACCTGGGAGATTCCTGCAAGGTTGCAGTTCGCGGGCCGAGAAGCACTCTCCGGCCAACATGCCCAACTGCAGCAACAGCTCCCAAAGCGAAGGAGCCAGGACCCAAAGACCTAGCTGGCCTGAAGGGCCCCCAGGGGGCCCCCAAGCAGCCCCTCTCCATTTGGGTCTGGGGGCTTTCGTTGGGCCGGGAACCTGGAGATTCCTGCAAGGTTGCAGTTCGCGGCCCGAGAAGCACTCTCCGGCCAAGATGCCCAACTGCAGCAACAGCTCCCAAACCGAAGGAGCCAGGACCCAAAGACCTAGCTGGCCTGAAGGGCCCCAAGGGGGCCCCCAAGCAGCCCCTCTCCATTTGGTCTGGGGGCTTTCGTTGGGCCGGGAACCTGGGAGAATCCTGCAAGGTTGCAGTTCGCGGCCCGAGAAGCACTCTCCGGCCAACATGCCCAACTGCAGCAACAGCTCCCAAAGCGAAGGAGCCAGGACCCCAAAGACCTAGCTGGCCTGAAGGGCCCCCAGGGGGCCCCCAAGCAGCCCCTCTCCATTTGGGTCTGGGGGCTTTTGTTGGGCATGTATACCTGAGAGGTACCTGGAAGTTACAGTTCGCTGCCCGAGAATCACTCTCCGGCCAACATGCCCAACTGCAGCAACAGCTCCCAAAGCGAAGGAGCCAGGACCCAAAGACCTAGCTGGCCTGAAGGGCCCCCAGGGGGCCCCCAAGCAGCCCCTCTCCATTTGGGTCTGGGGGTTTTCGTTGGGCCGGGAACCTGGGAGGTACTTGCAAGGTTGCAGTTCGCGGCCCGAGAAGCACTCTCCGGCCAACATGCCCAACTGCAGCAACAGCTCCCAAACCGAAGGAGCCAGGACCCAAAGACCTAGCTGGCCTGAAGGGCCCCCAGGGGGGCCCCAAGCAGCCCCTCTCCATTTGGGTCTGGGGGCTTTCGTTGGGCCGGGAACCTGGGAGAATCCTGCAAGGTTGCAGTTCTCGGCCCGAGAAGCACTCTCCGGCCAACATGCCCAACTGCAGCAACAGCTCCCAAAGCGAAGGAGCCAGGACCCAAAGACCTAGCTGGCCTGAAGGGCCCCCAGGGGGCCCCCAAGCAGCCCCTCTCAATTTGGGTCTGGGGGCTTTCGTTGGGCCGGGAACCTGGGAGGTACCTGCAAGGTTGCAGTTCGCGGCCCGAGAAGCACTCTCCGGCCAACATGCCCAACTGCAGCAACAGCTCCCAAAGCGAAGGAGCCAGGACCCAAAGACCTAGCTGGCCTGAAGGGCCCCCATGGGGCCCCCAAGGAGCTCCTCTCCATTTGGGTCTGGGGGCTTTCGTTGGGCCGGTAACCTGGGAGATTCCTGCAAGGTTGCAGTTCGAGGCCCGAGAAGCACTCTCCGGCCAACATGCCCAACTGCAGCAACAGTTCCCAAACCGAATGAGCCAGGACACAAAGACCTAGCTGGCCTGAAGGGCCCCCAGGGGGCCCCCAAGTAGCCCCTCTCAATTTGGGTCTGGGGGCTTTCGTTGGGCGGGGAACCTGGGAGAATCCTGCAAGGTTGCAGTTCGCGGCCCGAGAAGCACTCTCCGGCCAACATGCCCAACTGCAGCAACAGCTCCCAAACCGAAGGAGCCAGGACCCAAAGACCTAGCTGGCCTGAAGGGCCCCCAGGGGCCCCCAAGCAGCCCCTCTCCATTTGGGTCTGGGGGCTTTCGTTGGGCCGGGAACCTGGGAGATTCCTGCAAGGTTGCAGTTCGCGGCCCGAGAAGCACTCTCCGGCCAACATGCCCAACTGCAGCAACAGCTCCCAAAGCGAAGGAGCCAGGACCCAAAGACCTAGCTGGCCTGAAGGGCCCCCAGGGGGCCACCAAGCAGCCCCTCTCCATTTGGGTCTGGGGGCTTTCGTTGGGCATGGATACCTGAGAGGTACCTGCAAGGTTACAGTTCTCGGCCCGAGAAGCACTCTCCGGCCAACATGCCCAACTGCAGCAACAGCTCCCAAACCGAAGGAGCCAGGACCCAAAGAGCTAGGTGGCCTGAAGGGCCCCTAGGGGGCCCCCAAGCAGCCCCTCTCCATTTGGGTCTGGGGGCTTTCGTTGGGCCGGGAACCTGGGAGATTCCTGCAAGGTTGCAGTTCGCGGCCCGAGAAGCACTCTCCGGCCAACATGCCCAACTGCAGCAACAGCTCCCAAAGCGAAGGAGCCAGGACCCAAAGACCTAGCTGGCCTGAAGGGCCCCCAGGGGGCCCCCAAGCAGCCCCTCTCCATTTGGTCTGGGGGCTTTCGTTGGGCCGGGAACCTGGAGAATCCTGCAAGGTTGCAGTTCGCGGCCCGAGAAGCACTCTCCGGCCAACATGCCCAACTGCAGCAACAGCTCCCAAAGCGAAGGAGCCAGGACCCAAAGACCTAGCTGGCCTGAAGGGCCCCCAGGGGGCCCCCAAGCAGCCCCTCTCAATTTGGGTCTGGGGGCTTTCGTTGGGCCGGGAACCTGGGAGATTCCTGCAAGGTTGCAGTTCGCGGCCCGAGAAGCACTCTCCGGCCAACATGCCCAACTGCAGCAACAGCTCCCAAAGCGAAGGAGCCAGGACCCAAAGACCTAGCTGGCCTGAAGGGCCCCCAGGGGGCCCCCAAGCAGCCCCTCTCCATTTGGGTCTGGGGGCTTTCGTTGGGCCGGGAACCTGGAGATTCCTGCAAGGTTGAGGTTCGCGGCCCGAGAAGCACTCTCCGGCCAACATGCCCAACTGCAGCAACAGCTCCCAAAGCGAAGGAGCCAGGACCCAAAGACCTAGCTGGCCTGAAGTGCCCCCAGGGGGCCCCCAAGCAGCCCCTCTCAATTTGGGTCTGGGGGCTTTCGTTGGGCATGTATACCTGAGAGGTACCTGCAAGGTTGCAGTTCGCGGCCCGAGAAGCACTCTCCGGCCAACATGCCCAACTGCAGCAACAGCTCCCAAAGCGAAGGAGCCAGGACCCAAAGACCTAGCTGGCCGGAAGTGCCCCCAGGGGGTCCCCAAGCAGCCCCTCTCCATTTGGGTCTGGGGGCATTCGTTGGGCGGGGAACCTGGGAGATTCCTGCAAGGTTGCAGTTCGCGGCCCGAGAAGCACTCTCCGGCCAACATGCCCAACTGCAGCAACAGCTCCCAAAGCGAAGGAGCCAGGACCCAAAGACCTAGCTGGCCTGAAGGGCCCCCAGGGGGCCCCCAAGCAGCCCCTCTCCATTTGGGTCTGGGGGTTTTCGTTGGGCCGGGAACCTGGGAGGTACCTTCAAGGTTGCAGTTCGCGGCCCGAGAAGCACTCTCCGGCAAACATGCACAACTGCAGCAACAGCTCCCAAAGTGAAGGAGCCAGGACCCAAAGACCTAGCTGGCCTGAAGGGCCCCCAGGGGGCCCCCAAGCAGCCCCTCTCAATTTGGGTCTGGGGGCTTTCGTTGGGCCGGGAACCTG